>NC_088784.1:81514746-82139746 GCF_958450345.1 Calliphora vicina
TTAAAACCTTTTTGGTCGCTTAGTGGGATGCGAGTGGGATATCTATCAAAATAAATGTTTTGTAACTCAAGACAAAGGTTTTTAAATTTGCACTATTTTAATTTTTTTCATATTTGAAATGTATACATAAAATTTTGTAGTTAATGTTCTTCTTTCGATTGATTGAATTTTTAAAACATTTTCCCCATACTATGTACAAAGTTTCACTTATATGTTGTGTTTCAATCGGTTCCGTATTTTCTGAGTTATAATAACAAACTGAAGCAAAAAACTTATTTTTTACTTGAAAATAGCAAATTATTTTGTTTTAAAAAATCATGAAAAATCAAAAACGCCAGAAATCGTTCAGCTTTATTACTCTATAGAAAAACCACATGTAATAGAAACAAAGTGAGATATTGATAATGAAAATCGATAGACTTTTTTTGAATTTATTTACAATTAAGTGAATTCGCTCATTTTCACAAAATTTCTGTTTTATTTGGGATATAAATAAAATTAAGCAGTTAATGTTCTTATATCGATTGATTGAATTATGAAAATATCTTTCCCTTGCTGTGTGAAAATTTTCACGTATATATAGCGTTTCAATCGGCTCAGTAGTTTCGGAGTTGTAATAACAAATTGAAGCAAAAAATATATTTTTTACGTGAAAATAATCATTTTTTTGTTTTAAAAAAATCATGAAAAATTGAAAACTGCAGAAATTGTTAAGATTTATTGCTTTATCGCAATGCCACATGTAATGGGAACAAGATAAGATATCGACCATAAATATCGAATGATTTTTTTCGAATTTATTTACAATTAAGTGAATTCGCTCATTTTCACAAAATTTTAGTTTTTTGTTTGATAAACATGAAATTAATTTAATCAAGCATTTTTGACCGATAATATTTGTATGGGGCGTAGATGATATAATGATCCAATTACTATAGGCTTCGCTCTAGGACCAAAAAAATGTATTTGGCAAATTTGAAATATCTTTACTTTGCGCACAGCCAGACAGACGGAAGGAAGGACACCGTTTAATCGACTCAGAAGGGAGATTAGAAGTCGATCGGCATACTTTGAGGTGTTATTATTATACAATAAATGAGATATGAAGCATGGAAGCTTATTTATTTCTATACAGAAATATTCAACATAAATATATTTCAACTTCCGATTTAGGCAAGTTCTCACCGAAATTGTTCACCCAATTTTTTTTGGTAAATTTTGTTTTTTTTTTTACAAATTGTCTTAAAAATAACTGAACTATGATATAGTTTATTTAATATATTCTTGTTTGTACATCTAATTATAATATCTTGAAACTACATTATTTATGTTAGATATCACCTAAATCTCCTTTATTTTATATAAAACATCTAAATAAGTCTTTAACTAAATAAGTGTGAATATACTAAGAAAAATTCCTCTTAAGAAAAACATTTATTACAGTCTTACAGCTATTAGATGTAAGATAAGGATTACAAGTACCAAAAAGAAATAAAGTCTGTTCTAAAGCAATTTAACACTTTTTTAACATGATAATTTGCACAGCATCTCTTTGACATTATTTCCCCCAAAAAAAATTTATTTGTATAAACTCTTATATATGAATTTTTGGTGAGTGTTTTACCCCTCAAATATGGAAATTTCATTTATTAGTTTTATCAGAGTAATAGAAATGTTGTCACTTGATAACATTATAATATTTTCCTTTTCGGTTTTTTTTTGCTTTCATTTATTTCAATACAAATATACATACATTTTTACAAAAAGTAGCAAAACATATTCTAAACTTAGAATATGTGTCAATTGAAAGCAAATATGTTTTTACTTCTCTTTCTTTAAACATTCTATACATTCAGATAGCTATCTTAACGTGGCATTAACTTAAGATGTTTGCAAAAAGTGCAGAAAAAAGTTCCCCCTTTTTTTAAATCACAAAATAAGAATATTTTTTTCTTGGTAGTTTTTGCAATTTTTTTAAGCAATTTTTTTTTCAAAACAATATGCCTTTTTCAGTGTTACCACTTGTCTAGTATTAAATACAAAGAATAAATAAGAATTATGATAAAAATACTAGAACTTTTGTATAAGTACCATATGCTGCAAGCTATTTGAATTTAGTTTAAATCACAAAAAAACACTAAAAATAGGGAGACTTATTTAATACATTTTGTAAAAAAACAATGGTTTTCACATAGTTTTTGTTTAAATAAGGAACATAATTTTAGTGAGGAGTCTTTACTAAAGGTTTTTGTAGAAAGAAGGTCTCCAAGTCGCAAATGAAACTAATAAATATTATAAAATATAAAACTCTTTTAAATGTTTTGTCCTTGCTGCACTTTACTGCATTTGTCTTTTTTTATCTAACAGTAGCACAGTGGGAGAAAACCCTAATTTAGTGGAACTAAATTCGTATCTTCTAAACGCTTGGCCAAATTAATTTCATTTATATGGAAATATTGCAGGCAAGGAGGTAAGCTGATAAAGTAATGCAAAATGGGTACTGCTACTTCAGTAGAATGAGCGGGAGAGGCTGCTAAACTACACTACCTCGGAAGAAATTCTATACTATTTTCAATTGTAACAAATTATTTTAATATATCTTTCAAAAAATTTAAATTTTATAAATAATTTTATTTATAGCAAGTAACTATTTAAATCTATAGATTTTGGACATTTACCCTATTGCCGGCATAGGTCGAAATATTCATATAAAATTAAACTTTTTTTAGTTTTATTAATAAGTTTATTTTTAAAAACGAATAACAATTATTAGATATGAAATGATTTCATTTCATTATTATAAATAATTTAGTTATAATTAAACAATGAAATAAAGAGTAATTAAGCTAACTAACACTTGTTACAACTTTGTGAATTTTTATTACGAGATTTTTAAAATTTATTTAAATTAGTCGACTTCAGAGTCTGATGAATCACTAGGAAGTAATGGATCCAACAAAAGTTGCCTAACATCTTTCGATAACGGTTCCACTTTTTTATAGCTTGCAGGTGAAACTAGAGATGCTAATCGGGACTGATTTTTAAAAATCCCGGGGTTCGGGATTTGGTAGAAAATCCCGAAATCCCGACCCGGGGTTTCGGGATTTTAGATTTCCCGAAAATCCCGAATTATAAGAAATAAACGTACATAATTATGTCTTTACAATTGAAAGAAAATTTTTTATTTAGCAATTAATTTTTATTAGACACCAAAAAGCTTAAAATACTTGCATGAGTACATTATATAAGAACAAATAACAATAAAGTATGTATATTAAGGTGGGTCGATTTTTTTGACGAAAAAAAACAAAGAAACGATAGGTCTAAAATCAAATCCTATTTTGCGCATTTCGTCTTTTATCCAATGATATTTCAGTATTTTTTTATTGGATAAAAGGCGAAATACGCAAATGTTATATTTTTAATCTAAATAAAGCATTACCATATTTAAAAGGACTCATAATTTTAAGGCAAATTTGGTATATGGGCATTTGTTTTTAGCAACTTGTAAGTAGTTAGAATTACATAAATTTCATTTTTATATAATGTAATGACCAATAACACTTCTTATATACAATCTTAAAAAAATAAGGAACAAATTTAGTACGAGATTTTACATCGTCCCAACGATAATAATTTCTTAAAAAAATTATATAAATTCACCTCGCACTTTTTCGCAGCTAAATTTTTTACCATATGTAGTCTGTAATATGGCCTTGATATTGGCAAAAAAATTAGGACTGCATCTCACAGCATTAGTAACTGGCAACCTTCCGAAAATTCAAAAAGTAAAAAAAATAAAATGCTATAAGAATATGGCCATTGGTTATCACAAATAGCGGAAAATATATTTTTATTTTTCTGATTTACCAAGCCTCATATTCCATCTACATAAAAAAAGTAAAAATACAACTTAAATAAAACCTTATACTATCCAGGTTAATAACAACTTTGAAACCAATTCTTCATAAAAAAAATTTCTAAAATATTTTTTACATTTAAATAGTTGTCAATACCAAACCACTGAAGTTATTAATAAATGTTAAATATTTTTAAGTACAGCAACAACTATAGATTGAAACTACATAACAATAAATCAAATATGCGAAAGTTTTTTTTTTTATTTTGCGCCACTAAATTGTTGATTTCTCCCACAGTGAGTAGCACAGATTTTATTACTTTATTTTTTTTATAAATTTAATTTTTTTTACACTTAGTCCCGTATAAATATATGTGTAGTTACAATACCGTATGTATGCATGTATATGAGGAAAATCAAACATTTTGTATTATTTTTGGGTTCCGAAATGAAAATAATCAGTGAGACAAGAATAATAGATTACTATTTCTCTACCTCTTAAAGTTAGAGTAATTTAAATGTTGAAAATTTAAAAATGTCTTTTGAAACTAACAGTTCCTAACTTTAAGATTAAATCCAACATATATTAGTGTCACTAGATTGGAGAAATTGTTTAGCATACTTTTTGGCGGTGGTATAGAAAATGTATGTTTTTTGTGAATTTTGTCATTCACATATATTTTTCTATCCAAGATGGGTGTATATTGATTTTGTCATTTTGTTTGAAACACATCAAAATATTTGTCTCAGAACCACATAAGTAGTTATATTCTGAGTCCTTATACGATCTTAAGAACATTTAATTTTATTCCAACTTTAAACCAACATAACTTTTGCGCATAATGAGTAGCGACGTAAACAACTATAAAATAGCGTTCATGTCATAAGGAAAAAAATTTTAAAAATTCTCCAAAATTTTAGATTTTCCTCATATATGTGCATATTTCGTTAGTATATTTTATTTAAATTGATACTTACATAAATGACATAATCCTTGGGATTGTGAGCATTTGTACCACATACATAAAGCCTGTTGCCTTGCATTCTTTGTATGACACGTATGTGATTTTTACAATCGAAAACCTAGAATGATATAAAGAATAGAAAAAAATTAGATAAAATACAGATGTAATAAAAAACGAAAATTTATAATTTGTTATGTCATTTTAAAAAGTTGTTTACAAATTTTATAAAATCCTAAATACTAAATAAATAGTTGGGGACAATGGTAGATTTTAATTTGTAAATATTTTTAAACACAATAAAAAAATGTAAGCCTTTGAAAAGTGTGTGCTATTCAATCTTTACATATGTATATCATATGAATTACTAAACATTAACAAAAAAAGGGTATTTATTTCATTAAGCGCTTCATATTTTTAAAATAAAAGAACAAGAAAAGCTCGGTAGTCAGTTCACATCGCCTTCATGTGAGACGATCATGCCCACAAATCGCTAGTCAATAAATATGAATATCCAATTAAACATGTATTGTGAGATATGAAGGGCCCTCCTGTTGAAATCACATGTCGTTGGTGTTCATATCAAACAATTCCGGCCAAAATATGTTGGTAAGCATTGACTGATAGCGCTCGCCGTTTACGATGATGGCTTGGCAACGTCGTTTACTTGTTTCTTGGATTTCAAAGAACATTTTGGTATCAAACCAAAAATTTTACGGAAAAAAATACAAAAAGCTGAAATCATTGACATAGTAAACAAACAAATAAATATAGGTAAGTATTAGTCAAATTGACCACCGGTAGTGGTTGCACCTTTTGGCTTAAGGATACCCTTGAAGATTACAAAACATGACTCTAAAATAAATATCTTGAAAGGCAAACATTTACTATTCATCTGCAGTATTTCAGTGAGATGGGAGGTTTGATGGAACTGCTCTGTTTGGTCCGTAAAGGCTTATTTTGTTCGTCTGCGTTTGTTTGTCCACCATTGGGCAGAAGTTACTCAATACCTGGTAGCAGGTATAAAAGGAAGCAAAATCTGTTTCCCATATTGACCGGCTGCTGATCTGCATCTGCTTATTCCACAGTGGGGCGGCAGTTATTCAACACCTGGCAGCAGGTATAAAATGCAACCAAGGTCCGAAACGTCACAATGGAAGTTCGCGAGTCATGCCCCACGTACCCGGTTCGGTGCTCCATAGTCTCCGAGAACCATACTCCCACAGTGATTCTAACGGACCGTGGTGATTCGTATGTGACCCAGACCAGGCAGGTGATTACACCAGGACAAACTAGTCTGCATGCTACTGGTGTCACAGGAGGTCAATCTGATATACTCAGGTTGGGCGACTGTAATAAATATAAATCAATATGTGGCAGTGACGCAAGTGGCGGGGTACATCTGGACTTATCCCCAAGTACCTCCAAAGCCACTAAAGCCCAAACCGTTAAGGCGGTTAAACACCCTACCTCGGGTGCTTGTGAAGGGGATGGGACTAAGTCGCATCTTTCAGTAGCTTTCCATATAGCCATTGTGCGATCAGAACCAGTGAAGGAATCCTCCTGTTCTAAAGTTGCACCTCACCTGCCGGAAATTCGCTTCGTTGAGGCTCTCGGCTCTAATCCCAATTAAGTTGGGATATGGTGAAACATAGACTGGTAGGGATTTTCTGGAAAGTCTTCAAAGATAATCCAGGCACTCCACCGGAATGAGATGATGCTGGTTGATACCAGGGACACGTTAATTTGATGTCTTGTGTAGATTAACGTTCAGCGTTGCTATTCAAGAAGGGTGAAGTATGGCCGGGTTTTAGGCTTGAGGTGTTATCGGTGAGACATCTAGCCTTTGGAGATCTTCAAGATTAACCCACAGCTTCCAACTGACGATTGGAAAGTTGAGGGATCTTTGAGGAAAGTTGTTATAATGGATCATGGTGAGGATGACTTAAATGAATCTTCACTAACCTAAAGAAGCATCCGCTGCACCGCTCCTCCGAATTGCTAAGGGAGGGTATGAGATCTAATACGCTAAAGGCGCTAGAAGCTCTTTGAATATCTTAATATTGTCTGATTATGGAGATCTAATTATCTCCCCATACGCAAAAATTGTAAAGTATGTAGCACAATATAGAAAAAACAGAAGATGCAATAAGAATGGTCTCCAAATATTAACAAACTACTGACTTCGAAAACTAACCACTGTGAGCAATGCTAAGTTTCAACTGACATATTCAAGGTAGCCCGATGAATAGATTGCCCTAGCAGCTAGGCAGAACTAAACGAACTAGAAATATACAAAGAAAAAACGACATAAATGAAATAGCTGTAGGAACGGGACAGAATACAATGTTTGACAGGTGAAAGGAACAGGACGGCTAGGTTGACATGACATAGACAATAGATTGGTTAATGGGTTGGATTTAAGACGAATGGAGACAAGACGCAACAGGAGCACCAGTATAAAAGACGAATATTTTGGTCAGTGATCATTCAGTTGTCATTCAATTGTGGAGATCAGTCACTGAGTGCGAGGTACTCAAAGTGACAAGCGTAAATGCATTACATTATTTTGAATTATTGTTTTTTTTTTAATTTAAATGTAAATAGTGCTATTCTTAGTGAATTAGAATTGAATTTCCAAGAGGAATTAATTAATTCAGAAAGAGAAGAAGAGTTCTGCAATTCGAAGTTAAGCCAGAAAGATAGAGAAAGAAAATATAGTTTTTTACATTGCTAAACTGCGATTATTTCATTTCTAAAGTATCATATCTATATGTTAGCCCCTAGATGACAAAGTACTTCATTTCTATATGATAACATTATTTTACACAACATAATGCAACAATTATGATCAATAGAATTTCAATTGTTTCTATTGCACGAACATAAGCAAAATCTCACCCTTTAATCAGAAACGTGCTGCATAAAATATCTTAAGTATTTATTATGAGTATACGAATACAAATCAATTTTATTTCAAATAACTTATTCTACAACATGATGCAATTTAACTTTAACATGTACAACATACATACAACACTTTCTTTGCTACTAAGCAATTTAGGAAGTACATACATACGTAGATGTATACTTGTGTGTAGAAAGTGCAGCACACACATCTATATTTTTCTTAAGTAAAAATGAGAGATAAGCAGAAATTGCTTTCTTTAATATGTCTCAAATGTTTATCAATACAATTCGTTTTCCAATTCTTTTTTCTATTTTTTTCATTTTTCAAATTACTACAAAAATAAACCATATAAATACAAACTATAATAGAAAATAAAGAAGATTTTACACAGAGGTGAATGTGTGTGTAAAGCACACGCACATAGTATATTTTGTAAAAAATGTTGCAGAAAATCAATCGCGCAACAATGAAGAACATAATAAAAGGGGGAAAAAACTTGTATTTCTTATAGAAGTGGTTGCTGCTGCATCATGTGCATGCATACAACTAAACTGTTACACATATATCTAGGTACGTATGAGTAATAATGTGGCAGGGAACCTGGATTTCAACATCACTCATACGCACCGATAAAGCAATGCAATTCCGCTTACAAAGCTATAAAGTACATTTTGTATATATGTATGAATGTAACTGTATGGATTTATTAGTGTGTGTGTGTTTGTATAGGTATTGTATTTTCTCTTCTAAAGAAAATTTAAGAAAAATGTAAACCTCAGCTGTTTGAGTCTATTAATGTAACTAGAAAATCAAAAAGAATAAAAAAAACTCTACAATACTTATACATTACATATTGAAGTGCATGTGCTTGTGCTCAGATTTGTGTAAAATATGTTGTCATATATTTGTATTATGATGACTTTGCCAATGTGCTTATTGCTTACAATATAACTAGGAAAAAATTTAAAGTTTTGTAATAAAAAATGTTATACAGGTATGGCCAAATTGTCATCAAAATAGCAAAATTTGGGGAAAAAGTTAACATTTTCAAATGTAAGCAATAAAGATATTAGCGGTATTCACTGTTAAGTGCGAATGGTCTAGCATCATTGCAAATGCAAAATTTTACCGTAATCCAATAACAAAATACACACAAAAATCTTTAAGATTTTGCATTTGCAATGATGCAATACCATTCGCACTTAACAGTGAATACCGCTATTGTGTTAAATGTTTTTTTTATTTTATAATTTTTAAGAGGGAAATTTTACAATCCACTAAACATCAATTTAAAAATATTTCCATACAAATTATTGAAATTTTAAATGAAAATTTTCTCAAAATAAACAGGTAATTTCAGATGCCTTTTACTTCTTCATTTGAACGATTTATCGACTGTAACAATTTAACATTGGGACATACAATAATTTTCATTTAATCATTTTTTGAAAATATAATTTTAACAAAAATTCCCAAAAACAAATTTCATAAAATTTGTTTCAATTCTATGTGTTCTCGAAACTACTGCACTACATTGCACATAGGGGCAAAGATATATTAAAAGGGGCGATAAATCAACCACTGGGTTTTGATGTAAGTTATTGGTATTATTGAAAAGGTAATTTTGTCTAGATTTCAAATATGGAAAAATATTATAATCCACCGAACAAAATAAAGTGAAAAATACTGAAATAAAAAAATGGATTTTTTTTAATTTTTCTAATTATTTTATCAGTCATTTAAAATACATTGAATTACATTATATGTAGTGTTTATAAAAAACCGAATTTTTAAAAATCCGGGTTTTCGTTTAAACGACTTAAAAACCGAAATCCGACCGCAAAAACCGGTTAACCGACATATATGTGAAGAAAACATAAAATGTCTAATAAAGTATACACAGCTTTACAATTTTTGGTTTTTAGTAGTCGGGAATGTTAATATTATATAACTATAAATTAATATTATATAACTATAAATATGCAAAAGTGCTAAGTCCATTTTATTTTGTTAAAATTTAAAAATTATTATCTCATTTAAATGGAATTGAGTATAAATATGTTACTAAATATATAATACTTCTTTTAATTATTGGTTTCTTCATTAAATTTCAACCAAAATATGTAAATCACAATCTTTTTAATAATTTTAAAAATTTATTATCACCTCGACTTTCTGATATGAAAGAGAAAATGTTCCAAGTCCCAAAATAGGACATATAAGATTTAAACGCACTTCTTCTTAACTGTGATTATTTGTCATTATAAATCTTACCAAATAATTAATAACACTCCATTATCAGGTTTCAAAAATATTTCAAATCATGGATTTTAGACTGTTTATTTCTGAAAAGGAACTTTGTTCACTAAGCTAACGAAATGATTAATAAAATAAAAATGAATACAAAAAATGCACCAAAACATGCGATTTATTGATTTTAGTTCCAAATTTTTAAAAACCGGTTAATCGAGTGATATAAACCGGTTAACCGAAAATCAACATTTTATATTAACCGGTTCACAAAAACCGAGATTTTGAAGAAAACCCGGTTTTACGGTTAACCGTTTATACGGTTTGTAAACACTAATTATATGTGATTTTAAGAATTAAAAGTAATATAAAAAATTAAAAATACATACATAAAATACTACAATTAATCTAATATAAAAACATCATTTTCATCACTACTATCGGCTATATTGCTTTCATCTGAAATTGATGTATCGCAGGTTGACACGAAAAATTCCGATGCCTCCTGTGGAAGCTCGTTTATATTTTTTTTGAACTTTTTCGGAGTCGTGTTATTACAGAATCAGAATTTATGAGCAGAAAGTTACGTTTTTCAAATTTTGCCGATATAAAAGTTGGTAACTGTTTTAAGCGTTAGTTTAAAATTTAAACTAATGCTAAAAATAGTTTCAAAATTTTCAAAAACTTATTTGCTAATAAAAAATGTATTGCTATTATTTAATACCATTTATCAAAGATTTATAAAAAAAAATGTTCATAAAAAATTTGTACTTAAGACTTTTGATAAACGTTTTTGAATAAAGGCCTAAAATTTTAAAAATTTAATAAAATCGAAAACCGCAAAATGTTAAAATAGAATATAATTCTATACATTCCCTTCTTTAATCATCATAAAATAGTTATGGGCATTTTTGCGCATTTATGCTACTTTTAAAACTACTGCTTCAAAAAAGTGTATGTAGCGGTAGCAGTAGTAATAAAACATGAAACATAAATGGAGTAGTAGCATAAAAATCAATGCTACTGCTCTATATCGAGTTTTAATTTTTATTATTTAGAAGTAGCAGTAAAGTAGCAGTTAAGTAGCAGTTGAGGTAGCAATAGAAGTAGTCAAAAAAGAAAATCTCCAGTCATAACAACAAAATTTACAGAATTAAACACTGTGTGTTGTTTTTGTTTTGAGAGTGTTTGAAAGAATTATTCGTTTTTAGTCGTCTCAGATGTTCGTGTTGCTAACAGAAATATCGTATTTTCTGTGTGTATAACAAAAAAGCCGAACATTAACAACAACAACACACAATATCCTTTTTTGGCTGAATATTTTTATTTTTTACTTCTTTTATTGCTACCTCTACTGCTACTTAGCTGCTACTTCAACTGCTACTTTTTCTACTACGTCAACTGCTACTTCTATTACTACTAAATTTTAAAAGTAGCAGAATTAAAAAACAAATGACTCTGCTACATAAAAACTTTTTCTTTTTTAAGGTAGCAATAGAAAATAAATTACTCTGCTACTTTCAATTTTTTCTTTTATTGGTACTACTACAACTATTGCTACCAAAATGTGAAGGTAGCAGTAGTAGTAGTAATTGATTGACTCCGAGTTTTTATTAATTTTTTAACTAGACTACTTGTGTTTTTTCGTTGCTACTGCTACTTGTAGTCTAGTTTTTTAAACACTGAATTTAAGTACTTGCATTCATAATTTCTTTAAAAAAAGATCACAAATCGGTTCCCAACAACATATATCAATATTATTAATACAAAAAAACTATTTTATTCAATAAAGATTAAGATATTTTAATAATGAAATATACACCTTAATATTCCATTTTTAATAGATATTAAATGTAGTGTTATTACGTTTGGCCTGCTGCTGCTACTCTTAAACCAAAGCTTTGAAAAAAAATTTCTGAACAAACTGTATGCAGAAAAGTGTCCTCTTTGAATGAAATATCATTTGTTTTGTAAAACGCATTTTTCATTTTTATTTATCGCCACAAGTCACCATATATGTAGATGCCCCTATGTGCATTATTTAAATTTATATATAATTTTCTTGATGTAAGTGCCACACATTTCGAAAGGTTGGTAATATCTGATTATTATACGCATACACTTCTACGTTGGCATCTTCTAAGCGTCTTCATGTACAATAGGATGGCCCTAATTTTGAACTTACTGGATTTCAGAAATTTAAATATTTTTATTAATAATTCATCGAAATGGGCCAATTTAAAATCATTTCACATGTTAACTCGTAATATCTAGAAGCATCAAAATGGCAATTTTATGCCCTACACCACCAAAGTGGGGAACGTATATTGGGTTCAGGCCGATGTTGCTATTTAGCCAAGGGCAAAGCCTATTGAATTTGGTTAGAATCGGTTCATTACACAGCCATATCTGAAAATAAATATCCAAATTATATAGATATCAAAATCAGCACAAATAACTTCTATATAAGCTGAACTTGCACAGATCGCATATAAGGACGACTTTCGTTAATTAATGTGCACAAATCTCTAAAATATGCTAGTATCCAAATAAACTTGAACATAAATCAATCATGCCATTAAAATTCGAGAGGATCAGTTCATGATTAGTCATAGCTCCCATAAAAGACCCACTTCCTCTTGGCATATTCTGGGCGTTTTTCGGCCAATTTTCGCTTCAAGCTAATCTGTTGCGTTTGGAACAGATTCGCTGTGGTACTCTGATTTCAGCGGCTCATAATACAGAGCTAGACAAACACAGAGAATTAACGTTTGCAATGAATTACCTTAGCGGCATGTATACTTACTTTAGTGTCGATTCGGCTGGTTGGCCGGGCTTCTTACGCTTCAAGTAATCTTAATGGATCCATTTTTCATCTAATGTAATGTGTCGGTGCAAAACTAATTTTCTTTTATAGCAACCTCTTGGGAGTAGCTCCCAATGCTTTTGCAAGCTCTTATTGAGTTTTACAAAAATCTTCAAAAATTCAACATAAATAGGTTTCACAAATACAGAAGTCATGCTAACTAACTTTATGGTGATTGGTCAATAATTAGTTTGGTGTAGGGTATTTTATGGTCGGGCTTGACTGACTTTCGTACTTGTTTTAATAGCATTTTTTCTCAATAATTTTTTTTTTAATTTTTTGAAAGTTGGTTACATTGAACCAAAAGTCGAAACATCAAACAAAATGTGCAGTCTCAAAATGCTGTCTTATTTTGCTAAAATTAGCATTTAGTTTTAAGCTGAAGGAGAACAATTTTAGACCTTCGAAGCATCGACAAACCAAAATAAGCAAAATAAGGGCCATACTAATGAGCATCTTGCTCTTATTCGGATATCCAAAAAATTAACAAAAACAAAGGGTGTTTTTTAAGCCTGATATAACTTGAAATTGTAAAAAATAACAAACAAATTTTATTAAAAAAAAATTTGTTATTCGAAGAATCAGTACATGGCATTGACACTTGAAAATCATGCCAGGCATATGGCCACCAATTGATACTGGTTTATCTGTGTATACTAATGACTTCACGTGGCCTAACATGAAATAATCGGGAGGTATCAAGCCATTTCTAAAAATCAGATTATCGCCATATTTTGATTTGAAAACATCGATGGTTGCGGTCGCCGAATGACACGTAGCGCCATCCTGTTGAAACCACATCTCCCATGGATGAATGTCATCTATATTTTTAAACAAATAATAATTGATTATGGTACGGTAACGATGTACATTGTCCGTAACTCGATCTCCGACTTAATTTTTTAAGATAAAAGGTCCGATGTTACCATCACCATGTAAACCGCAACAAAAGGTGCATTTTTCTGGATGTAATGGAGTGTGTTGCGGATATGTTTCATTCCATATGAGGACATTTTTAAGATTGCTGAGATGGACGTTTATGACTAATTTTTAAAGTAAATGTGGATAATTTTGTAGCGTTATTCAAACCAGAGTATACAGATCATAAAATTGAGTGCAGTGTGACACTTAACTCCTTCGTAAGATCTATCGGTCTTAAAAAAACACCCTTTACAACCACAAAAATGGAAAAAATACAAATAAATGACAAAGTAAAGCCACAAATAAATTGAAAAAGTAAAAGATTTAAAATTGAATGCTGAAGCTTTTTTCTATGAATGAATGTTTCAATCTGTACCAGTGTATGCGAATGGCAGTTTTCTCTTTTCTGTTTTTTTTTTGTCTTCTCTTAACATTTTATTAGTAAATAAGTGTCTTTGTTGGATTGTGTGTGTGAATATGCATGTGTGTGATTTCGAGAAAAAAAACTTTATTTATTTATTGAACAATAATCATACGTTCCATATTAAATAAGGACTGAGTATAGGTGAACTACTAGAAAATATATTTTAAGTCAATTGAAATTTATAAAAATGTAATCATAATCAACTAATCGATTAGTTAAAATTTCTGATTAACCATAACTGTTACTAATCAATTAATTTAATGCACAGAGAAAACAGATTTGTGATAGCAACCAAATATGTTGCCGAATGATTCGGTTGCACACATAAAATTTTTCGGTTCTATCAACAGAAAGCCAATTGATAAAGAAGAATTTCGGTCGATCACTAAGGTAGAATCATTCGACTGGCAATGAATTGAATTGCTATCACGAATCAGAATATGGTAAAATCGGAAGACAAAGGAAAAAACATGCGTTCTCTGTGGTCTTTTGGGAAATTCTTCATAAGTGTAACCATCATTGCGTATACGCAATATTTGTTATTTCCCAGAATATTATTATTAAGTATACGCCTTAAAATTGATGCATGTCATTTAATTTTGTTTGCATTAAATAATGAAATTGTCCAGAAAATAATAATAATACAGATATACTATAATATTAAACAGATATTTTATATTTACATACATATATGCTGGGAAAATATTGTTTTTTTTTTCGAAAAAATAACAATTATTTTTTGACCACAAATTTATTTTGTACTTAAAAATACTGGATTTTTTATTTTGAAAAAATAATTTTTCTGGCAATATATAGATTCCAAGCCAAAAAAAACTGCTCATCTTTTGAGGCCAAAAACGAATCAAGCCAATTTCGGATAGTCTATAGCAAAGTGAAGCGTGTCCCATAGCACTGTGGTTCCAAATCAAAATCTAGGTGGACAAAATTATTTGGCGATCTTTTTATATAGAATTGGTATCACCGATTCCAAAAAAAAATCTTTAAAAGATCAATATAAACTTTTTTCAATGTACCGTAGGATCTAGATATACATATAAAAAACATTAGTAAAAAATTAAAAAAAAATACATTTTCATGTCTTTCTGAAACTAGATTTTTAAAAAGATCTGTATTTACTATATTTCAAGTTACAGTAGGGTCTAGATATAGAAAAATCAATAATAAATAAAGAAATATTTCTAAAAATTTCATTCCGTAAAAATTAAAAAAAAGTATTTCGGCGGGTGCTGGCGGCTACAATTTTTATACAAAGACATTCCCCAGAAGTTTCTTTAAATTATGTATATAATAATTGAACGGGCTTCGACGGTCTTTTTTTCTGGCAAGCTATATAATATTCTTAGAAAAAAAATGTCAGTATATTTGAGAACCAAGTTTAAAGAACTATAACAGGAAAATGAAGAGGCCCATAAATATAAGATATACATTTAATAAATGCCTATATCAATGTTTATCTATGTTTTGAAGTATGAATTTCTATATGGTAAAACCATTGAGATATATCTAATTTAGTAAAGCAGTAAAATATTAAAAAAAAATTAACGAAAATATGATTCAAAATTTGTTGAACTTCTGGCGCTTCTGTCGAGAAAACAAAATGTCCAATTGAAAAACAAATTTGTACTGGAGGAGAGCAGATTGTCAGCTTCCGAAGAAACTTAGTTTTTCCAAATTCTGAAGATACCGATTTTCATAATTTTGTCCACCTAGATTTTGATTTGGAACCACAGTGCATAGGGAGCATTATGCATCGATGGAAAAAAATACTTGTTGGACGGTGCTCTGTATGGGCTAAAAAGAAGGAGGGGCAAGATTTCCCAACCACTTCATTCTAATCATTATTATTATTATTAATATTTATTTAATGCAAATTTAATTTTCAAAAAATATAAAGAAAAATGACTGGCTACCAGGGCCTTCGTCTTTTCATTCTAATCAGTTTTTAACAGGTATTTCAAAATATGGCCAAGTGTTGTCATGCTGGTATATTAAAGTGACTGGCCACTGAGTATTCAAAGGAATCAGTGGCATTCAATACATGTTCCCTGTGATAGTCTGGCCAGATTTCTGGAGCTCATAATAGATAGAACCATTTTTGTCTCACCAAATATAGAGCATTGCCTTATCGCCATGAATATTTGGCTTTGGTAGCGATTCTACTGATTGGCCTATCCTCACGTACCATCTCTTATAATTCGGTTTATCATATTGTATCCATTTTTCATTGCAGGTAATGATTCGGTGCAAAAATTAATTTCCTTTATAGCGTTCAAGCATCATTTCGAGCAAGAAAATTTCCCTTTCAAGCATTCTCGGCTTCAAATTATTATGGTACTCAATTTCCTCGCTTTTGGATGAATCCTGCTGATCCCAGACATTTTAAAATTGCTGCTTGATTAGTTTCCAATGATTTTGCAACCTTTTGTTGAGTTTTACAACAATCTTTATGGAGTAATGCCTTCAATTCTTGGTCTTCAAACTTTTTTGGCTGGCCTGGGCGATATTGGCCTTTCATATCAAAATCACCACTTTTGAACCGCACAAACCATCTATCAGACATTGAAACCGATGGAACATATTCACTATAAGCTTTGGAGAGCGATCGGTGTGCTTTAGTGGCATTTTGTTTCAAATTAAAGAAGTAAATCAAAACATCCTGCATATGACACTTTGTTGGTACAAAATTCGACATTGAGGTGTGAGGATCTTAAAATATCGCTTTCATTCAGCATAGATTCTTGACTAATATTTTTGGCTTCATCTTTTAAAAGTTCGAAAATTTAGGAGTTTCTCGATTCAATTCAAAATGAAGAAAAACCATTTGCTTTCCATATTTCGTCATTGTTTAGAGTATCACTTATTTCACTTACCACCCACTATACATTTGCTTCAATTTTTTTTTATATATATAATTCAAAACATATTTACAAAAGATACATTCTTCTGCAAAACCTAATGCATCAAACCTCAGTTGCATTTCACTTGTATTCGTATGTGGAATTTAAGTAGGTTTATTTTATTTCTTCTTCTTAAAATAAATTATATAAAAAGTTTTTTTATTTTCTTATATAAAACCTATATTGAGCCATAATTTTCTTATACAATTTATATAAATTGTCTAGTAATCCCATTTTTTCCACATTTCAAATGTATGAGAGTACTTTCAATAACCTATTGATCTACTATTATAATTCTTTATCTTTTCAGGTTTAATGTAGAAGTAACTTGTTCTATATTCTAAGAAAGATTAACCTAATCAGCTTAGTTTCTGTTCTTACATTTATAGTTTTATATTTAGTAGCAGTTTAGCAGATTTTTTCTTTTGAGGATTTGTTAAGTTTAAATAGAAAATGCTTAGATAGAGGGGTTTTGTATGGCCTCCTATATTCCTTTGGAAATAATGAATTGTGTGTGTTCTATTTAACTTACCTGACTTTTGCCTTTTGATACGCAGCTTACAACATCATCTCTAGTTGGTTCCAAGTTAATAACATCGCGCTGTAAGGATTAAAAAGAAATAAAGAAAATGTTAAAAAATATTGAGTTTTAGTATTAGAAGGTTACTGAAGGAAATAATTTTTACTAAAGAAAAGAGTATTTGATTTAACCAAAGAGAAATATACATAAACAAGTAAGAAAGTATGGTCGGTCAAGCATGACCATATAATAGCCTACACTAAGTAAAAGGCAAAAAAAATTTTTCTTTTAAAATTTCAATAATTTATATTTTTGAGTGATTTTCGGAAGTGGGGTTATATGGGGGCTATGACCAATTATGGACCGATCACCATGAAATTAGGTCGTGTGATTTACGTCTATATTAAAGTTAACTATGTTAAATTTTGTGTGTATACCAACATTTTTAAGCGATTTATGCACGTTAAAGTGATTTTCGGAAGCGGGTCTATATGGGAGCTATGACTAATTATGGACCGATCGTAACAAAATTTGGTGACATGAATTTTGTGTATAAAAAACTTATTTGGAGCGGAATTTGTGGAGATACATATATAAATTAATCATTTATGACCGATAAAGTACAATTTCGGGAGGACATTTGCATGGGGGCTAGGTGAAATAATGGACCGATTTCAGCCAGTTTCAATACGCTTGGTCCTTGATCCGAAGTAATAATATGTACCAAATTTGATCGAAATATCTTCAAAATTGCGACCTGTACTCTGCGCACAAGGTTTACATGGACAGCCAGCCAGCCGACCAGACGGACGGATATCGCTTAATCGACTCAGAAAGTGATTCTAAGTCGATTGGTATACTTTAAGGTGGGTGTTAGACTAATATTTTTGGTCGTTACAAACATCTACACAAACGCATAATACCCTCCCCACTATGGTGGTGTAGGGTATAAAAAACTCGAACGACTGAGTTAGGTCTATGGCAGCAGCGTTTCCAATATATGTAGATTTATCTAAGGTTTTAACTACTAATCAAATTTAAAGGGGTAACTATTTTTAAATACATATGCTTTATATTTTATACTTTACAATATTGATTAATTTCGATCAAAAAAATATTCTTTAAATCTTTATTCTTCTGAATTTCGAAATAGAGACAAATCACGGTTATAATTATTACAAATTATTTGGTAATGCAAATTTTTGCTGGGCTACCTAGTAACAATTTCCATCGTTTAAATGCATAAACTAACCAAATATTATTTTAACCTATTATATTGTTTCATTTTAAACTAAATATTTTATTTTAAACATTTTCTATATTGTAATTTGTCATACACACTCTGTCATTTGCAGCATTATTTGAGAATTCTAAAAGGTAAAATTAATATTAACATTTGGTTTATAGCCCAGGGATAAACTTTGATATTTAAATTTTGCAAATGAGTGCATGTATGTATATTTGTACAATAATAATATTACAATTTATGACAAAATGTATAAAACCAAAAATAGGAAGAACACAGTCAACATTTCCTATTTAGTTAAATGGATTTTTAATAGTCAGCAGAAAGTAAGAACTTCCAAAAAAGTAAAATTTAGAAATTACGCAGACAACAATGACAGATATCTTCTGTATACACTGTTGTCAGATCTTACAATATTGTCAGAAATATGACGACTGATTGTTTGATCGTCTCCTATTATGATTGACAATCAAATTTCATTTGCTTTGAGTTTGCCGTTCACGGATGAAAAACAATATTCATATTATGTGTTTTATGTCTCTGATTAACAAAAAAAACTTCAGTTTCTTCGAGATTTTTGGTAATAATGGAAAAGTTCGTCCAAATACAAATGGTGATTGACGTATTTATTTGTACGTCTCCTTTAAAGCTTCAAGCATACGATACTCACACATATGTACTGATTTACGGGTTTATTTGATCGTCTCCAGGACACTTAACAACCATGTGAACTTTAAATTTTTGTCTTACAACATTGTCAGTACATTGTAAGACAATAATATTGTCAGACATTTGAGAATAGTGTAAACACCTTACGTTGCCATTGCCAGATCATTGGGAGATAATTGTCAGACAGTTTTTATTGACAGATTTGCGAATGTTATGCATCTGACAATGGCACCAGTACATTGCCAGATCTGACCACATTGCAAAATCTAACAACCGTGTGTACATAGCTTGAGGATTCAGTCGTATGATAACTTCTGTGTCAGTTATCTTCCTTAGATGTATCTCTCCACCACTTTGCTTGTTGAAAAAATGTTTACTGGTTATTAGAATTTAAGATACGTAGGTAATGTAAACAGTAGGTTGGCCCTCTTATTGGAATTGTTCGATTTTAGGTGTCCACATGGTAAAAAATTTACACATGGGCCCATTTGGTATAAATTTATGAAAATTTATGAAATCAACAATTTATTCTCCGTCATTTAACAACCAAATGCAAAAAATATGAACGAAATCGGACAACGTTTACAGACTGCAAATTTTATTTGAAGTTTCTGGGTCAAAATAGCAATATTTTCAAAAAATTAAAAGCAAATGAAATCCGATTAAAAATAACTGTGAATGAAACACAGGTTTTTGAATAAAAAACATTTTATTTTTTAACATAGCCAAACGGATAGAAAACAGCTATTTTCGGATTTGACATCTTCGATTTTAATGAAATTTACCACACATATTACGGTTCCAAAGGGTTCCTCAAATCAATGACTTTTTCATCGGAAAAATATCGCGATTTGAAAATTGAAAAATTTGTAAAACACATGTGCTTAAATTTTTATATTAATTTGTATGAAAAAAACGTACTTTTAATAACGTTTTTCTTTACAACTCCTGAACTAATCGAGTCTCCATCGAAATTATTTTGCACGAATATATTAAAGAGCTTAGGTGTCCTCATACCGCGTTCTTTATTAATTTTTAACACCACAATCTTTGATATTTTTGACCTAATATTGACCTTTAACCTTTTGTAAGTAAACAATTTTATTCACAAAATTTTAAAGACAATATCTTTGGCTTTAAGATGGAGTCAAAAATTATGCTAGTCTTTGAGTAGTTTCAAAGTTATGGCCAATTATATGCATATAGTTTTAGATAATTTTAAAAAATTTTTAAATTTTCAAGTCACGATATTTTTCATTAGAATGAGCTTCCATTGAAAAAGTCACTGATATGAGGAACATATTGGATATATTAGGTATGTGGTAAATTTCATTAAAATCGGAGATGGTAAATTCGACTGCTGTCGGCTATCACATGGATCCTCCCAGTTATTTGTTTGTGATATCATCGTTGGAATTAAATATTTTTCCGCAGAGGCATTTGTTCAGGTTTGAAAACAAAAAATAATCACTCGGATTTAAGTTGAAGAATAGGATGATAAAGGAGCAAATTGCAGTCTAATTAATAAATTTTTGCCATGGAAACCGCAAATGTGGGCATCCTTGAATTGTCCCCAATAAAAACACGGTCGTTTTTTCCTTATTACTCCTTATTTATATAAATCCTTATTAAATAGTGGCATGTTGTTAGCCATCGATTGCTCTTTAAAGGTAGTGCATCCCAAAAAATAGTCGGCATGACTTTATTGGCTGACATATCCACCTTGGCCTTCTTTGGCGCCGACTAACCCATAGAAACACATTGTTTTTTCTGTTGTGTGGTTTCTGCTGTGTTGTGGTGGATCCACGTTTCGTCCATGGTTACAAAAAGGAGCAAAAACTTGTCCATATTGAGGTTGGACAACTCCAAATACACCTGCAAAGTTGTCACGCGATTGCGTTTGTGGTCGATTGTGAGCAAACGCAAGTGATCATTCAAACTGAAACAACTGAGTCAATTAAGATTCTTATGGCTTCCACAGAGAGAGTTCCCAAAGTATTTATCAAGCTTAGGCTTAGTATGAATGATGGTACACAAAATTCAGTTTTTTCAATTTCTCCTAAAGTCACGAGGTTTTCTGCTATCAATGGCTGTCAAAAACAAACTAAAACACAAACTTGGGTGACCCAATAGACCAGTCGATAGTGTGCTGAACTATTAATCTGAGAGTTGTGGGTTCGATTCCCGCCAGAGACTCTGGGTGTATTTGCAGACAAGCAAAAGGCTTCGCAGTTTGTGTTTGTTTAAAAAAAAAATACGCAGCTGGTGCAAATTTTGACAGTATTCAACTGACAGATACCTGTTGACAGCAGCAGTGATTTCCTTTCAGTTAAGTGCGGAAAACTTAAACAGTCATGTACTTATTGACCCGACTTCGAAGATTTATATTTCACTTAATCATAGATGATTAACAAGAGCATCTAAATCTAGCCAAAATGCGCTGTATAGTAGTATAGATCGCTTGGTGAAACGGAGTTAACGGCGAGACAAACGGGTTTGGATGAAAAATATGGCCACAGACGAAACCGAGATCGCCGATGCTATACGAGCACTGAACTGCTTAAGGCTGATCCAACTCTTAGGGCTGGAATAATCGGACCTATTATCAAGCACTTCTGGACATCCCACTCTCTTCCTGCTGAACTTACAGAAGGATTGATAATTAAACTACCCATGAATGGAGACTTAACGGAATGCAAAAACTGGCGGGGTATAACTCTTTTAACTAAGATTAATAAGGTGCTTGCGAATATAATACATTCTAGACTGTCATCATCAATTTCATCATCAATTTCAGTCATCATCAATTTCAAAAATAGTCTACGGATCATAGTGGAACAGTCGGTAGAATAGCGATCTCAGACCACACCGATTATGCACCGATCATATAAATATCCTACGGATCATAGTGGAACAGTCGATATAATGGCGATGTCCACTATATCTGATATTTATCGACTTCGAAAAAGCATTTGATAGTATCTACCATCAGGCTATTTGGCACGCACTTTGATGTAAAGGAGCTAATCGACACAAAAAATAACAAAAATCTGTTTTCAATTACGAAAATTATCTATTCAATAATTTTTGTATTTGAAATTCAATCAATAACGAAAATTGTATATTCAATTGTCAAAATAATCAAATTCAAAACTCAAAATTCAATAGAAAATATCAAGAAATTTTGTTTTTGAGCAAATGAATACTTGATTTAATTAAGAAATGATTGAAACCAGTTCAATATGTGACAAATATTTTAATTGAAACGGTTTAAGAAATAGTTTTTTCTGTGTAAAATTCAGCACAGGTGAATATAGCTCTTTTACTTGTTCTTAATTGTAATGGTACTTCCTATATATTTTATAGTAATGAATTTTTGGAATCATGAAATTAGACTATTACAATGAACGAATAATCAATACAAAGAACCTCTAATCAATGGAAGCTTTATCAGTTGGTAACGATGTTGACGATAATACATTCTTAGAACAACTTCCTGAAAACTTTCTTTTCCTGAATTTTCCATGTTGCTGATGTCACTCACCCACTTCTGGGATCTGATATTTTGAAGCAACATAATTTATTGCCCGATCCTGCAACATTATCATCACTACCTTCTTCATATATTCAGAAAGATGATTCTTCTTATAAAAAGTTCTTAAAGAATTCCCAGATATTGTAAGTATTAACTCCTCACTAGTGGAACTAGTGGAATACCAGTCACAGCAAAATCTTGTCGACTTGATTCGAAACATTTAACGATAGCAAAACGAGAATTTCAAGCTAGATCAAGGTATTGTTCAACCATCTAAGAGTGAGTGGGCCAACAATCTTTATATGGTGCCAAAATCCAAAATCAAAATTACAGTTACCTACCACAGGCGGCTTACGTGATGATATTGCATATCGCATAGGAAAGGCAAAACAGTTATTTGATGCATTTCAAAGAGTAAGAAAGTCACCACAAATACATATGAAGACTAAGCTCCGCCTTTTCTCCTCAAATGTTCGCTGCACCCTGCTATATGGATCTGAGTCCTGGAACTCTAACTTCAAAATCCAAAATTTAAATATTTTTAGGTAAACAAAATTTATTTTTTTTTTCAAAGTGGTTTTTTCATTTTTTGGAAAAAAATATTTTCCAATTGTTATTTTAAATTTTTTTTTTATTTTTTTTTAAATTTTAAAAAAAAAAATTTTTTGGTGAAAAAAAATTCGGGTTATAAAATATTTTTTCCGATTTTGACCCATTGTAGGTCCAACTTACTATGGTCTTATATGCGTCGTTGCAAAGGTCTTTGAAATAGGACAAAAATCGAGGTTGTCCTGGTTTTTTCCTCATATCTCAGCCATTTGTGGACCGATTTTGCTGATTTTAAATAGGAAACTTCTCGAAAGCATCTCGATTCTTCAGAAAACTGATTTCTACAGACAGACAGACAGGCATGGCTTAATCTATAAGGATCAAGAATATATATTTTATAGGGTCGGAAAATTATATTGTGGAAATTATGACAAATATATACCATTCTTACGAAGGTGAAGAGTATAAAAATAGCCCTGATTTTGTGAAATTTTCTGCAAATGGTTTTTAGACTTTGGGAGCTGCAAAAATCTAACAAGTCTAATACTACGGCCACCCTAGTACTCAGTCACTAATGTTTGTGCAGTAAATATGTATATATTTACGTATTATTTACATCAACATCTATACAAAATTTACATAAAATATATGTAATAGTAAAAGTGACAACTTCAAAAGAATAAACAAAACAAAGCCATTGATGAAAATGACAACTAACAAGCCTTTATATAAGTACATACATACAAACAGCAACAAAAACCATAAAGGGTTTAAACAATTTCGAAACAAGGCTCAATGAAATATACGCATTCAAATGTTCTTGACATCCTTTTTAAAAGGCACACAAACACACAAAGAACACTTTTGTTTTCCTTTCCTAAAATAATGTTAATAAAACATTTAATATTAGTTGATGGCAATTACATCATAGCACAACCACACACACTTACACGCAATCATAGATGGTGACAATGATGAAGTTGATTACGATGTCAATGTCATTGTCATAGTCGTTGTCGATAATGGTGATGATGATCACACTGATGTTTATGATGATGTTTAAGGAAATAAGGTGTTTTATATTGTTTTGTTTGATGTTGTTTTGTAAAATTGATTTCATTATTTCACAGTAAATACAAATTTCCTAAGATATTCTGGCATAGAATTTTATTTCATTTCTGAGAAAATGTATGTAGTATGTAAATGTAATCAAAGTTTTCTTTCTGTTGATTTCCCTGGAAAATCCTCTTAATTGAAAAATGTAAAGCTCTGTGTTGTTATTTATTGAAAAGGAAACTAGTTTTCTTTTGTTATTTTAATATATTAAGTTATTCACGTATAGAAAAGTATCCTTTGTTCACTCTAGTGCTAAAGGATTCTTTAGCAAAAAAAAAACTGTTTTAGATGTATTAAATAGTTATTTTTATTGAAAACATTTTGTTTTGAAAAGGTGCTAATAACATGAAACGTACACAACCGCACTTGTTTTGAACATACAAAAGGACAGTTTAAAGTTGTTGTGTATTTACATTTAATACTCTTGAAAACTGTAATTAACTGTCAAAGTTTGACGTGTAGGTACAGTGTGGACTAAAAGTATTAAATTTATGTGAATAGCAATCATATTATATAAATGAGAAAGTGAGACTTGCCATTAATAATTTATATAATGTCTATTTCTTTTATAAAGACCACTTGGAATATTTTGCTTAATCATGGTAGATGTTAACCTCTGTACTGAATTATTTAAAATGAGCGAACAATTGAAGTATTTAAAATTGCTGGCAGGTTCAACATATGTATGCAGAATACCGCTAATGTCATGAGATATCTTTAGTAAATGCATCAAATCTACTTTCGATTGTGGTAATTCTTCACTCCTGAACGAATTTTGTAAATTAAATATTAAATGACGTGATTATTAATGAATTATTGACCACTCAATAAAAATAAAACAACTAACACTCTCGTATGTGGCTTTTAAATCAATCAAACCATAAATCTTATCGGCCATCAGCCACCACCTACGACTTATTGTCGTTTGTCAATAACTCCGCGATTTTTTAATTTCCCGTCTCTTAAATGAATTCGCAACACTGCTACTGTCAACAGGCATCTGTCAATTTACTCCTGTCAAAACTTGAACAAGCTGCTTCATTTAGTTTGTGTTTGAGAGTCATTGATAGCGGACTACCTCGTGACTTGAGGAGAAATTGGAAAAAAGTGAATTTCGTCTGGTCATCAATCATAATTTCTTGCGGAAAAAAACATCACTCAAACCAAGACTAGCTTGATAAATACTCTGCACCATCAATTTCAATAGTAACAAGTAAGAAAGTATTGTCGGTCAAGCCAGACCATATGATACCCTACACCAATCTAAATATGGACCAATAGCCATAAAATTAGGTGGCATGACTTCTGTGTATATAAAAGCTATTTGTGTTGAATTTTGTTTGAATACCAGCTTTTTTAAGAAATCTACACTCATTATACCGATTTTCGGAAGTGGGCATTATATGGGAGCTATGACTAAATTTAGTGACATGACTTTTGTATATATATAAATTATTTGTGTTGTGTTTTATAAGAATACCAATATTTTTAAGAGATTTATGCTAGTTAAAGTGATTTTCGGAAGTTGGTCTATAGCTATGACTGATTGTGGACCGATCATCACTGATCATCACAAAATTTGGTGAGGCGAGTTTGACTTATATAAAACTTATTTTTGCAGAATTTGGTTTCGATATCAATATTAATTAGGTATTTATGAGAGCTTAACTATTTTTAGATAGGGCAATCGTATGGGGGCTAGGAGAAATAATGGTCCGATTCTAACCAATATTTAGGCATGTTACAAACATCAGCACTAACCCAATATACCCTCCCCACTATGGTGGTGTAGGCTATATAAATGTGGTTTACTGAATTTCGTTGTGGCCGTAGAAGCACGGAATATGCCAAACATTCTGGACGCCCAGTTGAGGTCTCTACACCCGAAAATATATTAAAAAATCTCGGTAAGCTGTTGGCCAATCGGAGATTATGGACGCCATAGGCATCCCACAGGGCTCGGTGGTTTCAATTTTGAATGATCACTTTGGTATGTGAAAGCTTCCCGCAAGATGGCAGCAGAATTTGCTCACAATCGGATGCACAAAAGGGTACACATATGTGTAGTTTCCATTCCAAAAATAAATTAATTATGATACGAAATGCTACCTCTTATGCCCTATTCTCCAGACTTAGCCCCGAGTGAATATTTCTAGTTTTCAAACCTGAAGAAATGTTTGAAATTTGACTCCATCGATGAAATCATCTCACAAAAAATACCTCTTTTGGAAGGGATACAAAAATTGGAGAAACATGGACCAAAGAGCATAGAGTTTAAAAGCAGACTATGTTGACAAAATTTAATAAAATTTTATCCAAAAACCTGTGTTCCATTCAAAAAGGCACTGACTTTTTAATCAAACTTCTATTACAACTAATTTTCAATATCAATGCTTCTAGACTTCTAAACGAAGCGACTGTTTTGAGGTAATCTTATTCGGAGAGAATTTTTATTTGATCATAAATCCAAACCGATTTCGTTATTCAAAATCTATTAATTATTCAAAACTATATACAAAAACCGAAAAAATTTTACATAACTTATAAGGATTAATTAGTAATAACTTATAATAAAGAGTGGTTCATTTATATGTTTTTTTTCAATTGTTTTTTTTTTCACAGATCAGTATAACTGATGTCCTACTGTCATCTTTTTTTTATTCAGAAGCGTTTGCTAATTCACCATAGAGAGACTCAACAACATCTCAAAAATGTTTTAGGGTTCTGTGAGAATTTGTTTTCGTGCACTTCGAGCAACATATGATTTTATCCTCGATCTAATTTCGCATTCCGGACTTGTCAACTAGTTCATGTGATATCGTACCTTTGTATATGTTTGGGGTTATGTGAAGTCAAAATTCTTCGTCGATAAGCAATCTGCGATTCAAGCAATAGAAGCCAATATTACTAGCGTAATTCGAGAGATACCTGTAGTAGTGCTGGAAACAGTGACTGTAAATTAATTGGGCCTTAGGAGTGGACCACCTATAGAGAAGTCACGGCATACATTTGAATGAAGTTATCTCTCGGTTTGTTATAAGGATACCGACATAAAATTCTATTTTATGTGTTTTATTTAAAATTGGAAAATTCTTTAACTGAATCACCCAGTACTATAAATATGATAATATAAAACAATCATTAAGACGAACGGCCAAATCACATATTTCAGCAATTGGTCTATTGTACGGTGTGCTCTTCTCAAACGCTCACTCCTCGATCACAATTGAGAGTTCGATGAAAGAATATATAAATTGGTCTATGAATCGATTTAATCTTTAGCCGATACCTTTCATGAGCACCTCCTTGGACACACTTCATGGGAACACAAAATGGAATGGGTATATTCGTTAGTTAGGATCGACTAAGTCGCCATGTTCAAGGTTATCGGAGAATGTTCACTACTCAATGCTCGTATCAGTCATCGACCTATCAGTGAAAACTGATACTGCATATTCCGAATAACTGAATAAACTATCTATTTGACGAACATATAATCCGCAAAGTACAACAAGTAGTCCGACTCTCTATTTTTCAATATTATTCTCTCACAATGAATAATAACAACCATAAAAACCTAACTCTAATAATGCATTGGTAACATTTTGTTTCAACCCCCAAAAATTAATTGTCAAAAAATTTAAAATAATATATAATAATATACATAGACAACAACTAGATAGGTAACTGAGAGCCAAAAACCTAAGTCTATTGTCAGAAACCTAATTCATGAGAATGTATTGCATGTATTTTGTTTTGTATCACCCATGAAAAGAGAGTAATATTTTACTCTCTCCTTCCGTTCTATGCGTTTATTCTATGATAATAGCTATGTTCAATAACTAAAAGTTGTTACTAGTTAGTAACAATTGTTACTGGAAAAGCGTTCATTAACTCAAAAACTTTCAAGTAGAGAAAAAATCAAGAGCGTATAAATTTTAGAGAGTGTTCTCTCGTTGCAAACTATTACAGTTATATTTTGAACTCGTAATAGTTAGCAGCTTATATTTTATATGTTTTGTGTTATTGTTTATTTATTTAAAATTTTATTTTTTTGGTGAAAAAATGTCAAATCAAAAGAATTTTCAATAAAATTAAAGAAAATGTCAGTATTTATACATTTTAAAAGGAATAAAATAAGAAAATTGTGTGTATAAAACAATTGTTACTGGAAAAGCGTTCATTTACTTTTTACTATTTTTGAGAATTTAAGAGAGTAATTTTGTAAATTTTGATTTTATTCTCTCGTTGCAAGTATTTACTGGGAAAGTAAATGAACAGACCTAATATATTTAAATTTTCAAGAAAAAAATTTTTAAGGTAACTCCTTCTCTTAAGTGTGTTGATTTTTTTTTAAACAAACACAAACATCGAAGCGTTTTGCTTGTCTGCAGTTACACCCAGAGTCTCTGGCGGGAATCGATCCCGCAACCCTCAAATTAATAGTTCAGCACACTATCGACTGGTCTATCGGGACACCCTAAATTCACATACTACTGAGAAAAGAGAGAAGTTTTGCCGTAGAAAAAAAATGAGAGCCTTCCCTTTTTGTTACTCTTTGATTACACTAGTTTACAATGTTTTTGCTCATGAATTGAAACATATGGGGATTTGTGTAATTAGGTCTTCTAACTTCGGAAAAAATATTAAAAAAATTCTGGACGTCAAACTTTTGAGATATTTCTTAAAAACGAAACATATAAAAATTTACATTAAATTAGTACAAAAAAATTAAAAGTGAAGTGTTTTAGTCCTCTTTTTATAATTATTTTCATTTGTCTCCCTCACGACACTCCCACAGTAGTCTCCTAGCATATTCTGATCCCAAAAACCTTGATAATTCC
The DNA here is from genome assembly GCF_958450345.1 of Calliphora vicina. NCBI lineage: Eukaryota > Metazoa > Arthropoda > Insecta > Diptera > Calliphoridae > Calliphora > Calliphora vicina. The sequence goes on from NC_088784.1 coordinate 81,544,337, forward strand.
TCTCGAAAATCTTCAAATCTTGATGGAAATGCTCTCCATGTTCGTCACTCATGTGTCGGAGGTTTTCCGGGAAAAAATCCACATCAGAATGCAAAAAGTGAATTTTGAGGGATATATTTACACCCATCAGTTCAAAATTATGTAATAAATTCACAACAATATCTCTGTAATTTTGACTTTTCTTATTCCCCAAAAATTCTTGAACAACAAGTTTAAAAGAATTCCATGCTGCATTTTCAACGTCGGTTGATAGACACTCAAATTTGGTATCAACCAAAATGTTTCTTATTTGAGGACCCACAAATATCCCTTCTTTTAGTTTAGCCTCAGAAAGACGGGAACACGCTGCATAAATATTGAAATGCTGGTTTTGTCTTATCTAAAGCTTTTACGAAATTTTTTAATGTAAATAAGCATTTTGCAGTGTTTGTGTTATAGGAAAACCTTGATTTGACTGAATAAAACAAAAATGGTCTGGGTTTATTTTACACTTTCCAGAAGACATTTTAAAATAGTTTTTACTTTAGAGTTTTATATTTAATAGCGATTTATTAACGTTTATCTACAGGAAAGATGTACTTTTAAACAGTATTTATTTTTTTCCCGTTAATTTTTTTTGGAATTTGTCAAAAGAATACAACTCTGAAAGTATCTAGTAGCTTCGCCAGAGTGTTATGTACCCAAAAACGATGTGAATACTTAATTACCACAATTCGGTACACTACAGTATGCATTAGTAGTACTCAGGTCAGGGGAAAAATAAAAACCCATATATCTCAAAATTTGGACGTATAGAAGGGAAACAAAAAATGTTCAATTAACTAGCGTCCCTAGCTCTTCCCGAAAATATAAGTTTCATTCCATGAGCATACAAAAATGTTTGATTTGTAAACTAGTGTTATTACAACACAGAGAAAACAGATTCGTGATAGCAACCGAATTTGTTGCCACTTGTTTATGTTAAAACTTGTTTATGTCCAATTTCAGCACGATATTAATTATCATAAGACAATTATGAATGTTCAAGTCTTTTCTATGGGGGACCTTGTATGGGGACTAGGGATAAATATTGTAAACGATTTTCACCATATTTTATAGTATAATTTGAAAGCACTTAGAACTAGTTTCTGCAGAATTTTATCAGGATTGCCGAATAATCAACTTATTTATGACTGCTCAAACAGTATTCCGGGTGAACATTTATATGGTGAATTCATGCACCGATATTGAACATTTCCAATACCAAACAAACAGAGAGTATTTGAGATAAATTTTTTTGTGATGTCTTCATATTATACTTTCAATCAGAAGATTTAATTTCAAAGAAATAAATTTTGAACGAATGTTTTACAAATTGTATTTTTCAAAAAAGATTTAAAAATAATTTGTACAATATCTCTAATATAAAAGTAGTTACCCTTTTTATTAAATCAACTGTAACTAAAGAAGATTTCTAAACATTTTATTTAAATTCATGTAAATGTTAGCATAAAACAAAAGAGAAAAGAAAAAAGTAAAAAGTAAAGACAACTACCAGATGTTAAATAAAGAAAATCTTACATACAATCAATGTCACCCTTTCAAATGATAGAGTCTATCTCCATCAATTGGCATGTCGCTCACTACAATCACAGAAATAATCACCTCCTTATAGTTTTATGCAACATCTAAATCAAAGTAACAATATTTTTATGACCAACCATCCATCTAACAGCTCGAGAATGTGGAACTCCAGTACTTGGTACAAGTGAAGTGAAACTAAAAAAAGTTTCAGTTTGTGTAACTTATTTATAGTTTAAATACTATTTAGTTAGTGTTACTATTTAATAATATTACTTTGTGTTCGAGCTGCTAGGTAAAAGTATAAGTATGTTTAAGGGAGCATGTTTGTGTGTGTTTCTATTTAACACGTACGTATCCTGTTCATTTAGTTAGTAGAATTTTGTTTGCTAGTGTATGTAATAGAATCAGTAGAGTATTTAAGCTTCAGTTAATTTGATTTACTTTGTAAAATTTTAATTAAATATAAAAACATTCTAAGAGTTAAAAACATATATATGTATGTAAGTATACAGTGAGCGTTGGTGCGAATGAATGATATGCATCATCGTCAACAACAGCATCCTCATCATCATTTCACTCTTAAGTAATATTACAACGATACTTATACATTGTACATGTAGTTGTAGTACCCAGTAGTTCGAAGGGACTGTCCGGAACTTGTGATTTTTCCTATCATTTAGGATGACTAGATACGTGACTAGTTATTATACCCTACACCACCATAGTGGGGAGGGTATATTGGGTTGTGCAGATGTTTGTAACGCCCAGAAATATCTAACACCCACCTTAAAGTATACCGATCGACTTAGATGCACTGTCTGAGTGGATTAAACGATGTCCGTCCGTCTGGCTGGCTGTCCATGTAAACTTTGTGCGCAGAGTACAGGTCGCAATTTTGAAGATACATATTTCGATAAAATTTTGTACATATAATTTGTTTCGGCCCAAGGACGGAACATATTGAAACTGGCAGAAATCGGTCCATTATTTAACCTAACCCCCATACAAATGTCGTCCCGAAATTGGACTTTATCGGTCATTATTGTTTAATTTATATATGTATCTACACAAATTTCACTCCAAATAAGTTTTATATATACGAAATTCATGTCACCAAATTTTGTTACGATCGGTCCATAATTGGTCACAGCTCCCATATAAGGCCCATTTCGAAAATCACTCACGAATATAAATTATTAAAAATTTTAAAAGAAAAAAGTTTTTACTTATTTACTTAGTGTAGGGTATTATGGTCGGGCTTGACCGCTCATACTTTTTTACTTGTTTTAGCAAGTACATGTCCTAAACTTGACCCTTTTAGATTACAATGAGACTTTCTGATAGCTGGTCGAAAGTAATCAACGCATTGGATTCATTTAACGGTTACAAAGAGCCAGTTACCTCACTAGCTACCAGCCAGTTACCTCACTTATTTCAACATGTACGGCTGCTAATTGACCTCAAATAGTCGATTAAATAGCCTATTGCTTGTAAATAACCTATTGCTTGTAAATAAACCTTCCTCCGATTGGTTACTTCTTGTGTGTAAAATAACTTCTTTCTAAAGTGTAGTACAAAATAAACATTTAAATTGGCTACACTCTAGCCTACTTAGAGACACTAAAGTGGCAATTAACTTCACGCTGGGATGTATAAAGTAAACAATTGACTTCTCTCTACACAACAAAGAGCATGTACGTGGCAAATGACCCAAAATATATCAACTGGATTTAGCCAAGTGATCAGACATTAGCGACAATTACTGTCTATAAGGGATACATTGCGACTTTTTTAACTGCTGGGTAGTTATCAGTGTATCTGTGTATGCAAGTGTTAAACTTCGTATTAGTGAAGTGTTAAAACTTATGATTAAGGATTTGTTTTTCGAAAAGTGTTATAAAATAACAAATTTTTTTTAATTTATTTATTTAGTTTGTTTCAAAAACTATTGAGGTGTGAAGAAATGTTTTTTATTTAAAAACAAAATAAATAGTTATACTGATTTTTTTTCAAGGATTATGAGATTAAGTAAATATTTAGAATTTAAGAAAATTAAAATATGTATGAGTGTTTCTTTATGTATCTTTTAAATGAATATGTATAGATCTTCTAAATTATTAAGCTTTTTCAAAATTAATATTTTGATGAGGTTTTCTTTAATTGTTACAATATCACAGATTTCCAAGCTGAAATTTTGGCAAACGATGTCGTTACATGTCGAAAGGAAATATTTTTGTACACTGCATATGTAGATCATCTGGATGCCATACTGCTACTGCCCAGGATGAATTCATCCTTAGACTCTACCCGATTTCAGTAGTTTAAGAAATATATCACGAAATGGTCATTTGATGAACATGTCCAACACTAACAGGAATTATATTTTGAGGTGAGCTGGCTTCGTTTGGAGAAACTGCAACAGAAAAAGAACTGATGAAATTTTGACATTTCAGAAGACAATTTGGTGTGCTTACTGTACGCAGAGAAAAAATATAATTGTTACGATTTTCCAAAAACGACTGTCAATTTAGTGTGACAAAAGTTTGAGCTTGAGTTTAAAGTTCGTTAAAAACGAAATATGGATAGAAAAAGGCTCTTAACTACTCAATAGTCACCACTAGGGAGGTAAAATGGATGAGAAACCCCAATTAAACATATTCTTAGTTACTACAGTAATATATATGATTGCTGTAATCATGTAACTGGTACCTTAAACATAATATGGTTACCGCAATCATTTATATAATTACAGTGACCATAATATTGTCAAAATACGTTTATAAATTTTGAAATGGTTATGGTAATCATGTGCAGCTATATTTTTTCTCTGGGTGTGGCTACGGAAGTGAGATCGCATTAAACTTTCTGTCATGTAAGGAGAAAGATGATTTGTTCGAGCCCAAATTAGTGCCAAATTATCGCTAGCGTGAAAATAAAAATTTTAGAGTTGTTTTTTTTTTGATTTTATTTTTAAATTCAAACATAAATTTGGAAATATTTGAATGCAACAAAATATAATTTATTGGGTCAGTTCTAATACATCAAAATACTTGGCAGTCTTACATATATTTATCAAAACAAAGCAAGCAACCGCTTAGTAAAAAAACGGTTGCATTCCGTGCAAAAAGAACTGCTCATCTTTTGAGACCAGGAACCAATTAAGCCAATATCACATACACTGTTCCAAAGTGAAACGTATACCAGAGAGAGCGTTCTGGAACTATAAAGTGGGTGAGGCAAAACTTCCCAATCACTTCATTGTAAATACTTTTTTAATAGCTATTACATCATGTGGCCGAGCACAACATATTGCAATATTACGGTTTCATGTCTGGCAGCATATTCTGGAAATTTTTCGGCCAATGCTCGACTTAAACGATTCAGTTGCAATTTTGCTGCCACCAAATACAGAGAATTACCTTAGCGCCATGGATATTTGATATTGGTGTCGATTCGTCTAGTTGACCGCGCTTCAAATTTGATCTCTTACGCTTCGGGTTATCTTAATGGATCAATTTTGCATGATTCTCTGCAAAAATTATTTTCTTTTATAGCGTTTAAGCATCATTTCGGATATACAAAATCGTTTTTCAAGGTCTCTCGGCTTCAATACGAGTCATATGCAATTTCCTTGCTTTTTGATGAATCCTGCTGCTCACAAACGTTTTGAAATTTCTGCTTGAGTTCTACCTCCCAAGCTCCTGTTGAGTTAGACAATACTCTTCATGGGGTATTGCCTCGAATTCTTGGTCTTCCAACTTTTCTTTCTGGGGGATTATTGTTTTTCGTGTCAAAATAACCACTTCTGAACCGAAAGCACCATCTCTCGTACGTTGAAACCGATGGAACACATTCCACATAAGCTAAGGTGTGCTTCTACGGCACTTGTTATACCCTTCACCTTCGTAAGAAGGGTATATATAAGTTTGTCATTGCGTTTGTAATTTCTACATTTTTCATTTCCGACCCTATAAAATATATATATTCTGGATCCTTATAGATAGCGGAGTCGATTAAGCCATGTCCGTCTGTCTTTCTGTCTGTCCGTCTGTTAGTTGAAATCAATTTTCTGAAGACCCCAGATATCTTCGCGATCCAAATCTTCAATAATTCTATCAGACATGCTTTCTAGAAGTTTGCTATTTAAAATCAACAAAATCCGTCCATAAATAACGGAGATATGAGCAAAAAACCGGGACAACCTCGATTTTTGAACTATTTTTGATTTATATATGGATTACTAAGTCATTAATATAGACAATTGTAGTTGGACCTACAATGGGTCAAAATCGGGAAAAATATGTCCGTCTGTATGTTGAAATCAACTTTCCGTAGCCCCCAAATAACTTACAAACATGATTAATATATCAATATATCTTGTATTTTCCCAACTCAGTTGCAACTTAAACCGGGACAACCTCGATTTTTGTCCTATTTTTGATCTATATCTGGATTTCTAAGTCATTAATATAGACAATATAGATATCTAATGATAGATATTTCAAAGTCCATTGCAACGATGTAGATAAGGCTATAGTAAGTTGGACCTACAATGGGTCAAAATCGGGAATAATATTTTTTGACCCGAATTTTTTTTTTATCAAACAATTTTTTTTCTCATAAATTTTTTTTCCAAAAAAAAAAAATTTTAAAAAAACTTTTTTTAAAAAAAATTAAAAAACAATTTAAAAAAAAAAAATTTGAAAAACAATTAAAAAATTAATTTTGTTTACCTAAAAAAATTTATATTAAAGTATAATTTAGTGAAGGGTATATAAGATTCGGCACAGCCGAATATAACTCTCTTACTTGTTATATACACGATTCATACATCCGGCTCGGTTCCTATTTAAAATCGAGAAAATCGGTCCACTAATGACTGAGATATAAGGACAAAGCCAGGACAACCTCGATGTTTGACCTATATCTGGATTACTAAGTCATTAATATAGATAATATGGATATCTAATGATAGATATTTCAAAGACCTTTGCAATATAAGACCATAGTAAGTTGGACCTACAATGGATCATAAATCGGAAAAAATATTTTTTAACCCGAATTTTTTTTTCACCAAAAGTTTTTTTTCGCTAAATATTCAAAAAAAAAAAATTTAAAATTCTAAAAAAAAAAAAATTAAATTTAAAAAAGCAATTAAAAAAAAATTTTTTTCAAAAAATTAAAAAAACAGTTTTTGAAAACAAAATAAATTTTGTTTACCTAAAAATATTTAAAATTTTTATTTTGAAGTACAATTTGGTGAAGGTGAAGTATATAAGATTCGGCACAGCAGAATATAGCTCTCTTACTTGTTTTAAATTGAAGAAGTATAGCAAAAAAACATCCCTCTTATTGGTACAAAATTCGAAATTTTCGAAGCCAAAAAAACTTTGTTGATTGAACTAAGTCAGAATAAATGACAGATATGTACCATTCACTGACATATAAGTTATTAAAAGCAAAAATCGCGTTCAAAAAATACGCCATTTATTGTAAATCCCAACGTTTTTTTAATTCGTTTTTTTGGACACTGAAAAAAGAAAGACTTTCATAATTGAAACATAAATATCTTGTAAACAATAAAAGGTAACTTAGAGAAATAAACAGTTTTTGTTTATATTTTCCTATTTATTCCTTGAAATTCATTGAAATCTGTCCATATTTGTAAATATTACGAGCTCAACAAAGTTTTGCAAATCAGAAGCGGTCGAGTTTATCTAACTGTATCTCAGCTAGTTTTCTACGATTAGTTTATGCATAATTTTGCAATCCAACTAGTAGTTTAGAAGCTACAGATTTATAACCAGATTTTTCCTATCATGATGTGTTGATCCTAGCTCCATTTATGCTGAAGATTAAAGAAATTATTAGCGATCGGTAGTTTAAAATATGTAGAACCTCTTTATTTATTTAAATTTACATAATTTTAATAGTCACTTTCTTTTAATACACACATTTTATAATTTACAAGAATACACCTATTTATGATAAACTGACTGACTGCAACTACTGCTGTTATTATTATTTATATACACGTGTCAGCCATCATCTAGAAGTCTCATGAACTATCCAACTGACACAACTAGAATGTTCTATTTCTAGATCTTTAAGCAGCCCCAGCATTTTGCGTTAAGCAGTAATTTCTCTATGGCTTCGAAAGTATTCGGCTGTAGTAGACTGACTTTTTCCTTCGCATTGATCATCGGCGATAACACACCGCATATTTCGTACCCACTTCGCCGTGCCATGCACAACAGTTCCTTTAACAGCTGGAAAGCCTGTTCTTATTTTTCACTGCACTGGAATGGCAGGGACTTCTTGGTTGCCTCATGCAGGGTATGGCAAACATTTGGATATTTCAATTAAAAGGCTTCCATATTAACTTACGATTGAACTGCACGATTTGCAACAAATTCCGTTACCACAAAGAGTCGGTTTCCTCTGTACGGCAATCGCTTAGTACATAATATGTACACAAGTGGGACTCTGGTCGTTTCAAATCTAACAGTCATTTATAGGCTATTGTGAGTAAAAGGATTCTAAATACTCTTGATCTAAAACATTTTTACTTTAGTCTTAAATCTAATCTAATTCTCTTCATATTGTATCCTATTTTGCATTAGCAGCTTTTTTTCTCATTCGCAAAAATATAACATACTTTGTACAGTGAAACATACAACAGTATTATATTAAAAATTTACTTGCTTCCTTTTAGCCTACTAAGCAAATGAACCACATTATAAATGTTTACAATTACTAACATTAATGTTTTTTCACCCACTCCCCATAAACAATTTAACATATTCATAAATTTATTTATTATCGTTAGATGTTTTTATTTTGCTCAAGACCTACTAAATAACTACATAAATGTCTATAATTCCATTAAAATAAACTCAATTTATTAAAAATTTTAAACACGTCTGTAAAATAGATTAACAGTAATTCAATTTTCACCTTTAGAAAATAATATAAACAAAATTCTACAACGTTCATACATTAAACAATTTTTTTCTTTCTCACCCATACATCCTTCACTCACATACATACATATATTTAAGAGTGTGTGTGTTTGTGTAAATGTGTATGTGAATATATTCTAAGCCGAGGAAGTTGTTATTCTATACAACAACATAAAACCAAAATTTAATCATGTAGATGTTTCTTTACAAAAAAAAAATATGAAAAAGGAAAATATTAAAATTTACAAAATTTTCTTTCACAGTGGTAAGCCACAAGTTATAGGAGATTTTTTTTTTAGTAGTATAAACTAATTTTAATAGAAAAACATACAATGATGTTATGAATAACATGTAAATAATAATAATATTTAGTATATAAAGGTTCAAAACGAATTAAAAGTGCACTATTTTAACCCATAATCATTTCTGAAATATGAAACTCATCTGCTGCTACCTGATCATTCAATGATGTGTCCAAAATGATCTGAATATAATAATTAAATATATATATGAGAAAGAGAGAAACGTTGAAAGATAGAATCTTTGAAACTGAATTCAAATGATTTGTAATTATTTTGTGCTTCGAAATGAAACAAATCAGCAACACTTATCGGAAGACCATGCAAAAGAACCTTTTACGATCAGCCCCTTTATATGTCATTATGATATTCGTATCACACTTACTTTATTCGAATCGTGTAAATATTTTTTGAATTATAATCAAATGTATTTTCAACTGTATGGGGTACGAACAATTGTTTGAGACAGTGTATGTTAAATGCTATTGTCAACATTTTATTTGACATACGTCAAAAATAGCACCACTATTAATTATTGGCTATAAAAAATTCCAAAATCTAATTTATATGGAATTTAATGTGTAAGTTAGTAATCAAAAATTCTTTCCTGTGGTCTTCAGATATGTTTTAATATCTTTTTTTAATACAAAACATATACTTTTATACATATATATTTATACCCTACAGGACTATAGTGAGGAGGGTATTATGCGTTTATGATGAGTTTGTAACGCCCAATTATATTAGTCTACCACCCACCTTAAAGTATACCAATCGACTTGGTCTACTTTAACGACTCAGCATTGCTTTCTGAGTCGATTAAACGATGTCCGTCTGACTAAACCTTGTTCGAATAGTATAAGTCGCAATTTTGAAGATATTTCCATCAAATTTGGTAAATTTCCTCCCAAAATAGGACTTTCTCTATCATAAATGTTTAATTTAAATGTATTTAAGGCCAAAAATCTCTTTAACGAGCATAAATCTTTTTAAACTGTTGGTATCCACATATAATTCTATAAAAATAAATTCACGTAGACATAAATTTTACTTTATGGCCCATAATTGGTCGTTGCTCCCATATAAGGGCAACTTCCGAAAATCGCTCATGCCTCCAAGTAACTTACATACACGGTTGATACATCAATTTATCTGCTATAGTCCAACACAGATTGCTATTTAAAATCGACCCAAAAATGGCTGATATATAAGCAAAAATAGCGAATACCTCGATTTGTTCACACATTTTCCCACCTTTTTCATTCATCAACAAATTTTTTAAAATTTTCTTTTTTTACCAAAACTTTTTTTCCACCAATTTAAAAATCATGTTTTCCACAACTATAAAAGAATTGAAATACAACAAATCTCAAGGTCTGGACAATATCACTCTCAAATTGCAGCTGGTTGTTCCAATGACGAGATCAAAACTAGTGCTACCGCTCATGGATGGATTCTGGTCTTCCAATTATTCATCAGATTCAATCTTAAAATATCGAAAAAAGGAAACTTATCAGAATGTAGAAACTCTTCTGAATATGATGGGGAAAGTTATTGCCCACATCATCAGGAAAAGGTTTTGTGATACAATGTCTCCCGGTATGAGGAGGGAACAATCCGATTTCCGCCGTGGAATATCCTGTGTTGACCATGTCAATAGTCTTAGAATAATAGTCGAGCAGTCCGCTGAATGGAGATCCCCATTATATCTCATTTTTATAGATTTTTAAAAGGCGTTGACACGTTCAACAATACATCAATTTGTAATGCGTTCGCCTGTAAGGGAGTTCCACAACAGCTGGTCTTTCTCCTAAAATCTATTTATGCTAATGCAGCATGTACAATATTGCATGAAAATCAACTATCTGATAAGACAAAGATCGGTAAAGGAGTATCTTTAATGCTGTCATTATACAATAAGCTACAACACTAAGAAATGGAATTGTGTGAGGCCTTCAAGATAGACTTGTAGTCCTTGGATATGCTGATGATATTTATCTCCTCACACATTCACATGCTGCGCAACATTGTCGATCATACCCTCACTGCTGGTCTATAAATAAAAATCGTTAAAACGAAAATAATGCGTATTTTCACCGAAAATAATACCCTTTTTCACATTGGGAGGTGAAAAATGCAAGGCAAGCATTTGGAATGTTGACCAACGTGTGGAGCACGTCCAATATTTCTCAAGGAATGAAGCTCAAAATCATTAACTCCAATATGAAGTCAGTTCTACCATATGGGTGTGAAATATGGAATGCCGCCAACTCTGATGTTCAATCTATGCAAGTTTTACCAACAACTGTCTTAGCAGACTTCTTAAAAGATACTGGCCAAATAAAATCTCCAACTATCGCCTTTGGGAAACAACTCAACAAATTCCAATACAAACAGAAATATGTCAACGAAAATGCAAGTGGAAAAGTCACACACTTCGTAAAGATGATAACGATATTGTCCAGCAGTCAATCGAATGGAATCTCCAGGGAAGCAGGCGTAGAGGACGACCTGCTCATAAATGGAAGCGACAGACTGAGATTATATATACTAAATTCTTCCTACAGTTGGATAATATTAAAGAAGTGTCATTGTGATGTATAAATTCATACCATTGCAAATATAAATAAATAATATAAAAATGTTTTAATAAATTTCAAATAATTACATTGTTATCCTCAGCACATGTTATTAATTTTCAACATATTTCGGTTAGTAGAAATGCAAAACTTTATTTCTTATATTGAGATAGTTTGTTGCTGTTCTTATGATGCTTCACCCATTATATTTCTCCACTATGCATAGTGGAGAAATAGAAATAGTTCCATAGCTATGGAACAAGTTATTGTGTATATTAGGGTTTCTCATATTTTGCTCCTTATGGATTTACAATGTTCTCATTTAAAAACCAAATACTGACAAATTCAGCAAAATCGGATAACGTTTAGATTTAAAAAAACCAACTAAAAATAGTTTTTGTATTTCATTATTTCAAAAAGTAAAAATTTTCTGAATTATTTTAACAAAAATAAGTTTCATAAGAAATAAATCACACCATATCACTGTGGTTCCAAATCAAAAACTGGGTGGACAAAATTATGAAAATCGGTATCTTCAGAATTTGGAAAAACTAAGTTTTTTCGGAAGCTAACAATCTGCTCTCCTACAATACAAGTGGGTTTTTCAATTGGATATTTCGTTATGTCGACAGAAGCGCCAGAAGTTCAACAAATTTTGAATCATATTTTCGTTAATTTTTTTTTAATATTTTACTGCTTTACTAAATTAGATATATCTCAATGGTTTTACCATATAGAAATTCTTACTTCAAAACATAGATAAACATTGATATAGGCTTTTATTAAATGTATATCTTATATTTATGGGCTCCATTTTCCTGTTATAGTCCTTTAAACTTGAGTCTCAAATATACTGATATTTTTTTTCTTCTAAGAATGTTATATAGCTTGCCAAAAAAAAAGACAGTCGAAGCCAGTCCAATGACTATATACATCATTTAAAGAAACTTCTGGGGAATGTATTTGTAAAAAAACTGTAGCCGCGGAATGGAATTTTTAGAAATATTTCTTTATTTATTATTGATTTTTATATATCTAGACCCTACTGTAACTTGAAAAAAAGTTTATATTGATCTTTTAAAGATTTTTTTTGGAATCGGAGATACCAATTCTATATAAAAAGAGCGCCAAATAATTTTGTCCACCTAGATTTTGATTTGGAACCACAGTGCATATAAGGCGCACTTCCGAAAATCACTCACGAAACTAAATTATTTATTGAAAATTTAAAAGGAAAATATTTTTGCTTTCTTAAATGCCCTTGAGACGATCAAATAAACCCGTCAGTTCATCAGTGCATATGTGTGAGTGACGTATGCTTGAAGCTTTAACGGAGACGTACAAATAAATACATCAATCACCATTTGTATTTTGATGCACTTTTCCATTATTACCAAAAATCTAAAAAAACTGAATCGGCAACGAAAATTGGGAACGAAACGGCAACGATCAGTAACTAAAAACCTGTCATTTGGGGCCGGAACGAAAACAACTTCAAGGTTGTTTCGGTTGTTTTAGGTGCTGTAGGAATGAAATTATTTTAATTATTTTTTTATTTCAAATTTAAAGAAAATCAAAATGAATAAAAAAATAAATTTTCTTATTGGAAGAGGAAAAAATAATAGATTTTGTCAAAAATAATGAAATTCTATTTAATTTCCAAATGACAACTTTAAATTTAATTTCGTTTCTGTTTTACGACGCAACGCACCCAACTGAAACGAAAACAATTCAGAAACGTGACGGTGATGAACAGCAATGTTTTTCAGTTTCAGTTTTCGTTATCGGCGCCGATTACGGTGTATGCGGAAACCCAGCTTAAATTGGACATACAATGGATAAAAATCGGGGAAAACATAAATTTTTTCACCAACCTTTTTTTGTCCAAAAATTTTGTTTGCCAAAATAATTTTTTTTTTAAATTTGGAAAAAAATTAAAAAAAAAATTTGGAAAATTTTGAATAAAAAATTTGAATTTCTTTTATTTAAAAATATTTAAAATTTGTATTTTAAAGTATAATTTGGTGAAGAGTATTTTGTATTTTGGAAGATTCGGCACAGCCAAATATAGCTCTCTTACTTGTTTTTTTTTAAAATATTGCATAACGCTATTCAATTTTGCTCAAATTTTCAGGATTTGAAATTTAGTTGACGATGCATCGCGATGGCATGAAATAGGCCTTGAGATCTGGGATTATACAAAAAGTGAAAAATAGGAGCCATCTTATTATATAGGTGTTTATTTGTATTCCACATCCTTGTTAGGCTTTACATTCATTCAGTCATCCAAGGAAAAGTAAGAGCAAAAAAAAGAAATATTTTAATATTATTATAGCCACCGCAGAACGCATAAACTAACAACAAACATCCTTCGTATGCTTTCAAGTAAATTGATTTATAAATCACGTAATGTAACGTATGTGTATGGTTTTGTAAGTGAAAAGTTTGTTGCTGCTTTATTTTACTTATTTTGGTTCCTGGTGTTAAAGATATATGTATATGAATGTACGTAAATGTATATTAAAGTGTAAACAGTGTAACACAAAATATTTGAAACAATTAATAAATTTTAGTGAATTTATCCAAATAATACTAATAACTGGGAAGAAAATACGTTGTTGAATAAAAAAATTTACTAAAATAAAAATTTACCCCCATATGCATAAACAGTTTATAAATTTATCAAAGGTTTATAAAACAAAATTTCCATACAAAATCTGTTTCATAACACAGTACAACATTTTTCAGTTCATTGCTTTGGGACTCAATTCTGACAATTGCACGTGAAAGTAGCCCCAAGGATAAGAACTTCTGCATCATTAGTTTTGTCAAGTTGGCTGCCGTAATAATTAAATGACCATACGAATTTTTTTCCTCAAGGTGGATTTTTATCACTTTTTCTATATTTTAGCACGGTTATATCTCGTATACCGTACGGAATATCTCTTTTGTGGCTGAATCAAAGTTGTAGATATTGAATAGTAGAAAAAAAGTACGGAACATACCTACCCGAAAAAGGTGCACCCAGTGCCTTAAAAATCGCAAAAATGCCCATTTTTGAAATTATTATGATCGGTCCATAATTATTCATAGCTCCCATATAAGACCCGCTTCCGAAAATCACTTTAAAGTGAATAAATCTTATAAAAATGATGGTATACATACAAAATTCATGATAAATAACTTTCATATAGACACAAATCACACGACCTAATTTCATGGTGATCGGCCCATAATTGGATTTGTAATCCAGTTATTGAGCAAAAAAGGTGAAAAATTGGTTAACAAAATTTAAAAATGGACATTTTTGCGATTTTTAAGGCACTGGATGCACCTAATTCGGGTAGGTATGTTCCGTACTTTTTTTCTACTATTCAATATCTACAACTTTGCTTCAGCCACAAAAGAGATTTTCCGTACGGTATTCGAGATATAACCGTGCTAAAATATAGAAAAAGTGATAAAAATCCACCTTGAGGAAAAAAAATTCGTATGGTCATTAAATTATTACGGCAGCCAACTTGACAAAACTAATGATGCAGAAGTTCTTATTTTTGGGGCTACTTTCACGAGCAATTGTCAGAATTGAGTCCCAAAATCATGTGTTGTACTGTGTAAGCCTTTGATAAATTTATAAACTGTATATACATATGGGGGTTAGTTTACAAAAATATTCGTTTGTTTGATAATAAATAAAATAATGTAAAATATCTACGATGGTGATACATAATTAAGCCATACTTTCTTTTTATACTTGGGTCTTCATAAGATTCTAAGACGATCTAGCTATGTCCATTCGTCTGTCTGTCTGTTGAAAACACAATAGGGCTTTAACGAAAAGTGATAGCTGGCTGAAATTTTCCACAAATACTCTCCGTTGACAGGGTTTATTTGGTACTGAAAATAGGAAATATCCGTCTGTGATTCAATGTAAAGTCTGGCAAAAATCGGTCAACAGTTGTCCCTGGTCCCCATACAAGGTCCCCCTCAAAAAATTAATTGAACATTCATAATTGTCTTATTATAATTAATATCGTGATGAAATTGGTTTTTGTTTCATAAATATCTTGACACTCTGCATACACTACAACATAAATACTTATATTTACATACATCCACTATATGTTCGTGTAAAAAATAAAAGAAACTTAGAATAAAATTTGTAAATCTAAATACGCAACAACTTAATGGGAAAGAAGGTGGTTGGGTTTTTGTGGTAGGAGTTTTATTTATGTGTATTTGTATTTAATATCTATGTGTAGGTAAAGTGTCTGTGTATTCGTTCCTTGGCGTTATGTTAGGAAAAATAAAAATAAAAAACCAAACAACAAAAACAGCAAAAAAACATTCTAAATGAAATAATATACACACTCTCATATATAGAGTGCAAACATATGGATTCTATGGGGTATAAAGAAAATATATTTGAACATAAAATTTTACTGTAAAACCAAAATTCATATTTTATTCAAAATGTTCTTAAGGTTCACACACACACAATATACTTCCATACATACATATAACAAAAAAAGTTAAGAAATGTTTTACTATACCACAATGTTTATATAGTGTGTATGAATGAGAAGATATTTTGTATTTTTTTGTTTTAAAATAATTTATAAAATTAAAAGTGAAAGTTATGTTAGAGCCTTTTAGATTTATTGTAAACATTAAGTTAAGTTAATCTAAAAATATTGAGCTATAAACAAATGTCATGGAAAATTTAAGGAAACATTATATTAAAAATAATTTTTGCTAATTCTTTTTAGTTAAAGCAAATGTTAAGAAGTATAAATTATTATAAATATTATCAAACTTTGTTGATATTAAAAACCTGGACACAAGACAATATGCTGTAAAAAAAGCTATATTCAAATATTTCATGCTCAGTCATGTTATTAAGATTTAAAAGTAATGTTGTGCTTTACTATGTCAACTCAAAAACTTTGTCGTATTTTGTCATTGCAATTCATTAAATTTGTTGTATTGTGTTATGAAGAATACTGGTTGTTTGCTGCATGTTATAAATATTCTTAATTTAGTATTTAGAAATGCCTGGGATTGAATGTATTTTTTATCATTTTTTATTTTGAAAAAATAAATTTTAGTACAACTTGTATACAATTAAATAAAATGGCATTGAAAATTTTACTATTTTTACACTAGCTGATACAATGTCCACGTTTTTGAGCGGATGGGTATGGTTTAAAAGAAAGATTAATTCTAATAAATATATTTATTATAATTTTTAAAAAATATAAAATTGATGTGATATTTTTAGGGTTTATGGTTCCTAATTTCCCGGACTTTTTCCAGTCTCGGGTCCGGGAAATTAGGAACCATAAACCCTAAAAATATCACATCAATTTTATATTTTTTAAAAAATTTAATAAATATATTTATTAGAATTAATCTTTCTTTTAAACCATACCCGTCCGCTCAAAAACGTTCCATAATTCTATAAAAACATAATGGCCCATAATCATAGTCAAACACTAAAGTCGGTTCGTTTTAAAAACAACTTTAAAATAAAAACCTGCTTTTTATTAATTTGCAACCATAGTCAAAATTAAAGTATATTTTAAATTGAACCGACTTTAACTGGGTGCCACCGCAAATGTAGAAAATGTTTTCATACAATATACAACAAAAAACAGACAAGTGGCAACGCTGAACAGCAGACATACAAAATTAAAAAAAAAAAAAAATCAAAAAAACGTAAACAATAAAAGTAACCGGGACATCTAAGAAAAAAAGTTGTTTGTTGTGGAAAAATGAAAAAGATAAGATTAATATCATAATTACGATATTTTGGTACTAATTTTTTTGATAACTGTTCAATAATAGCAAAATATCTACCAATATCATGTAAGTTAAACATTTTTTACTTTGTGACGAACTTTTTTACTCGGCGAAGAACAGCTGGTGCTGTTGTTAAACGAGTTAAAAACAACTTCAGCTAGTTTTATATTTAGAGTCGACTTCAGCGTCAGAAGTATACTTTAACTTGTCTATGATAGACCTAAAGTCCACTCTTAAGTAAAGTCGAGTTTAATTCTCTTAAAATGTACTTTATTTTTGACTATGATTATGGGCCAATGTGTTTAAATTTCAAAAAACATTACGTTACCTTAAACAGAAATTTTTTAATGAGCTTATAAATCTTAACAGGTAAAAGACCTACATATATTGAGCTGTGTCGAATCTTATATAACCTTCACCAAATTATACTTTCAAATACAAATTTTAAATATTTTTAGGTAAATAAATTTTTTAATTTTTATATTTTTTTTTTAATTTTTTAGTTAAAAGTTTATTTAAATTTTTTTTTTATTTTTTTTAATATATTTTTTTTTAATTTATTAATGAAAAAAAAATTTATGAAAAATTTAATCGGGTTAAAAATTATCCCGATTTTGACCCATTGAATGTCCCACTTACTATGGCATTATACACGCCGCACAGTGGCTCAGAATCGTGTTTCATCCAAAACTCTGTAACTTTTGAACCGATAGAGATATTTTATATTTTTTTTTTCGATAGAGATATATTTTCTTGAATTTTTCTCCAGTTATAACGTCATAAAAATCGATTCAGCAGTTGTTGAGAAATTTAAAGCTAAACTTGAACTTTTAATTTTTTTTATAGCATTTAACTAATATGAAAATGCGGATTTTTTTGTTTTTTGCATCAGCTTTACTTATAAAAAAGCTATAAGCAGATAAAAACATATAAGAAAGTATGTTTGGTCAAGCCCAACCCTATAATAGCCTACACTATAATTTATTTTCGTGAATTTTGGAAGACGACCTTATATGGCAGCTATGACAACTTATGGACCTATAGCCATTCAATTAGTTCGTGTGATTTATGTCTATATGGAAGTTATTTCTGTTGAATTTTATGTTTATACCAATATTTTTAAGAGATTTATGCTCGTGAGCTACGACTAATATAAACCTATCGTAACAAAATTTGGTGACATGAATTTGTGGAGATACATATATAAATTAAACATTTATGACCGATAAAGTCCAATTTCGGAAGGACATTTGTATGGGGACTAGGTGAAATAATGGACCGTTTTCAGCCAGTTTCAGTAGGCTTGGTCATTGGACCAGAAAGTGATTCTAAGTCGATCGGTATACTTTAAGGACTAATATTTTTGGGCGTTACAAACATCTGCACAAACGCATTATACCCTCCCCACTATGGTGGTGTACAGTTTAAATAGGTCAAAAATCGAGGTTGTTTAAGCATAAATTTTCATAGTGCTTTGAATGTTTTTTCCTTATATCTGAGCCATTTGGCTAAGAGTAAGAGAGCTATAATCGGCTGTGCCTAATAGCTTTCCCCAAATTATACTTTAAAATAAAAGTTTTAAAAATTTTTAGGTAAACAAAATTAAAATTTTTTTTTTAAAAATTTTTAAAAAATAATTTGTTAAATTTATTAGCGAAAAAAATTGTATGACCAAAAACTTTTTTTTTAAATTTCTTTTTTAATTTTTTTGTTTTTGTGAAAAAAAAAATATTTTCCCGTTTTGACTCATTGTAGGTCCTACATGCTTTGTCTCTATATACACCATTGCAAAGGTCTATATTAATGATTTAGTAATCCAGTTATAGATAAACAATCAAGGTTATACCGGTTTTTTCCTTATATCCCATAAATTTGTGGACCGATTGTCTAGAGCAGGGAGAATTCCCAATATATTGATGTATGAATCATGTATTTAAGTTATTTGTGGGCTACGGAAAATTGTTTTCAACATACAGACGGACAGATGGTCGTGGCTGCATCGAAAGCACCAAAGCCCAAAAATTCAAGCACATTGTTGGAATTTGACTTGAATGCAAGTGTAATTATGTTTTAAATTTAAAAAATATTTGAAAAAATAAATATTTTTCAAACAAAAAACATGAAAATGCTTCTGAAATAAACTGTAAGTCAATTGCTTGACTATAATTCAAGGCTTGAATTACACTTGCTTTCACTTGAATTCCAGTAAAAATGCTTATTGCAACCATTTTTAATTGAAATTGAAAAATTCCATTTTAAATTGAGAAAATTGCAATTGAAATTGATAATTTGGATAAAAATTGAGAAAATTCCAATTTAAATTGAGAATTTCAACTTTAAATTGAGAAAATTCCAAATAAAACTGAGAATTTCATTTGCCATACTGCAAAACAAAAAGTGAGTATGATTGAAAATATTATAAAAATAGCTATTGATATTTTTTTTAATATTTTGTGTAACCTACACCATCATAGTGGTGGGTAGCTGATGATTCTAACTGTCAAATATATTGATCTAACATTAACCTTAAAAAAATACAGATCATCTCAGAATTACACACAAAATCCATAACGAAATTGGATTTGAAAGTTCACAAGAAAAGTCCGTTTGCAATAGTCTTAAGTCTAGCGAATTTCATATTAAAAATATATTATCAGATCGGAAATCTTATTACCCAATACTTTTATTATTACCCTACCAGACATATGTAATACATTAATGCCAATAATATCCCACTAATAAATAAAATATTAAAAAATAATAAACAAGTTATATAAGAAAAAAACTACCAAACCCATTTGCCAAATAACTACAAAATAGTTTTATGAGTTTACCCAAAAGGCATAATTTTTCGTCCTTGCTAGTACCAAGTAAAAAAAGCACTATACGTATTCTTCCTACTAAAGTGCAGATTTAATGACAGTGTAAATTTTTGTGGTTGTTACATGAAGTATTAAGGATATATAACAATCCTTTTATGTGTATGAGAGTTTAAATAGCTCACATTATGAGTCCCGTGTCTCGTCATAAAAAAAATGTTTGTGGCTTAAAACAAACAATAACTAGAGAAACGAAATAAGAACCCTTGACATATCGCAAGCCAACATAGTTGAATAATAGCAAAGAGCCTTAAAAGATACTTTCGCTGTTAGAGATTTTGTTTTAACATTTTAAGGGAATTTTTTTCAACATTTATTTAAAGGGGCATTTTTTGGCAGGCATGTTAGTAAATTATGTATCCTAAGAGGAATGAGATCGCTTTGTTTTCTAGTTATAAATAACTATAAAAACACATTTGTATACAGTGAAGAGTAAAAGTTAAGGCTACCAAATTACAAAACATTTATTTTATACTACATAAAAATTAAATCATCATGATTTACCAAGACTTTTGTGACAGCACACATTTACAAAACACTGTACCGGTAAGTATTTCTACGATTTAGGGGATTTTTAAAATGTTTTTTAGACATGACACGGTCGTATGTGTTAAAGAAACATAAACAGAAATTTCATAAAAAATGTATGCAGCCTAAAAGCATACTATAAAATTATATAAAGTAAAAACAAAATTGTATGTATATTAAATAAACACACACACATACGTTAAAAAAGAAACCACGCTTTACTACACAACAGTTAGTTATTTTAGCATTTCTGACCCCAGGAGATCAAACTTTTTTTTTGCACTAAAACACCGAAAAACCGAAAAAACAACTAACAAATTTTCAGGTATGTAATTTTTTTATGCGCTTTTCTAACCATATTTCAAACAAAAATGAACTAAAACAGTAGCAGTAGTAGCAGTTATTTTGAAGTAAAAAGTAAATTAATATTTTTCTATATTGTTGTTGTTGTTTTGTTAATTTAATTCTTTTGGCCACTAGTTGGAATTAAAAAATATGAAGTGAAAATAAAAATGGTACAATGAAAAAATATGCACAAACTGTTTCAACCAGTTTCCAGTTTAGTGGATTTTTTTTTATATTTAAAAAAAAAAAAACTTTTTTGTAAATCATTTTGTTTTGTATACATGGTAGATTTCATTTAGATTTGTGGCATTTATATTTTGTTCTTGTTTTATTCTATTTTACTCGTTTTTTAGTACCATTTGGGATGTAATTTCATTAAAAATTTATGCAATTTGGTTTTTTACCCACATTTTATACTAAAACTGACATAAATCTATTGTCATACCTCTGGGACATATACATACACACAAACATTTTTATTCACACACATACTCTATAAGTTTAAGTACTACAACTGTATGTACGCTGTCCTTTTTAAAAATTTACCAACACCACAAATAAAGCTGTGTTGTACAATTGCTGACTTTTAGGGGGAGTGTACAGCAATTTTATTATTTTAGGAAAATCTATGTTTAAAATTACAAAAACTCAATTCATTTTTAAACTGCTCTCAAGGTCTAAAATTGTTTTGTGTCCGAAAATTAGAGCAAAATCCGGCGATTTTGGCTCGTTTAAAAATAATCCAATTCAAAACTGATTTTGAAATCGATACACAGAAAAAATTATATTTCAATTCAAACATTTATCACATATTGAACTGGTTTCAATTATCTCATAATTGAAACAAGTATTCATGTGCTCAAAAACAAAATTTTCTGATATTTTCTATTGAATTTTGAGTTTTGAATTTGATAATTTTGATATTTGAATATACAATTTTCGTTATTGGTTGATATGTAAATCTAAACTTTTCGGAGTTTATTTCAATAATGTCGGACTAACACTTTTTGAGTTATCATAAATTATAACCCAAAAATTCACAATTTTACAAAAAAAAAATGTTGAAAAAAAACTTCTCCATAGAATTTAAAATTTGGACCATATTTGTACTTCCGGAACCACAATACATCAAAATTGTGAAGTGGTTTAAAAAGCCTCTGAAATTTTTTCGATTTGGTTGCACTGTGTTATCAACAGAGAGATGAAAACAAGTAAGAGAGCTATATTCGGCTGTGCCGAATCTTATATAACCTTCATCAAATTATACTACAAAATAAAAATTTTAAATTTTTTCAGGTAATCAAAATTTAGTTTTTTTTTTAAATTTAAATTTTTTTCGAATTGTTTTTTTAAATTTAAAGTTTAAAATTTGTTTAGTTGTTTTTTTTGGTGAAAAAAAAATTGGGTTAAAAAATATTTTTTCCGATTATTACCCATTGTAGGTCCAACATACTATGGTCTTATAAAAGTCTTTGAAATATCTATCATTAGATGTGCATATTGTCTATATTAATGACTTAGTAATCCAGATATAGGTAAAAAAAATAGGTCAAAAATCGAGGTTGTCCTGGTTTTTCTGGATTTTAAATAGCAACCGAGCCGGAAGAATTCCGGAGATACTGATGTATGAATCATGTATGTAATTTATTTGGTGGCTTCGGAAAGTTGATTTCAATAGACAGACGTTGGAGGCTTAATCGACTCCGCTATCTATAAGGATCCAGATTATATATACTTTGTCAGGACGCAAATTAAAAATGTGGAAATTACAAACGGAATGAAAAACTTATATATACCCTTCTCACGAAGGTGTAGTGTATAAAAAAGATGTTATCGTAATGGATTCATTTTTCTTTTATAGCCTTCAAGCAGCATACACAATCGGCTTGCAAGGTCTCTCAGCTTCAATTCGTATGGTACCCAATGTTCCTGCTATTGAATGAAATGTTTGCTGCTCAAACTTTTTGAAATTGCTGCTGTTGAGTTTTACAACAATCTTCATGAAGTAATGCCTTCCTGGTCTTCAAAATTTTTTTGCTGGGTTTCTTTGTCTTTCATGTCAAAACCACCTGAACCGAACTAACCATTTCTTCCATTTTTTTTCAAATTAAAGAATTAAAGCAAAACTTCCCGCATATGACGCACAAAATTCGACATTTTCTATGCAATAAAAATCTTTGTTGTTTCCAGAAAACATCTGTTTTATATTGCACCTCGATCTCGATTTTAATATACAGTGTCGGACAAAACTAAAGCACAACTCCCCCGACCTGACTTCGCACCTAAAACACTTATATTATCTGTAGCCAGATAATGGCGGGATTCCTTACAGAACTTAAAAATACTGCAATGTAAGCAAATTTTGTTCATTGCGCAAATCATTACGTACTTTTGATTCCTTATTATAATGAAATGGCGCCAACTTTAAATCGAATCTTTCTCTTGATCGAGCGATTCGGCAGCGATTGGTTTCTAGACTTTCGATATGCTATTGGGGTGTCTCTTCAACTATCGATGAAGATGCACTGCGATGCTGAAGCCGTGATTCTCGTTCTCTTTTCGATCTGCGACTTAGGTGTAGATGGCCCTTCGTGATTTTCCTCATGACGTTATTCGCGTTCTCTTTCTGTTTCTGGGTATCTAAACGTATATGACCTTTCCCGATTTTCCTGAAGATGTGATCCGCGTACTGCAGCGGATGAAAAACTTTTTATTTTTTTGGATTTTTTTTAACAATGTTTCACAACTTAGCATCCGACAGTAACTAATAAAACTTGGCTTTCTACATGTGATTTAGGAGTGATTAAAACTTTTAGAAACTCAACAAGTTGGTTATACATGATTAGTGTTTATAATGGATGGAATTGTAAACAATAAACAGCTGAACAAAATCAACTATTGCGAATGAAAAGTTTAGGGGAATATCACGATAGCAATTTTCCCTTCGAGGGAAATGGATATTTTCACGGAATTGAGTATAAATATGTTACTAAATATATAATAATTGTTTTAATATTGGTTTGTTCATTAAATTTCAACCAAAAAATATAAAACAATTTTTTAATTAAATATTTGATAATTTTAAAATTTATTATCACCTCGACTTTCTGATATGAAACAGAAAATTTAATTATTAGTCATTATAAATCATACCAAATAATTAATAAAACTCCATTATCAGATTTCAAAAATATTTAGAATCATGGATATTAGAACGTTTTTCGTCTCTCCTGTAATATTTATGTACACTAAGCTAACGAAATGAATAATAAAATTAAATTTTAAGAAAAAAAACACACAGATGAAGTCAAATTTATTGAAAGAAGGTATGTACATCAAATTCAATTAAACGTTTGATAAAATCATCACTATGTTTATAATGGATCATTATTAAGATTTAGTTTAACTTTTAGAATTATGCGGAATATAATTTTTAATAGTTTCATTATGTGCAATTCATTCCGAAAAAGTTTTTCAGTAAACTCATTGTCCTCTACTATTTAGAATCATTGTAATTCTTAAAAATATTAATCTGAAGAGGTTTGTATTGTAAATCAGCTGTTTAGGTTTCAAATCAGACCAATAATATGTATACAATGAATATTAAAAATGCACAAAAACATGAGATTTATTAATTTTATAAAGCGGTTAACCGAGTGATAAAAACCGGATAAACCGGTTAACCGAAAACCAACATTTCAAATTAACCGATTCGCAAAGAACCGAGATTTTTAAGAAAACTCTGTTGTTCGGTTAACTCTTCTCATCTTTCTGCCAACATATCGATTCCGCGCCAAGAGAACTGCCAAGATGAATCAAGCCAACATCGGATATCTGTTCTGAAGTGAAGCGTATCCCAGATAGAGCGTTCGGTCGGACGTGGAATTTCTGGACTATAAAGTGGGTGGGTGAGCCAAAACTTTCCAACCACTTCTTTCTAAATAGTTTTTAATAGGGATTGCAACATGTGGCCGAGCGCTGTAATGATGGCACATGTTGCGCTGTAATGGCCACCTGTGCGCTGTAATGATGGCCACATCAAACAAATATATTGCGCTCGATATAGGTCTCCTGTGATGGTCTTGCAAAAGGGCCCTTTTGCAAGACCATCAAATGCAGAGCATTACCTTGGCGACATGGCTTTGGTGACGCTTTAATCTCTTACACTTCGGGTCATTGTAATGAATCTATTTTGAAAAAATAATTTTATTTTGTAGCATTTCAGACATACAATTCTTCTTTCAAAATATCTCAGCTTCAATTCGTTTTTTTTTGGTGCTCTCGGCTTAAGGCTTATCATAATCTGAGAACAACATATTATGATAAAATTATTCATCAAAATATGGTTGCCACAAACATATATATGTTTACTGTAACCATATATATGGTTGAGACAATCATGTGAATCGTAAGTTAACCATATTATGGTTACCACAATCATGTAAATGGTTACTGTGACTATAATATAGTTAAAAAACTTGTAACACTATATAAATGGTTACAGTAACCATGCCCAATTATATTTTTTCTCTGCGTGCAGAAACCATATCTCGCACGTTGAAATCGATGGAAGACATTCTCCATGAACTTTGGTGAGCAATCGGTGTCCTTCAGCGGCACTTTTTTCAAATTAAAGAAGTAAAGCAAAACTTCCCGCAAATGACGGCACAAATTACGACATTCTCGAAGCAAAAAAAACTTTGTTGTTTACAATTTAATGTTGTATAACATAGAGAAACATAGAGCGGCAACTAGAAAAAATCTCAAACAAAAAAATTACTCAATATAATAACACATACGAGTGTTGTTTTTGTTTTCACATAGTTTTTCTACTAATACATTATCATCACTTAGGTTTCTGACAACTGAGTTAGGTTTTTGACAACTGAGTTAGGTCCGCTCTATGTTCTATAACTAAGTGAGAATAAATGACAGATAATTACCCTTCTATATTTGGCTGTGCCGACTCTTATATACCCTTCACCAAATTATATTTTTTTTTTGATTTTTTTAGGAAAACAAAATTTAAAAAAAAATTAGCTTTTAAAAATGTTTATTTCTAATTTATTAGCGAAACAAATTTTTGTTAAACAACATTTTTTTAAAAAAAATTTTTTGGTAAAAAAAAATTCAGAGTAAAAAATATTTTTCCCGATTTGGATCCATTGTAAGTCCGACTTACTTTAGCCACATATACGCCATTGCAAAGGTCTTTGAAATATCCATTATTGGATATCAATAGAAGTCAAACATCGAGTTTGTCCTGGATTTTTCCTTATCTCAGCCATTTGTGGGCCGATATTCATGTAAGTTATTTGGAGGAGGCTACGGAAAGTTGATTTCAACATACAAACGGACTGATGGACATGGCTATATCGACTCCGCTATATATGGCGATTCAGAATAATTACAAACGGAATGACAAAACTCAAAATATACGCATTTTTAAGTCATACACCCAATATTTGAACTTCATTTACCCATTGTTGAAATCAGTAGTTATTTTTATAAAATAAATTATTTCTAGAATATCGGTAGCGATATTTAGAGGTACATAACGGTTCCTCTAACGGTATTTTAGCGGTAACGGTAATTGTAATGAGAGAAGCTTTAATATTTTTCCCCTATGGTGTTTAGCCTTATGGAAACAACTTAACATCTTACTTGCTACTAATCAGTCTTTGATTTCTGTTTTTTTTTTTGGTAGTTTCTGGGCGGCTGCATAAACAATTTATTCTAAGAATAACATTATCATATTAACGAACTGAAAATTAAGGTTTCCCACTTCTGGCTCTAAGCATTTCAATGTTTATTAAAACATGAGTTTTAACAAATAAGTATTTTTCTTTTTCATTTATAGTTTTTGCTTGTTGCGCGATTTCAAGTTGTAGTTGTTGCTGTAGGTTTTCATTTATATAGATTTATTGCATTTTTAATTTAAGTCTTTTGTTGTTCACATAGTTTTTTTTTCTCTATATTTTATTTTTGTACTCTAGTTTATTTTTTCTAAATACAAGTATGTATTTTAAATTTAAATCCATAGAACATACGTGCATATAACTGGGGAATTTGAAATGAATTTTAACGTCCATATTTTGCATAATAGAATAAATCATATTATGCAGATGATATAAATGCGATTGTTGGTTAACAATTGAAGAAATAAAAGAAAAATAACGAATATTCAATTCAAATCACAAAAAAACACAAAAATTGTCAGAAAAAAATATTTTATTTTTATGGTATTAAAGGTATTATTTATTGAAAATTGTTAATACTTACGTCACATGTTGATGATGAAATATTTTTTAAGCTTAAGCGAAATATGCGGTCCCTGGAAGAGAAAAAATTAAATTATAGAGAAATAATAAAGTTATTGATGGGTGTTGAATTGAAATTAAAATTTTTATTAATTTAAATGTTTAATATTTAAAAGCTTATTGCAGTAGTTGTGTTAAAATACTCTAAAATTAATCACTAGTATGGAGCCATCATATATGTACTTACATAGAGCCAACATATAAAGAATCTCTCTCCTCATCCAAATGGAAAGTACGATAGTAAAGTTTGCCACAACTGAATTCACGCACATGATCTGCAAAGAAACAATAATACAAGAATTAAAATCAAAACAATTGTTAAAAAGAACTTTGAATAAGTAAAATTAATAAATTAATTGTATGTCAAAGTCATAAATAGTATTGAAATTTTTTGACAATCATATTTTCTTGACTCAACAAAATTTGCCACAAAAGCAATAATTATGTTTTAGTGCTTACATATGTACATATGTATGTCCTTTTAGCCTTATTATGTCAAAAATAGTTTTATATTAATATACAAAGACAACTACTTAGATGATACACATGTACTATGTGTTATTTGTACTAATTAGGAATCGTTAGTTTAGTTTAAAACAAAATGTCTCTCTCTGTCCTTCTCTCTTAGGATAATAATTTCATTTTAGGTCATGCAAAATTATAATACAAAATGTATACACATCAATTGTGTGCGACTCAGTGTGAGGTTACGAGGTCAATCTGAAATTATTTTAAAAAACCTTAGAAATCGTTCATGCTATAATCATAAAGTTGAGCAGGCAAAAGTATTAAAACTTACTTTTTACACCGGCCTTTTGGTCAAATTACTAAGACATTATTCATGTTATTAAGTATGTTTGTTTGTGTATCTGTGTCTGCATATGAATTTTGTAGGACACAAACTGTTTACGTTAACAATTTGTTACCATAATTAATGCTAAACTACACATCATATGGCGTCATTTATTTAAATGTTTGTCTGCCTGCATACTTGTTTCTGTGTGTGTTGTTTTGTATTTTGTGAATTGTATTCAAAAAGATTTCTTAGATTCTAGTTATATTGTTATAATTTGTTGTTTGCCATTGTCCAATTTTAGTTGGCACTGGTCATGTGATAATTTGTTTATTTTATTGTTGACAACAGCAACACAACAACTGCCACTGCTACTAATAGCAGCAACAATAGCTAGAACATTAAGAACAGAAAGCTAAACAAAAATCTCTGCAAAATTTAATACGCGCTTAGAGAATAAAATAAACAACGAAAATACACAAACTTAAGCAGAAGGAAACCACAAAAATGCTCACATTCACAAATAGTACATTAAGTACACAATACAAAAAAGGATGTGTAAACTTGTACTAGTGTAGAAATTCTCACACTTTCATACACAAACTCACTCACATTAACAAATACAGTAAGACGCAAGTAAATATTAATTGCAAATATTTTTTTGTATTTGACTAACAAATGTCCTGATACAGCTAATGGTTTAATATGTGTGTATAACATATGTGAGTAAATTTGGTACAGTGAGTGGCAATTAGTTTCAAAATATTTTTTAGTTTTAGTGGATCAACATTAGGGTGGCCTCTCTACTGGACTGGGAGTATGACATACAAATTCGAAATATTGTTTATTTTGAATCATTTGTAATATATAAATTAATTCAATATATGGCCATTGTTAGCTATGACCTTTTGCCATCTTTCTGGCAACATATGGATTCCGAGCCAAAAGAACTGCTAATCTTTGGAGGCCAAGAACGAATTTGGATACTTTGATCTGAAGTGATGCGTATCCCAGAGAGAGCGTTCTGCATCGATTGAAACAAATGGTAGTCGGAAGGCGCAAGATCTGGACTATAGGGCGAATAAGGCAAAACTTCATATCCACTTCATTCTAAATACTTTTTAACAGGTATTGCAACATTTGGCCGTGCATTGTCATGATTAAATATTACGCATAATATGCGGCATAAAATGGCCTCATATTCTGTGCGTTTTTCGGCTAATGCTCTCTTCAAATGAATCATTTGCGTTCTGTTTAGGTTCACTGTTCACTGGTAAGATTTCAGCATTTCATGATAGATAGGACCCATTTGCTCCCAACAAATACAGAGAATTGCCTTAGGATCATGGATATTTGGCTTTGGTGTCAATTCGGCTGGTTGCTCGGGCTTCACATATGATTTTTTACGCTTCGGATTATCATAAAGGATAAATTTATCATCACATGTAATTATTCGATTCAAAAATTATATTCTTTTATAGAGTTCAAGCATCGTATTTCAAGATCTCTCGTCGTCAGTTCGTATGCTTCTCAATTTTCCTGCTTTTTGATAAATCCTTCAGCTCGCAATCATTTTGTAATTGCTGCTTGGGTAGCTCTCAATGATTTTCCAAGCTTTTGTTGAGTTTTATAAAGATCCTCATCGAGTAATGCCTACAATTCATCACTTCTGAACAGTACAAACCATCTCTCCCACGTTGAAACCAATGATACACATTCACCATAAGCTTCGGTGTGCTTCCATAAACAAGTTTGTTTTCTTATTCCTGTTGTTTGCCTTAATTATGCGATCAAATGTTCTTGGTGCTATTTTAAGTGGAAGATTCGTATAAACGCAGACGAAATTTGTTTTTAAAAAAGTTACCAAAAATAAAATATTATCAATTTTTCAACCAAAGTTCCATTTCTAATAGTAACATCTCAATTTACTGCAACTTTTTCTATTTGAATCAATAAATTTCATCACTTTTAAAGATGCCCAAGAGAACTTTTTGGTCCGATCAAGAAAAGATTCCAAAAAATCGATCGTTCGGAAAGTGTGTTGCGAAATTTCTTCAAGAAAGGTCAAAATTATGGAGCTCGCAAACCTACAAAGGGAAATACAAAACTAACAAGAAGACAACTTTATCTAATAAAACAAGAAGCAACCCGCAACAAATTGAATTCCACACAAATAAAGAATAAATTGAATCTTCCAGTGACTTCCAAACACATTGCACACATTTTACGAAACGATGAAAACATAAAAGGGAAAAAGCCGAAACGTAAACCAATGCTAAAAAAGCTCCATAAAGAAAATCGTCTAAAATTCGCAACAAAATATATGAAATGGACAGATGAGTGCAAAAAAAGTAATTTTCTCTGACGAAAAAAAAAAATTTAGACGATCCTAACTCATACTCATGCTATTGGCACGATTTGAGATCAATCGATGTTCGGATGTCAAAACGTAATTTCGGTGGAGGCAGTGTTATGGTTTGGGCAGCGTTCTCTGCAGTTGGCAAGTCGAAAATATGTTTTGTTGCGGCAAAAATGAATGATTTATAACGAACTGTTGGAAGATGCTCTTCTCTCATTTATGGATGAAAAAATGGATGAAGATTGGATATTCCAACAAGATAATGCTGCAATCCAGGTTTCTAAGCAATCTAAATCTTGTTTTAATGAACATAACATTGCTCTGTTGGACTGGTCGGCTTGTAGTCCGGACTTAAACCCAATACATAGCCCGTAAAGTTTATGCAAATAATGCCCAGAATGAAAACATAATGACTGTGACAGAGCTAAAACTAAGAATTAAACAAGTCTGGGAGGAAATTATTTCGATCTGTTTAAAAAATTTGTGGAATCAATCCATAACAAAGGATCATCCACACATTATTAGTAATGCTACAGTGGCCCATAAATTAAATTAAATTACAATTTTTTTTAAAAAAAGTAGTGCGCGTTTATAGGAATATGCACCAGTGTATTAACATAAATCACACGATATAATTTCATGGTGATCGGTCCATAATTGGTCGTAGCTCCCATATAAGGCCCATTTCGAAAATTACTCACGAATATAAATTATTGAAATTTTATAAGAAAAATGTTTTTGCTCATTTACTTAGTGTAGGGTTTTTTTCGGTCAAGTCCGACCATACTTTCTTACTTGGTTTTTAATTTTTCTTGAAAATATTTCTATTTTGCCCACAGCTTTATCGGATTTTGGTATTTAGTGGGGGATAAAAATTATAATATAAACTAGTTGACCGCCCCGGCTTCACCCCGTAGTTCGTCAAGTTTCTCCAACCCTGCCTGTTCTTATTTATTTGCAAATAAAAGTTGTACTGCATACTTTAGGGGCTTTTTTATTACAGTTGACTGGACCCAAAAATTAATTAAGTTTTGAGTATTTTGTGATTAAGTTTTGAGTATTTTAAGCACATAAAATACATTAAGCTTTTAAATATTATATATTTGTTAAATACAACTCAAGGGTTTTTTCCATACTTGCGTGATACAAAATCGGGCCAGAAATATGAAGGAACTCTGTTTTAAAAAAGGTAACAGCCGTTTTTGTAGACACTCCTTAAAATATACTTATATGTTTATCGTGCCTGATGTCACAAATGATTACCTTCTTTTGCCACAACTGCAAATGAATTGTCACACAAGAAACATCTTATGGAATGGTGTTGCTTTTTTGTCTTGAATATTACCTCGTCAATCAGCCACATACAATTCTTGACCCGGAAGTTCTGAACGGTCTGTCAGTACATGAGTTTCATCATCGCAACAGGTGTATTTTTTTTTTAAATTTTACCTAAATTTTTTAACGTACTTTTTTCGTTAACTATTTCGACCGAAATTACAGTTGCAAATGCATAATTAAAAATATAATATCAATAATTTGTATGTTAGAGAACCTGGTTCAGGTAGAAGGAATGTTCCACATAATGGCCCATAATCATAGTCAAAAATAAAGTACATTTTAAGAGAATTAAACTCGACTTTACTTAAGAGTGGACTTTAGGTTTATCATAGATAAGTTAAAGTATACTTCTGACGCTGAAGTCGACTCTAAATATAAAACTAGCTGAAGTTGTTTTTAACTCGTTTAACAACAGCATCAGCTGTTCTTCGCCGATTAAAAAAGTTCGTCACAAAGTAAAAAATGTTTAAGTTACAAGATATTGGTAGAGATTTTGCAATTATTGAACAGTTATCAATAAAATTAGTACCAAAATATCGTAATTATGATATTAATTAATCTTATCTTATCCACTTTTCCACAACAAACAACTTTCTTCCTTTAGATGTCCCGATTGCTTTTATTGTTTACGTTTTTTGGATTTTTTTTTTAATTTTGTATGTCAGCTGTTCAGCGTTGCCACTTGTCTGTTTTTTTTTTTGTATATTGTATGAAAACATTTTCGACATTTGCGATGGCACCCAGTTAAAGTCGGTTCAATTTAAAACATACTTTAATTTTGACTATGGTTGCAAATTAATAAAAGGCAGGTTTTTATTTTAAAGTTGTTTTTACAAAGAACCGACTTTGGTGTTAGACTATGATTATGGGCCAATGTTTCTAAAGTCAATAAATAGAAAGCATTTTAAAAAGAGCTCCCAACACATACGGTTAGCCTAGTACTCGGCCTATTTGGTACGAAAAGTTAAAACCAAAGCATGTTTAAAAAACATACAAGGCTCAAAAAGTTCCTGACAGGAACTCTGCTAAATATAGGCCAAAGACAGAGGACAGAAGTTGAAGTCAAATTTTATAAAAAAAAATTTTAAAAAAGGATGCTTCCATTCATAGACTCCTTAATGTGTCCACTTATTTTTGACCTAATTTGACATCCTGTCACTATGGTAAGAAAGGTCTTGAGTGGTAAAAGAACAATAATGTGGTATTTGTACCAAGAGAGGTAATTCCTTCAAACTGTCTGTAGCTGAGGCCAGTGGAGAGATATTGGGCTCTTGTTAAAAGAGAATTAAAGAGCACAAAAAAGGGGTCCAAAAGTGCGATTTTAAACAGAGATGGACAACTTGCTCACACAAAGTGCCGGAAAGCACCATAAAAACCATAATGAAAGGGTTTCCGAAAAAGGTTCAAAATTTCATCACTATAGTGATTAGAACTATACTTTTTTTATAAATTGTAATAATAATTTCAGTCAAATAAAAATCACAACTATAAGTTTAGTGGTTTCATTTTTATTAACATATATGTATATGTATGTTAAACATTTTTCGATCTCAGTCCTTACGTTTGTGGGTCTGCAATGAATATTAGGATGTGTTGCAAACGGAATGACAAAACCATCTTATTTGATTGTGGGTTTAAAAACCAAATATCATTGCATTCGAAGATGTCAGATTGCAAATTAAATATAACAAAATTTTCAATACTATTTCTTTTGTTTTATTTTATTGTCACTCACTGTACTCAAGTAATAATATGTTAAACTACATATATTTGTATATATCATATAAATATGTATATTTAAGTAGTCCAATGTAATACAAATTGTCGTATGTTTTGCTATACAAAGCATTTATTTTTTGTTTGTAATATACAAGAATTTTTGTGTTGAAATAATCGTCTCAGTTTTGTGGTTACTTTATTAATGTATTTTTGTGATTTTAGTCATTTATAGTTTGCTTTACAAGTATTTCTCTCTTTTTGGTTTTTTGGTTTAAAAGGACATCAAGTCATATAAATGTTGTTATTAATTATATTAATTAAATGATTATAGAGTTATGGGCAAACATTTTGTATAATGTAAATATTACATGGAAGTGTGTACTGATGTAACATACAAATTATTGAGGTTTTCCAAATAGAAATTTATAAGATTAAATTTTATATACAATAGAAACACATTCAGTAAAGATGTGTAGATGAAATGTTAAGATTTTAAATGTACAGACTAATTGATGATTGTTTTGCTAGACGAAATATGATTAATGATTTATATATATTAAATAGAACTATATATAAAGTTGGCGTCATTGTTCTGTATAGTCAAGGGATTTGTAAAGTAATTATATATAAACATTAAATTATGATTACTTATTATAACTTACTGTCTTATAAATAAATTCATAATTTGTTTTTCTTTAACAAAACTCTTGTTAAAAGCTTATAAATTAATGCCAAAGTAAAAACTTAATTTTAAGCCTGTTTGAGATTAAATGACAGCAGTAAACAGGGACAATACATTTAATTTTATAAATTTATGTATATTTCAATAAGTTTTTAGTCATTTTATAAGATATAAAATACAATTTCATATATAATAAATATTGCCATTCATAATAATCCTAAATCATTT
Source organism: Calliphora vicina (assembly GCF_958450345.1). NCBI lineage: Eukaryota > Metazoa > Arthropoda > Insecta > Diptera > Calliphoridae > Calliphora > Calliphora vicina. The sequence continues at coordinate 81,578,733 of NC_088784.1, forward strand.
TATAATAAAATGTTCTTTTTCAGTATTATAAAATTCAGCTTTAATTTAATCTAAATTAAATATTTTTTCATACAAATTAAATCTAAAAAAAAACAAATTTCATCCAACAATAACCTTTATTTATCGTCCATTCACTTGTCGCCAACGGAAATGGCAAACAAACAAAATAAAATCAAAGTACATACACTTAAACACAAAGAATAAAATAAGGGGTAAATTCAAAATACAGTTTGCCTTTTTTCTTATACACATCATAGGAAACGAACAATACAAACCATATTCAAAATAATAATAATAGTTTAACTAGAGAAAAATGCTTAAAAAATAAAATAATAATAACAATTCAAGCATATACTAGCTAACTTCCGGTTTGGCAGAGAATTCTTTACAATGTGTATTTTTGATAGCAACTAACCCGGTGAGCTTCGCCGTCCAATCGTAGTAAAATGAAAATGAACCTGACTATAAGTCGGGAAAAGGTAGATAATCTGTGATCACTTATTAGTAAGCAAAAATTGCTATAAGTTGCTAAATAGAGGCCCAAATAGAAAAAGGACGATAATATTCCATTATTCCAATACTGTACTATTTCATTACGGCAACACTAGGCCACACGTTGCAATACCTATTAAAATCTGTTTAGAATGAAGTGGATGGGATCTTTCTCCGAACCCGGTTTATAGTTCAGAACTTGCCCCTTAAGACAACAGTTTGTTTCGATTGAAGCAGAACGTCTATGGGATACATTTCACTTTGAGTAGAGAATACGATACTGGCTTGATTCGTTCTGGCAATCAAAAGATGAGCAGTACTTTTGGCTCGGAATCCATATGTTGCCAAAAAGATTGGAAAATATCATCGCTAACAATGACCAATAATTTGAACAAACAATATGCTAAAAATTTTAACCAGTTTTACCCCCTAAACCTTCGAGTATCCAAAAATCACTGCTTAGTGGATATAAGTAGGGAAAGGGGAAACTATAGTCTAAATTTCATATCTCTACCTCTTGGCGTTTGGGCTGGGTGATTTTGAATCAATCAGTCACTCAGTAACATTACTCTTTCATATATATAGATAGATATACATGTATGTTTATGCCAGCACACACTTACACTTAAATAAGCAAACAAACAAAGTAAAGGATTTTGTATTTGCGAGAAAATTTGCTTAAAATCGGAAATCAAAAATAACTTTAGAGCTGGTCTTTTTCTTTTTACCCAAAAAAAAATAAAATAAATACATTGAAATAAATGTTAAATTTTGGGTACAAAGAAAAACTCCTTCTAGTGGAAATCTCAAGAAAAAAAAATTACAATATGTAACATAACATGTGTTTAAGACAACATTACTCCCTCTTACACATTCATCGTTATGTCTGCATAAATTTAGTTTATTTATATATATTTTCTAACTGAAATGTTAGAAGATGAAAGAATACACACACCCAGACAAAATTAAGTTAAAAAACCCGTAAGATATTGGTATTTACATAATAAATATATTTGTTTAGACAGTAAGAAATAACATATACATACATAACTACGAGTAAAATGAAAACAGAGATGTCACAGTTTAAAAATAAAATATCATTAACCCATGGCAACAGGGCGATATAATAATGTATCTTGCTTGGATATACTTGATATATGGTTAATGTATAATTGAAAACTGCAATGAACCTTGATGTTTACTTATTATTTTCAAATGAAAAACACCATTGCACCTAAAACAAATAACCTAATTTTACTGAAATGTTTAGAAACTCCAATTGATGTTCGAATAATCCTCATACAAATTTTAGAACCAAATTCCCATCATACACACAAAATTTATTCTCATTGAAATCAGAATATCTATATAGAAATGGCTGATAAATATATTTTTTTTTTCAAAAATTTCTCACTGGATGCATATTATCTAATCTATGTAAATATTACGTTACGTATGAGGAATATGAAATTTTGTCTAGAAATTAAAAATTAATCATACGATCAGTGGACCATTGTAAAATGTTGCAGCCAATTAAACTCGAAAAATTTGCTATATTTATAGTATTTCTGTTAGTAGAGGGTTAAAACTGCAATTCTTTTTCGATTTAAATATTTTTAAATATATAGTTAGCAAGTGTAAGTATGTGTAGTAGGGTTGTCTTTATTTAGCATTTTTTTACTTTCGATGAATCCAAGGTATAAATTGTTTTCCGTCATATAAAAACCAAATATTGAAAACATGATCAAAATCGGATAACGTTTAGACGTGGCACATTTTATTATGAAAATTTTGTTACTCTGACATAAAACTCGAATTATGTCAATATTTTCAAAAAAAATAAAGTTTCCAATGTTTAATTTCAGATTGTCAAATTTGGTTGCTTATTTACATATTCATGAATTTAAGACATTAATGTTAGAAATTAAAAATATCATATAGATAAAATTTATTTTTAAGGATCAATAACTATGAAATAAATACTACATTTTAATATTCGTGTTATAATCTTGTATTCCCACCATCAATATGTGACAACAAAATGTTTGTCTGGTCGATTCTCGCAAAAGTTGGTAGAAAGATTTAGCTTCATATGGGCGATTCCATGAGAATCGCTACCACGACTGAAAACACAAAAACCTTTGAAACTTTTCTCAAGATTATTTGAATAGAAGAAAATAATGAAATGTAACTATGTGAAAGTATTTAGATCATACTACAACATTTTTAAAGACAAAAATAATAGTTTAAACTGATTACACTAGTTTACAAATCAAACATTTTTCTTTGCTCATGGAATGAAACTTATATTTTTGAGAAGAGCTAGGGACGCTTGTTAATTGACCATTTTTTGTTTCCCATCTATACGTCAAAATTTTGAGATATATGGGTTTTTATTTTTCACCTGCCCTGAGTACTACTAATGCATACTGTAGTGTACCGAATTGTAGTAATTAAGTATTTACATCGTTTTTGGGTACTCAACACTCTGGTGAAGCTGCTAGATACTTTCAGAGTTGTATTCTTTTGACAAATTCCAAAAAAAATGAACGGGAAAAAAATAAATACGGTTTAAAAGTACGTCTTTCCTGTAGATAAACGTTAATAAATCGCTGTTAAATACAAATTTCTAAAGTAAAAACTATATCAAAATGTCTTCTAGAAAGTGTAAAATAAACCCAGACCATTTTTGTTTTATTTGCAGAAAAATTATTCAGTCAAATCGAGGTTTTCCTATAACACAAACACTGCAAAATGCTTATTTACATTAAAAAATTTCGTAAAAGCTTTAGATAAGACAAAACCATCATTTCAATATGTATGCAGCGTGTTCCCGAGTCTTTCTGAGGCTAAACTAAAAGAAGGGATATTTGTGGGTCCTCAAATAAGAAACATTTTGGTTGATACCAAATTTGAGTGTCTATTAACCGACGTTGAAAATGCAGCATGGAATTCTTTTAAACTTGTTGTTCAAGAATTTTTGGGGAATAAGAAAAGTCAGAATTACAGAGATATTGTTGCGAATTTATTACATAATTTTGAACTGATGGGTGTAAATATATCCCTCAAAATTCTCTTTTTACATTCTCATGTGGATTTTTTCCCGGAAAACCTCGGACACATGAGTGACGAACATGGAGAGCGTTTCCATCAAGATTTGAAGATTTTCGAGAGGAATTATCAAGGTTTTTGGGATCAGAATATGCTAGGAGACTACTGTGGGAGTGTCGTGAGGGAGACAAATGAAAATAATTATAAAAAGAGGACTAAAACACTTCACTTTTAATTTTTTTGTACTAATTTAATTTAAATTTTTATATGTTTCGTTTTTAAGAAATATCTCAAAAGTTTGACGTCCAGGATTTTTTTTAATATTTTTTCCGAAGTTAGAATACCTAATTACACAAATCCCCATATGTTTCAATTCATGAGCAAAAACATTGTAAACTAGTGTAACCGTAACACAGTCGTATAGAAAAAAAAAGAGGGAAATAATTTTTTAAAAATATCCTATTTTTTGTGTGTGTTCGTATTTCTTTCTCTTATATATAACAGCAGGTCCAAATATTTCCCGATTTTCTCCATATATCAATAAGTGTATATATGAAATCAATAAATAACTGTTTAAAACTCATAACTAACTCCAAAGTTATATGCACTTTAATTTAAAAAAGGCGATTTTTCGCTAGTTTTTTGACACAAAATAGTACTATTTGGTACTACAACTTTTTAAGTTGTCTAAAAAATTGTTATAAGTGTATAGGGAATATAACACTGCTACTTTCATTCATGGAAAGTCGAAATTTTTATTGAATATCAGCTATATTTGTGTACCGAATCTTATATACCCTTCACCAAATTATACTTTAAAATCAAATTTTTAAATACTTTTAGGTAAACAAAATTAAATTTTTTTTTTTTCAAAATTATTTTAAAGTTTTTTTTAAAAATTTTTCTTTTATAATTTCATTGAAAAAAAAATTTTTTGGTGAAAAAAAAATTCGGAATAAAAAATATTTTTCATGATTTTGACCCATTGCAGATCCAACTTACTATAGCCTTATATACTTCGTTGCAATGGAATTTGAAATATCTATTATTGGATAGATCAAAAATAGGCCACAAATCGAGGTTATCACGGTTTTTTCCTTATAACACAGCCGGAATAATTCCCTATATATTGATGTATGAATCAGGTATGTAAGTTATTTTGCGGCTACGGAAAGTTGATTTCAACGTAAAGACGGACAGACGGACATGGCTATATCGATTTCTATATCTATAACGATCTAGAATATATATACTTTGTGGGATCGTAAATGAAAAATGTAGAAATTACAAACGGAATGACAAACTTCTATACTTATGCCCTTGCCACTCATGGCGAAGGGTATAAAAAGCAACTTGCTAACAGTTGTCTGATCAAATTGACCCCGAAAGAGAGGAGCTAGAGGGTTAAGATCTTCCATAAAAATTATCCCCATAAACTCGAAATATAATATAACATTTTTTTCATTTAGTATGAATATTGCTGCCTTCGATCAAAAAATTATAACTTATTAAACCATCTTTCTGTTTATTTTATACAAATTATAATTTGTATTTTCATTGGACCTCAAATTCGAAAAATTATGAAAGATGAGGAGTTTTTGAATAAGGTAAATTCCATTGAAAAACGCGCATGGAATAGTTTTGTGTCGCTTTGTAAAAATGTTCTTGGAAATAAAAGAAGCCATTACTATGTCGCTGTGGTTAATGAATTTTTGAGTGCTTATGGTGAAATGTCTATAAAATGCATTTCCTGCATTCGCATTTGGACTTCTTTCCAGATAATCTGGGGCAGTTCAGCGACGAACATGGCGAACGTTTTCACCAAGAAATGGTTACAATAGAAAAACGTTTCGAAGTAAAAAACATAAGGAAACTATTTTCCGAATATTGCTGGTCACTTTTACTGCAAACTGATGATAACGAGTTAAAAAGAGAGCGGTTAAGCAAAGATTTCTAAGTAAAATGCCTAGAAATGATATTTTTCAAAAATTTTGTTTTAGTACAATCTTTAATAACTTTGTCAATTTCCAATGAATTTTTAAAAGCAATATTGCGTTTTACGCATAAATAAACTTATTTCTTAAATCAATGCATAAATAGTACCGTTCCTTTATAAAATAATATGTAAAATCTTCTTCAAAGTTGGAAAATGGAAAAAAAAAATAAAAATAAAAACAAAAATATGTTTGCTGAAGAAATGCACACAAATATTGTCAAAATACTTAAATAATATATATACTATTGGAAAGGCCACAGTTTCTTCTTTTTAAATCCGTTTAAAAAATGAAAATCGATTGAGAATCAGCATAGTTAATGGCTTATAAGTGCTTAACGGTATGAAAACCCAGTTTTTTACACGTAACTCAAGATTATGGAGGTGTTTTGCAAATTTTAAAGACAGATTCTTGTTATACTCGACAGCACCTTCCAGAAAAATTTTATCACTTTCCAGGTATTATTTTTTGTCGCATAGTGTTATGTACTCAACATGTCCTTCAGAAACAAAATTCTTAATTTGTGTTATTAGACTACTTTTTTTTATGAATTTTTATTCAGAATTTAATTCTTTTAAGAACGCAAAAATTAATTTCTTATCTTAATTTTTGCAAAAATAGTTTACTACAAAATAATTTTGTAATTTAATTATGTCATAATCGCATAATTGTACAATATTTATAGTGTAATTTGTATGTATTCGAAATTGCTTTGAACGGTATATTTGACTTAGGGTTAATAAGGATTTGTAAAGTCCAAATATAAATATATATGTACTTGATATTTTTAATATCTTTAAGAGTACAGGTCTAGCTTCAATGTCTTGGACAATTTTGATGCCATATATTCAAATGTCATAGAAGCAATCTGAATTTATATATAAGAAATGATTTTTTTAAGAAATAATTTAATAATAGTGCCAAAAGCGAACCTATAATAGTAATAATAACAATTAAAATTTGTATTTTTAATAGTCATTTATGGTTTATTAAAATAAATTACAATATTATTAAGTTTTTTAAATTTCAATGAAAACATTTTGAAAATTTGTTATGTGAAATATCAATTAAATGTTATGATTTTTTTTTTTGGTATCAAATTGTAATCAGGAAATTTTTGAAAATATTTCGGAGATTAAGTCTAGACCTTTGGGATCATCGAAAATACAAAAAGTGAAAATAAGTGCCATTCTAATGTGTATAGCCAATCTATTGTAAATGTGTTTAGAAATATTTGCATAGATAAATATGTTTGCATATGTATGTGGACATATGTTAAATATAAAAGTTTATGTGTTTATATTTATTTTGTATCTTAAGATAAGTTTTTTTTCTCTTTCTTGCAAGTATTTTATATTTCATTTTCCATGGACTTTGCATATATTTAGAAGTGAATTCAAGCAACTGAATATTTGTAAACAACAAGTTTGTCCTTCCTGTTATTTGCTTTAACCAGTGTTGCCAGTTTAGCCTTTTTGAGGCTAAATTTAGCCTTTTTATTTACTCTTTAGCCTCGAAATTTTGGTTTTAGCTTCGTGGCTTTTTTCTAGCCTTTTCTTAATTTCAAAATAGCCTTTTTTGAAATTAAAAAAGGCTACAAATTTCGAGACTAAAGAGTAAATAAAAAGGCTAAATTTATATTTGTGAACCATTTTCATTTTAATTCATTACTGATTTTCATTTAGCTTTTCAACATACTCAAGAATTGTGCAGTATTAAAAGAACAAATAACAATTGCCAATATCAAGTGGTTCAAAATTAAATAGAGTATTTTATATCTGAAAGCTTAAATGTCTAGCAAATTCTCTTTCAAGACACAATTGTTATTACACATTATATTCATCATTATATAATGGACAAGAGCCCCACAAACTCTTGAAGGCTTGTGATACTCGATGGCGATCAATATCCGTTAAACGTCTTGTGGATCTATGCTTCGAGTTAAAACCCATTTTGTTTTAATTTCGTCAAACAAGCAATTCTAAAAAGCCAAACTTTTAAGTAATTAATACACTGATTATAATTTGGCGTACCATCTTTTTTAAAACCAGTATTGCACAAAGTACAAAAAGTAAATAAATCATTTGCTGTTTTCTGATTTAAAATTCAAGGAATTTGATCCATTATCGTCGCCAATTGAAAATTGTTTAATGTTTTTGACACATTTTTCATACTAGTTTGATGAATGAGAGATAAAATAAAGAACGTTTTAATTAGTGAAGATTATGACAAAAATAATACGACAAATTAAACTAATTGAGCAATTGCGACAAAGATTACCATATGAAAACTCTACGCAAAATCAATTTTTTTCCCATTGATAATAAAGTAGTAAAACCAAAAAAATATATTATGTCATATTGATAGTGAAAAATTAAAGTGCTAATAAAATTATGAAGCTTAAGGCTCAGGGGCAGAATATATTAAACTACAAATGGACAAATATAGAACCAACAATGTCCATTTTCTGACATGGTTAATCTAGTATTTAACTTTTTAGTACTTCCTTTAAGTAAAGCAGATGAATTTTATGAACATATTTTCTAATTTTTTATTTAAAAATAAATATAAACCAAAATTCTTAATTTATAATATTTTAGCTTTTTTTTTGGCTTTTTTTCTAAAGCGGTTTAGCTTTTTCTGGCCTTTTTTTGAAGCCAATATAGCTTCTTTTTTCGCCAGCTCCTGGCAACACTGGCTTTAACATAAACAAACATTAGCAAAGAAAAAATATTTGCTTAGAAAAAGCAAAGTAATTTGCTATTGTTTAAGGGCAGCAAAAATATTCTAGTAAAATAATGCATTATACATAATGAAAATGAAATTTTGGAAAAATTAATTGTTTGACAAAATTTTAATTGATTGAATTGCCTACAATCTTAAGGAAATTTTCGAAGATAATTCATGAATTGAGGTCCTTTTAAATTTTTATTGAAGTTAAATTCTTATTTCTTTATAATATAGGATTCATTAAAACTTTATTCATACATTTATAGCTTATTAAGCTTTAGTGTTTCTTTTCAAAATATAATAAAATTATCCCCTAAAAATAGGCAGCTAATATGAACTTAATTTGACTCATAACATATGCAATAATCTTTTGATTGTTAAAAATGTTTATTGAATTTAAAATTTATAGACTCTTTTATTATAATAACAAATACTTGTGTCATAATAAGAAAACAAAAAAATAACTTTGACTCACTGCCTAACTCCCCCTTAACTAATGTGATTATATTTTCTTTTTTTTTACAACTCATTGAATTCAAATAATTTATTAAACTTAATACGTTTCAACAATATTGTTACGATTTTGTATTTCCGTTCTATTTCTTATTTATGAGTTTTTCTTCTTAAGCAATCAGCATTAAGCTAATAAAATCAGGATTAAATAAATTTTATTTATTTATTTTTTTTGTTGTCTCGTTTTAACAAAATAATAAAAATAAAAACATGCTTGAGTAAAGGCTTGTATGAATGATGATTGTAAGTAGTAATAAAATGAAATACAACTGAAAATCAGACAAATATCTTTATAACTAGAAATGCCATCATATTCTATTCCCCCATTTAGTAATGAAACATGTGGACAGGGTTGTTTGTTGTTCATAAGAAGAGTATTTTTTGCTTGTGGAGAGCAGAAGCGAGTGTCTTTGATTTTATGACCTTTTAATATTTTTATAGATTGTATGTAAACGTTACACCCCCTTCCCAAGCTGGAACACTCGTAAATATCATGGTTGGTGATTTTTGTGTGCCTTAGTTGAATATGTTCATTGTACAATAAAATATAATAAAATCATGTAAATAAATTTATGTAATTGTATGCTTGCTTAAATATCCAATGACATTTATCCATACATTGGGATGTATAGTGATTTATATACAATAAACTGTTTGGATGAAAATATTGTTTTTATAAATTTTGCTTATTATTTTTGGTTTAAATTGTAATATGTAAGCAAGAATCAAATTAAATTGAATAGAGATCTTAAATATTTATAAAAATCTTTATAGATAATTTAAGTTGTTAATTAATTTACACATTGCTCATTTGCTGCAACGTCGTCATAACAAAAACATAATAATTCAGGAGATGCATTGGTATTCTTTAAGGACAATAAGCGATATTAAGTTTCTAATTCAGAGATATGAAAACTTTTTTAAAAAGTTTGTATGAAAAACCATAGTAATGTCTAAATGATATATATAGCATGAATGTATTAAAAATATCCTGCTAATTTGAAAAATCTTGATACTTTTCTTAAGATGTTCAGTCCTCTAGAATTTCGTATGCTTTAACAGTACGCAAGTTTTGTATGTTAGCATAACAGGATACTGCCATCAACGTAATTTACACAAAGAAAATAACTAAATACATGAAACAGATACCACCCAGCGGGAAAAAATGATAGGACTTCAGTTTGTAGGCCTTCTAGGAGGCATACTTACTCATTCTAAAAGATCCTGCCTGCTCTTAGAAGGTGTTCAAGAAGCCCTATAAATTCCATTCTAGTAACAAGTGAGTAAATGAAAATAGTCTACAATGTAGTGTGATGTAGACTCTACATCACAAAATAAAATACTATGCATCTCTTTGATTAACTCTCTTTACAAATTTACAAAAATAAATAGCTTGTTGGCTACCAGCAGCCCATCTTAAGTAGGCCTTCTCTCAGCCCTCTAACAGCAGCTCGCAATGACACGCCGTGTAAAATTTAAATGATTTTGCCATGCATCTAGAAGTCCTTGTGTCTGCAAAATGAGACATTTAGGAAGGCATCTTTATTGCTTATTTTTCCCGCTGGGTACTGTTCTGATCCCACATATTTTTATGTATTATCTTTTATGTATAACCCCCATTAACACGAAGTCTGGTTAGGTGTTAACTAATAGTTATACTGACAGTTAAAATTATTTTTGTATGAAAACTGTCAGTATAACTATTAGTTAATGGCAGGGACCCGAAATAACTGTTATTTTTTTTAAATAAGCAATTGGTTATAGAAAAAATAACTGCAAAAAAATAGGTCCCGTAATAACAATTAAAAATAACTCAAAAAAATTTTAGTTTATGATAACCAGGGAAACCAAAATATGCAAATACATTTTTTTTCTGGTGAGTCTAATGAGCACATGGAGAAGATATCTACACGTTTCAGAACTATTTAAGAATTTTGGCATCGATTTGTTAGTGCATATTTTTGCATATTTTACCCTTAAATTCATATTTTTGCATATATTTGTTTTAAGAGCATATTTATGTCATATTTTTGCGTTTTTAGAGCATATTTTACTGTTTAATAGCATATTTTGACTTCATCAAAAACAAAATTTTGTCTTACTTATTTTTCGCAGTTGTGTTACAGGTTTTTACTTCCTTTGTTTAAAATTCAAAAGTGAAAAATTAACTTTTCACCAAAAAAAATTTAAAAAACAAAAATATTTTTTTTAAAATTTAAAAAAAAAAAATTTAAATAAAATTAAAAAAATTTAAAAAAAACAATTCGAAAATTTTATTTTCCAAAAAATTAAAAAACTGAAAAAAAATTTTGTTCACCAAAAAATATTTAAATTTTTTATTTTGAAGATTAATTTGGTGAAGGGTATATAAGATTCGGCACAGCCGAATATAGCTCTCTTAATTGTTTTAATATAAAATGAGCACTATTTTAATAATAGCGCCATCTAAATATCAAATTTTAGTTCTAATTCAAACTTAACCGTTCTAAGTGTTAATGAAATATTGTCTTTTAAATTTGCTCCTGTTACATCAGTTGATGTCGAAAGAACATTTTCTATGTATAAAAATGTTTTCAGATCCAATAGACAACGATTTTTATTTGAAAATTTAAGTAAATTTTTTTTGGTTAAAAATTTTGTAAAAGTTTGTTTTTTTAAGAGCATATTTTTTAAATTTTAAGAGCATATTTTAAAGTTTTTACTGCATATTTAAAGCGCTTAAAACGCTTTTTTTAGAGCATATTTCCGGTTTCCCTGATGATAACCATTATGAAAAATTTTAATTTTTTTAGGTCTTTGATAACCATTATGAAATATTTTTATTTTTTTTGGTCTTCAATAATCAAGAATGAAAGATTTTTATTTATTTCGGTCTCTGATAACCATTATGAAAGATTTTTATTTTTTTGGTCTTCAATAACCATTATGAATGATTTTTATTTTTTTGGTCTTTGATAACCATTATAAAAAAATTAAATTTTTTTGGTCTTCGATAGACTACAGCCATTACAAATATTTATACCCTACACCACCATAGTGATATAGCGTATAGTGCCCCAAGGACGAAGTCTATTGAATTTGGTTAAAATCGGTCTATTATTTCTCCTAGCCCCCAAACGATTGTCCTATCTGAAAATAGATAATCCCTCATAAATATCTTAGTTATATAGATATCCAAACCAAATTCAGCACAAATAAGTTTTATATAAGCCGAACTCTCACTACTAAATTTTGTGACGATTGGTCCATAATTAGTCATAACTCCCATACAAGGCCCACTTCCGAAAAGCATTTTAACGAGTATAGATTTCTTAAAAATGTTGGTATTCAAATAAAATTTAGCACAAATAACTTTCATATATACAGAAGACATGTCACTTAATTTTATGCCGATTGGTCCATAATTAGTCATAGCTATCACATATTGCACATTTTAAAAGAAAACTGTTTATAATCATAAATATTCTTGATTCTTATGAAATTCTGGAACAATTTATCTTTCTCTGTCTATTTTAAAATACAAGAAAACCAGGTCCATGCGACCAAAAAACTTTGTTGGTACTCATAATGTTTACGGAAGACCAAAAAAAATAAAAACCTTTAATAATAGTTATCAAAGACCTAAAAAACTAAAAATATTTTATAATGGTTATTGAAGACCAAAAAAAATAAAAATCTTTCATAATGGTTATTGAAGACCAAATGAAATAAAAATCGTTTATAATGGTTACCAAAGACCAAAATAATATTGGTTATTTTTAACTGTTATTCAGGGACCATTTTTCAAAAATTCTTGATAAACAATTATTTCAGGATTTTTTCCAATATTGGAAGTAAAAGTAATAAAATAACTCATTTTAAACCACACTATATTATAATTCTCCAGATATTCAATTGTAACTATTTCCTTTATATGCAAGGGGTCATTTCCACTAAGCCCATCTCCTCAATTAAAATTTAAAATTTTCTTTGTAATGGAGGTCATAAACCCACTGTTCTGATCGCTCCCATTTTTAGCTATACTTCATACAGTGGTAAGGAATAAAAGCTTAATGACTTTCACAATTATTGTTTTCCAGATATTCGAAAATAACAAATCCAATACGGTTCATTTGCAGCTAACTACGTATCGTGGTCATGGTAATAAAACAAATACATTAAAGTGGTAATAAAATAAAATTCTTTATGTATATTAGGATCCATATCCACTAATAATAAACAGCCCATTTCCGGTCAAATTAAGTAATTTGGAAAATATGGTAATTTTAGTTATCCAAATATTCAAAATTTACCATGTTCTTTATATGGGAGGTGCCACACACGCTGTTGAGATCATGATGAGTTTTAGCTAAATTCCGTACATTGATAAGAAGTTGATTCATACTAAGTTTAAATACTTTTCAATTATAGTTCCAGGGCCACTAATCCAATTCCGACCATTTTCAGCCAAACAATGTAAAAATATAAAAAAGCTATCCGGACAAAGTTTAAAGAATCTTGCAATTATAGTTGTCAAGATATTATATTTACTTTGTATGGAAGGTGACTTACCCAATGTCCATTTTCAGCCAAAACTATTCAGACAATATTTAGAAGTAACTATTTACTTCGTACGGGAGGTGCCACGCCTACATAAAATTTCTTCCACAAATAGGGCAACATATCAGGTAAAAAATTTCGAGAGGATCGCTCTATTGATTTAACCTCCTACAAGGTACAAACTAACAAAACATTGAAATTGCTGCTTAAGTAGCTCCCGATGATTTTGCAAGCTCTTGTTGAGTTTGATTACAATCTTTAATTACACTGTGCACGAAATTGACACTTTTTTTCTGTCAATAGAGGAACCCAGCTGCAAAAACTAATACACATAAACATATATTCGCGTACTCAAAAACGCTTTACTTTATTGCATAAACTGAAAAAACCGAAATTACGCAATAAAATAAAACTAAATTTCCTTAATAGTTTTGATATATATAAATAGTGTTTATAAACCGGTTAACCGGTTAACCGAAAAAGCGGTTTTTCTTCCAAATCTCGGTTTTTTGCGAACCGGTTAATTTAAAATGTTGATTTACGGTTAACCGGTTTATCCGGTTTTTATCACTCGGTTAACCGGTTTTAAAATTTGGGACTAAAATTGATAAATCTCACGTTTTTGTGCATTTTTAATATTCATTGTATACACATTATTGGTCTGATTTTAAACCTAAACTGCTGATTTACAATACAAAACTCTTTAGATTAATATTTTTAAGAATTACAATGATTCTAAATAATAGAGGACGATGAGTTTACTTAAAAACTTTTTTGCACATAATGAAACTATTAAAAATTAAAATTAAATTCCGCATAATTCTATAAGTTTAGGCTAAATCTTACTAATGATTCATTAAAAACTTAGTGATGATCTTACCAAACGTTAAATTGAATTCGATGTACATACCTTCCTTCCATAAATTTGACTTCATTAGTGTATTTTGTTCTTAAAATTTTAATTTATAAATCATTTCGTTAGCTTTTCAGAAATATTACAGGAGAGACAAAAAACGTTCTAAAATTCATTATTTGAAATATTTATGAAATCTGATAATGGAGTTTTTTATAATAACAAATAATCACAGATAAGTGGAAGTACGTTTACATCTTATATGTTCTTTTTTGGGACTTGGAACATTTTGTATTTCATATCAGAAAGTACTTTTTTGTACATTTCATGTTTTCTACACATATATGACGGTTAACCGGTTTAACCGGTTTTTTCGATGTCGGTTAACCGAAAAACCGGTTTTTTAAAAAAGGCCATTTTTCGGTTAACCGACAAACCGGTTTTTTAAAAAGTCGGTTTTTTATAAACACTATATATAAACTTCCATATCAAAACTAGTAATAAAAAGCAACTGAAATCAAAAAAGTTGATAAATTTTGTTTTTCTTTTAGATATTCTTAACAAAAGCAATACTTATAACTTACAAATGTATAAAAAAACTGCATGTAATTTTACAGCGTAATCAGTTTTCTTTCCAAACCCTTTAAAAATTTAAAGTCGGACAAAAATTGACTGAGTTACAGATTGATAAGTTGACGAACATTACTGAAAATGGGTTTTTCAGAATAACTTCTGAATTTGATGGTCTTTCTGAAATTTTTTTTACATAATTTGCAAGACCTATAACCCACGCTATGTCGTTTTCCAAGTTTTTTCCACAGTAACACAGTGTAATTAAAATGATTACAAACTTATGCGTTTTTCTTCCATTAGACCAGGACGAGTAAAGAACGATCCTACTATGTTTAATTTAAGATCTCTTTTATATCATCCAGATGGTAGAGTAATATATAAATTGAATTTTTAAACAGATCGTATTCAAACTTATACATGACATGTTGAACCAAAACCTCTATACTCTGGTCCACTATCAATTCCGATAAATAAATGTAAAAACTTTCAAGATTTAAAGAGCCATTATTTTTACGATAATTCACACATATCAAACTCCAAAAAAGCTAAAAAAAAAAACTTTTCTATAACTTTTTGTTTAATAGTGTTAATTGTAAATTTTTGTATTATCTTATGTTGTATTATTAAACGTTATCTTAAATAAATACCGCTAAAAATAGACAGATATCATACATGAAATCAAAATAATTTATCTTAATTAAAATTGAAAAAAAAGTTTTTTGGATCTCCTGAAAAGTTGAGTTTTTAATATAGGCCCTCGATGTTATACATATACAAAATAATAATTGGGGCTTAGACTAGAGAGCACAATTTCTTAAATTACAAATACTTTTGCATCTAAGGCATATGTATTAAAACAATATTATTGCCTATTTTTAGGAGTTGAGAAAAAACATAAAGGTAACATATATTTTACAGCTTTTTGCTGAAAGGAAAGCATATAAAAATTACATTTAATAGCATACTTTAAATAGGGAAATATATATTTGTATATGAAAAGTTTCTTTAAAATGCAGCTATTACCAAGTTTATAAAATAATTTACTAACATACCAATGAAAAATGTTTCTTAAATTTTGCCAAATAAATTGTAAAGGTAACGAATTGCTGCATACTTTCAGGTGTTGTTACTCACTAAAATGCCATTTGATTGCCAATAAAATAATGAAAGAAAAGGAAATAAAAATACAAATACGAAATAAAGTAAACTGAAGTTTAAGTACTCAAACAAATATTTTACTAACTTTTGTTGGACTTGAAAAAAAAAATCAAGAGAAGACGAGAAAGATTTTATTGCTTTTTAATCTAACATCAATCAAAATCAAATTGCAAAAATTTTATTACAACGAAGGACAACATAAATATCCGGAATGAAAATAAACATTCATATGTACATACATACATACCTCACAAAGTAGAGAGATCATAAATTTTTATGATTACTATAAATATTTATAAAGAAACTCACTCACAAAAGAAATGTACCGAAACTGAATAAGAATTTTTATATTTCTTTTATTAACAAAGCACTGCACAAAAATTGTTAGGGAGGGGGACAAAACCTATAAAAATTAACCAATTTCAAAATTTTCCAATTGAAGCAAATAACATCTCATGTACAAAGGACTGCCAATATAATGTTGTAAAGTAAAAAAAATAAATACTTTTAATATTTTCCAAAAATACTTATATCATACATACGTACATGTAAGCATGCTGTTTGTCATCATAAATACAAGTCAATTGCAGCATTTGAATTTTTGAAGAAATGAAATAAAATTATAATAACTTTTAGGTATTCATATGTCAAAAGTGACTTTTGAAAAGATTTTTATGGTGTTTTATTGGCAAAAACGAAATGGTTAGTATGTTAAATGTCTTGGGGAAAAAAAGATTTTTTTTATAACATTTAAAATGACATTACACAAAGTAAATTTTTGCAAGAAAAGGAAACAGATTTTATGTTTATAAATTTTTATAAATAAAAATATGTACTCGTATGTTTATTAAGATTCAAGCATACAGTTTCCTTTTATACTCTTTGAATTCAATTAAAAATTTGTAGATTTCATTCGTAAATACAAATTTGCGTCTCATGTGTTATTTTTTTTCATAATTATTTTTTATTTCCAATTTTCATGGCAATTTTCCATACCATGGATGATGGCATGGATATAAAAATGTGAATTTATATGAACTCATAAATTGAAATGAGTAAAAAATGAAGTGTGTTTTGTACCCACACATGCTCTGTTATAAACATACATATTCATTGAAACAGTGTTTTACAGCAGGCAAAATGATCAAATTAAATAAAGAACAATTTTTATTGAATCTTAAAAACTAAATGCGGTTTTTGGTTACATGTACTCTGGTGCATATTCCTATAAAAGAACTTAATTTGTTTCTGTATTTTTGTTATATCTTTGTTGTTCTCATCCAAAAGCTAAATTTAACTTTTTTAATGAGAGACAACATAACCGTACTTTTTGAAAGTAAACAAGTTTTTTTTCTTATTCTTGTTGTTTGTCTTAATTATGCGATCAATTGTTCTTGGTGATATTTTAAGTGGAAGATTCGTATAAACGCAGACGTGAAATTTGTTTTTAAAAAAGTTACAAAATATAAAATATCAATTTTAGTTTTTTTTCAACCAAAGGTACGTTTCTAATAGTAACTTTTTCTATTTGAATCAATAAATTTCATCACTTTTAAAGATGCCCAAGGGAACTTTTTTGTCCGATCAAGAAAATATTAAAATTAATTTTTTCACGACCAAGGATGTTCCAATAGAGAAATTGGACGTAAAATCGAAAGTGTGGTGCGAAATTTCTTGAAGAAAGGTCAAAATTATGGAGTTCGCAAACCTACAAAGGGAAATATAAAACTAACAAGAAGCCAACTTAATCTAATAAAACAAGAAGCAACCCGCAAGAAATTGAATTCCACACAAATAAAGAATAAATTGAATCTTCCAGTGACTTCCAAACACGTTGCACACATTTTACGAAACGATGAAAACATAAAATGGAAAAAGCCGAAATGTAAACCAATGCTAAAAAAGCACCATAAAGAAAATCATCTAAAATTCACAAGAAAATATATGAAATGGAAAGATGAGTGAAAAAAGGTAATTTTCACTGACAAAAAAAAATTAATTTAGACGGTCCTGACTCATACTCATGATATTGGCACGATTTGAGATCAAACGATGTTCGGATGGCAGTGTTATGGTTTGGGCAGCGTTTTGTGCAGTTGGCAAGTCGAAAATATGTTTTGTTCCGACAAAAATGAATAGTGCGATTTATAACGAACTGTTGGAAGATGTTCTTCTCTCATTTATGGATGAAAAAATGGATGAAGATTGCATATTCCAACAAGATAATGCTGCAATCCTTGTTTCTAAGCAATCGAAATCTTGGTTTAATGAACATAGCATTCCTCTGATGGACTGGCCGGCTTGTAGTCCGGACTTAAACCCAATGGAGAACCTGTGGGGATACATGGCCCGTAAAGTTTATGCAAATAATGCCCAGAATGAAAGCATAATGACTGTGACAGAGCTGAAACTAAAAATTAAACAAGTCTGGTAGGAAATTGATTCCGATCTGCTTAAAAAATTAGTGGAATCAATGCCAGACCGTATTTTTGAAACAATCCATAACAAAGGATCATCCAAACATTATTAATAATGCTACAGTGGCCCATAAATTAATGTGCAATTTATAGGAAAATACCCTTAAAAATAAATAAAGTACAAATGAATTTTTTTGTAAACAATATTTTAAGTGAAGTCTTAACTAATTTAATAAACAAATTTGTAGACCCCTAAATATGTTCTTGTTTAATTTTTAAAATTTTTTTTTAAAAAAAGTAGTGTGCGTTTATAGGAATATGTACCAGTGTAGAGCCATAAGCAAAACTCCTGAAAAGTAAGCTTTTTACATATTTTACAAGTTTATTTCACAAAAATCATTTTTATTTGAACCGTGCATAAATTTTCATATTTCGCATGTCTACTATAATTTCTTTAAAGACAATATTGCTTTTGAGTTTTTAATCCGGATCCAGACTGTAGATTCCTTAACCAGTATAGGTATATTTTGAGACCCTAGGAAACTCAAGGACGATCTTGCTATGTCTGTCAGATTGTCTGTCTTGAAAGAAAAAATATATTTTTATCAGGACAGGAGCTACGTGCCACACAGCTCATGCTAGATTAGACATTCAGTACGAGCGATTTGGGGGCATGGTCATCTCACGTAGAGGTTATATGAACTGACCATCGAGATCGTGAGATTTGACCCAGTTAGACTATTGTAGTGTTTTCTTAAGTCACAAGTGCATAAAAAATGTCATCAAAATCCGATCCAAATTTTTCATTTCATCCCTATGTTAACTGATTTACAAAAAAGCTAATTCTATAAATTTGAATGTGCCGTTGTTTACTAATTCTTCATTTTTTAACTTCTTTGTAACAAAGATTATAGCGTTGGAATTTATTACAGTGATTATGACATATTTACAGAATGACAAGCTTTGTTTTATATACTTTTATTTTATATCTCATTACCGTAACGTTTTCCCTAAACTTTATCATATATAAAAATAAGCACTTTATTCACCACAAAAGTACCACTGTACTTGTGTATGCAACACAATATTAACAACAGTTACTGCTTGCTGCTGCATTTACAAAGAATATTTCAATTGTACATTTTTGAGCTGCTGCATCCATTTTTGGCATTGCTTTGGCTACCATCGTGAAGTATATTTATGCCTGAATAATATGGAGAGCAGGAGGACATGTTGGGTCATAAAGTGGCATTTTATATGAATATATATAGACATACAATATATGTGGACATTATAGCAGAAGTGCACGCAAAAAAATAATGTGGATTTTTGTGGAAAAAATATTTTTACAAAATTTATAAAATGTAAAATACAATTAAAGAAAACACAATTCCCTTTAGGGCCATTATTACAACTTGCCGTTATAGTTAAAGGTAACTTTAAGCAATAGAAAAAGGTACCCTTAAAGGTAACTTTAACTATATCGGAAAGTTGTAATAATGGCCCTTAGATTGAAACATATGGTTATGATTTCGAAATTTATTGTGACTGAATCTAATACTAAAATACACATATCGCTCATTTGCTGCAACATCGTCATAATTCAAAACCCTTAAATTTCGAATTAATAGCAACATTGAATAGTAACTAAATTGTTTTAATAACTTACAAAGTTACACGCAGGTTCGCCATAGAAGCATTTAGTCCTTATTTCATGACCCATTGCCTATTACTTGCAATAACGTATTGTTACGAATTTACATTAGCGATTCGAATTTAACGGTCTGTAACGACTGCATGCAACATTCATCATGTTTATAAACTTGTCCATCAGAGAAGCACCTACTTATCAACAATGTTGATAGCATGGAGTTATTAGCATTGCTGCTAACATTAATATCAAAAGCTCTAGAATTGGAATATACTAGTTTTGACCGTTAAGAACAATCGAGGCTACTCGAATGAAGACGGCACTGTTTATAAATAGTTGCGGTAGTAGTTTATTAACATCAACTGCCTTGTATATCGAGCCCTTAGCAACAAATTATCGTAAGCGAGAAAACACAAAATTTACAGGATAAGGTTTTTTCGATTATTTTGAAATTTATACATAAAATTAAAAATGTTATGATGCGGTATAATATAATTTCGTTCAAACTATTTGTCTATTTTTCAAAAATATTTATAACTTTTGACAATTAAAAATTCATGGAATACTTTATTGAAAAATATGACAAAAAATGTTTTTTATTGCATTTATAAAAAATCCCAAAAATGGACATTTTTGGCTATAATATCCATACCAGGCTCGGAGTTATCGGAACCCTTTACAAAATAATTAAAAGCATATTGGGCCATCTAAAATTGGTTACTATATTTTGATATCGAATATGCGATTTGAGAATTTTTGCCCTAAATTTTAATTTTACATAAAAAATAGGTGTTTTTTTAATGGACCACGTACCCGCGGTAAAAAAAATTTTTAATTTTTTTTCAATTAAAATATTTTATGAGAACTTAGCTTTCAGAAAGTATAAACAAGGACATCCTTTTAGAAATTTTTTGCAAAAACATAAAAAGAAAAAAAGTTCTTTTTTCCCAAAAAATTAGCGAAAAATCGGCTTTTTAAAATTTTTTAAATTAAAATGCATTAACTTTGGACTTAGTCATTATTTTTAAACACTTCTTTCTCTATTTGAAACATACATATGTTCTTATTCTAATGAAGGAAAACTGGAGAACATCGAAAAATATTTGGATACGCTGTTATCAAAAAACTGGAGTAAGGTGGGTAAAAATGTTGAAAATTTTATTTTTAAATGCAAATTTCTCCTAAGTTATAATAGATAATTGATAGCTAACACAAACGAAGAAATATGATCGTTTTAAAAATGTTACATACCCGATGTGTCCTACTTTGAGGAGCCTTGGTCGCGCCCCTGGTGGGCCCATGAGGTCCACGTACAGAACTTAAACTCGACAACACTTCTTCCTTGCGCATGTGAAATTCCATTCAAACCAATCTAACCATTTAGAAGTTACAGATTTATTTCCCTCTTTTTTTCTATACCACTATGTGTCGCTTACGATAAAATTCGTTTACTGTAAAATGTAAACATTGACCTACGATAAAATCTTACCCCCTATAATTTCGAAGGTATTAACAATTTTGATATTCTGTGAACGCTAAAACATCAGCTGGTATAATAAAAACAAGTAAGAAAGTATGGTCGGTCAAGCCCGACCATATAATACCCTACACTAAGTAAAAGAGCAAAAAAAAATTTTCTTTTAAAATTTCAATAATTTATATTTTTGAGTTATTTTTGGAAGTGGGTCTTATATGGGGGCTATGACCAATTATGGACCGATCACCATTAAATTAGGTCGTGTGATTTATGTCTATATTAAAGTTAACTATGTTGAATTTTGTGTGTATACCAACATTTTTAAGCGATTTATGCACGTTAAAGTGATTTTCGGAAGCAGGTCTATATGGGAGCTATGACTAATTATGGACCGATCGTAACAAAATTTGGTGATATGAATTTTGTGTATATAAAACTTATTTGGAGCGGAATTTGTGGAGATACATATATAAATTAAACATTTATGACCGATAAAGTCCAATTTCGGGAGGACATTTGTATGGGGGCTAGGTGAAATAATGGACCGATTTCAGCCAGTTTCAATAGGCTTGGTCCTTGAGCCGAAAAAATAGTACGTATCAAATTTCATCGAAATATCTTCAAAATTGGGACCTGTACTCTGCGCACAAGGTTTACATGGACAGCCAGCCAGCCAGCCAGCCAGCCAACCAGACGGACGGACGGACGGACGGACGGACATCGCTTAATCGACTCAGAAAGTGATTCTAAGTCGATCGGTATACTTTAAGGTGGGTGTTAGATTAATATTTTTGGGCGTTACAAACATCTGCACAAACGCATAATACCCTCCCCACTATGGTGGTGTAGGGTATAAAAATGTGTTTTAAAAAGTGTGTATTATAAGTGTGTATATTAAAGTAGAGTGACTGTTTAAACTGCTGTTGTACATTTAAATAAATAAAGAGTTGTTACTTTTTTTGCAATCAAACATATCCGGTTTATTTAAAGGAAATAAACCACCGTTTTTAAAAGGTAAAAACGTAATAGTATTAATTAAGTTGTACGTTACCGTTTGTGTGTTCACATTGTTAAGTTATCTGAAAAGTAATATATTTTGCTATGTTTGTTATTTTCCTTAAAAAATTAAAAAATAAACTAGTAATAGCTATATTCGACAGTGCCGAATTATACTTCAAAATAAAAATTTTTATGTAAACAATATTAAAAAATCTATCAAAATAAATAGTTTGTAACTCTAAACAAGCTACACTGGTGCATATTCCTATAAAAGCACACTACTTTTTTTTAAAAAGATTGTAAAAATTAAACACAAACATATTTAGGGGTCTACAAATTTGTTTATTAAATTAGTTAAGACTTCACTTAAAATATTGTTTACAAAAAAAATCATTTGTACTTTATTTATTTTTTTACTTAATTTGCGAGATTAACAGCCATTTTTAAGGGTATTTTCCTATAAAGGCACTTGAATTTATGGGCCACTGTAGCATTACTAATAATGTGTGGTTAATCCTTTTTTATGGATTGTTTCAAAAATACGATCTGGCATTGATTCCACCAATTTTTTAAGCAGATTGGAATCAGTTTCCTCCCAGACTTGTTTAATTCTTAGTTTCAGCTCTGTCACAGTCATTATGCTTTCATTCTGGGCATTATTTGCATAAACTTTACAGGCCATGTGTTCCCACAAGTTCTCCATTGGGTTTAAGTCCGGACTACAAGCCAGCCAGTCCAACAGAGGAATGCTATGTTCATTAAACCAAGATTTCGATTGCTTAGAAACATGGATTGCAGCATTATCATGTTGGAATATGCAATCTTCATCCATTTTGTCATCCATAAATGAGAGAAGAGTATCTTCCAACAGTTCGTTATAAATCGCACTATTCATTTTTGTCGGAACAAAACATATTTTCGACTTGCCAACTGCAGAAAACGCTGCCCAAACCATAACACTGCCACCACCGAAATTACGTTTTAACATCCGAACATCGTTTGATCTCAAATCGTACCAATAGCATGAGTATGAGTCAGGACCGTCTAAATTTAATTTTTTTTTTCGTCAGAGAAAATTACTTTTTTCCACTCATCCGCCCATTTCATATATTTTCTTGCGAATTTTAGACGATTTTCTTTCGGCTTTTTCCATTTTATGTTTTCATCGTTTCGTCAAATGTGTGCAACGTGTTTGGAAGTCACTGGAAGATTCAATTTATTCTTTATTTGTGTGGAATTCAATTTGTTGCGGGTTGCTTCTTGTTTTATTAGATTAAGTTGTCTTCTTGTTAGTTTTGTATTTCCCTTTGCAGGTTTGCGAACTCCATAATTTTGACCATTCTTCAAGAAATTTCGCACCACACTTTCCGAACGATCGGTTTTACGTCCAGTTTCTTTATTGGAACATCCTTGGTAGTGAACAAATTTAATTAGAATCTTTTCTTGATCGGACAAAAAAGTTCCCTTGGGCATCTTTAAAATTGATGGAATTTATTGATTCAAATAGAAAAAGTTGCAGTAAATTGAGATGTTACTATTAGAAACGTACCTTTGGTTGAAAAAAAAAACTAAAATTGAGAATATTTTATTTTTGGTAACTTTTTTAAAAACAAAAAAAATTAAGTGCGTTTATAGGAATATGTACCAGAGTATTTTTTACTTTTTTTGCTAAATCAAAAACTGTGTTGACATTTTTATACCCTACACCACCATAGTGGGGAGGGTATTATGCGTTTGTGCAGATGTTTGTAACGCCCAAAAATATTAGTCTAACACCCACCTTAAAGTATACCGATCGACTTAGAATCACTTTCTGAGTCGATTAAACGATGTCCGTCCGTCTGGTTGGCTGCCTGTCCATGTAAACCTTGTGCGCAGAGTACAGGTCGCAATTTTGAAGATATTTCGATAAAATTTGGTACATATTACTTTTTCGTCCCAAGGACCAAGCCTATTGAAACTGGCTGAAATCGGTCCATTATTTCACCTAGCCCCCATACAAATGTCCCCTCGAAATTGGACTTTATCGGTCATAAATGTTTAATTTATCTATGTATCTACACAAATTTCGCTCCAAATAAGTTTTATATATACAAAATTCATGTCACCAAATTTTGTTATGATCGGTCCATAATTAGTCATAGCTCCCATATAGAACCGTTTCCGAAAATCACTTTAGCATACATAAATCTCTTAAAAATGTTGGTATACACACAAAATTCAACATAAATAACTTCCATATTGACATAAATCACACGACCTAATTTTATGGTGATCGGTCCATAATTGATCATAGCTCCCATATAAGGCCCCTTCGAAAAATCACTCAAAAATATAAATTATTGATATTTTAAAAGAAAAATATTTTTACTCATTTACTTGGTGTAGGGTATTATATGGTCGGGCTTGACCGACCATACTTTCTTACTTGTTTTTTTTAAAAATGGGCGCTTTTTTATTTTTGCTCAAAAGAAAGCTTATTTCTATTCCTTTATTAGATTTTTAGTCTCATAGTGGAATTCGAGTGGGATATACATATATCAAAATAAATGTTTTCTAATTCAAGATATACAAATTTTTGAGTTAAAACATTTATTTTCGATGTGTTCCAATCGGAAGACAGTAGTGCGGAGACGCATTTATATGGGTGAATTCATGAACCGATATTGCCTATTTTCAATGCCAAACAAACCTCATCAACAGAGATAAAAACTTTAAAATTATTATCTTTTTAATTGTCAGTGTACCCATAAACATATTTACACACATAAACAATTTTTTAATATTATTGTGTTGATGGTGAATTCCGTTGGTCAGTGGTATTTTATTGTTAATACATTTTAAAGAATAAAAAACAACAAACTAAAAAAAAGAAGCATGACGAGGAAGATGCAGTATGAACAAACATGTAGTAGCAATGAAGAAGGATACAACCGGGACACAATAATGGTACAACTGTTAAACAACGAAATCCAATGGTTACCTTTTTCATACATAAAGTATAAATACTTTTCGTTGTATGGTTGTTGTTTTTTTTAAATTTTATTATTTTCATTTGTATTTATTTTATTAACGAAAGTACCGCTTTGTCTGTATATATCTGTTGCCAATATGAACGAAAATATATTACGTTGGTCCTTACTTTTCACATTTTCTATTTTCGATGCTGCCAGGGTCTAAACTTGTTCTCCGTGTTCAATATTTAAATGTTGAAACAAATTACCAAATCAAAATCATCTTTATAATTAAATACCAAAAAAAAATCATGAAATTTCCTGCATTTTGAAATTTTGGTTTTCAGAATTTGGTTTTGAGATGCACCGAAAATTCGAAAAGGTCAATACAAGGACCACTCTAATGTACACATATAAATACAAACAAACAACTGCAACAACAAAATTATTATTATGGTTAAATGGCATGTTGAGTAGGAGAAACTCAACAAAAACAACTAAAAAGGAAATAAGACTCAGGTGATCTAAAGGATATAAAATATTTATATATGAGTGTGGAGTATGTTTTTTTTTATTATTTTTAATGCTCTATTGCGGTGGTAGAGTTTATAAAAAACAAATAAATTTCATGTATATGACGGTGTGATGGTGCAGAGTATTTTTTTTTATATTTATAAAAGATTTTTTATGGTCAATTATTGTTTAAGCTTGTTGCAATGTTATTGCTCATGTTGGTGTCCTCGTTGTTGGTGTATTTTATTGTATCCGTTATGGTATCTGTATTCTTATTTTAATTAGTTTGTAATTTATGGCCTTTATTTTGTGCAACATTTTGCAATGAAATATTTTCTACAAATAGTTTTAGAATTTATTATAAAGGATATATAATGAATTCCACCAAGGAGCAGAGAAATAAGTAACAGAGCTATACCCTTCATCAAGTTAACATTAAAATAAAAATTTTAAATAGGTTAAAAAAATTATTATATGCATTTTGTTATAAATTTATATTTGAAAAAAAAAATTTTTGGTGAAAAAAATTTCGTGTTAAAAAAATATTTTTCTCGATTTTCACCCATTATAGGTCCGACTTACTATATATATCAACATATATCGATCTTCCGATCGGGATGAAAATTGTATGTCTTGAGTTACAAAACATTTATTTTGATATGTATAGTATATCTCATTCGCATCCCACAAAGCGACCAAAAAGCTCTTAAGGAAAAGACCTAAGCTTTCTTTTGAACAAAAAAAATTAAAAAATTCTCCATTTTGAAAAAAGGTCAAAAAAGTTTTTGATTTTGCAAAAAAAAATTGTAATATTGAGTTACAAAACACATGTATATCCCACTCGCATTCCACTAAGAACCAAAAAGCTCTTAAGGGAAAAGACCTAAGCTTTCTTTTGAGCAAAAAAAAAAATAAAAAAATTGTCAATTTTGAAGAAAAGTCAGCAACGTTTTTGATTTTGCCATAAAAGTCAAAAAATGTATATCCTACTCGCATCCCACTAAGCGACCAAAAACTTCTTCAAGGAAAATTCCTTTTGAGAAAAAAGGGCTCATTTTGAAAAAAAGTCAAACAAGTTTTTGATTTTGAAAAAAAAATATAAAAAATTAAAATTTTTTTTTTTCGAAAGATCGAAAATACACAATACACAGAAAAAACTATTTCTTAAACCGTTTCAATTCAAATATTTGTTACATATTGAACTGGTTTCAATTATTTCATAATTTAATCAATTCATGTGCTCAAAAACAAAATTTTCTGATATTTTCTATTGAATTTTGAGTTTTGAATTTGATTATTTTGACAATTGAATATACAATTTTCGTTATTGTTTGAGTTTCAAATACAAAAATTATTGAATAGATAATTTTCGTAATTAAAAACACATTTTTGTTATTTTTTGTGTTTCAATTACGAAAATTATCTATTCAATAATTTTTGTATTTGAAATTCAACCAATAACGAAAATTGTATATTCAATTGTCAAAATAATCAAATTCAAAACTCAAAATTCAATAGAAAATATCAAGAAGTTTTGTTTTTGAGCAAATTAATACTTGATTTAATTATGAAATAATTGAAACCAGTTCAATACACAGAAAAAACTTTATTTCAATTCAAACATTTATCACACATTGAAGAGGTTTGAATTATTTCATAATTGAATCAAGTATTCATGTGCTCAAAAACAAAATTTTCTGATATTTTCTATTAAATTTTGTGTTTTGTATTTCATAATTTTGATACGAGTAATTGAAAAAACAAAAAATAACAAAAATGTGTTTTCAATTACGAAAATTATCTAATTCTATCAAATTCAAAACTCTAAATTCAATAGAAAATATCAGAAAATTTAGTTTTTGAGCACATGAATACTTGATTGAATTATGAAATAATTGAAATCAGTTCAATATGTGACAAATATTTGAATTGAAACGGTTTAAGAAATAGTTTTTTCTGTGTATGTGATAAATGTTTGAATTGAAATATAATTTTTTCTGTGTAAGTAATAAGTTACACGGATGAGAAAAAACACATGCTTGGCCAAAATATCAAATTTTTACCCCCTCTAACTTAGAGGTTTCAGCTTGAAGTTCACAAAACCTACATTGCTCATTCGCAACATTTCCTAAAATAAATTGGTGATACCTAAACCGCTTTGTCCTGTGAATAATTCAGTAAATAATCTCAATTTATCCTATCCGAGCGATAGCAACAATTGAGATCTACGTTTGGATAGAGTAGTGAACCTTTTGGACTGTTTAAGTCCTGGTATATTGTCCCGAAATTGGGAGAATTCTGATTCAACCCCAGAACGAATTCGTTGGGCACATCTATTGACCAAACAATCAGCATGTTGATTTCCAGCGTGGCCTTCATGACCAGGTAAGTTCATTGTGTGTGCCGAGTTCATTCAATGATATTCAGCAGACCTTACTTTATATGAAGATAAGGCTCTATGACCAGCTTGGCTATCCGACATAACAAATATCCTATTATTCCTAACTCTTCTTCTCAAATATTCCTCCTGAAATATAGATGGGAATATACCCATTGGGATACCGCTTTGAAAATTTGGCCCATAACTACCAGCCCCAGTGTCACCATTAGCCTGTTTGAAGCCATCGATAAACCACACTTGATGGGCATTATTCTGCCACCATGTCTGATTTATCTACTCATCCCTTTTAGGTATAAGGACCTTAAACTTCCTAAGCAACACCAGAGTCGTTGACATTCTGATACCTAGAATGCGTGTATGCCCAAGCATATCACCAAGTATTAAAATGTCGATACCAGGCATATATTCCTGAAGTAGCTCTTTTGATAGTGTTGGATAAGTGAGAATTCCAAGTGAGAGTCAAGAAGTTTCTTGTGTGGCAAGCCAGGCTTTTACCTTCCTGAAAACAGCACAGAGTGCCTTCATATTTCTGGCCCGATTTGGCATCATGCCACTATGGAAAAAAAGGCCTTTGAATGGTATTCAAACAATAATGTAAATTATATACTAAGATGCAAAGAAGGATAATTAAAAAACACCGGAAAGGTGTTCGTAAGTGGACCACCTCGTCCAAAAAGGTAACAACTATAAAACTTTATAGGGAGGATTTCCGGAAAAAGTGGATAAATTTATAAATACCGATTAATAAGGAAATATTTTAATGTTTAATGAATTTGTACAATATTTTAATAAATTTACATATTTTTGAGAATTTTTATTTTCTTATTTAACTTATTGCAAATATGGAATAGACTAAGGTCAAATGGTGTCATTGGGGGTAAGGACGCGTCAAACTATTATATTAATAACGGTTCGTAATGTTGGTGAACTCGAGGTTCATAATGCTATAATGAACACAAAATTAATGCAGTTGAGCTTGATGGTATACCAATTAATAATAATTAAAGCCTTAAAAAGTCTCCTATTTAAAACATGTTCAGAATTCCACTAAAAAGAACCTACACAATCTTATTCTATATAAAATCCTTTTTTTACATCATCACACAAAATTTATTGCCTACTTTTAGGCTTAAGATTTTCATATTTTTCATTTACTCCTACAATTGTTTTTTTGCTCTTGCTTTTCAATAAAATTTCAATGTCACTGCCATTTCTCAACAGTGCAGTGAGTGCATGAGTATCCTCCCTTTTGTTTTTTGATGCCATTCACAAATTTTTCTCATTATTTTTGTCCCGCCAGTTATGTTTTTTTTTGTTTACAATGTCTTTTTTATTTCCGTTTCTTACTGCACTTTTCTATGCTCGACGGGTTGCATAGGCTGGTTGGATGCAATTTTATGTGCATAAATACGTAGTTTGTTTTCTTTTTTGCATAATTGTTGATTTTTGCATGTAGGTGCTACAAAATGTATAACAATCGTAATATCAGAACAAAAACCAACTCTGGGAAAAAAGTTAAAATTTCTACTAGACGTCTAGACTACAGTTAAGTGCTTTTTCCGTGATGAGTACCTACTGCAGTAACATAAAAAAAAATGTAGCATCATATCGTTTTTTTTTCTTTTTGTTTCAAAACGATATGAATGGATAAATTTATTTCTCATAGAGACAAAAAAATGGCTTAGGGGTATGACTCTTTTTGAGGAAAACAAATTGAAGGACATTAGGTCGATAGAGTTTTACTATACTCTTCTTTTATATGTAAACAATTTAAATTGCTAGTTTCCACAACACCAACAAAATGTTAGCACAACTGACATATCTTCCCTTAATTTCATTCAACTGTATTTTGCAGGCTTAACAGCAATGATTTGTTATTTAACACTAATTTCAAACTAATCTGGACATAGAAAATCAAACAACGTGACACCTCAAGTTGTAGGCCTAATAGGAAATGCTTGAGACCATAACAAGAAAATCAAGTTAGCAATGAAAACATCTACAACTTTAGGAGCATTCATAGGAGATGAATTTTGCAATGAAAACTCCATTTGTAGGATAAAATCATGATATAAATTTTATTAAAATTCTAGATGTTAAAAGCCAAACTACGAACTTAATTTCCATTATATTAATCAGTAGGTATTGTAGGGTACCTTGAGCCTCTTTACATACAAATGAAGTTCAGGGTTATGCAAAGAGGAGGATTTACTTTTAAGAACGCATTTTTATTTACTCAAATGATATAAATGACTGTAATACAGCAATCCAAATACTTTATGATCCTTAGAGGAGATAAATATTGTCTTTTTTGTATGCGTTTAATGAAAAACATTTTGATTTTAAATAAAAAAGTAACAAATGTTTACAGTAAGACAGAAAATTAAAAAAAAAATCGGATAAAATAAGAAAAAGTTGAGATACGAAGTTAAAAACACAAGGCAACAAAATCGAAAAAATTTTAAAGGCTTTTTAAACCACTACACAATTTTATGTATTCTGATTCCAGTAGTACAAATATGGTCCAAATTTAAAATACTTCAATCGGAAAGAAGAACATTAACTACTCTATTTTATGTATATCAAACAAAAAACTAAAATGAGCGAATTCACTTAAATTAATTCGAAAATAATCCATACATTTTTTTGATCGATATCTCATTTTGTTTCTATTATATATGGCTTTGCGATAAAGCAATAAATCTGAAAAATTTTTGCCGTTATCGATTTTTCACGATTTTTTTAAAACAAAAAAAAAATATTTTTTTGCTTCAATTTGTTATTATAACTCCGAAACTACTGCGCCGATTAAAACGCAATATATATGTGAAAAATTGTGTATAGTATGGCGAAAACATTTCCATAATTCAATCTATAGAAAGATGAGTATTAAGCACTCAATTTAATGCATATCAAATAAAAAACTAAAATTTTGTGAAAATGTGCGAATTCACTTAATTGTGAATAAATTCGAAAAGAATCAATAAATTCTTATGATTGATATCTCATTTTATTCCTATTATATCGAGCCCTTAGCGCCAAATTATCGTAAGCGACATCTTTAAAATTTTTGTTTTATTGCTGAAATTAAAATTTTATGGACCGACTGATGTTTTAGCGTTCTCAGAATCAAAATTGTTAATAACATCAAAAATATAGGGGGTAAGATTTTATCGTAAGTCAATGTTTATATTTTACAGTAAAAAATTTTATCGTAAGCGACATACAGTGGTATATAAAAAAAAAGAGGGAAATAAATCTGTAATTTCTAAATGGTTAGATTGGTTTAAATGAAATTTCACATGCGCAAAGAAGAAGCGTTGCCGAGTTTAAGTTTTGAACATGGACCTCACGGGCCCACCAGGTGCGCGATCAACGGCCCTCAAAGTAGAAAACCTCAGGTATGTTACATTTTTAAACGATATTGTTTCTTGGTTTGAATTCCGATTTCAAAAACATTATACATGTAGAATCTTCTCATCGAGTACTACAAAAAACCTCGTCGTAACTATTAATTATCTATTATAGCTTAGGAGATATTCGCATTTGAAAATTAAATTGTCAACATTTTTACAAACCCTACTCCAGTTTTTTGATAACAGCGTATCCAAATATTTCCCGATTTTTCCCGAAAAATAATGACTAAGTCCAAAGTTATATGCATTTAAAAAGGTGATATTTCTCTAATTTTTTGGGAAAAAAAGAACTTTTTTCTTTTTAAGTTATCGCAAAAAATTTCTAAGAGGATGTATAAGGAATTTCTACTTTCTGAAAGCTAAGATTTCATAAAATATTTTAAAGGAAAATAAATTTCAAAATTTTTGATACCGAGAGGACCAGGTCATTTCAAAAAACACCTATTTTTTATGTAAAATAAAAATTTAGGGCAAAAATTCTCAAATCGCGTATCCGATATCAAACTATAGTAACCGATTAAAGGTAACTCAATAGCGAAAAAACTAAAATTAAAAATTATTTTTGAAATTTTTCAACACTTTTTTAGGAATTGCGGGATTGCTGATAATAAATTTCAAAATTCTTTTTTATTTTTCCATTTTAAATAGAAAAATCTACATAACTGTGAAATTTATAAATAAAAATATAATTTCAATTCAAAAAATTTTTATCTATGCAAAAATTCAATAGAAAACATTTATTGTCATATTTTTCTATAAAATATTCCATGAAATTTTAATTGTCAAAAGTTATAAATATTTTTGAAAAATAGACAAATAGCTTGAACGAAATTATATTATATCGCATCATAACATTTTTAATTCTATGTATAAATTTCAAAATAATCAAAAAAAAACCTTCTCCTGTAAAATTTGTGTTTTGTCGCTTAGGATAATTTGGCGCTAAGGGCTCGATATGTGTCTTTGCGTTACAATAATAAATTTGAAAAATTTTTGCCGTTTTAAATTTTTCATGATTTTTTTAAAACAAAAAAAAATGGTTATTTTCATGTAAAAAAAATATATTTTTGGCTTCAATTTGTTACCCCCTGTCTATACCTGACACATTTTTATCATGATAAACTTCAAAATGGTTGTCAAGATAAAAAATTATTAGGTATAGTCTCCGTTTATTAGTATTATTGCTTCGTTATTGACAAAATTGTTAGTGCTTTTGCTCAGACAACTTTGTCTGGACAACAAACGTCATTAATTGTTATGATAAATATTTGTCAAGTATAGACAGGGGGTTATTTTAACTCCGAAACGCAATATATATTTGAAAAATTGTACGTAGCATGAGGAGAATGTTTTCAAAATTCAACATTAACTGCTCAATTTTATGCATATCAAACAAAAAACTAATATTTTGTGAAAATGGGCGAATTCACTTAATTGTGAATCAATTCCAAAAAAATCAATCGATTTTTATGATCTATATGTCATTTTGTTCCTATTACATATGGCTTTATGATAAAGCAACAAATTTGAAAAAATTTTTCCGTTTTCGATTTTTCGTGATTTTTTTTAAAAAAAAATTTGCTATTTTCACGAAAAAAATATATTTTTTGCTTCAATTTGTTATTATAACTCCGAAACTGCTAAGGCGATCATAAATGCAATATTTAAGTGAAAAACTGTACATAGCTTTAGGAAAATGTTTTCATAATTCAATCAATCGAAAGAAGAACATTACCAACTCAATTTTATGTATATCAAATAAAAACTAAAATTTTGTGAAATTGAGTAAATTCACTTAAATGTGAATAAATTTGAAAAAGATCAATAGATTTTTATAATCGATATCTCATTTTGTTTCTATTACATATGGCTTTGCGACAAAATAATAAACCTGAACAAGTTCTGACGTTTTCGATTTTTCATCACTAATTATGTGGAGAAAAAAATCTCTCCATAGAATTGTGAAATTTTACCATTTTTGTGATTAAACATTTTTATTTAAATCAAAATGCATATAAATATATTTAGAGATCGGGTTTTTTCAAGACTTTAAATTATTCAGCTGAGAGAAATTTGTTCGTGCGCTCAGAGACTCAATTGCTTTACTGAGAAATCAATATGATGAGCAACTAATTTTGCTTTCCGGACCTGCCTAAAACGTTTGATAAACCATTTTTATGGGGTTATGTGAAGTCAAAAGCCTTATTTCTAAAAATACCGGTAGCTATTCTAATAAGAGTGATCGAAATAAAATTATCTCTATAATGTAAATGTCAGCGATTGGTCTTGATGATCATAATTAAAATTCCTATAACTATGTATAAATATTTTAAGTGTTTTATTTGAAAAACCTGTAACTGAATCACACTTTTTATATATTATTTTTTGAAATTTTGTAATATATTAAAAAATTTTTTCACAGCCCTAAAATTGTTTTAATTCGCAGAAAAAGATTCATTTATTTGCTTAACATTTCCTTACAAAAAAAAATATTCACTTGTTTTAATTAAAATACTAATTTTATTTTTTTATTCCAACAATAACAATTTAATGAATGAATATGAATTCATTCAAATGTTCTTTTATCAAGAGAAAAAAAATTAAAATGCTATACAATTCTGTAACATTTTTTTTTATCAACATTCTATATTTAATAAAGAGCTTATGTTTTTATATTTTAAAATATAAATATACTAACCAGTTGAAATAAATGTAAATGCAGGTCAGTAGTGTTACTAAGCGATAAAAAAATAAACATATTTCTTTCTTTTAGTATTTAAAATAATTTGTTTTCTTTATAAAAAAAAGCAGCTTATGTAATCGCAAAAATAAATACATAAATATTATTTGAATTGTTTTATTAAATGTCATGATAAAAACTAAAAACATTAACTTCATTGTTACTGAATCAAACAAATATTGCTTTGGTTTTTATAGAAGCTTCACTTCTAAATAAATTCATATTTAAAAATAATAAAAATTTTATAGTTTTCATTAAATTTTTTTATTTCAATAACAGATATAATAATAATATAATGATAGTATTGCACTATTCTGTTTAAAACAAATAAACATTATAAAAAAATTCCTTAAATTGTAATAGTAACAATAAATACCATTTAAACAGAATTTTCATGGAAAAAATCATGATTTTTAATTTCAATATCTTTCATTCTTTCTTTGAATAACAACTCTTCTAGTATATGTAAATTAAGGTGGTCCTTACTTTGCACTTTTTCCATTTTCTATGCTCTCAAGATCTAAAAACTAAATGCTGAGAATTCGAGAAATTTTGATAACGTTGCACATTTTATTTGAAATTTTGGAGCATTGGGTAAAATTAGTAGTATTTTCCAAAAATTGTATATTTAAAAAAATTCTAATTTTAATATTTATTCTATATCATTCACATAGATGTTAAAGTGTAAATTATAAAAATTTTCTGATATCTATAACCCGTTATAATGTGATACCAAAAATAATCATAAAAAAGCATATCAAATATCAAATTTTACATTTTTAAAAATTGCTTCAAACTTTGTAGTGACTCAATGTCATCTTCATACATATAACACTGTGCAACAAGAAAATCGTTCCCGAATGAGACCAACGGGAAATGAAAGTAGATAATTAGTATACCAAAACCCCCAAAGGGTTTTTAAAAGTTAGCTCGTGTTTTAAAGTTATTCGCCTTTAAATTTCAGCTTTTTTCAGTAAAAATTGTTCATATATATTTTATGAATAATCTATGGAAGTAAGTCAATATTTATATAAAGTAATTTTAGTTGAATGTTCTAGTCCTAAAAATTCATTAATTTTAACACTTTTTGGAGATTTATTTTTTTATTTTTATAGTTTTTGGTACTTAGATACGCATTTACCAATTTTTGAAGAATTGCTGAATATTGCTGTAAAAGTATTGAGTAGTGGGTATCGTGTATCGAGTACTTGCCATATTATTTGAGTACTTAATACTCAAAAGTAGTTACTCAATACTTTTAGACTTGTATTTTGTCAATTTAATTTATTTAAATTTAACGGTTATGGTGCAAAAAATGCAGTGTTGCTCCATCAAACAAACTCAAAACCATCGGTACCAATTGCCTATAGTGTAGAAACGAAAGAGACGTATGACTCATTAAAAACTATTCTTCAAGAAGTAGACTACAATAAACATCAATGGAAAATATGCTGTGACTTGAAGGTGGTAGCAATTCTTCGGGGATTGCAATCTGGATACATTAAATACATGTGCTTTCTATGTGACTGGGACACCAGATATAAGGGTAATCAATATGCAAATCATGAATGGAAGTGTAGGGAATTAAGCAAACATGCGAATGCCAACGTCATTGAAGATCCCCTGGTACCTCAAGACAAAGTTTTATTACCACCATTACATATAAAACTCGGTATAGTAAAAATTTTTCTGAAAACAGTGGTTAAGAGGGATGAAGTTTACACTACTTTAGCAAAAATTTTCCCC
Source organism: Calliphora vicina (assembly GCF_958450345.1). Lineage (NCBI taxonomy): Eukaryota > Metazoa > Arthropoda > Insecta > Diptera > Calliphoridae > Calliphora > Calliphora vicina. Next base: position 81,614,950 of record NC_088784.1, read on the forward strand.
CGACTCACTGAAAGTAAATTAAAAGAAGGTAAAACATTTAAAATAAGTATATTTTTCTTGATTAAAATATATATTTTTTTATAACTTTTCTACCTTTAGGTGTTGTGTTGAATGGTCCAGACATTCGGAAGCTGGTCAAAAATCAGGAATTTGATAATATTTTAAATAAAAACGAATTGATTGCTTGGCAATCAATCAAATAGGCTATTTTTAAAAATAGGTCTGACAGCTATCAGAGATCTGTTAACGCAATGATGAATGCTTTTTCTAAAATAGGCGTTAATATGTCGCTCAAAATTCATTACCTACATCATCTAGACTACTTCGGTCAGCAACTAGCGTCCGAATCAGATGAACAGTACCACCAAATTGCAATGCCATTTGAAATGAGGTAATTTTTAATATACATATATATTTTTTTCCCAATACATTTTAACACAAATTTTGCAGATATCGAGGAAAAAAGTCTCCCGATGCTGTATTAGCGGAAATTTGTTGGTGGAGCAAGAACTTGCATTACGATGATGAAGGAGAAGAAAACACAGGAAGTGAACTACAAAATGTTTCTACTTCAAATTCTGGTTCTACAGAGCATCCACCAGAACAGAAAAGACCTCTAACTATATAATGTAGTTCATTTTTATATAAACTATGTAAAAAAAAATACAAACTAAATTTTAAAAATTAAATATACATGAAAAATGTTTACTCAAAAAAGCTGAACTTTAAAGGCGCATAACTTTAAAATACGAGCTAACTTTTTAAAACCCTTTGGGGGGTTTGGTCTACTGATCTTCTACTATCCCTTCCCGTTGGTCTTATTTGGGAAAGATTTAATGACCCGAAATTTGATGCACAATGTAATCTGATACATAGTACTTTTTTACCAATTTCATAAAAATGTTGTAAAAATGTGCGAATTCACGTAATTGTGAATAAATTCGAAAATAATCAATCGATTTTTATGATCGATATCTCATTTTGTTGCCATTATATACGGCTTTGCGACAAAATAATAAACATGAACAATTTCTGCGTAAAAAACATAAAAAAAATATTTTTGCTTCAGTTTGTTATTATAACTCCGAAAGTACAGAGCCGATTAAAACGCAGTTTATAAAGGGATTAAAGACTATGTAAATCTAAACATTTCTGAGTTCATTTTAATAAATTCGAACTAACACTTTTTATGTTATCACAATTTTACAAAAAAAAATCTAAAAAAAACTTCTCTGAAAAGCCTGTACAATTTTTTCGATTTTGTTGCCATGTGTTATCGATGTAAGAAAACACTTATTTCCATTTTTTTAAAACAATTCTCTGAAGACCCCAGATATCTTCGGGATTCAAATCTTCAATAATTCTGTCAGACATGCTTTCGAGAAATTTCTTAGTTAAAATCAGCAAAATTGGTCCACAAATGGCTGAGATATGAGGAACCAGGACAACCTCGATTTTTGACCTATTTTTTACCTATATCTGGATTACTAAGTTATTAATAGAGACAATGTGGATATCTAATGATAGATATTTCAAAAACCTTTGCAATGACATATAAAACCATAGTAAGTTGGACCTACAATGGGTCAAAATCGGAAAAAATATTTTTTAACCTGATCTTTTTTTTCACCAAAACTTTTTTCGCTAAATATTAAAAAAAATTTAAAAAACAAAAAAAAAATTTTTAATTTTTTAAAAAAAATTAAATTTAAAATATTTTAAAAAAACAATTTGAAAAATTTTTTCACAAAAAATGAAAAAACTATAAATTTCAGTGAATTTATCAATTATTGGGAAGTCAGCACACTAATTCTTAACAAAACAAGTAAGAGTACTATATTCGGCCGTGCCGAATCTTAAATACCCTCCACCTAAATATGATGGTATAAAAACTGAAATAATATAACAATTATTAGAAAGACTACACAGAGAAAACAGATTCGTGATAGCAATCGAATGATTCTACCTTAGCGACCGAATTTTACAGTTGTGTGTACAAAATTTTGGAAGGGGTAACAAAAGTTTGATTGCTTCAACCGAAATTCTTCTTTATCAACTGACTTTCTGTCGTTAGAACCGAAAAATTCGATGTGTGCAACCGAATCATTCGATTGGCAACAAACTCGGTTGCTATCACGAATCTGTTTTCTCTGTGTTGTTTACGCAGAAGATATTTTATTTCAAATGTACAAAAAATTGTATCTAATTCAGCAATTTATAACTGAAATTCCTATTAGAACGTATGAAATTTAACATTTTTCCCTTTTAACCTCAAGTTGTTTGACTTATATGGGAGCTATGACCTATTATGATTCGATTGTCATAAAATATTTTTACGTGATTTTTATGTATTTAAATGAGAGCAGTGGCCAATTATGGACCAATATTCACAAAATTCAGTATTATGATTTTTGAATACAAATTACTGATCTGTGTACTATTTTGGTTTAATATATGGATGCTATGACCTATTATGGTCCTAAGTATTTAAGGGCTATTTTTGTAGAATTTCATATAAACAACGCTATTAACAAGAGTGGACCTTATATGGAAGCTATAACGAATTATGGACCAATATTTAAAAAATCTTGTAGTACGATTCTTGGATACAAATTACTGATCGGTGTAAAATTTTGGTTCAGTATAGATTTTTATGGATATTTGTGCAGTTTAATGTGTTTTCCTGAAGAGGTTCTTATATGGAGGCTATGATCAATTATGGGCCTATCATCATAAAATTTGGTACATAGATTTTTGTATATATTGAATAAATATGTTTTGAATTTCAACCTGATAACTATATTTGTAAGAAATTTATGAGGATTTTAGTGATTTTCGGGAGTGGACCTTATATGGGAGCTATGGTTAAATATGGACCGATATTCACAAAATCCAGAAGTATGATTACTGGATACAAATTACTGATCTGTGCGTAATTTCATTTTAATATCGATATGTTTTTAATATTTTTTAAGGTTAATATCTTTTTTCGGAAATTGGCCTTATAGGGGAGCTATGACCAATTATCGGCCAATCTACATAAAATGTGTTACAGTGATATCTATATATATGAGTGTAGTTTTTGTCGAATTTTAGCATGATAAATGTATTTATAAGAGATTTATGAGTACTTAACTGATTTTTGGAAGTGGATCTTATATGAAAGCTATGGTCAAATATATTCCGATACTCACAAAATCCAGTAGTATGATTTCTAAATATAAACTACGGATGTTTGTGAAATTTTGTTTTGATATTGATATTGTTTAGATATTTATGTAGGTTATTGTGTTTTTCAGAAGTGGTCCTTATATGGGAGCTATAACCATTTATCGGCCGATCTTCATAGAATTAGGTACAGCGATTTTGGTATATATGGGGATTATTTATGTCGAATTACAACTTGATAGCGACATTTATAAGACATTTATGCTTATTTAAGAAATTTTCGGAAGTGTACTTTATATGGGGGCTATGGTCAAATTTGGGCCGATCCACGAAAAATTTTGTAATATAACTTTTTTTACCACGAAACTTAGTTTTGCTGAATTTTATATGGATATTCCTATTCTGTAGGAATTTATAGAACATAGAACCATATTTCGGGAAGAAATTTGTATGGGGGCTAGGAGAAATCTTGGACCGATTCTTATAATTTTCACCAGAGTCACTCCTTTTATCATAAAAGCAACGAGTGCAAAATTAGCTGCAATATATTTACAAAAAATTTTCAAAAATATGTGAAAATTATCAATTTTTTTTTTTGAGGTTTTTTGAGGTTGTCCCACTGTACCGATTTCGCTGATTTTCAATACCAAACTGCTTAGGAGAATAATAAACATTTTTCTTGCAACTCTACTAAGTTTGTTTGCGTATTTTGGACGTGAGCGTGTTTTACACAGACAGACTGACATAAGGATCAATAATATATATACTTTGTTGGGTCCCAGATGAATTCTTCTCAATGTTACACACGGAATGACGAACTTATATATACCCTCATTCACCACTTATGGTGGTGGAGGGTATAAAAATTAATTTTGTATTCCCGTATAACAACTTTTTGAAAAATTTAATTTTGTTTACCTAAAAATATTTAAAATTTTTATTTTTAAGTATAATTTGGTGAAGGGTATATAAGATTCGACACAGCCGAATATACTTTTAAACTGCAAATAAAATGTGCAACCTATAACGTTTTTTTTTTGTTTTAAAACGAACACAAACAACCAGAGTCTCTGGCAGGAATCGAACCCGCAACCCTTGAATTGATAGTCCAGCACACTAGTCTATCGGGGCACCCCAAATCCGAATTTTAAAAGTTAAAAAATATTGGCCCATAATCTTAGTCAAACACTAAAGTCGGTTCTTTTTAAAAACAACTTTAATATAAAAACCAGCTTTTAATTATTTTGCAACTATAGTCAAAATTAAAGTATGTTTTAAATTGAACCGACTTTAACTGGGTGCCACCTCAAATATAGAAAATGTTTTCATACAATATACAACAAAATATAGACAAGTGTCACCGCTGCACAGCTGACATAGAAATTAAAAAAAAAAAAAAAAGGTAAACAATAAAAGTAAACGCGGAATCTACAGAAAAAAGCAGTTTGTGGTAGAAAAATGGAATAAATAAGATTAATATCATATTTAAAATATTTTGGTACTAATTTTATTGACAACTGTTCAATAATTGCAAAATTTCTGCCAATATCTTGTAACATAAACATTTTTGACTTTTTGTCGAACCTTTTTACTTGGTGAAGAACAGCTGATGCTGTTGTTAAATGAGTTAAAAACAGCTTCAGCTAGTTTTATACTTACAATCGACTTTAACGTCAAAAGTATATTTTATCTTGTCTATGGTAGACCTAAAGTCCACTCTTAAGTAAAGACGACTTTATTTCTCTTAAAATATACTTTATTTCTGACTATGATTATGTGCCATAATTTTTAATAAAAATGTAAAAATTATTTTTGTTCCTTTTCTGCTTTTTTCATGTTTTAATTTTTTTTAACAATTTATTACTTTTTTCGATGATTTAACATTTAATGTTGCTTTTTTGTGTATTTTTAAGTCTTAATAAAAACAAGTAAGAAAGTATGGTCGGTCCACCCCGACCATATAATACCCTACACTAAGTAAATGTGCGAAAACATTTTTCTTTTAAAATATCAATAATTTATATTCGTGACTGATTTTCGCAAGTGAGCCTTATATGGGAGCTATGATCAATTATGGACCGATCACAATGAAATTAGGTCGTTTGATTTATGTCTATATTAAAGTTAACTATGTTGAATTTTGTGTGTATACCAACATTTTTAAGAGATTTATGTACGCTAAAGTGATTTTCGGAAACGGGTCTATATGGGAGCTATGACTAATTATGGACCGATCATAATAAAATTTGGTGACATGAATTTCGTATACATAAAACATATTTCTAGTGAAATTTGTGCAGATACTTGTATAAATTAAACATTTATGACCGATAAAGTCCAATTTCGGGAGGACATTTGTATGGGGGCTAGGAGAAATAATGGACCGATTTCAAATAGTTTCAATTGACTTTGTCCTTGGGCCGATAAAACTATATGTACCAAATTTTATCGAAATATCTTCAAAATTGCGACCTGTACTTTGCGCACAAGGTTTACATGGACAGCCAGCCAGCCAGCCGACCAGACGGGCGGACGGACATTGTTTAATCGACTCAGAAAGTGATTCTAAGTCGATCGGTGTACTTAAAGGTGGGTGTTAGACTAATATTTTTGGGCGTTATAAACATCTGCACAAACGCATAATACCCTCCCCACTATGGTGGTTTAGGGTATAATTAAATGCATCTTAACAAAAAAAAAAACATTTAAATTTTATAATTTTAGCCCACGAAAACAGAAACATCATCATTCAGTTTATTTTTGTGTTTATAGTTTTTATTTCGTTTTTTATGCCTTTAACTTATAAATTATAAAAAAAGTTGTTTTTTTAACGGGCATTCAAAGATTAAGTATGTAGAAATGCTATAATTCATGAGAATATTGTATTTAAGGACTCCTCCATAGACACCTACACAATTGCAGTTTTATGTTGTGGATGTATCATGATGATACTGACAGAAATAAATTATAACAACACACATGCATATACAAATATTTTGAGAATTTGAACACAGTTTTATAAGTAGCACGAGAATATTATAAATAGTAGTAAACTTTAAACGAAAACGTGACTAGCTTAAAATAAAGTTTATAATAATAATTTTTTAATGAATAATTAACATATGCACATAAGTTGTTTATGCTGAAGTTAGCTTGACATGATATTAAGAACTTAAATTGTTTTAAGTGCTATAATATGACATAAATTTAGAAGGCAAAATGCGTGTATACTAAATGCTTTCTTCCTCTAATAGGCTTACATTAGAGTCCCACACTGCAGTACTTCAACTTGTCTGTTAAATCCATGGTTTCACTTTAAAAAAAAACATTATTTAGTAGTTTTTCATTTGACATTTTGATATTGTAAACTTATCCATCATTTAAAAACCAAAGGCTGATAAGTAGAGCAAAATCGGATCACGTTTTAAACATAGAAATCAAGTATGAGTGTATATCCACCATCATTATGCAACAATAAAATACTCTTCTGATATAGGGGTTTTATGGGGAGTAGGTTCAATTATGGATCCTCACAGAAGTTAGTAGAAAGAAAGTTCCAAAATTGACCTAACTCCCATATAATAGTTTATTGTCATTGATGGTGGATATACAAGATTCGGCATGGACGAATATAACACTCTTACTTGTCCAACCGTTACAATTTCAAACACAAATCACTGGCGAAATAACTAATTCCAGAATTGTTACGAAGAATGTGTGCTTGCTCCATAAAGTTTCCCTAGAACTAGCTCCAAGGGTAGCAATCGAAATTCATTGATTATAAGACTAGTTCCAGAACTGTTCAAATAATATGTTCTAGTTCCACAACACTTCTCTTGAACCATTTCTGAAGATGACAATTTTAAACAAGTTTCATTGCTTCCATCGTCAAGCTATAATGTAAACTGGTTGTTGAATTAATATTTTTTTCCTGAGAAGTTTTATGCTGTCCTTATTATGTTTATAATAAATCCTTCAATAAATCCGTAAAAATTAGGCGAAAATTTATACTATAATTTTGACACATTACACAACTTGTTCTTTAAAGTTAAATATTTCGAAAATTTGAGCCTTTCTTTTAAATCTTCTTATAAACTACCCTACAGGGAAGGGAATCTTTACAGAACTGTTCCTTTTATAGGGCAGGGACATCATTATAACAGTTTTTTTGCTATGTCTATCATTATATTGTCAACGTATCTGTTGTTCTTACTCACTCTGTAGCAATTCAAAATTATCGATTATCTTACCTGAAATGAAAAAAGTAAATAGTGTTAGTCGTTAATTTAAAAATATTTAAAAAACTTATTAAAGTATAAAAAACATCAGTTTTAACTTGATTTTCGATTTTCATAAAGGTATCGTTACTACCTGTTAAAATAATATTTGTGAGGAAGATTCTTTAACGTGTTTTTGGTCTGGCACGGCATAATTTAATACATTTTAAACACTATAAATGATAAGTTAAATCTTATGGGTATTAATAATTGAAAAAATTTGATAGCAACTTGATCTAAAATTCATTAATTATCAACATTTTCTCCACAATTGGATAATCCCTCTTTCCCGGGTATTGAGTGCCTTTAAATTAATTGAAATCATTATTATTTTATCATTCATCATGAGTGGTATGGATATATATGTTTGCAACACAAAATATCGCCACCTCGCCTGTCTGATAAAATAAATTTTCAGAAGCTCCCAAATAACTTACAAACATGATTGATACATACAATCGACTATATTTTTGGATAAATTCGGGAATATCGGCCCATAAATATTTTAGATAGAAACAAAAAACCACGACTACATCCATTTTTATACCCACCATCAAAAAAGATGGTTAGATTATGTTATGAAGGCAGCCAGTATTAACAAGCTGAATTGGGTCCATGAATTAGTCCCTTTTCGATACAAATGATCATGTTGAGGTCCTTCACATATCAGAGATGGGTTCAGTGCCGAACCAACCTGACGCATGAATGAACGAATCCATCTTCCTGACGATAGATCCGCTAGGGCGTGCAAAAAAGACCCACCTATTGTCGCAGTCCGAGCCCCAAATAGAGAGGGAAAAGAGTGATTTACTACAGGATAACGGTAAACCGTCTAAAAGATCGATCTCATCGGTTTGCAGGCGTGAGCCTTTCTTTGGCCAGTTCATACATAATGGCATTGCAAAGTACACCAGAGTGACCCGGCAGCCACAATAACTCCAGATTACAATGTCTCGCCATCTCGGCATTTATGTACCAATCTGGAGGTCAGATTCGGATATTCACACCTACTAACCTATAGTAATTCATCCAGTGTACCGCCCTTTTGATGGCTGAAATCTCAGCATGAATTACACTACATTGATTCTGTAGCCTGAAAAACATCCCATTTTGAAAACGCGGAATATAGAAGCCACCACCTACCACAACCGCATACTTGTAACCATCTGTATAGATGACATACGTGTCCTTAGAAGAAGGTAACTCGCCCGCCATTGATACAGAGAAGCGTCTGTCAATAAAGAGTAAGGGAGTTCAGTAGTCAATGTTCATAAGGAGATAACCAGGCCACCATACAAGAAAAGAAGAAGGGGGGTAAATTAATTCTGTCGAAATATTGGTCGTACAACCGAAAAGTATATATACTCTGGGTAATCATAAGATTTAACACTAGCTATGTCTGTCCATCTGGCCGTTTGTTGAAAATACGATAGGGCCCAAACTAAAGGAGCTAAAATTTCTTCTCAAATGCTCTTTGTTACAAATTTCCCTAGAAATACTGTTTTAGCAGCCATAAATATGTTGATTATGCGGCAATCCGTATACAATTTTGCACAAATTAGTTCGCAGTACTCCCAAATTATATAGTAAAATAATTCGAAAATCGGCCATACAAGGTCTTCCTCAGAAAATGACTTGAACATTCACAATTTTCTTACAATAATTAATATCGTTATGAAATAGCACTCTTACTTGTTATACCCTTCACCTTCGTGAGAAGGATAAAATTTTCCGACCCTATAAAGTATATATATTCTGGATCCTTATAGATAGCGGAGTCGATTAAGCCATGTCCGTCCGTCTGTCTGTCTGTTGAAATCAATTTTCTGAAGACCTCAGATATCTTCGGGATCCAAATCTTCAATAATTCTGTCAGACATGAGAAGTTTCCTATTTAAAATCAGCAAAATCGGTCCACAATGGCTGAGATATGAGGAAAAAACCAGGACAACCTCGATTTTAGACCTATTGTATCTGTATTACTAAGTCATTAATATAGACAATATGGATATCTAATGATACATATTTCAAAGACCTTTGCAACGACGTATATAAGACCATAGTAAGTTGGACCAACAATGGGCGAAATCGGAAAAAATATTTTTTAACCCGAATTTTTTTTTTCATCAAAAAATTTTTTTTTTTAAAATTTAAAAAAAATTTTTAAATATAAATAATAAAAAAAAAAAAATTTAAATAACAATTCGAAAAAAAAATTTTCCAAAAAATTTTAAAAACAACTTTGGAAAAAAAATGTTTACCTAAAAATATTTAAAATTTGTATTTTGAAGTATAATTTGGAGAAGGGTATATAAGATTCGGTACAGCCGAATATAGCTCTCTTTCATGTTTTTACCTATTTTTGACCTACAATATATCGATTACTAAGTCATGTAGATTGACAATATGGATATCAAATGTAAGCATTTCACCAACAATGAATCAAAATTTCGAAAAATATATTTTTACCGGAATTTTGTTTCACCAACTAATTTTCTTCACCGTTAAAAATAAATTTTTAACGGGCGTTTTTGTTTCACCAAAAATAGTTTTTAATTTTGATCTTTGTTAAAGCACCCTATCTTGTGTTTACTAAATTAAATGCTTATCAAATACTCATAAATCATAAAGGAATCTAAAATCGATTCATATAGAGCCGAAATTGCAACTCACGGTATCCTACAACTGGACATTCTAAATAAAAATATATATTTGCAAAACAAGATTCTTAGACTGGCCTCTGTAGAAAACTAACACTTTGTTTCTTATACAAATAGTAAATAGTACTTGTTTCAAGCAATTTATAAAAAAATCACGTTCATTACAAAAAAAAAAGAAATATCTTTGAACAAAAGTTTTCTTTCGTAATGCAAAAGAAAAACACCTTTAATTTTGTTTTCTATTCACTCAGTAATGACATTATTACAAAAACTATAAAGAAGTTTAATCTTGACACAAAAACTAACAAAAAACAGAACACAATGCGAAAAAAAACTTTATTAGAATTTGCAACAAAAATAAAACGCCTTCAACAATGTACAAGTATTTTGCTGCAGTTTTCCTACACCATTGCAACAATAAAAAATGGCTACAAAAAAGGAAGCAGCTGAAGAAAAAAGCAAAACGGAAGTGAGAGAAAAAAACTGTCACTAATATTAATAAAAATCTTGAGATTTCGTTTTTTTCTAGTATTTTTTTCACACTCTAAACTATACATACAACTATTAACATGACACTATTTAACTTTTTGTATTCAGTTCATCTTTTCTACGATTTCTTTTCTCATTTTTATATTTTTTTATGTTGTTTCTTTGCCTCCAAAAAACTTTTTTCATAATCTAAGCAAAGGCATGGAAGGAGCAATAATAAAAAATCAAGAAATGTGAAGAAAATCTGTTGTTTTATTTTATAGTTTTTAGTTGGAGAAACTTTTGTTCGGTGTATTTAGCAGCGATGGGAAATATTTAGTTTGTCATAGCATTTATAATACCCTACACCATATAATACCCTACACTAAAAAAATGAGCAAAAACAATTTTCTTTTAAAATTTCAATAATTTATTTTCGAGAATGATTTTCGGAAGTGGGCCTTTGACCGAACGCCTTGAAATTAGGTCGTTTGATTTGTTTCCAATATAATTTTGTTTTTGCTTATATTTTTCCTAAAACGAAATTTGTTTTTAAATCAAGTTACCTTAGAGCACCTACACAAATCAACTATGCTGTCCATAAAATATTGAAGTTTTTTCTTACTTTTGTTCGAGTTAAAAGCAAACTTTTTTTACTTCAATTGTTCAGCTATTGGAAGTATAAATGAAAAATAAAACGGTCGTGTTTGTTAACGGCATTATGAAGATGAAATTGATGATGATGATGGTGGCAATGGTGTGCTGCAACTCAAACTAAGGCAAGTTTGGCTGAATGATGATAATAATCATCATGACATGACTATCATCGCAGTGACTCAATGTGTAATGAAGCTTAGAATTGCAACAAATTGCAGGTGAATAGTTTTATATTCGTATAATAAAACAAAGAAAATACATTGTTGCCAGGTTTGTCAGATTTTCTATGATTTTCTCTGCTTAGTTCTATAAAGGGGTTTGCATAATTTAATATTATAATAACAGTTTAAAAAGTGTTATTGCAATATAAAAAAGAAATTAAAAAAATCCATCATGAATCACACACAAACTGACCTTGGGTCTTCCTATTTTAATCATACTTTCTACCATTTCTTCTATTCTTCACTTGGAAAAATTTGTGATTTTATTCGCGATTTAAATTTCTGGAAAAATTAAAAAAAACGTTAAATAACACAGGTCAACAGCAAAAATAGTCTTGACTAACCACAATATAGATTTGATGCGAAATGGCAACATAAGTACAAATATGGTAAAATTTTTAAATTCTATGAATAGATTTTTTAAAAAAAAAATTTTTTTTCTAAAATTGAGAATTTTTTTAGATGTTTCTCTATATAATTTATGACAACTCAAAAAGAGTTAGTCCAATATTATTGAAGTAAAGTTAGAAAAGTTCAAATTTACATAACCTCTAATCCGTTTATATATTGCGTTTTAATCTGATCACTATCGAAGTTAAAATAACAAATTGAAGCAAAAACAAGTAAGAAAGTACGGTCGGTCAAGCGGTCAAGTAAAAACGCAAAAACATTTTTCTTTTAAAATTTCAATAATTTATATTTTTGAGTGATTTTCGGAAGTGGGCCTTATATGATGGCTATGACAAAATATGGACTGATTACCATGAAATTAGGTCGTGTGATTTATGTCTATATTAAAGTTAACTATGTTGAATTTTGTGTGTATACCAACATTTTTAAGCGATTTATGCACGTTAAAGTGATTTTCGGAAGTGGGTCTATATGGGAGCTATGACTAATTATGGACCGATCGTAACAAAATTTGGTGACATGAATTTTGTGTATATAAAACTTATTTGGAGCGGAATTTGTGGAGATACATAGATAAATTAAACATTTATGACCGATATAGTCCAATTTCGAGGGGACATTTGTATGGGGGCTAGGTGAAATAATGGACCGATTTCACACAGTTTCAACAGGCTTGGTCCTTGAGCCGAAAAAATAATATGTACAGAATTTCATCGAAATATCTTCAAAATTGCGACCTGTACTCTGCGCACAAGGTTTACATGGACAGCCAGCCAGCCAGCCGACCAGACGGACGGACGGACATCGACTCAGAAAGTGATTCTAAGTCGATCGGTATACTTTAAGGTGGGTGTTAGACTAATATTTTTGGGCGTTATAAACATCTGCACAAACGCATAATACCATCCCCCACTATGGTGGTGTAGGGTATAAATATATTTTTTTACGTGAAAATAGCAAATTTTTTTGTTTTAAAAAAATCATGAAAAATCGAAAAAATCTAAAATTTTACAGATTTATTACTTTATTGCAAAGCCACATATAATAACAACAAAATGAGGTATTGATCATAAAAATCAATTACTTCGTTTCGAATTTATTCACAATTAAGTGAATCCGCTCATTGTCACAAAATTTGTTTCAGACTGACCTGTATTGAGATATTCCACTCGCATCCCACTATGCTACCAAATAGGTCTTAAAGGTAAAGACCTAGGCTTTCTTTTGAGCAAAAAAAAAATTTTAAAACAAGTATGAAAGTATGGTCGGTCAAGCCCGACCATATAATACCCTACACCAAGTAAATATGCAAAAACATTTTTCTTTTAAAATTTCAATAATTTGTATTTTTGAATGATTTTCGGAAGTGGGCTTTATATGGGCTATGACCAATTCGTGTGATTTGCGTCTATATGAAAGTTTACTGTGTTGAATTTTGTGAGTATACCATAATTTTTAAGCGATTTATGCACGTTAAAGTGATTTTCGGAAGCGGGTCTATATGGGAGCTATGACTAATTATGGACCGATCGTAACAAAATTTGGTGACATGAATTTTATGTTTATAAAACTTATTTGGAGCGGAATTTGTGGAGATACATTAAACATTTATGACCGATAAAGTCCAATTTCGGAAGGACATTTGTATGGGGGCTAGGTGAAATAATGGACCGATTTCAGCCAGTTTCAATAGGCTTGGTCCTTGAGCCGAAAAAATAATATGTACAAAATTTCATCGAAATATCTTCAAAATTGCGACCTGTACTCTGCGCACAAGGTTTACATGGACCGCCAGCCAGCAAAACAGACGGACCGACGGACATCGTTTAATCGACTCAGAAAGTGATTCTAAGTCGATCGGTATACCTTAATGTGGGTGTTAGACTAATATTTTTGGGCAGGTGCAGGGTATAAAAAGGGCCCAAATTGGAAAAAAATCGATTTTGCAAAAAAAGTCAAAAATTGTATGTCTTGAGTTACAAAATATTTATTTTGATAGATATCCCACTCGCAACCCACTAAGCGACTTAAAATATCTTAAAGGAATGGACCTAAGCTTTGTTTTGACTAAAAAAAATGTTTAAAAAAGTGCCCATTTTGAAAAAAAAAAATAGAATTTGCAAAAAAAAAAGTCAAAAATTGTAAGTCTTGAGTTAAAAAATATATATTTTGATAGATATCCCACTCGCATCTTACTAAGCGACCAAAAGGGTCTTCAAGGAAAATATCTAAGTTTTTGTTTAAGCTAAAAAAAATTAAAAAAGGGTCCATTTTGAAAAAAAAGTCAACAAAGTTTTTGATTTTGCAAAAAAAAGTCAAAAATTGTATGTTTTAAGTTACAAAATATTTATTTTGATAGATATCTCAGTTGCATCCCACTAAGCGACCAAATAGGTGTACAAGGGAAATATCTAAGCTTTATTTAAAAAAAAAACAAAAAAAAATGGGCCCATTTTACAACAAAAGGCAAAAAAGTTTTTGATTTCGGAAATAAAATATAAATTTTTTTTTATTTTTTTAAATATTTTTTTTCGAAAGATTGAAGAAAGAGCTATCTAAACTATTTGTGACACATTTTGCTAAGAACAATAGGTAATAAGTTACGTGGATAAGAAAAAACACCTGCTTGACCAAAATGTCGAACTTTGACCCCCTCTAACTCGGAGAGTTCTCGACCGATCTTGTTGAAAAATGTGTCTGAATTACTATCCAATAGAACTAACCTTGGTGCATATTCGGAAGACATCGATTTCAAAAGTTGGTTCAAAAAATTGAGTAGTTAATGTTCTTCTATAGATTGATTAAATATTGAAAACATTTTTCGTATGCTATGTACACATTTTCACATATATAAAGCGTTTGAATCGGCTCATTAGTTTCGGAGTTATAATAACAAATTGAAACAAAAAATATATTTTTTACGTGAAAACAGCAAATTTTTTTATTTTAAAAAAATCATGAAAAATCGAAAACGGCAAAAAATTGTTCAGATTTATTACTTCATCGCAAAGCCGCTTGTAACTGGAACAAAATGAGATATTGATCATAAAAATTCGTGGATTCTTTTCGAATTTATTCACAATTAAGTGAATTCGCTCATTTTCACAAAATTTTAGTTTTTTGTTTGATATACATAAAATTGAGTAGTTTATGTTCTTTAAAGTATTTTTATACCCTTCACCTTCGTGAGAAGGGTATATATAAGTTTGTCTTTCCGTTTGTAATTTCTACATTTTTAATTTTCAACCCTATAAAGTATATATATTCTGGATCCTTTTAGATAGCGGAGTCGATTAAGCCATGTCCGTCTGTCTGTCTGTCCGTCTGTATGTTGAAATCAATTTCCTGAAGACCCCAGATATCTTCGGGATCCAAATCTTCAATAATTCTGTCAGACATGCTTTCGAGAAGTTTACTATTTAAAATCAGCAAAATCGGTCCATAAATAACGGAGATATGAGCAAAAAACCGGGACAACCTCGATTTTTGACCCATTTTCGTTCTATATCTGGATTACTAAGTAATTAATATAGACAATATTGATATCTAATGATAGATATTTCAAAGTCCATTGCAACGATGTAGATAAGGCTATAGTAAGTTGGACCTACAATGGGTCAAAATCGGGAAAAATATTTTTTAACCCGAATTTTTTTTTCATCAAAAAATTTTTTTTCTCATACATTTTTTTTCCAAAAAAAAAATTTAAAAACTAAAAAAAAAAAATTTGGAAAAAACTTTTAAAAAAAAAAAAATAAAAAACAATTTCAAAAAAAAAAAAATTAATTTTGTTTACCTAAAAATATTTAAAAAAATTAATTTTAAAGTATAATTTGGTGTAGGGTATATAAGATTCGGCACAGATGAATATAGCTCTCATACTTGTTTAATTTAATATTGCTAAAATCAGTAATCAGTTAAATATTTAAATAAATAAATAAAGAAATATTGGATTTCTGATTTCAATATCAAGCGATTCATTGATTTTAAAATGTCAATCAACATATCATCTGGTCACCATACAATTGTTTTAACAATAAATCCATATATTAGTCATATTGTAAGTACTCGTATTATAGAAACGAAAATTTACATTGACATGGCGTGAATAAAGATGTCAAAATGAGAGAAAAGGGTCCAACATAAACGTTCCAACAACTGGCATGCATTATTGGTATTTGTGTGGTGCATGGACCAGCAGTAGTTGTGTGTGAAAAATATACAAATGTAACGACATGATGAGATCGTTTAAAGGTGGGAAATGTTTCTGTAATAATGTATGGGTATTAGGGTTGCCATTATTTTTTTTGTGTAGGATAGTATTTATCCAAGCCAAATAAACAATCTTTACAAAATTGGTTAAGAAATTTATTTTTAATTAATTTTCGTTTAAAAGTATTAGTTGAGCCGACAAACATTGTTTTGAAGGAATCGTTGTTTTGTCTTTAAATTTTTTTTGTCAACTATAAAAATGTTCACTACACTACACTAAAAATAATGAAAAGTCCAAGATATTTCGTCTTTTCATCTGGAGCATGAATAAACAAAGCATTTTGAATGCTAACTCTTGAACAGGCCAAGTATAGCTGCCCATGAGAGAAGCACTACTCGTTCAAATTCAATCCGCATACTTGAAGCGTTTATCATTTCGCACTGGGAATTGCAATCGCTTGAATTCAAATGGCATGTCTTATTGAAATACGCGGAATAAGCACTATATCCCTTTTCGCTTTGGGATTGCGGCTTCAATCAAATTCGGCATCAATGTTTTTCCTGCAAGTCTTGCGCCATTACACAGTTTAGGAGCATTTAAATTCCGCAGTAAAATAACAGATGAGCCAACCTATAAATGCAAACAATGCGGTGACATACCAGGCGGTTCCAATTAATTCAAAAATTCAAATAGATAATTGACTGCGTCATCTTTACATGGAAAGTTTGAAAATTTTTCGTTTGTAAATGCGCTCAAATTATTTTTGAAATGATGAAATGAATTTTGACAAAAAGTATTGGAATAAATGAAATAAATTCGAGCGGGCAGTAAAAAAGCGTGTAAAGGTAACGTTCAAATAAGAGAGACCGAATGTCATTAGTAAATCAAAAACTTATTTATTTTCATAAAAGTACCGTTCTAACAGCAACAACAATAAAACATACCAATGATTCAATTCACAAATAAAATCACGATCGAAACAACGACTGGAAAGATTCAGCTCAACATTCAAATTCGAAAGACCGAATGCCATTGTACACATAAGACATTACAATACACGGTTTGAAAACTTTCTAAGTGACAATAAAATATGGCAAATGGAAGGCATTTTGTTGATACTTGTATGAGAATATAAATGAAAGTCTAAATGTCAAACTTCATATAAACCATCTACAGACCATCCCTAACATACGCTAAAATTTTGGTTGCAATTTGCACCAAGGTTAGTCCTATTGGATAGTAATTCAGACATAATTTTTCAACAAGATCGGATTTTGATACAAAATTTTTAAGATTTCTTTTTCGAAAGAATGAAAAAATAGCTGTATAAACTACTTGAGAGATATTTTGCTAAGAACAATAGGTAATAAATTACATGAAAGAAAAAACACATGTTTGGCCAAAATGTCAAATTTTAACCCCTTCTAACTTAGAGAGGGAAAAAATGTATCTGAATTACTATCCAATAGGACTAACCTTGGTGAAAATTTTATTCCGATCGCAAGACATCGATTTCAAAAGTAAGTTCACTTGACATGAAATCACACATACATAGGTTGGCCATTGTTAGCTATGATCTTTTCCCATCTTTCTGGCTACATATGGATTCCGGGCTAAAAGAACTGCTCATCTTTTAAGGACAAGAACGAATCAAGCCAATTTCGGACACTCTGTTCTGAAGAGAAGCGTATCCCAAGAGAGCGCTTTGCATCGATGGAAGCAAATAATATTCGTACGGGGCAAGGTCTTGACTATAACGCGGGTGAGACAACGACTTATTTCTAAATTGTTTTAACAGGTATTACAACATGTGGTCGAGAGTTGTCATGATGGAGTATTACGATTTTATGTCTGGCCGCATATTCTGGGAATTTTTATGCCAATGGTCCCTTCAAACGAATCAGTTGCATTCGGCACAGTTTCCCTGTAATGCTATGGTCAGATTTTAATTGCTCGTAATATATAGGAAACTTTTGCTACCACCAAATACAAAGAATTACCTTATCGCCATGGATGTCGATTCAGCTGGTTTGTCGGGCTTCACATACGATCTCTTATGTTTCGGGTTATTGTAGTGGATCATCGCAAGTAATGATTTAGTGCAGAAATAATTTTATTTTACATTTCGGATATACAAATCTTCTTTGAAGTTTTATCCGCTTCAATTCTTATGGTATCCAATATTCCTGCTATTGGATGAAATGTTTGATTGGTGATGAAGCGTACCCACTCAAAACGTATTTGTTAAGACCCTACCTAAGACGCAAACCGAATTTTTAAATAAGCGTTCAATAACGGCAAAAAAATGCATTGCATTTGGAATTTGAACCTCAAGATGGTGTTCTCTACAAAGAAATATTGAAACAAAATCAAAAACTGCAATTAATTTAATAAAATGTCGGCTTTATATAGATGAAGTTATAAGCTCCACAATAACTTTTGCCATTTTTACTCTTTACCGCTCAGAAAACAGCCAAAAATTAGAACAAGTTTTATTCGTGAGTGGAGCCTCTTAGTCGCTCATTGCTTTGCCTCTTCAGTGTGTGGACTCAATTTTAGACTATGGGAGCATCGAAAAAGTGAAAAATAAAGTCCACCCTAATATACCGACATATGTATGTGGGTATTCATGAATAGCCATATGTGTGTAAGCAATGTCCTTGCAATTTAAGTACATTGTTATACAAACAATAACAACAATATGAACTGTATGTTCAAAAGATATCAAAAGCCTAGTTAGTAGCAAGTAGTAGTGTAGTGTAGTGTAGTAGCTGCTGCAACAACAAAAGGAGTTGCAGTAGTGGCAGTGGCAACAAGCATCAGTGTCGTAGTTAGTGTCAGTTTTACATTGTATTTCATACAATAAGCGGTTTATGTGATTGTTTTACTTTTGTTTGTTTAATGACCTGAACAATGGTCTTTTTTTTACGTGTATAGTATGTAACAACAATATGAATATGCCAGTGTTTCTAAAGGTCTACTCATGAACATGAGGATAATAATGGTTTCCTTTACACTTAATACCAGTTTTACGTAGCCATAACATGAATTTGAGAACTGATTTTATTAAAATCGATGATTCAATCCTTGTGAAAATCAAATATTTACAGCATTCAAAAGAGAAATCAATTCCACAATAAAAAAAAAGAAAAACAAAACCTCGTCAGACTAGAGCAAAGTGTACTAATAATATAAAGGTAACACTGAACCAGATCAATAAGAAGAAATCTTTGTGATACAGTTTTTTCTCAAACAAGAATTGATACATGACATGGTTGTTCGGTTGGATGGTTGGGTTGACTGGAGAATGTGTAGGAATAAACCAGAAAACGCCTTTTACATGTTTTAAAACCTTTTTCGGTGACAAAAAGGTTTTTATTGTTTTCTGTTTTCCAATGACACATATTGGATTTAAAGGGCACACCTAATTTCCAAAAGTACATAGTTAGAAAACAATTTTAAAGGCATAATGACATGGATTCATACATTTTTCTAGTAAAACTACCTGCTGTAAATGTGTCTTATTTTCAATGTTTTAATTTTATTAAAATGTATTGATTAGTTGTTCTATCTGTATGACTAATCAGTTTGGAAATTTACTACCTGACATTTTTATTGTTTTTTATTTCATTTAAGTTAAAATAAAGACATCAATACACAAGACATTTATGGTAACCGAATGTGATTATTATCATTTTTTTGAATTGTTTAAAAACCTTAAAACACACTCTCCATTCGCATAATTGAAGGCAGATGATAAATTTATTTTGTTGAAACAAAAAAACCTGTTTCACAAATAAAGAAGTAAATAATGTGAAAGAAATACGCCGGCTTTTTAATGAACAACTGAGAAAGATACGCAACAGAAATGGAGAACTAAAGTAAAATACAGTTAGAGATAAAATTCTACGTACAATCATAATTTGTTAGGATTAGTAAGTGAGAACCAAGTTTGTTTCCAATTAATATGAAATATCATCAAATCACATCTTATCGTAATTGAAAAATATATCACACATTAGCTCAGTAAAATATTGATCATAGTGTGAAATGAAATTATGTGAAATAAAAATTTTAAATTTATCGACAGCAAATTTTACAATATATAAAATTTTGTGTTACTCTACATATTGAATACTACAATTATTATATCTTAAATAAGATATTTACTATCAAAATATCACACAAAATTTAAACTCATGTGGATTCCAGGCATCATGGGAAACACTGTAGCAGACGAAGTAACTAAATATTGTTACGCTCGAATTTAGCGGTCTGTGTGTTTTTAAACATTTCCATCATTAGAAACTTCTACTTATAAAGAATGTTTATAACATGCTGTTATTAACATTGTTTATAGTATGACAACATCAACTGGGAAACAGCTCTAGCTGATCATTGTGGAAATAAAACATTATAGTTTTTCCGTTGGATAATTCTTGAAACTACTAGAAGATGGTGATGTGTATATAAAAAGTCACATCGAGTTGCTGACTATAGACTCGTCTATATACAATATATTGTAAGCACTGTTTAAGTTAACATCAATCGTATAACAAATTAAGTTAGTTTGAGAATAAAATATAATAAATAACTATTAAGTATAATTTTTAAGTACTGAGCGAATTCACTTAATTGTGAATAAATTCGAAAAGAATCCATCGATTTTTGTGATCGATATCTCATTTTGTTCCTATTAAATGTAGAATTATTATTTCACATAATCTGGACAATTTCTGCCGTTTTCGATTTTTCATGATATTTTTAAAACAAAAAAATTTTTATTTTCATGTAAAATATATATTTTCTGCTTCAATTTGTTATTATAACTCCGAAACTACTGAGCCAATTATAACGTAATATATATGTGAAAAAATGTACATAGCATGAGAAAAATGCTTTCATAATTCAATCAATCGAAAGAAGAACATTAACTACTCAATTTGATAAGAGATGAATAATCATTAAATATGTGGAGAATCGTCTAAAAAAATTACAATTTTACTTAAAAATTTATTAAAAAATATTTGTACTACTGGAACTACAAAACATCAAAATTGTGTAGTGGCTTAGAATTTTTCTAAACCTCTAAAAATTTTTCGATTTTGTTGCCCTATGTAGTTAATGTCTTTTATTATACCCTACACCACCATAGTAGGGAGGGTATTATGCGTTTGTGCAGATGTTCGTAACGCCCAAAAATATTAGTCTAACAACCACCTTAAAGTATACCGATCGACTTATAATCACTTTCTGAGTCGATTAAACGATGTCCGCTGGCTGGCTGGTTGTCTGTCGATGTAAACCTTGTGGGCAGAGTAGAGGCCGCATTTTTGAAGATATTTCGATCAAATTTGGTACATTGAAATTAAACCATTATTTCACCTAGTCCCCATACAAATGTCCTTCCGAATTTGGAATTTATAGGTCATAAATGTTTAATTTATTTATGTATCTCCACAAATTCCGCTCCAAATAAGTTTTATATATACAAAATTCATGTCACCAAATTTTGTTACGATCTGTCCATAGTTAGTCATAGCTCCCATATAGACCCGCTTCCGAAAATCACTTTAACGTGCATAAATCGCTTAAAAATGTTAGTATACAAACAAAATTCAACATAGTTAACTTTCATATAGATATAAATTACATGACCTAATTTCATGGTGATCGGTTCATAATTGGTCATAGCCCCCATATAAGGCCCACTTCCGAAAATCACTCAAAAATATAAGTTATTGAAATTTTAAAAGAAAAATATTTTTGCTCTTTTACTTAGTGTAGGGTATTATACTTTCTTACTTCTTCTAAATTAAATGCAAGTGAAAGCGAAATTAAACTGATTCACCTGTTTTATCCAAAAAATATCTTAAAAATTCCAAAAAGTTTATTTTGGTACTAGATTGGGTACATTGGGACTATTTTTATACAAATATCTTTTATGGTAAAAGTTTTGAAGCTTTGCTATTGTCACTGATTATGTTTCAAATAAAATTCGTTAAAATTTTGATTTCACAACTTTAACTTCAAAAGCTGTGTGTGAAAAATATGAAGAGGGAATTAAAGAAGGACCAACCGAACGATAATCACTTGCAACCCCACAAAGTATATATGTATGTATATGAATTCGGGATTGCTATAGATAGCGGGTCGATATAGTCAAATCCGTCTGTAGGTTGAAATCAACTTTCCGTATCCCGCAAATAACTTACATATATGATTCATACATCAATATATCCGCAATAGACCCGATTCGGTTGCTATTTAAAATCGAAACCGGTCCACAAATGGCTGAGATATATGGAAAAACCAGGACAACCTAGATTTTTGGCCTACTTTTATGCCCTTCGCCATGAGTGGCAAGGGTATATATAAGTTTGTCATTCCGTTTGTAATTTCCACATTTTTCATTTGCGACAAAGTATATATATTCTGGATCGTTATAGATAGCGAAGTCGATATAGCCATGTCCATCTGTTCGTCTGTAAATCATTGAAATCAACTTTCCGTAGCCTTGCATATATGATTGATATATCAATATATCGGGAATTCTTCCGGATCGGTTGCTATTTAAAATCGACAAAATCAACCCATAAATGGTTGAGAAAACCGATACAACCTCGATTTTTGCCCTATTTTTGATCTTTATCTGGATTACTAAGTCATCAATATAGACAATATGGATATCTAATGATAGATATTTCAAAGTCCATTGTAACGATGTATATAAGGCTATAGTAAGTTGGACCTACAAAATCGGGAAAAATATTTTTTAACCCGATTTTTTTTTTCATAAATTTTTTTTTTTTTCAAAAATTCTTTTTCCATAAAAAAAAATTTTAAAAAAAATTTTTAATGAAGTTTTTTTTAAAAAAATTTAATTTTGTTTAAATAATAATATTTAAAAAAAAATATTTTTAAGTATAATTTGGTAAAGGGTATATAAGATTCGGCACTGCCTCACTTGTTGATCTATATCTGGAATACTAAGTCATTAATATAGACAATATGGATATCTCATGATAGATATTTCAAAGTCATTTGCAACGACGGCCATAGAAAGTTGGACCTACAAATATTTTTTAACCGATATATTTTTTTCAACAAAAAAATTTGTTTGTCATAACATTTTTTTTCACAAATAAATATAAAAAAAATATTTTAAATTCCAAAAAAATTTAAAAAAAAACTTTTTCGAAAAAAAATTTAAAAACCATTTTGAAAAAATTTTAATTTTGTTTACCTAAAAATATTTAAAAATTTTATTTCAAAGTATAATTTGGTGAAGGAAATCTTACTTGTTTTTTGTTACAAGTTATGATGGCTTATCGATGTCAGAAAATATTTATACTTTATATTTAAATATCTCTAAATTAAATACAGAAACTATTTTTAATTCGAAGTTTTTTCAACAATTAGTTTGTTGGAAAATATTGCTACTTGTGTCCAAAACCTCAGAAAAAACAGAATTTGGTTTTTAGATGACGGAGAAAAATTTTTAATATGCAAAATAATTAACGACTTTTATTAAATTATTAAGGCATGAGTTTATTATCAGTCTTACAAAGAAAACTTTTATTTATTAAATTTTTTAATTTCAAAAAATATTTTTTTTTAACATATTTAAGAAGTACATGTACAGTTTTTCTTTTTACTGTATGTTTCAAATACAAAAAAAAATAAACGTATTTAAAACAGCACATCCAAACATAAATTTTCAATGAAATCGTATGTATTTACTCACTGATCTTCATTAAACATCTGTTATCCCGCTGTTTAAACAATTGTTGAGAGACGCATGATTGTGACTCAATATCTAGAGTTGCCAAAGTTCATAATAAGAAAATAAGAAAAGGAACTCTCATGGTTACAAGATCGAAGGGAAATTAAACAATTAAGGAATTATTAGTTATTATAGAAGACTTCTATATTTAAATACATGAATTTAATTATTTATTTTAGTTAAAGTTAGTTCTAATTGGTTTTTTATATATCTATATAAAAGTTTTGCTACAAACTAATGGATTTGCCTCAAATCATTCCCATACAATTTACTGTGGATCCAAAACTTGACTTTCTCTTTTAAAACTCTTATATATATTAATAAAGTTTTGCTGACAACTCTGTTCATATCTTAGTACTCTTACAATGTATTTCAACATTGACATTGTGATAATTTTGTCATCTGCAATCTTTTTCAATAATCTTATTTGTTGCTTTAGTTGTCTTTATTCTTGTACAACTGATTTATGGTTTTGTAAACCAAATTGACAATTGTTTTTTCATTTCTTTTTTCTTAAAATCAGCATGAAATTATTTCGTAATATGAGACCCTTTCTTTGTGCAAGAGATTTTAATTCCAAGAATTTTGATGATATTAATACACAGGAGACAATGATTGCGTTTGAGGGTTCCAAATAAAAATACCTGGTTGCATTCTTTAGAAAAAAAAACAATTTTGGGCTGATTGCATAAAAAGAATCAATGACTATAATAGAGTAGGATTATTGTTCTAAATCAGAGCCAATCTAAAAGTGAAATATTTTGAATGAGAATTTATTGCTTTTAAAATTTATATGAAAATGTATTGGTATATTTTGTTCCTAAAGCGACAAGAACCTGATTTGTGTAAAGCTACCGAGCAGATCTGTCGCGAACGTGACTAGTTATTTGAATACGAAAGTGTCCTAAGCAAAGGTTCCTACCTATATAGGTTACTAATCAACTTATTGTAGACATATACAGGGTTCATTGAGTCAGTTATCTTACAGGCAACTTAACTGGTTACATGACTAGCTACTAGGGTTCTATAGTTGAAACAAATAAACGACTTTTCAACCTTTCGGCTTTTTTAAAACTTACGGCTTTTAGATTATTTTCAAAAAGCCATTATTATAATATTCATCATAATTAAGCACACATAAAGCATATTCAAAGAAAAATATCAAAAACTTTTTTACAATTACAAGCCAAGAAATGACTATAAATCATTATTTCGATTATGGCGCTAAAAACCAACGCTGCTTTAATGAACAAAAAATATTTTATGAAATATTATTTTTAATTATGATCAAAGCCACAGGGAAGACAAGAAACTATTTAACCAAAATGTTTGGTAACATTATTAATACGTTAAAATATATGAATATAAGTAAAAGGGAAAAACCAGAGTAATCTATAAATAACAAAAAGAAAAACTATGAACAAAGCAAAAAAAATAAAATCTTTTCAAATGCCTTGAACTTTAAAATATCCAAAAGTAAAACAAGGAAATCTTTTGTAAGTTTTTCTCTCTTTTATAGCTTATTTTTTTTCACTAAATATTAAATGAGTTAAGGACGAGACAAATTGTAGTGATAGAACAAAATAAAAAAAGCTATAATATAAAACTTCTTGTTTAACTTCCTAAAGAAATTTCGTTTTGTGTTAAAGAAAAATGTATATTGAATACATATATTTGAAACATTTATGCATGCTACACAAAAAAAAATACATTAAATTTTTTTCTTCGCCACAATAAACAAAAACTAAAGCCAAAAAATGCAATTGCATGTTTAAGCAACAAAAAAAGAAATATAAAATAAAAACTATATTGTATAGAGAAATTGTTAAACATAAAGAATAGGAGTACGAGTATAAATAGACTTTTTTTATTTCCCTTTACGACCAGAGCAAAATGTTTGAATAATTTATGCTATTTCTCTGTCTGTCTGTCCGTCCGTTCGTCTGGCAGACAAAACTTTTCAGCAAAAGCGAATGGAAACAAAAAATCAGCATTTGTGTAAACTTTTTGTAAGCAATAATTTATAGTTTTAAATAAGGCAGAGTTTCTCAAATTTCATTAGATTCTATAATAATTATGTAAATGATAAATAATCAAATACGATTTTTAAGAAGTCACATTGATCTGAGTCCAATTTATATCAAATAGCTTAAATTTTAAATCCTTGACTAGACAATGTAATATTCTATATACAAATTATACACACAAATAACACAAGTCAACAGCAAAAAAAGGCTTGACAACATAGATTTGATGCTACCTAAGTACAAAAATGGTAAAATTTTTTAAATCTATGGATAGACTTTTTTTTAAAAAAAATTATAAGTTAAATTATAAATTTTGTTAGACGTTTCTCCACATAATTAATGAAAACTCAGAAAGAGTTAGTTCGATGTTATTAAAATGAAATAAAATAAGTTGAGATTTACGCGTTTTGAAATGAGTAAAAATAGGTAAAAATAAAAAAAAAAAATAAAACGTATTGTTGAATGAACATTTTTATTCCTATAGGCCATTGAATAAAACAAGTAAGAAAGTATGGTCAGTCAAGCCCGACCATATAATACCCTACACTAAGTAAAAGAGCAAAAAATTTTTTCTTTTAAAATTTCAATAATTTATATTTTTGAGTGATTTTCGGAAGTGGGGTTATATGGGGGCTATGACCAATTATGGACCGATCACCTTGAAATTAGGTCATGTGATTTATGTCTATATTAAATTTAACTATGTTGAATTTTGTGTGTTTACCAACATTTTTAAGCGATTTATGCACGTTAAAGTGATTTTCGGAAGCGGGTCTATATGGGAGCTATTACTAACTATGGACCGATCATAACAAAATTTGGTGACATGAATTTTGTATATATAAAACTTATTTGGAGCGAAATTTGTGTAGATACATAGATAAATTAAATATTTATGACCGATAAAGTCCAATTTCGAGGGGACTTTGTATGGGGGCTAGGTGGAATAATGGACCGATTTCAGCCAGTTTCAATGGGCTTGGTCCTTGAGCCGAGAAAATAATATGTACCAAATTTCATCGAAATATCTTCAAAATTGCGACCTGTACTCTGCGCACAAGGTTTATATGGACAGCCAGCCAGCCAGCCAACCAGACGGACGGACGGACATCGTTTAATCGACTCAGAAAGTGATTCTAAGTCGATCGGTATACTTTAAGGTGGGTGTTAGACTAATATTTTTGGGCGTTACAAACATCTGCACAAACGCATAATACCCTCCCCACTATGGTGGTGTAGGGTATAAAAAGTTGAGATTTACGCGGTTTGAAATGGGTAAAAATAAAAAAATCGTATTGTTGAACGTGTTTGTTGTCAAAACCTAAATCTTGCAACAACAGAATACATGTAAATCAATGTACATATTTTGAGTTTTTATATAAAAAATCAACTTTTGTTCAAAAATATGATCACAGATCGAGCTCCTTTAAAAAATCGGTTTTTGTTCAGAAATATGATCACAGATCGAGCTCCTTTTCTTGATTAAACGCTTATTGGCCAAGTTACTAACGATTTTAGATATTGTGAGTTTTTATATAAAAAATCGATTTTTGGTCACAAATATGAGTTATCACAGATCGAGCTGCTTTTCTGGAAAACGGCGAGATTTTATATAAAAAAATCGATTTTTGGCCAGAATTATGAGTGATCACAGATCGATCTCCTTTTCTTGATTAAACGCTTATTGGCCAAGTTATTAGTGGATTTAGATATTTTATGTTTTTATATAAAAAATCGATTTTTGTTCAGAAATATGAGTGATCAAAGATCGAGCTGCTTTTCTTGATGAAACGTTGTTTATTGGCCAAGTTATTAGCGAATTTAAATATTTTGTGTTTGTGGTCAATTTTTCTTTCCGATTTTAGATAAATCGAAAAAAGTGGGCGTGGTAAATTTTTTATTCTGTAAAAACCTAAATTGTCTAAATCTCTACTCATGCAATTACAAACGTTCGACATTTGATTTTTATTTATGTAGAAGATTAAGTGAATTCGCTCATTTTCATATTATTGGGTATATGACTTAAAAATGAGAGCTTTTTTTCTAATTTTTAGCTTTTATTTTGAAACATTTGTACACTATAAATTTATTCAAAGTATTGGTCATTGCTAGCTATGACCTTTTCTTATCTTTCTGGCTACATATGGATTCCGAGCCAAAATAACTACTCATCTTTTGAAGAAGAACGAATCAATCCAATATCGGGTACTCTGTTCCAAAGAGAAACGTATCCCTGCACGGGCACGGTCTGGACTAAGTATTAAGCAGGTGAGGCAAATCTTCCCAAACACTTCATTCTAAATACTTTCTAACAGGTACTGCAACATGTGGCCGTGCGTCGTCATAGCTTTGTTCTGGGCGATTTTCGGCCCATGCTCGCTTCAAACGAATCAGTTGCATGCGGTACAGTTTCCCTGTCAGATTTCATTAGCTCACAATATACCCTTTTTCTCCCACCAAATACAAAGAATAAACTTAGCGCCAAGGATATTTGTCGATTCGGTTGGTTGGCCGGGCTTCGCATACGATCACTTACGCTTTGGATTATTGTAATGGATTAATTTTTCATCACAATTAATGATTATATGCAAAAATGATTTTCGTTTGTAGCATTTAAGCTTAATTTCGGACATGCAAAATAGTATTTCAGGGTCTCTCGGCTTCAATTCGTATGGTCCTGCTACTTGGTCTTCAAACTTTTTGGCTGGTCTTCCGTGTCAAAATCATTTAGACTTTAGCACCAAATTTTTAATTTTAAATTAAAAAAAATATATTTTTTTTGGAAAAAATGTAAATGCAAAATTTATTTAAATATAATTTTTCCTTTTTTTAAATTTTTTGATTTAAAATTTATTAGTGAAAAAAAAATGTATGATAAAAAATTTTTTTGTGTGAAAATAAATTCGGGTCAAAAAATATTTTTTCCGATTTTGACCCATTTTAGGTCCGACTTACTGTGATGTTACATACGTCTTTGCAAAGGAAATATCTATCCATATTGACTATATTAATGACTTAGTACTTCAGATATAGATCAAAAATAGGTAAAAAAATCGAGGTTGTCCTGGTTTTTTTCTTATAACTCACTCATTTATAGGCCGATTTTTTCGATTTTGAATAGTAACTCAACCGAGTCTATAGCGGGTATATTGATGTATGAATCACGTATGTAAGGTATTTGTTGGGTACGGAAAGTTGATTTCAACAGACGGACGGACAGACATGGCAATATCGACTTCGCTATCTATAACGATCCAGATAATATATACTTTGTGAGGTCGCAAATTAATACTGTAGAAATTATAAACGGAATGACAAACTTATTATATCCTTGCCACTCATGGTGATTTCATATTCTGTGTAAATTTGTTTCAAATGCCTAAGTCCTGTGACATAACACAGGACTCAATCCGCCCTGTGTAAAAACGAATATGAATTAATTTGCTTTTTTTTAAAAAAGTTTGTGGGCCTCTGTAGCAGTTTGAAATAAAAATTCCCATATACAAAAGGCATGTAAAAATTAATGTATAACCAAACAAATGCTAAATTGGGAAATAAAAATTCATTCCTTTGAAATGGTCATGTGGTACATTATAGTAAAGTACTTGCTTATACTCTAAAGGATTTCTTTTTGTAGACATTTTAGTTACTCTCTACAAACATACTGACATATGTATATGATTTTAAAGCCTTGACAGAAACTGAATATTTTGTAAAACAGTGACAGGAATGCTGCAATTGCAAACATTTAGTATTTGTAGATAGTACTAGTCATTAGTTTTATTTTAGAAGAAACATATTAAATAAGTATGCTGTGAATATCTTTTAACTTGTAGTATATTTTAGCGTGTAAATGTCCAGTTTTTTTAGTATGTTTTATCATGAGTTCACGTTCAAGGATGCTGTTTTTTTGTTGAATAGTGCGAGTAAATGTTAAAGTTTCATGTGCCAACACAAGAAAATATTTTATCCTTTATAAACTATTCAACATCTAAAGGGTGGTTTTTTAAAGACCGATAAAATTTGAAATTGTAAAAAAATAACACAAAAAATTATTTTTTTTTTTCGAAAGATCAATACATACACAGATAAAACAGATGCATGATAGCAACCGAATTTGTTGCCAATCGACAGATTCTTCCTTAGTGACCGAATTTTACAGTTGTGACAACAAAATTTTGGTTGCTTCAACCGAATTTCTTCTCTATCAACTGACTTTCAGTTGATAGCAGCGACAAATTCTATGTTTGCAACCGAATCATTCGATTGGAAACAAATTCGGTTGCTATCACGAATCCGTTTTCTCTGTGTAGCATTATTCATAGAGCGGAGACTACAATAAAAGTACTCAAAAAAAGTTACTTATACAAGTGTTGTTTTTGTTTTCATATACAATATTATTTTTTTCTACGACATTCTCACCACTTAGCTTTTTGACAACTGAGTTAGGTCTTTGATAGGAGAGTTTTTTTTTTTTCTTGGACCAGCACTCAGTGGATGACCCCTACTCAAGCAAAGCATTGTGTTGGAACTAGGAAAATAGGTTATGGGAGGGAGGATAGAGGGAGTAGTGTTTGTGGACATTTGATTTGAATTTTCCTATATTGAAAGTGACAGGAAATACTTCAGAAAGCTTCTAACACATACGGACAGTACGGCTAAAGAACGAATTTTCCCTGTAATGTGTTGTGCGATCTACTGTCCAGTCGACAACGAATTGATGTGCCCTTGCCGAAGAGCGTGTGTTGCGTAAAAATCTACGGGTTTCGGGAACAAGTTCGCTAATTTCAGCAGAGCACATACCATTGTAGTATCGGTAGAACAGTGAAACACAACCCACATTGCGACGATGTTCCAGTGAGTCAATAGAGCTGGGTACAATACTGTCACCGATAAGCATCTTCGCCCTCTCCTGTACGCGGTCGTGTAACTCCAAAATGGACTTCGAAGCACCGGCCCACACGTGAGAGTTGTATTCCATTTTAGGTCGGATATAAGGGGTGTAAATAGTAAGGAGATCAGATGAAGTGAAGTATTTCTTACACCGTTTTAGAAAACCAAGGCACTTGAATGCTTCTTTCGACACTCGAAAAATGTGTTTTGTCCAGCGAACATCGCACTGAATACTCATGCCTAGAACATCAAGAGCTTCTGATTCCTTAATATTTACACCACCCATAAAAACAGATGGATCAACATGATCTGTTGTGCGTTTGTGGGTTAACATACAACATTGAGTCTTGCGTGCATTAAAATCGACTCTATTCGCACAACCCCATTTAGAGATTGTCACAAGATCTTGGTTGAGCGTATCATTCATATTTTGCCTCATTGCCCCAATCTCCGACAGGCTTGGTCTATAATTGAATGCATATGGATGGCAAATGTTGCTGTCATCTGCAAAAGAGTAGATAGGGTTGGAAGTTTGAAGTAGAAGGTCGTTTATAAAGATAAGAAATAGCGCATTATGGACGTCCAATTTTGGGCCACTTTTTCGGGCATTGCTGACCATATGTCACGAACTGCAAGGCCTCAATTGTTGCTGGTTTATCAGCATATGCCAGTGAGTTCAAATGGC
This sequence comes from Calliphora vicina, assembly GCF_958450345.1. NCBI lineage: Eukaryota > Metazoa > Arthropoda > Insecta > Diptera > Calliphoridae > Calliphora > Calliphora vicina. The sequence continues at coordinate 81,646,416 of NC_088784.1, forward strand.
CCCACAGGAAATAATCGAGAGGTGTTATATCGCACAACATTGGAGGCCAATTGACCGGTCCATCAAATTATAGTCAAATTTAGATTTTAATTTCCTCCATATTTTCAAACGAAAAATCATTGATCATGGTGCGGTAACGATCTCTATTTTTGGAGAAATTAGGTGCAATGATGATGCAACTAGCTTGTTAACTGCACCAAACGGTGTATTTTTCTGGATGTAATGCAGTCTATAGGGCCCGTTGTGGATTGGTTTACTCCATAAGTCAAAAATGAACCCTTCGCTGAACACAATTTTGCTACTGATTTTCAACGTAAATTTGTATAATTTGGTAGCGTTGTTCAAGCGCCAATCTATTCATAAAGGATTTGCCAGAGTAATTCTGATCATAAATGTCAAAAAGTTAGCGCAGATAATCCTTTCGTAATTTATATCGGTCTTAAAAAAACACCCTTTATTTGCTTGTGTTCTTAAGATATTCGTGTTATTTGTTGTTCTATTTTGGTCTACTCTTTTTGGAGTTACTAACATAAATGTTGTGCCAGGCATATATAAAAATAGGTTTCTTAAGTACCATCATACACTTGTCTATATGTGTTTCAGTTTGTGGCTAAACATTGTGAACTATTGAGAAAATTCGAATAAAATTTAGCATCAGCATGCAATTTTTACCAAAAATCTTCAATACATATAATGTTTATAGTGTTACCAAGAAACTATGTACAAAATACTGGTACATAGTGAATAAACATTAGACATATGAGAGAAACTCAAGAGGACTATCACCTTAAATTCTAGGGCATAAAATTTCATGTTTGAACAAAAAAAAATAAAGAACAACCAACAAGTTTAGCAGAAACAAAAGCAACATAAAATGTTGTCTTCATCTATCTTTAGCAAAGCACTTGCTGAAACGTGATACGATTAGATAAAAATCGCTTAACTTTTTTATATAGAGAGCTTGAAGTTTAAAGTACTTGTTACCAGAATACAGCCATTGAAGTTTGTTTAAAAAAAAAAACATACACATTTTTAAACCCAGAAATATTCAAAAGAAATTAGACAAAAAGTGCAAAGGATTAAAGGGATTTTGAAAATTTTAAATTCACTTTGACACTTATAATACCTATCTTCAATCAATAATAAAACTTCCTTTTAAAGCTGTCATATTTTTTTTAAACAACCTTTTTATTAAAATTTATATTTTCGTATGCTACCTACCTATATTTTGTATTCTGTTCATAAATAGCTATAAATTATATTTAAAGAAATAATTATTAAACCTTTAACCATGCATAAATTAATAAAAATTAATATTAATACCCACAAAAAACAGAGGAGTAAAAACTGCCATAAATAATTTTTTATTCCACATAAATTAATTTCTTTATCCGATAAATTTAATGTACATGCATACAGTTTTGTCATGACCCAGAGACAGTGTCAGCATTGAACAGGAATATAAATATTGATAGGAAAAAAAACTCATGTGAATATGTGAGAAATGTATGTCCGGTTAAAGTCGAAAATATGTAAAGTTATAAATGTCAACAGAAAGAGGAGTTTAGTTTACATCTCTTCCTTTAGCTGCCATAAATATGGAAGTGTTCTAAACTACTAGTCTGATATGTTTGACATTTGATACGATTTAGGAAATTTTAAATCTGTAGAATTGTGAATCACGAGATAAATTAAATGGCTCTTTCCAAACCATTAGGATTTTCACCCAATTTTATTTTATTTAAAATTAGAAAATATTTTATACCCTTCGCCATGTATAACACCGTACGACACTCAATATTAGACACGAACCGGATGATATTCGTCTGAAACAATAAAATAAATAGAGAAAAACTGCGCTTTCATTTCGTGATCCTGTTTCCTTTTAAAAGGACTTCAAATTTTCAGAGGAGTAAATTTTTAAAAAAATGTTTTAAAATACTTCTGATCATCCTACTTTGTCAAATTTAGTGTCAAATGATCAAGAAGAGTTGTAAAATATTTCGTATTATTTTTATTTTATACTGTAAGGATCAAAAGGTGTCAAAAATGTCCTTTTAAATTTTTATCGTTGAATATCCTTTTAGATTTCCAATAATTTTTTTTTAAAAAAATAGTGAGTTAAAGATCTAAATATTGAATACCACAGCCAAAATTTCATCCTTCTATCTTAACTACTTAGGGGTTAAAAAATATTTTAAATTTGAATTATTTGATTTTTTATATTTTATTTTAATATTTCTTTCGAAAAAAATACAACAAAATCCGTTGTGAAAAGCAACGAAGAAGACTTTTTAATAAACAAGTAAAATGGTATAGTCGGGCAAGCCCGACCTTATGCTACCCTACACCGGGTACATGATTTAAAGAGTTTTCTTTTGATATGAAACTTATTGTGTTGAATCTTATTTGAATACACTCATTTTCGGTAGTGGGCCTTATATGGGAGCTTATATGGACCAATCGTCACAAAATTTGGTGGAATGAATTGCGAATATATCAAACATATTTGTGTTGAATTTTGTTTGGATACTGACATATTTCAGAGATTTATGTATATTAATGACATTTTCGAGAATGTTGCTTATATGGGAGCTATGGAATATTGTTGACCGATCGTCACGAAATTTGGTCGTGAGAGTTCGGCTTACATAAAGCTAAATTGTGCTGAATTTGGTTTGAATATGTTTATAATTAAGATATTTATGAGAGCTTAACGACTTAGTCGACTCAGAAAGTGATCCTGAGCAGATTGGTACTCTTTAAGGTGGGTGTTGGGACAATATTTTTGTATGTTGCAAACAACAGCCCTAACCCATTATACCTCCCCCACTAAAGGGTGAAATTTTGACATTAAGTATAGAATATTTGGGTCTTTAACGCACTATTTTTTTAAAAAGAATTGGCAATATTAAAGGATAAACATTTTAAAGAACATTTTTAACATCTTTTGATCCTTACAGGATAAAATAAAGATAATATTTCACAACTCTTCTTGTTCTTTTGACATACAATTTGTCATTGTTGGAATAGAAGGAGTATTTTTAAATGTTTTTTGAAAAATGTACTTCTTTGAAAGATTCAAGTCCTTAAAAAAAGACACAGGATCACGAAATGAAAAACTGAAAACACAGTTTTTCTCCATTAAATTTATAGTTTCAGACGTATATCATCCGGTTCGTGTGTAACGAATTTTTTCTCTATTTCTCGGACGGTGTAATATATACGTTTGATATTCTGTTTTTAGTTTCCAAATTTTTCATTTGCTACCCTATAAACGTTACTGACTGAGTGACTGACTTACTTAACATCGCCCAGTTCAAACGCCAAAAAGTTAGATCCACAAAGAAAGGATTAGGATGTAAATACGGCAACCTTATGTCTTCTAAACTAATACAAATACAATCAATATTTAAAACGCACCATTATCTACTTAAAAAATTTTAGGGGAGACATCTGGTAAAAACTATATTTTGGTACCTTTTTGCCACACCATATATTTTGTATAGCAATAAACATATACAAATAAGGAAATTTTATTTTTCTAAAATATTTCAACCCAAATATTTTAAAAATACCAAAAAATCAATTTGTAAAAAAATTCGAAAAAGTACCTTTGGTTCTGCGTCTCCTTAAATATGAGTTTGGTACTTTTTGAAAATTCAAACAATTAAGTGGTAAAGATGGTATTTATTTTTGATACTTTTTTCATAAAATAATGTTTCTCTATAAACTGACATAGACACATGAATATTTTATTATGAGTTTCCTTTACGATAATTTATTCAAATGAAATTGGTATCATTTTAGTGGACACACGAAAGTACCAAAATGGTTTAAAAACGGGAAAAACACATTTTAAACGAAATTATCAATCCAATTTTGATTAAATTTTAAACATTGTTTCCTGCAGTCATACAAAAACAGGATGTTATTTGAAATTCGACTGTGAAAGTGTATATAAAATTTATTATATTATAAATCAAATCTAAATCAATCTGTGATGACTCAGATCAATATTTTAACCAAAAGTCGAATTTTAATATAAAAACCTTAAATATTTTAAATCGATAATAACTGATAATAACTTGGTAAATAGTAGGATTTTAGAGCAAATAAGCGATATTTGTGACAACTGATTTTTTATATCAAAAACTCACATATGGGCAATTCCACGAGAATCGCTACCACGACTGAAAACACAAAAACCCTTGAAACTTTTTTTCAAGATGATTTGAATAGAAGAAAATAATAAAATGTTACTATGTGAAAGTATTTAGATCGTATTAAGAATAATAGTTTAAACTGATTATATTTAATTTTTTAATGTTTCAAGTATGTTTTAGGCTAAAATTACGGCGAAAACTAGGCTCCCAATTAGCTTGTAGTATGAAATTAATTTGACTCTTATTTTTTTTCTATTGTCAAATTGTTTATTGAAACCGAATGTATATTTTCTATTCATTTTTTTTAGTTTTTGTATACATATATTTACAGAATATATGTATATTGTTTTATTATAAGAGAAAAATCTGTCACGTACGGTATGTCACGTACGATATTAAATTTTATTTATTATAAAATCATCCAAAGATTGTTTTTATTTAAATATGACGGATTGTAAAGGAAAAATATTTCGTTTAGTGTAAGAAATTAAAAGAAAACATAACGCCTCTCACGATTCGAAAATTTTCGCATATTTCTACATGTACCTAAAAATGATTTCCGATTTATGTCACGTACGATATACCCTTATTTCGGTCAATATTTTGGAGAACAATATTTCGAAAGAACTTTTTATTATTTTAAAATATAGTACCCTCTGAATGGAACATAAAGAACAAATTATTTTTCAGATACTCTTATTTTTGCAAAATCTATTCTACTTTATAGGCGTACAAATGTCACGTACAATGATATGGAATTGCCCATATCTTAAATCGTTAATACTTTTTTAGATATTGTGATTTTAGTGCTGGAACGTCAAGTTTACTTGCGCAAGTCTTGAGTTTGTTGATGAGAGAGAAGCGTAGATTGGAAACATTTTTCCTTAATCTTAATAACTTTGTAGATACTGAGATTTTTAAAAAAATAAGCACAATCTGTGATCACCCATATTTTGTACCAAAAATCAAGTTTTAGTAAACAGTTTGGTATTGGGTGAATGACTTAAAAACGCGGAATTTTTAGCTCATATTTTGAAACACTTGTACAACATAAATTTATTCAAAGTATTGGCCATTGTTAGCTATGACCTTTTCCCATTTTTCTGGCAACATATGGATTCTGTGCCAAAATAACTGCTCATCCAAAATAACTGTGTAACGTTGATAAGTAGCTACCTACTTCCCCGTACATAATATAAAATAATAAATTTAATAATAAAACCATTACCACCTAGTAATTCCCATTTAGTTTATAATAATTTGTATACAAGTAACGAAAGGTTAAAACACTGAGGGGGGGTTCATACGAGACAGAATTTGCCAACCACTTTGATATTAATTTATCAAAGTAGACTGACATAAATCGGTCAACCCATTTTTTCCTTTTCAGGACACGAACATAGTTCGAGTACCGATAATACATTTTACCAGCGACTTCGGTCGACTGTTGAATACAGGGGCTTCGGCCCACTGTTCTAGACAGAGGCTTCGGCCAACTGTTCAATACAGAGACTTCGGTCAACTGTTCAATACAGAGGCTTCGGCCAACTGTTCAATACAGAGACTTCGGTCGACTGTTCAATACAGGGGCTTCTGCCGACTGTTCTAAACAGAGGCTTCGGCCAGCTGTTTAATATAGAGACTTCGGTCGACTGTTACATCCAGAGGCTTCGGCCAACTGTTCAATACAGAGACTTCGGTCGACTGTTCAATACAGGAGCTTCGGCCGACTGTTTAAAACTGTTCCGTAAGTCTACCCTGGACTCGACTGAACTACCTCAGCCGACGACAAAACCACGTTATAACTGCTCATTGTTAGTGGCCAAAAACGAATCAAGCCAATATCGGATAATCTGTTCTGAAGTGAAGCATATTAGAGAGAGTGTTCTGCATCAAGCGATACAAATAGTACTGACACGGTCTGGACCATAAATCGGTTGAGACAAACCTTGCCATTTTAAATATAATTTAACAGGTATTGCAACATGCGATCCTTCGGATGATATGGTTAGATTTCCGCAGCCATAATTTACCCTTCTGGTCCCACCAAATACAGAGATTTACCTTAGCGCCATGTATATTCGGCTTTGGTGTCGATTCGACTGGTTGGCCGGGCTTAACGTACAATCTCTTACGTTTCTGTTTATTGTAATTTAATAATAAAAGTGCAAAAATATTTTCTTTTATAGCGTTTAAGCATCATTTCAATGAGTCTTGTATTCAATTCGTTTGGTACCCAATTTTCCTTTTTTTAATAAATCCTTTTTATCGCGATGATTGTGCTGCTCCCAATGATTTTGCAAGCTCTTGTTGAGTTTTACAACAATCTTCATAGAGTAATGCCTCCAATTCTTGGTCATCAAACTTTTTAGGCTGACATTGGCTATCTTTGTCTTCAGTGTGAAAATCACCAATTCTTGACCAAAAAAAACATCTCTATAAAGTTATAGTAAGTGGGACCTACAATGGGTCAAAATCGGGAATAATATTTTTTAGCACGAATTTTTTTTTCATCAAACATATTTTTTTGTAATAAATAATTTTTCCAAAAAAATTTTTTTTTTAAATTAAAAAATTTAAAAAAAAAATTCAAAAAACTTTTTTTAAAAAAAATTAAAAAACAATTTCAAAAAGAAAAAATTTAAAAAAAAATTTTATTTTGTTTACCTAAAAATATTTAAAAAATTATTTTTAAGGATAATTTGGTGAAGATTCAGCACAGCCGAATATAGCTCTCTTACTTGTTTTACTATGATTGATGTAGCGAAGCGAACCGGGTTCATAGTTCTAGATAAAGTATAAACAGCAAAGGATATTCAATAGAATTGTATATAGGAATATAGCCATGTAAATTCACCTATAACAGTAAATATTGCATAATAATTAATATAAATATTGCCCTAATGAAAATATTATTATTATTTTCATCATTCCAATTAACATCTCTTAATTTATAAAAATGTATAATTTTCCTATATATAAATGAAACTTTTTGTTCAACTTAAAACAGTTTATGCCATAAATAAGTGTATTTATTTATTTATATTTTGAAATAATAAAATTAAAATTTTTACCTCTTTTATGTTTGACATAGTTTGTAACTTCATTGCCACAACATGGTTGTTCATAATAAAAATTCCATGTATTTTCATAATCGCAGGATGCATTTTTTACACAAAATGCCATAAACGACAGCAGCAGAATTGGTAGCATTTTGAAACAATAAGGCCACGGTTTTTTGTTGCCAATAAATCGCTGGCATATTGTGCGACACGTTCTCGAGGCAGTCATCGTGGATGGGCAGCTGGGAGTAGCTTCCATTTTGCTGGAACTAAATGTTGAAGGGTTGTACAACCACAACCTCAATTGGATTATTGAGGTTTGTTGATGAGTGGCGCAAAAAAGTTTGTTTTGTGTCCTTTTTGTGATTTTTTTTTTTATTATTAAATTGTAATTATTTTTATTTATTTTTTGTTAGCAGAGATACGTGCTTTTTACGGATTTTTCCTTTTTTTTTGTTAATATTATTTTTGTTTTATTATTTATTAATTGATTATTATTTTATCAAAAAAAAAAACCGAAATTTTATAGTAGATTTATGAATATTTTTTCATGTTTTTTATAATGCAAATGTTTTTAAACAATACTTTTTAATGTGAATGAATATGTTGTAATCACTGCAAATTATTGAAGAAGAAACAAATTTTCATAAATTATATTTACGAATTTATCATAAATTAGTGGAAAATTGTGTTTTATTTTATTAACTACTTTGTATTTTTCTTTTAATTCATATAATTTTATTTATTATTTTTCACTTTGTGTTGCTTTATTTTATTAATTGTTTAATTACATTTATTTATTGAACTTTTTAGTTTCACAGATTTATTAAATTTATTGTATTTTTATTTCTCAGTTTTACATATTTAATATTTTTGTTGTTTTTGTTACAAAAGTATCACTTCAATACAAAGTATAAATGAGAGAAATGAAAACTGGTTTTTTATTTCAAATATTTATGTTTGTTTATTTATTGTACTTGGAAATAAACCTACAAACAAATCCTCTCAGCGAGGGAGTCGAGAGGTTGCCATGTGTTTGGAATTCGAATGTAGTGATTGGGAATATATACAGTGGCGTTATAATTTTTTAAAATTTTTCTATATTATTTTTAATTTTTAAATTTCTCACATTGGGACGGAACAAAAAATTTAAATAATATTTGGAATAAATATAAAAATCATATTAAGCTAATGAATAGTAGGTTTCAAAGTTTTATTCTATAAATCTGTTTCTCATCAAAATATGATATAGCTTAAAAAAGCGTCCTTAGTCAAAGCTAGGTTATTCATTCGACTAATGATCGTTCGATTAATCGAATAATTTCTTACGAATAATTATTCGAACAATTTTATGTAGAATAATCAAATAAAACGAATAAATGTTTACATATATTTAAATTTATTAAATTGCTTAAAATTTTTCATAATTTCAAATTTGAATAAGTAATAATGACTCACAAAAATTGTATTTTTTCTGAAATTCGACAAATAACTAAAGACAAATGGACTTTCGATCACAGTAGATGAGTGTTCCGTATTAAATATTACTGCAAAAAGTTACAATTCTAAAAACAAATCTTTCAAAATTTTTAACTTAGGACTTGAACCAATGAAAATAAAAGATACGGAATAAAATATTTGTTATTTAGCTGTCGAAATATTAGAAGAATCGCAATTAATAATCAAAATATTAACTTAGATTAAAGTGATATTGAGGATGACATTTATAATGATTACATTGAAATATATGAAGACCATGATCTTAAACTATTCATATATAAGTGATGTTATTAACCACGTACGTATGTGTTGGAAAATATTTAATAAATCGAAAGATAAACTCAAATATTGCAAACTAATGTTTTGTTGCAAGAAAAGCATGGAGTTCGTCTTATACATGATTTTGAACATCGTTGAACATCTTTGTCTAACATGGTAATAAACTTTTTGCGTGTTTGTAAATGCGTCAATCATGCACTGCCTGACTTCAAATTAGCCACGTTCACTGACAATAACATCAAATTTTTTACAGATTCCCTTTATTGTGTAATTCCCCAAGACCACTTTGTTAAGCAAAGATTCGGCAACGTTGATAGAGCTTGATGTATAGTACAATTTGTTATAAATAATTTAGAAATAGTGAATAATTAATTTACTAAAGAATTAGTTACTCAATTTGAAACCCGAATTAATGAACGACATAAAAAAATTTTTAATACGTTTATATTGTATTTGAATTCAGGATCATGTCCAAATAGCTCAAATTTTTTAAAGCATAGCTCCAAAACGGAAACTAAGGGGTTTGCTAGTCAATTGTTTTTTAGATTGTTCTGGAGTTAATCTATATTTCTGTTGAAAATTTAATGATGGACTTTGTTTTCGAATGTTTTTTAACATTATCCATACTTGAATAGTTAAGTTTAACGTTATTTTTTGTATTCCTTTAACAATAAAATATTAAAAAACCGACATCAAAACTTCATTCTATACTTTAAAAAACAAATTAAATTGTTCGAATAATTCGATTAATTTTAAACGTGTGATCGAATTATTGAAACAAGTTAAAATCTCTTATTCGAATTATTCGTTTTATTCGAACAATAGAAAAATCGAATAATTCGAATACCCTAGTCAAAGCCTATAATTTTACTTAAATATGACCTAGTGATACGAGTTTATAATATTAGGAAAACGTGCCAAAAATTATGACTGGGGTTCCATGGATGACATTAGATAAAGGTTACTTTTGCAAACAGCATAATTTCTAATCAAATTTTACTTCACGATATCTTTATTCAATATATAAAATATATTTCAATCATTTGACTTAGTATAATACAGATAAATATCATTCATAAGATGTAATTATTATCTGTTACATTCATTACAATTTTATATTACTTTTTCTAAAATATCACCCATTAAGAAAAAACATTAAAATATTAATTGTAATAATTTCGAATATACAGAGAGCTTCAAAAGTGAGTAAATACCAGTGAATTTTTTGATTTTTTTTAAGATCATGAAAATCCGACTTAAGTCTTTTTTTCCGAATCTATTATTCAGCCCAACCGAAAAAAACCGAAACTTTTAAATTTTAATCAATGGATAGATTTTAGGATTTTTATTATCTTAAAAAAAACAAGTAATTAGTGGTGTTTACTCTCTTTTGTCTTACTTAAAAGTTAATGATGAATTATACTCTCCCCATAAGGAGAAACACAGAAACAATATTTGTTTACATTTAAGATAAAGATTCTCTTGAGCGAAATGGCAGTTAAGCCGAAGGATGTTTCCATTTTGTTAGAAAATATAAGTAAAAAATATAACTATTTATATATTATTACGAAAATCTGTTACTTGAATTCAAATATAACGATTTTAACGGCTGATTTAAAAGTAGCAGAATGCTTTCAAATAGCAGCGCTGTAATAGCAAACTGTAACATATCTGTGGGCATTATTAACATTGAATAAAAGCTTTCAGTTGACCATTGATCGTAAGTATGGCAATACTGTGTGCTGCGACCGTATATTCGAATTCGAATATTTAGTTAAAGAACATTGTAGAAAGTACACCACAGATGGCGTATGTATTAGAAAGCTCTAGACAGACAGTTAAATAGCAATCTAGAGTGCAGGTGGCAGTGTTATAAATAGTGGCAGAGGTTGCAGTCGTTAGTGAGTTTATCAGAGACGCTTTTCGAATAAACATCAACTGAGTGCCTTAAAGTGTGCTGTATTTTCAAGTGAATTCGTGTACATTATAAAGCGTGTCTGTATTTCTGCGAATTTATAAACGTGTATAAAAACATTGAGTGACTATTTAATTCTGTTGTTGTACATTTTTAAATAAATAAAGAGTTGTTACAATTTTTAAACTACTAAACGGCTTTTATTTGCAATCAAAAGTATCCGGTTTATTTAAAGAATATAAACCAAACGTTTTGTAAATGTTAAAACGTAACAATATTGTTAACCATCTCCTCAATGGATTATAATTGAGGAACATTTTTGGATGAAAATGAAAAAGATATTTGAGATATTCTTTGAAAAGAAAATGATCTTTAGGAATTATGAGACCAATATTGTGAAAAGCACTTATATACAATTTGAACTTCAAACTTCGACAGAACCCAAACTACAGGAAATTTAAAAATGTTAAGAAACTTTAATTTTAGTATTACCATAGAGAAATTTTTGAAATAACTCTTCTGCAATCAGCAAATTATATAGCACACATTATTTGATGTTATGAAGTAATTTGGATTTAGTTTTGTTGATTGAAATGGTCATTAAAATTGAAACATTATATCGGGCAAATGTCCATATCTAGCTCGTTGGCAGACGAATGCAATTTTTAACCACATTCTGCTGAATTTCATTTTTTGGAGCATCAGTTATTTGTGATTTGTTCAATAAAATCTGGTCGGCATTAAATCACAAGAACGAAGCAGATTATGAACTTCGTCAAATCGAGAAATTACGCAACCGTAAGGTTTGCTTGATCTATACGAAGTTATGCAGTAAAATTTTCAATTGATAGCAAATATGCAAATTGAAAGTTTCATTATTAATAATTCCCAAGTTTGTACAAAATCAATATCGAAGGATGACAGCTCAATTCTTGACATTTCATTAATTGACAGACAATTAAATATGGGGCTATGAACCCAAGTTTTGCCACCCTCTTCTTATAATTAAATAAACCTATTGAAAATTATTTAATACCATTTTTTTTATCGAAATATTCGTAAAACAAAACGTGTATATGATGGGTCCTCATAAGATTCTAGGATGATCTAGTTTTGTTTGGTATTGAAAATGGGCAGTATTGGTCCATGATTTCACATAGCCCCCATACAGATGTCCCTCGGAATACTGTTTTAAGAAGTCTGAAATATGTTTATTTTGCACAAATTAGTTCTAAGTACTCTAAAAATATATTGTTGTATTAGTTCCACAACTAGTTCTAGAACGCATGTACTTTCTATTTTGGCGTTACGAATAATGACTTTTGTTTTGAAATTGTCAACTTCTATGCAGTCGTTACTAAGCCAGTACTCCTTCATTGGAACGATTTTGGAACCAGTTATTTTTCCATAATTTTCTTTCATTCGAAATTGTCATACTTGTAGCTATTTTTTGTTTCTTTCATTACATTGCGAAAAAAGTATTTTAAAACGATTCTTGCATTTATATATCTCGCGGATGTCTCAAAAGGCGACTTCATTCGGTAAAGATTTTTTCCAGAAATCTTTTGTGACCGAAGCTGGTTTTAAGTACCCAGAGGATAAAACATTTACCATCTTTGTAAGCAAATATACTGCTTACGAATTGGAATTTATTTCAATTTAGTTGGGAGTTATTTCATAGCTTTTGGGACCAATCTCTTTAATTTTATTAAACTACTAATTGTTGGGAGTAATTTAATTTTAGTCTTGGCCGTTATTTAATTGTTTAAGATTGGAAACTAGTAAATTTTTGTTGGGATTTATTTCATGGTATCGATTCTGGTTATAGCTGTTCTATAACTAATGATTTTGGATCAAGTGCAACAAATGTTCCTGGGATCCAAATAAAAATCTTTTATTTTTCAAAAGCCATTTTCGTTTTTTCAACATCACATTGTATTTTCTCAATTTTTATTCTCATTTTTTTAATATAAATTTCAATGGTTTTTTGCTTTTCTGAACTTCAATTTGTATTTTATCAATTTCAGTTTGCTTTTCTATATTTCAATTTTTTACTTCTCAGCATTCAATTGGGTTTCTTGATTTCAGTTTGTAATTTCTCAATTTGAGCTAGAATTGATGTAGAAGTGAGCAGCTGAATGAAATTAGTGTTTATCTGAACTTTTTGGTTGATAATTTGTCCGCATTGTGTTTGTGTTGTGTTTGTGTAAGACTCTGAGGACTGTGCATGGTTCTCATTACTTTGTATTGGTCATTAGTGATTCTTAAGGGCACTCTACACGTTCAATATATATTGACCGCGATCCAGTATCGCGATATTTATTGAACGTGTAGCATGCAGTATTGATGGATCGTCAACCAAATCGCAGAATAACCTAATCTTGCGTGATCCATTACAACTGATCGCGATCCAAATATCGCAATATATATTGAAAGTGTAGCAGTGCCCTATCTCTGGATTATATCGAAAACCGGTTTCATACAGATTTTAATTAATATCCGGTTTTTTGCTGAAAAATTTACAAACTAATTGTATATCTTATTATCATTTGAAAAAATACTATCAATAAATTAGAAAACCCGTTAAAGAGTCCAATTTAAGTCCGAAATTTATTTTTTTCTAATTGCTAGTTAAATAAGAAAAAATTGCTACCTATAAAAATTTACTCTGATCATAGGTACACCAATAATATCCTTTCAAAACATTACAAAATTAATATAACATGGCATCCCTATGTAATGTTCAACTACAACAAAGAGTATTTATTTGGTTTTGTCTTATTTTAGGTAGACACTTTAAAATGGAAAATAAGAATATTTCACAAGACAATAAAAGGAAGAAAAACTTAAAAATAATAATTATGAAATCATTTAAATTTAGAAACAAAACATTATTATTTGCAGTAATTTTTATGTATTTAGACACAATTAGCTGAATTTCAAAATATTTTATTGAATTTTTTATTTTGTTTTATAGCTATTTCTTGTATAATTTTTCTTTCAACTTTTAGCTTATTTTGAAGTTTTAGTTATTTTTTTTAACACAAACTTGTTTCACCTTTAAACCATAATTAAAAATTACACAAAAAAACACGATTACAATTAAAATGTTAAAAAAACAAAATTTATAAACAAAAGACAACATAAAAGTAATTATAAAACGAATTAAAAAATGTTGGTAAACGATTATTTTGTTGCTTTTAAGGCAACATCGCGTAGATCACTGAACTGTAAAAAAAAATTAAATAAAATTGTGTACACAATTTACACTGGCCCAACAATGAGAGTGAGAGAACAAGAGCTACACTAAACTGAAAGAGAAAAATTGTATACAAAAAAATACAAATTTAGCCAGTGATCTTTTAAACTAAATAAGAACAACCAAAAAGAAGAAAAATAAAACAAAAAGAAATCATTTCAATATTTCCGTTTGCGGCATTATTCGAAAAACCGACAGACAGCTCTTTACAAGACTACACACACTCCGATCTAGAGTTCAGCACAAAAGACTAGCAAGACCAACAAGACACAGAAGTGTAAACGAATTTTTTTTCCCAATAACAAACCACAACAATTCATTTTAAAACAACAACAGAAAATATGCTGACCCATGCTATTTCTGTTCCAAACGATGATTTGTATAGAAGACGATGGGAACTAGGAATGAGGAAAACAAACAACAATTCATAATGTTAAGATACAAAGTATCAAGGCAAAATGAACAACAGTAAGATCTCGAAAGTTTGATTATTTTAAAAAAGATCTAAAATTTATTTTTTTAAGGTCTTTTAAGTTTTTTACTTCTTAAAGTATTTACATACTCTGGAAACTGTTGAAATCAAGTTTCCAAAGTCCCCAAAAATTTTAGGAACATGGTTCCAAGAATTGCTACTAAAAATTGTGAAAATATAATTATAAATGAATTCTATCCATCTCCCTACACAGAAAAAATTATATTTCAAATCAAACATTTATCACATATTGAACTGGTTTCAATTATTTCATAATTGAATCAAGTATTCATGTGCTCAAAAACAAAGTTTTCTGACATTTTCTATTGAATTTTGAGTTTTGAATTTGATAATTTTGACAATTGAATATACAATTTTCGTTATTGGTTGAACTTCAATTACAAAAATTATCTATTCAATCATTTTTGTATTTAAATTTCAATCAATAACGAAAATTTTATATTCAAAATTATCAAATTCAAAACTCAAATTCAATAGAAAATATCAGAAAATTTTGTTTTTGTGCACATGAATACTTGATTCAATTATAAAATAATTGAAACCAGTTTTTTTTTTTTTTTTTTTTTTTTATTGTTTTTATTAAAAAAAATAATTCAAATACAAAATTATACAAAAATAAAATATTAGTGCCTCAGCGCCAGTAGGCATTGTAGAGGCTGGTTGGCAATATTTAATTCATATTAATAATTATAATCTTAGTATAATATAAAAAACAAATATAGGAAAAAATAAAAATTTAAAAATTTACATGCAGGAATATATACATATGTATAAATATAAATATATCAGAAGCAAAAAGTTTTATAACATATTATCAATGTTTGATATCAAAAATTCTTTTAACAATTGTTTGAAACTTGAAAGTGTAGGACAGATTTTAATATGTAGAGGTAAGTTGTTAAATTCTCTACTACCAGAGTATTCAATACGTTGTTTTGTTGTCTCCGTACGGCAAAATGCTACTCTCAATTGCTGACTATTGCGAGTATTATATGAATTTTGATCTCGAACAAAACTTGTTGTATGATGACCGATGCCATGGAGACATTTATATACATACAAAAGAATTTGTAACTTATAAGTTCCACATATTGGCAAAATGGACGAAAAAAATACAGTGTATAAGGAGTTTGTTGAATGTCTCATTGGCAAGTTTGCAACAGCTTTCAGTGCTCTATTTTGAAGTCGTTGCAGAGAACGCATCTCAACACTATTCTTGTGAGCATAAACGACAGCTAAATAATTTATATGGCTTTGAATTAGACTTTGATAAATCAGAAATTTTGTGTTTTGGTCAAATTTGTATTTAAACTTATATAATAGTCCAATGGCAGGGGATATTTTAGTCTTTAGATGTTTTATATGTTGATCCCAAGCAAGATTCGATTGTAAATGTAGTCCCAAATACTTCATTGAGGATATTTCATGAACTTCCTTACCATCAATATATATACTAAAATTTGTATTAAAACGGGCATGAGGTCTAAATCGAATCAATTTGGTTTTCTCTGGATTAATAAAAAGTTTATTTATCCGCATGTACTCAATTATAAGAGCTGCATCACGCTCTATATAGGGTTTTACAGCCGTCTCATACTTGTATGGATAGAAAATAGATATGTCATCAGCGTAAATAAACATTTTTCCATTTAGTTGTAAATTTTGGAGGTCATTCATGTATATAACAAAAAGCAAGGGTCCCAATACACTTCCCTGGGGTACTCCATACTTAACTTGACCTAAACTGCTCTTATGTTTATGGACCTGCACAAACTGCTTTCTGTTTTCTAAATACGACTGAAATAACAAAATTTCATTACCATGAACCCCATAACATTGTAGTTTTTGTATCATAATTTTGTGGTCAATCATATCAAATGCTTTCGACAAGTCAAAGAAAATTCCAGTAACTCCACTACTACCCTCATCCAACATTTTACATATACAATTTTGAACATTAATAATTGCTTCTTCCGTACCGCATCCTTTACGGAAGCCATACTGACAGTCATTGAACAAATTATTATCTTCAAAATACGCTGATAATTGACTATGTAGAATTTTTTCAAAAATGTTGTCAATTATTGGCAATATCGATATTGGACGAAATATGTGATAAATATTTGAATTGAAACGGTTTATGAAATAGTTTTTTCTGTGTAATCATCAAACCCAAGATTTATCTAAAAAAATTTCCGACAATGGTGACTTTTATGAGCTAACTCAAAATTACGTTGACTTATTCCTAACTGACTTCTGAAGTAAATCAAAAACGATGCAGAAATGAGAAACGAAAGAGAACTTTTTGCTCACTCAATGCTGATGCAGAAACAAACAAAAAAAATTAAGAAGATAAAAAGGAACAAACTAACTCATGAGATAGTTTTAAGTTAACTCAATGTCGGGCAGGGTTCTTATTTCCTATCAATCGATATTTTACTGTATACTTAAAAACATGTTTTACTTAAAACTCGCACACTCTCAATTAGTGTAGAATAAGCAAAACAAAGAGGAATTGTAAAATAAACAAATGTATTTATGTATTTCAAACGTACCTGCTTCTTTAGTAGAGAGCTAAACTGATCATGGAATAAGAAGAGCACAATTAGTTAGTGAGAGATGTAATAAATAGTTGGAGCTGCCAGATTTACAACTCAAATTGGAATTATCGATAAATGGTTGTTGGAAATGGTTGATGACTGAGCTAAATTGTAATTTCTAAACAGAGATGGGATTGATAAAAGGGACTATTAAATCTAAACATATTTTCAAAAATAATTGTCTGCATATCAAGTTATTTGCATAGACCGAAGAAAAATTTATTAGATTTATTTTGAATGATGAACATAAAAACAGCTTAAAGATGATACTGTTTAATAATGTTGTTTTTATAACTTCCACTTTCGTGAAAAGTGTATATATAAGTTTGTCATTCCATTTGTAATTTCCACAATATAATTTTCCGACCCTATAAAGTGTATATATATTCTGGATCCTTATAGATAGCGGAGTCGATTAAGCCATGTCCGTCTGCTGAAATCAATTTTCTGAAGATCCCAGATATCTTCGGGATCCAAATCTTCAATAATTCTGTCAGACATGCTTTCGAGAAGTTTCCTATTTAAAATCAGCAAAATCAGTCCACAAATGGCTCAGATATGAGGAAAAAACCAGGACAACCTCGATTTTTTACCTATATCTGGATTACTAAGTCATTAATATAGACAATATGGATATCTAATGATAGATATTTCAAAGACCTTTGCAACGACTTAAATAAGACCATAGTATGTTGGACCTACAATGAGTCAAAATCGGATTTACCGAATTTTTTTTTTGTGAAAAATAACAACAAATTAAAAAATAACAAAATTATTTTTTTTAATTTAAAAAAAAAAACAAAAAAAATTTAATATTTAAAAAAATTAAATAAACAATTCGAAAAAATTTTTTTTTCAAAAAATGAAAAACAAAACTGAAAAAAATAAATTTAGTTTACCTAAAAATATTTAAAATTTGTATTTTGAAGTATAATTTGGTGAAGGGTATATACGATTCGGCACAGTCAAATATAGCTCTCTTACTTGTTATACCCTTCGCCTTGAGTGGCAAGGGTATATAAAAGTTTGTCATTCCGTTTGTAATTTCTACATTTTTTATTTGCGACCCCACAATGTATATACATATATTCTGGATCGTTATATATAGCGAAGTCGATAAGTCATGTCCGTCTGTCCGTATGTATGTTGAAATCAATTTTCTGAAGACCCCAGATATCTTCGGGATCCAAATCTTCTATAATTCTGTCAGAAATGCTTTCGAGAAGTTTCCTATTTAAAATCAGCAAAATCGGTCCACAAATGGCTCAGATATGAGGAAAAACACCATGACAACCTCGACTTTTGACATATATCATTGATATAGATAATATGGATATCTAATGATAGATATTTCAAAGACCTTTGCAACGACTTATATAAGACCATAGTATGTTGGACCTACAATGAGTCAAAATCGGAAAAAATATTTAACCGGAATTTTTTTTTCACCAAAAAAAAAAATAAAAAAACAAAAAAAAAATAATATTTAAAAAAATTAAAATAACAATTCGAAAAAAATTTCTCTTACTTGTTTTTATTAATAACAGTCTGCTACAAAATATCACTTTTTGTCAGAACTTGAAAAGCGACTTATGGAGGTTATAGGTGAGGACATACTAAAACCCTTTTCAAAGATTTTGAAACACCCGCAAAATTTTGAGTTATATTGAAAAAAAAACAGATTTTGGGTATGTCGTAGTATTTTAGTACCTCTAACTCACACATTTTTACACCAATTTCAAAATTTTAAACAATTATGGATAGGCAAAGAATTAAGCTTTCATAAAAAGTGTGCATAAAATGTATATTCCAAAAAGTTGTGTATGTTTTTATAAAAGGTTTCGCATAACTTTTTATTTTTATAATTATTTTTATATTTTAATTTATTTCTATAAAAATCTATTATTTTTTGCACAGAGTTTTAAAAAAAAATATATATACAAAAATGAGAACTTGGTTAAATTGGTTCATATTTGTAAAAGCTATTAAACTTTTTTGAAAAAAATTCGAAAAAATTTATCTTGTAAATTCAAAATTGTACAATTTTTTTTTATAGTTTTTTGTTTTGTCAATTTTAGTCATATTTAATTGAGCTTGAGGTCATGCCAATTTTAAAGGTTACATATCCGGCATTTATTCTCACATAGTTATTGAACAGTGCAAACAACAAAGTTTTTTTGTTAGCTTTGCGAATATCGAGCTTTGTACAAACGAATCGTCATATGTTAAAAAAAAACGATTTGAAGCCAATGAATTGGAGGCATTACTCCATGAATATTATTGTAAAACTAAACAAGAGCTTGCAAAAGCATTGAGAAATTGAGTACCATAAGAATTGGAGTCGAGAGGCCTTGAAAGACGATTTTGCATGTCCGAAATGATCCATCGCAAGGATCCTGTACCGAATGCAACTAATTCGTTTGAAGCGAACAATGGCTAAAAATGCCCAGAATATGTGGCCAGTCATGAAACCATAATATTCCATCTTTACAACGCTCTACCATACGTGTCAATATCTGTTAAAAACTATTTAGAATGATGTGGTTGGGAAGTACAATCTTCAGGGAAAATTAACAATTAATAATAAGAACAATATGTAAGAATATTTTTAAATTACCAAACAAAAAGTTGTCAAAAAGGAACATTTAAAAGTTTTATTATTAAATTTGCAACAAATTTGGTCATCACAACGAATCTGAATATTATAACTTTAAGAAGAAAACTTAGAAAGAAATTCCCGACACAAATTTCCCGAAAATTGCGAAAAAAAAGTATTCCCGAAAATTACCGATAAATAAGAAATTAAATTTATAAAAAATCTAAAATGAATAAAGTCATGATATATGTATGATATGTAAAATTGCCTTATGTGTATATCTGACTTTATTTATCGAATAAATACTTATGTTAAAATAATTTAAAATTAAACATTTTCTATATTAGTTATTACCAGTGTTGCCAGGGGCTTGGAAAAAAAGAAGCTATATTGACCTCAAAAAAAGGCCAGAAAAAGCTAAACCGCTTTTAAAAAAAGCCAAAAAAAAGCTAAATTATTATAAATTAAAAATTTAGATTTACATTTATTTTTAAATAAAAAATTATAAAATATTTAAAAAAAATTCATCGGCATTACTGATTAACCATATCGGAAAATGGACATTGTTAGTTCTATATTTGTCCCTTTATATTTTAAAATATTCTGCTTTAATCTTCGTAATTTCATTAGCAGTTTAATTTTTCACTATAAATATGACATAATATATTTTTTTGGTTTTACTATTTCAAGTGTATTATCAACGTATAAAAAAACGATTTTGAGAAGAGTTTTGATATGGTAATCTTTGTTGCAATTAATTAAAATTAATTTAATTTGCCGTATTATTTTCAATTGGATACGATAATGAATCAAATACCTTGAAAGAGAATTTGCTAGATATTTTAGCTTTCAGATATAAAATACTCTATTTCATTTTGAAGCACTTGATATTGGTAATTGTTATTTGTTCTTTTAATACTGCACAATTCTTGAGTAAGTTGAAAAGATAAATGAAAAACAGTAATAAATTAAAATGAAAATGGCTTACAAATATAAATTCAGCCTTTTTATTTACTCTTTAGTCTCGAAATTTTTCCGCCTTTTTTAATTTCAAAAAAGGCTATTTTGAAATTAAAAAAAGGCTAGAAAAAAGCCACGAAGCTAAAACCAATATTTCGAGGCTAAAGTGTAAATAAAAAGGCTAAATCTAGCCTCGAAAAGGCTAAACTGGCAACACTGGTTATTACAATAAAATTCCCCTTTAAAATTACCAACTTCGAAAAAAAATTCACAATTTGTGGACAAATTCGCTAATCTGACAACACTGCAAACAACACTCAAACAGAAGAATAAAATTAAAAGATTTTAAAGGTTTTAAAGGTAACTGCTACATATCATTATAAATAAGTCTATTCGTGGTTAATAAATTAAATTATTGTTTTCAAAAATTCTAAAATAACAGATACATAGTTAGCTAAAACGAAATCATTATTTAGTTTCAATAATCACATTTGTAAATGTCACAGAACTGCACGTATCTCTTACTATTTAAACAAAAACTAGCAAGAAAGTATGGTCGGTCAAACCCGACCATATAATACCCTACACTAAGTAAAAGGGCAAAAACATTTTTATATGACTAATTATGGACCGATCGAAACAAAATTTGGTGACATGAATTTTGTATATATAAAACTTATTTGGAGCGGAACTTGTGGAGATACATATATAAATTAAATATTTACGACCGATAAAGTCCAATTTCGGAAGGACATTTAAATAGGCTTAGTACTAGGGTCGAAAAAATTGTATGTACCAAATTTGATCGAAATATCTTCAAAATTGCGACCTGTACTCTGCGCACAAGGTTTACATGGACAGCCAGCCAGCCGAGCAGACGGACGGACGGACATCGTTTAATCGATACTTTAAGGTGGGTGTTAGACTAATATTTTTGTGCGTTACAAACATCTGCACTAACGCATTATACCCTCCCCACTATGGTGGTGTAGGGTATAAATATTGCTATATAAAAACGAAAAATATACAATTGTACCTGTTCCGTTCGACCAGGGTTAAAACTTTATCAGAAATATTTCTTCTGCAATGCTGCTGGTTTTTAATATTATCGATAAAGCTGGATCAAATCTTCACTTATATGGTTTGTGTCTTTGCTACGGATCAAGTTTAGTACAGGGTGCATCATTTCAACTATTTTATTAATATGTAGTAACTACAAAAATTATAATTATAGTAACAACAATCATTACTGCCTTTAAATAAATTAAAGTTTCTTTGCTAAGCAACAACTCATTTACTTAAACCCAAACTAATTTCGTCTTTCAAAAATACATAAATCTTTCTCCCGCACTAGCGATTTTGGGAAACAATAAGGAACATCCTTTGTGTGGCAAAATTCAAAGTATAAATGGATAATTAAAATAAAAATAGCGTAAAATACCAACTGGCACAAGGACAAATTGTAAATGAAAAATATGGAAAGTTACATTCGGCACTGACGAATATGATATGCCCATCAACAAATTTTGATGCATAATGATGTTCTGTACTGCCGACTTTACGGCGATTACTACAAAGTATTCAAATTCGTTTCTATAAAACATTTATCTATTAACCCGATTTGAATAACTTTCAATATGGGTTGTCGTTAATTCAACATTCGGGAAAGTGGAAAGATAGCTAGAATTTTATTAGAATTTAACGAGGATATATGCAAAGTCTATCACGAATATTTCCTTATATATGTTACAAAGATAATGACAAAATAAATGTACGATTTTTTATAGAGACTATAAAAACTGTGCGACATTAATACCAAAAATACGTAGTTAGAACGTTGTCTGTGAAACGCACAACGAAATATTTGAAATAATTAAATCGTTTAATAATAATTCCAAACTTTTTATTTCGATATTTACTAAAATTAATTATAATTAACTATAAGATCAATCAGTCTGAAGGCTCATCAAAAAATAAACTGAAATATATTATCATTTGTAGACAAACTACAAAATTGGTGACCAGTGTACGCAAAATAACGTATGTCTACATTTTCAATGCTTTACTCTTTGTCGGCTCTGCATATAATGCAATGTTCGCAAATGTTTTGTCAGCAGACATCCAAACAACCAGGAAGTCATTCAGCCAACCAACAACCGACCAGGCAGCCAGGCAAACCAAATTGGTAAGAAGGAATTTTATGTAAACGCGTCATGTCGTAGAACACAAACCGCATATTAACGTAATAATACTAAAAAATACCGAACAATTGGGAGACTGGACTTGGAGGAAATCATTTTTGAATAATAAAACCAACAACAGCAATAACGTCACACTCACACACATAATTGTTAAAATCCTTCATACTCACACATGCCTAAAGTTCTTTTCCGCACACACGTGTGTACAATTGGGTGGTCCTTATATTGGACTATTTTATATTTTGGTCTTTCCAAGAACTAAAATTGTTCTCTGTCATCTAAATACTAAGTGCAGAAAATTGTTAAAAGTAATTTCAAAAAATTTAATAAATTACACTGACCAACAAATTGAGACTTTTTTAATGGAACATAATAGCGACCATATAATTTTGAAAAGGCATTTCTGATTTTTTTTTTACAGTGGGTAAATTAAATTTTTTGTTGGAAGGGAGCATTATACATGTTGTAAGCAGCGTTGCCACAAATAAAATATTTTTCCTACCAACATACACTCTAAAACCTACCAAATTCTGTCCTATCCTATTCAAATTGAAATAAAATTTTACGACGAAGTTTTATGTAGTGCTCGACGAGGAGATTCTGTATGTGTAATTTTTTTTAAATCGGAACACAAACGAAGAAATAGGATCATTTGAAAAATTGAACATACCCGAGGTGTCCTACTTTGGGAACCCCTGTTCCCGCTCCTGGTGGGGTCATGAGGTCCAAATTCAAAACTTAAACTCGACTACACTTCCTCTTTGCGCATGTGAAATTTCATCGGCGTAAGGGTTTAGAAGTTACAGATTTATTTCCCTCTTTTTTATTCTCATACCACTGTGCGGCGTTAAGTTCAATAATCAGCAGTGTTGCCAGTTTAGCCTTTTTGAGGCTAAATTTAGCCTTTTTATTTACTCTTTAGCCTCGAAATTTTGGTTTTAGCTTCGTGGCTTTTTTCTAGCCTTTTCTTAATTTCAAAATAGCCTTTTTTGAAATTAAACAAGTAAGAGTGCTATATTCGGCTGTGCCGAATCTTATATACCCTTCACCAAATTATACTTCAAAATTTTAAATATTTTTAGGTAAACAAAATTTAATTTTTTTTCCAGTTGTTTTTGAATTTTTTGGAAAAAAAAATTTTTCGATTATTTTAATTTTTTTTTTTAAATTAAAAAATTTTTTTTTTAAATTTAAAAATTTTTTTTTGGTTTTTTCAATTTTTTTTTTTTAAAAAAAAATTCGGGTTCAACATTTTTTCCCGATTTTGACCCATTGTAGGTCCAACTTACTATGGTCTTATATACGTCGTTGCAAATGTCTTTGAAATATCTATCATTAGATATCCATATTGTCTATATTAATGTCTTAGTAATCCAGATATAGGTAAAAAAATAGGTCAAAAATCGAGGTTGTCTTGGTTTTTTCCTCATATCTCAGCCATTTGTGGACCGATAAGGATCCAGAATATATATACTTTATAGGGTCGGAAATGAAAAATGTAGAAATTACAAACGGAATGACAAACTTATATATACCCTTCTCACGAAGCTGAAGGGTATAAAAAGGCTAAAAATTTCGAGACTAAAGAGTAAATAAAAAGGCTAAATTTATATTTGTGAACCATTTTCATTTTAATTCATTACTGATTTTCATTTAGCTTTTCAACATACTCAAGAATTGTGCAGTATTAAAAGAACAAATAACAATTGCCAATATCAAGTGGTTCAAAATGAAATAGAGTATTTTATATCTGAAAGCTTAAATGTCTAGCAAATTCTCTTTCAAGACAAAATTGTTATTACACATTATATTCATCATTATAAAATGGACAAGAGCCCCACAAACTCTTGAAGGTTTGTGATACTCGATGGCGATCAATAGCCGTTAAACGTCTTGTGGATCTATGCTTCGAGTTAAAACCCATTTTGTTTTAATTTCGTCAAACCAGCAATTCTATAAAGCCAAACTCTTAAGTAATTAATACACTGATTATAATTTGGCGTACCATCTTTTTTTAAAACCAGTATTGCACAAAGTACAAAAAGTAAATAAATCATTTGCTGTTTTCTGATTTAAAATTCAAGGAATTTGATCCATTATCGTCGCCAATTGAAAATTGTTTAATGTTTTTGACACATTTTTCATACTAGTTTGATGAATGAGAGATAAAATAAAGAACGTTTTAATTAGTGAAGATTATGACAAAAATAATACGACAAATTAAACTAATTGAGCAATTGCGACAAAGATTACCATATGAAAACTCTACGCAAAATCAATTTTTTTCCCGTTGTTAATAAAGTAGTAAAACCAAAAAAAATATATTATGTCATATTGATAGTGAAAAATTAAAGTGCTAATAAAATTACGAAGCTTAAAGCTCAGGGGCAGAATATATTAAACTACAAATGGACAAATATAGAACCAACAATGTCCATTTTCTGACATGGTTAATCTAGTATTTAACTTTTTAGTACTTCTTTAAGTAAAGCAGATGAATTTTATGAACATATTTTCTAATTTTTTATTTAAAAATAAATATAAACCAAAATTCTTAATTTATAATATTTTAGCTTTTTTTTGGCTTTTTTTCTAAAGCGGTTTAGCTTTTTCTGGCCTTTTTTGAAGCCAATATAGCTTCTTTTTTCGCCAGCTCCTGGCAACACTGATAATCAGGGCTTCCAACTATTTTATTTCACACATGTTTTTTATTTTAAAAATACTAATTGTATATCCTACCAAAAAATTAAAAAAATTGAACAAACCAACCAAACTACCAATCGTTATACTCTTAAATAAAATCTACCACTTTTGGTCCAATTGGACCAAAGCGGCAACGCTGGTTGTATGTTATAAATGTTGTAAGTTAATGTCTGAGAGAATTCTTATTGTCAGAGATATATTGTGGAATTTAATGGAGATCATTTTTGTGAAAGATCTTAACTCCTCTCTTAAGGGGTCAATTTTACCCTTTTTTTGAGAAAATCAAAAGGGTCCTTTCAAAAAGGTCCTTTCAAAAATGACACTTAATTAAGTATTAAAATATTCTACGAAAATGTTTGCCGAAAAATTACACGCCACCTCGGGTCTTACATTTTTTAATAAAATCGCCAAAAATCGAAGTACTATCCGAATGAGCTAAAATTTAAAATATAAATAGTCCTTAAGAAGATCTACAAAAAACATGTATACATATGTAAGTTACATCTTTCAGTAAAAGAGATATTTAGGTTTATTTATTTACTTTTTTAATTCTGCTCTATCTTTTTTGGTTTTTTAAATATGCCGGTTCTACGGAGGGTCGAACTTCTTTTTAAAAGTATTATCTATATTTGCTATATAATTCTGAATAAAATCAAGACAATTTGCTAACAGCTATCTCGTTCATATTAAAAGTTACACACATCCAAATTTGAAACATGTAAAAATTACCATATTTTTTAAGTTTTTCCCAAAAAGTCCCTATATTTTTTCTTTTGTTTCGGGGCTATATAAAATTTGTATACGATTCGAAAGGTTGACTTAATGCAAAAGCGTGTAAAGTAAAATTGGCTCAGTTATTCGGACCTAGTCGCCCCCAGACATATTCAAACTTTGCAAATTTTAAAAAATAAATTAGGTTTGAGTAAAAAATTCTAAAAAGTCAAATCACCGACCCTAGAAAAAGCTCCATATTTGTATAATTCTATATATTATTTAAATACATACAAAGCTATTTTACTATCAACGGTAGTGCTAGTGGCACAAAGTATATATGTATATTCTGGGTCATTATAGATAGTGAAGTTGATATATCCATGTCCGTCTGTATGTTGAAATAAACTTTCCGAAGCCCCCAAATAACTCACATACATGATTCATACATCAATATATCGGGAAATCGGCCAATAAATGGCTGAGACATTACGAAAAAACCGGGAAAACCTCGATTTTTGGCCTATTTTTGATTTATATCTTTATAACTAAGTCATTAATATAGACAATATGGTTATCTAATGATAGATATTTCAAAGTCCATTGCAACGATGTATATAAGGACCTACAATTGATCAAAATCGGGAAAAATATTTTTTTAACCCAAATTTTGTTTTCATCAAAACATTTTTTTTTGTCATAAATTCTTATTAGAATTTTTTTTTTAAAATATTAAAAGAAATTTAAGAAAAACTAATTTTAAAAAACTTTTTTTAAAAAAATTAAAAAACAATTTGGAAAAAAAAAATTTAAAAACAATTTTAATTTTGTTTAAATAAAAATATTTCTAAGTATATATAAGGATATATAAGATTCGGCACTGCCGAATATAGCTCTCTTACTTGTTTTACTATCGTTTGTTAAATAACGTTACAGTAGACACTTTTCTAAAAAAAAACTAATTTTTTGGATCACATTTTCCCCGTTTTAGGAATTTTGTTATTTGAAAATAAAAACTGTCAAAAATTATAATGCCATTGATTTAAGGAAATTTGGATCTACATTTTTTCGAAGTTTTGTCATAATATCTTTAAGCGTTAAAATTTTACATTAATTCAAATTTAATATTAT
Organism: Calliphora vicina; assembly: GCF_958450345.1. Lineage (NCBI taxonomy): Eukaryota > Metazoa > Arthropoda > Insecta > Diptera > Calliphoridae > Calliphora > Calliphora vicina. The sequence goes on from NC_088784.1 coordinate 81,673,992, forward strand.
TTTTCAAGGTAAGTTTTAGTTACGAAAAAATCATAAATTTGCAGTTTCTTGTGCATTAAGACTAAACTGGCAACTCGCTTTAATTTGATTTTCTTGCGAAAACAATAAAGCAAGTTGTTTTTATTTTTTTGTTTTTTCTTTACTCACTTACACACTACAGTTTGTGTCGGCAAGAAACCAACCAATTGTAGTAAGGAAATGTAAGAAAAGATAAATCACGGTTTATTGTTGGTGTTTTTTTTAAGCTATGATCTTTTTACAAATAAAGCTTGAGTGTCTGTAATTCTCATTCACTCTAGTGTTTTATTTGTATAATATCTTTAGTTTTTCTAAAGCCTTTTGGGAAAAGGTTTCCTGATGATCTGGCCTAGGCAACCAGTGAAATAGGAACTAGTTTATCCACCAACAATAAATTTCAGTGAATTTATCAAATTAAAAATTGGGAATTTAGCATAAAACAATTTTACTAAAATACTAATTTTGTATTCCCGAATAACCTTTTAACGATAAAATTTTTTCATTTCACTAAACTGTTAATCTTCAAGTCCTAAGGTTTTCAAAAATACCAATTTATACAAAAAGCTTATATTTATTCATCAGGAGCTCGACAAACCTCGCTCCGTTTTAAAAATTTTTTAATGTTTTTCATATATTCCATGCAAAATGTGTTTTGAAAAAAACGTAAAAATACGACCATTTTTTCATGTTCCAACTTTGGATGTGTGTAACTTTTTATAGGAACCAGATAACTGTTAGTAAGTTTTTATTGTATTTGAAATTTTATCACAAATATAGATGATATTTTAAAAAAAAAATTTCGAACCACCGTAAGCCCGACATATCTAAAAAAACTAAAAACAAGTAAGAAAGTATGGTCGGTCAAGCCCGACCATATAATACCCTACACCAAGTAAATGAGTAAAAATATTTTTCTTTTAAAATATCAATAATTTATATTTTTGAGTGATTTTTCGAAGGGGCCTTATATGGGAGCTATGATCAATTATGGACCGATCACCATAAAATTAGGTCGTGTGATTTATGTCTATATGAAAGTTATTTATGTTGAATTTTGTGTGTATACCAACATTTTTAAGTGATTTATGTACGTTAAAGTGATTTTCGGAAGCGGGTCTATATGGGAGCTATGACTAATTATGGAACGATCGTAACAAAATTTGGTGACATGAATTTTGTATATATAAAACTTATTTGGAGCGAAATTTGTGTAGATACATAGATAAATTAAACATTTATGACCGATAAAGTCCAATTTCGAGGGGACATTTGTATGGGGGCTAGGTGAAATAATGGACCGATTTCAGCCAGTTTCAATAGGCTTGGTCCTTGGGGCGAAAAAGTAATATGTACCAAATTTGATCGAAATATATTCAAAATTGCGACCTGTACTCTGCGCACAAGTTTTAATCGACTCAGAAAGTGATTCTAAGTCGATCGGTATACTTTGGGTGTTAGACTAATATTTTTGGGCGTTACAAACATCTGCACAAACGCATAATACCCTCCCCACTATGGAGGTGTAGGGTATAAATATTCGAACTAAAAAAATAAATAAACCTATATAACTCTTGACCTAAAATTGATAACCTACATATGTATACAGTGAGCCTCAAAAATTTAATTTTTTTTAAGATAATGAAAATCCTAAAATCTATCCATCGATCAAAATTTAAAAGTTTCGGTTTGTTGGAGATTTTGTTGAATAATAGATTCGCTTCTGAAAAACAAAGATTTAAGTCTTGGTTCACTGGTGTTTACTCACTTTTGAGGCTGTGTGTGTATATATTTTTTTGTAGAACTTCTCAAGGAATATTTATATTATAAATATCAACTCATTCGGATGATAAATAGATTTTTGGCGATTTTTTAAAAAAATGTGTGAACCAAGGTGGCGTGTATTTTTTCTAATTAACCGTAAAGAGCTTTACTTACAACTTTGATATCTTTGGTGACACGCTCTGAAATTTTTCGAAAAAATTTTCGTAAAATATTTTAATCCTCAAATGTCCTTTTTGAAAGGATTTTTTTGAACTTTCTCGAAAAAGAGTAAAATTTATTAGTAAAGAGAGAAGATAGCGGGTTAACATCTTCCACAAAAATGATCCCCATAAAATTCCAGAATACAACTCTTACAATAAGAACTATCGCAGACATTAACTTACACAAGTTTTTCAGTTAGTATAATGCTCCATTCAATTAAAATTTAAAACTTTGACCCAATGTAAAAAAATCATCCAGCTGGACTATAAAAATGATCTACTTTCAGTGTTATAGGGTGGCTATTCTGTTCCAAAAATGCTTTTGGACAGTGTTATTGTCAATTCTAAATAATTCCGATTTTGAGTAAATTTTCAGTTTTCGATTTTTAGGTGGCGGAGAAACTTGAAACATTGAAAACCTTAAAATGCAAAATAAGGGCCACCCTAGTTATAAATACTTGCAAAAGTAACAACAATTATTTGAATTTAAAAATAAAACAATTTTCCATACAAATTCATTTTTACTCGGATGTGTGTAAATATTTAGAAGTGTGACTGGATGTGTGTGTTGTATGTAAAATATTCTAAATTTGCAGACATTAAATTTTCATAAAGTGTTCAGGTTGGGAATTTTAGAGTTTTTTTTGTTTTTTTGGTTACTCTCGTAAGCCCTGACACATGTGAAAATTGATATTTATTCATATTTGTTAGCATGTTGCAACATACAACAAGAAGACCAAACAACAAATACAATAAAAATGGTTTTAGATCAAATGTTAAAGGTATGTTGTTTGGCTTGTTGTTTGTAGCTTTCCTTTACTTTATTCAATCTGAATTTTAATAGAATTTTCAAATAGTTTTGTAATAAATTGTCCTGTTTGTGAAAAACAAAAAAAATAAAATAAAACAAATTTTTTTAATTTGTTGGAAACTTTTGCTGGCTAACGAGTTGTTTGGGTTGCTGATAATGTAACTTAATATATGTGTGAGTATAATATCGCCCGCTCTTTTACATGTAAATTTTGTAGTTTTATAGCAATGACCTTAACATTGTTCAAAAAGTTTTATAGTTTTAATGTTAATGTTTTATTGTAAAAGCATGAGCGTTTATGATTGGGGGACAAGAATTTTCCTTGAAAATTAATTTTGAATTAAGAAGAAATTCAAAGTATGCGGCAAATATCGAACAGTTATGACCTTTTCCCATCTTTCTTGACACATATGGATTCCCAGCCAAAAGATAAAGCGGGTGAGGCAAAAGTACCCAACCACTTCATTCTTAGTATTTTTTAACAGGCCTTAGGAATATTAGTCAAATTCTTCAAAATGTTTGATTTTCATCTTCATGCATTTGATGATCCTATTCGTACATTTTTACGACTTGATTTCTTTAATATTTAATTCAACTCAAATCTGCTATCCATTTCCTAAAATTGTGTGCCATTCCACTAAAAGAAATCCAATTTTCCCTCACAAAAAATCTAAACCTCTAATATTCAAATGGTATTTAAAAAATACTCATACTCAACTCATAAGAATTAAATCCTCTTAGAGACAATTTGTGTATCCTTCATTCAGCCGCATCTGTTTTTAATTTCCTCAAATTTTCCTACCATATCCAATCGTCCATTGTATGTGTAGTTTCAGTTTTTGCGGAACATTTAAACAATTGTCCTTTGCAACAACAAAAAAAATCCTCCGTTTTTTTTTGGTACGAAACTAAACCTCAGCTTTTGTTATTGGTGGTGTTTGTTTTTGTAGCCACATTTGCTGCATTTGGCCGCATTGAAAGCCAAGTTCGCAATAAATGTGCGACAATTGTACTTGATCGCATAATTCCCAGACAGGGAGTTTTGCTACAATATAAAATGTACGAGGTATTTTGCATTTAAGTGTATGTTGTGTTTGAGTGTGACAATACGACAATGGACAAACGCATCAGGAAGGTTGGAAGGTACTAGGTCTGCAGGCTTACAAACAGCAATTGTAATGATTGTGATACAATAACAACCATTAAAACACTTTGTCTAATGCATACAAATGTTTTATGTAGTGTTTGAGTGAGTTGTGTTACTGGGGAAAAAAATATTTGTATATTTTTTTTCAGAAATTCCAATGTATCGCAGTCTTAAATCTCGTTCATGCAACTATTGCAAAAATGGAAGATCAACACTAGTTTGTTATTATTGTAATTGTTGCTGTTTTGTAGCTAAACTATAAGTGCCTGGTAGAAAAGTAGTTCTACAGAATCTATTGGATTTAAATGAATCTTATTTTTAGCTGATCTCTTAGGTTTAATTTCAGTACAAAATTTCTCTACTAAATTATGTGAGGATCAGTCAGTACATTTAGTTTTTGGTCCAAAATTTATTAGACAAATATTAAATTTGAATTATTTCTTAATTTTAACGGTTAAAGATATCATAACGAAATTTGGAACTAATATAGAACAATACCATTATAATTTTTGCCATTTCGTTTGTAATTTTTACATTTTTCATTTGCGACCCCGGAAAGTATTATATTCTGGGTCGTTATAGATTGAAATCAACTTTCGGTAGCCCCAAATAAGTTACATACATGATTCGTACATCAATATATCCGCTATAGACCCGGTTCGGTTACTGTTTAAAATCGAGAAAATTGGCCCACAAATGTCGGAAATATAAGGAAAAAACCAGGGCAACCTCTATTTTGTATCTATATTTGGAATTCTAAGTCATTAATATAGACAATATGGATATCTAATAACTAGGGTTTTATCCAGGGAATTCCCGGTACGAATTTCCCGGGAATTTTGTTAATTTTTCACCACCCGATTTCCGGGATTTTTAGTTGGGATTCTAGTTAATTAAAAATTGACGAAACTACAAACTCTATTGTTTTCACAAAAAAAAGTGAAAAGTTTTTATACCCTCCACCACCATAAGTGGTGAATGATGGTATGTATAAGTTTGTCATTCCGTGTGTAACAATGAGAAATAACCATCTGAGATCCATCAGAGTATATATATTACTGATCTTTATGAAATTCTAAGTCGATTGAGCTATGTCCGTCCGTCTGTCTGTCTGTGTGTATGTCTGTGTAAAATACGCTCACGTCAAAAATAGACAACGAAAATTGGTAGACTTGCAAGAAAAATGTTTATTGTTCTCCTAAGCAGTTTGGTATTGAAAATCAGCAAAATCGGTTTAGTGAAACCAGAATTATAAACCAAAATGTGAGACAACCTAAAAAAAACTTGATAATTTTAAAATAGCTTTTGTTATTTGCGCAAATATATTGCAGAAAATACCATAAAATTTTACACACGTCATTTTTATGTTAAAAGAACTAACTCTGGTAAAAATTATAAGAATCGGTCCATGATATCTCCTAGGCCCCATACAAATTTCTTCCCGAAATATGGTTCTATGGTCTGTAAATGCCTACAAAATTGCAGTATCCACACAAAAATCAGGAAAAATAAGTATAGTGCTTAAGAAAATCACAACACCAAAGTATTTGTGGATCAGCCCATATTTGACCATAGCCCCCATATAAAGTTCATTTCCGAAAATCACTTAAATAAGCATAAATGTCTTATAAATATCGTTATTAAGTTGAAATACGTCACAAAAAGTCCTCATATATAACAAAATTACTATACCTAATTCTATGAAGATCGGTCAATAATTGGTTATAGCTCCCATATAAGGACCACATCCGAAAAACACATTAACCTCCATAAATACCTAAAAAATATCAATATAAAAACAAAATTTCACACAAATCTCAAATTTATATTTAGAAATCATACTACAGAATTTTGTGAATATCAGTCCATATTTGACCATAGCTCCCATATAAGGTCCACTTCCGAAAATGAGTTAAATACTCATAAATTTCTTATAAATACCCTCATATACATAGAAATCACTGTACCAAATTTTACGCAGATTGCCCGATAATTGGTCATAGCTCCCCTATAAGGCCCATTTCCGAAAAATATATTTAAAACAAATCGATATCAAAATGAAATTACGCGCAGATCAGTAATTATTATCCAGCAATCATACTACTGGATTTTGTAAATATCGGTCCATATTTAGCCATAGCTCCTATATAAGATCCACTCCCGAAAATCACTAAAATCCTCATCAATTTCTTACAAATATAGTTATCAGGTTGAAATTCGAAACAAATTTGTTCAATATATACAAAAATCGATGAACAAAATTTTAAGACGATAGGTCCAATAAATTTGTATAGCTCCCATATAAGTCCCACAACCCAATATGAAATTTATCTAAATATATTTGTATACCCTTTTTTATACTATGTTTCTTCACCTGAGGTTAAAAAGGAAAAATGTTGTTCCAAACGTATTAACTAATTACTAAGTATATAAATTGTTAATTTTCATACGTTCTACTAGGAATTTCAATTATAAATTGCTGAATTAGATAAAATTTTTTGTTCATTTGAAGTAAAATATCTTCTGCATAAACTAGTCTTACTAACAATTGTTCTATTATTTCAGTTGTTATACCATCATATTTAGGTGGAGGGTATTTAAGATACGGCATGGCTGAATATAGTACTCTTACTTGTTCTTTATTATTATTTATTTGGGGTTTTTTTTTGTTATAAATTTTTTTTCACTAAAAAAAATATTTATAAAAAATTAAAAAAAAAAGTATTTTGAAAAAAAAAAATTTAAAAAATAAAAAAAAAATTAAATTTTGTTTATCTAAAAATAATTAAAATTTTTATTTTAAAGTATAATTTGGTGAAGAGTATATAAGAATCTGCACAGCCGAATATAGCTCCTAGTGTTTATAAACCGGTTAACCGGTTAACCGAAAAACCGGTTTTTCTTCCAAATCTCGGTTTTTTGCGAACCGGTTAATTTAAAATGATGATGAAAAACGTCTAAAATTCATTATTTGAAATATTTATGAAATCTGAAAATGGAGTTTTTTATAATAACAAATAATCACATCTTATAGGTCTTATAGGTTTACATCTTATAGGTCCTTTTTGGGACTTGGAACATTTTGTCTTTCATATCAGAAAGTAGAGGTGAAAATAAATTTCAACGTTATCAAATATAAAATTAAAAAAGTGATTTACATTTTTTGGTTGAAATTTAGTGAGTAAACTAATAATTAAAACAAGTATTATATAGTTAGTAACATATTTATAATCATTTCCATTTAATTTTGAAATTTTTACAAAATAAATGGACTTAGCACTTTTGTATATTTATAGTTATTTAATATTAACCATTCCTGACTACTAAAAATTAAAAAATTTAAAGCTGTATATACTTTTTTGTACATTTTATGTTTTCTACACATATATGACGGTTAACCGGTTTAACCGGTTTTTTCGGTGTCGGTTAACCGAAAAACCGTGTTTTTAAAAACCGTGTTTTTCGGTTAACCGACAAACCGGTTTTTTAAAAAGTCGGTTTTTTATAAACACTAATAGCTCTCGTAGTTGTTTATTTTCAAATTCCTAAAACTGGAATTAGTATTCCAAAAACTGAGCTTTTGATAAAAGTGCCCACTGTGATGTTATTTACCTTATGAAAGCAAAAAGAAACTGTATGTATTTTGGAAAAATAGCGGTGCTTTTTTAAAGCCATTGCTTTGCGTTTTTAGAATTCTTTACTCAACCCTAAATTGTTTTTCACAGTTTGGATAGGTTTGGGGGACTATGTTCGCTTAAGTGAGTATAATTTTTTTTTACACGCTTTTTGCACTAAGTTCTGAAAAACACTTTTTCTATAAAAGGAAAATTATAGGGCCCTTTTTATATGTTTCAACTTTGGATGCGTGTAACTTTTTACAGCAAGTTGTTTTTATTTTATTTAGACTTTTATCACAAGTAATATTTAAAAAAATCGACTCCTTCGAATATCTTTATCTAAATGAAAAACTTTAAATTTCAGCTCATTCAGATCATAATTTTGGGAATTTTTTAATAAAATGACCAACTTTGAGGGACCGCCCATTGTCCCCCATTTTTCTTATGAAGCTGCACAACAAGGTGTTTGAACTCGAAAACAGCTCAGCTGCAACGTTGTCGTTAATATATCTCCAATAGTTCCCGATACACTGAATTATTTCTAAAAAAAAGTTTCTAAACCACTGAACTAAAAATTTAATTTGTTTAAGCTTTCAATTTCAGTTAATAAATTTCCTACTGGGTATTTATAAATATTTAAACATAACCCAGAAGATCTAGTTGGCTCTCCCGTTCTAGTGATTGCACCTATCACTTAGGGTGACTACTAGATACATAAATAGCTACGTTATTTTAACGTGTGCATGGCCTATGCAGGAGGTCAATTGACCCTACTTAGATCACAAATAGACTGTGTAATAGCTGGTACGAAGTAGTCAATGTAATGGATTCAGATACAGATTACATAGAGACAATAATCTTATTAGCTACGTAATTAGTTACTTGATTAGCTACTTAACTAGTTCTTTTAATATGTACGGGTGATAAGCGGAAGCTAAACAAATCTGTCTGATGACAGATTACTTCTGGTGGGTAAAATAACTACTTTCTAAAGTGCAGTAATCGTAATCGTTTAATGTGACTACATTTTAGATAACTAAGAGACAATAAAGTGGCAAATGACTTCCAGGGATGTATAAAGTAACCAATTGACAAAATATATAAACTGGAGTCAGATAAGTGATCAGCCATCAGTGGCAATTACTGTATCTAAGGGATACATTGGCTACTTGTAAAACTGCTGGAAATGGTGTCTGTTTGTAGGTGTTTGTGTGAAGTGCATAAGAAAAATATGCAAAAATCCATTTAATCTGCCAGTTCTGCACAATGCATAGTTTTTGAATATTTGTGCATGTATTTTATATAAGGATATATGTGTATAAACTAGTACGCTCCCAGTTGTATTTAGTTTTAATTTAAGTTTAATATATTCTACTACTTCTTAAAATTTTTGTTTTTTTGAAGAAATATCACAGGATTGTTTGACTTAACTCATATTTATTTTAAAGAAACAAACAGCAGTATGGAACCTTCGCTTAGACCGGATTTGATGCGGTCGCTCTTCCTGGGTCCCTTCACATTAAGGAAAATATATATCTCATTAGGCTTCAGAAAATATATATCTTATTAAGCTTCCCTGTTGATTCTACTGCAAACATTATCTCTCAATTTATAATTCTAACCATAAATGTATTTCTCTTTTTTAGATTTGTTTTAGTTTAAATTTAAAACGAATTTTTATATATTTTTTTTGGCCCATCCTAATACAAATACATGTACATATACATATATAGTTTTCATTATTGTTCAATCCACCGACTAGGTTTTTCGCAATTATTTGATGTTGCAATTTTCCCGTTGTTGTTTTATTTTTTTTTTTTTCAATGGTATTTTTCAATTTGAATGCATTTTGTTGTGAAGCTGTAGACGACACACACTCACATTCAGAGAATATAAAAAAGAAAAATCACAAGCACAAATGTCCGGCACACCTACACAAGCCCTGCCAACATTTTCTATCAAAATTGTTTCTAAAACTTCGCTATTTTATCAAGAAATCCGGAATCGTAACAGTTATAAGAAAAAACTCATTCTATAACAGTTATTTTGTGACTTTAAAATTAAAAATTCATCTAAAACAGTAGTTTTTAAACGTAAAAACAAAAGTTTCCATGAAACTCTTAAAACAGAGTTTTAATTTTCCGTCTTAAAATAAAACTCATTTAAGGAGTTATATTTTTCCCGTCAGAAAATAAGACTCATTTTATGTAAATTGACACATAAAGCGTTCCGCTTGTCAGATCATTACAATTTGTATAGAACTTTTCATTGCAATTGAACAAATCGTCATTAAAATAAAAGCAAGTGTTTTTGAGTTTTATTGTCTGACGGGAAAAATAAAACTCCTCAAATGAGTTATATTTTATGACCGCGGAGTTGTGTGAAAGTGGAGTTGTGATCGTTTTAGATTATTAGGGTACTGGTACACGTTCAATATATATTGTGATATTTAGATCGCGATCCATTGAATGGATCACGCTAAATTAGGTTATTCTGCGACTTGGATTGCGATCCATCAATATCGCATGCTACACGTGCAATAAATATCGCGATACTGGATCGGGGTCAATATATATTGAACGTGTAGCAGTTCCCTTAAAGAGCACTTCAATATGAATCTATTGGTATATGGCAGGTGTCCGTTGACTCTAACATGGAGAGTTTTTGAGTTTAAATTTTCTGGATAACCGTTATTTACGGTCCCAGCTATAAATACAATTGTTGTGTTCGCGTACTTGATAATTTGTAATAATTCGTATAAATTATCACTGGAAGTTACGGGATTCCGTTCGTTTACTTTTAAAAACTTGTAACGAGAGATCAAGAGAGTGTTAAAAGTTACAGTTCGTAGATAGAGAACATGATATTTTTTACTGGACATTTTTTGTCCATTAAAAAATATCAACATAAAAATATGTTTAAAACTTATGGTTGCAAATGTAAACAAAAATAAAAAGTTGAAATTTATTACAATTTACAAGTTTTGTAAAGAAAAGAAGTAAAATAACACAAAACAAAAGTTTTAAATTGATTTATAATAAAACACAACTTATTTTTACAAATTGTTGTTCGCGTACTTTTTTTGATTATTTTTCAGACTGAGAGTAATTTATTTTTACTCTCTAAAATAAAGTTACTGGATATTTTTTACTGGAAAGTACGCGAACACACCTAATGCCGCTTCAGTACAAATACTTCAGAAATATTCATTGCCGAATAATATCTCCTAAACGGACAATATCAGAATAATGAAATCTTAAATTCGATATATTTTTATTCTTCGCTTTCTAAAGCCCTCTATCTAATCAGATTTTGTTTCGTTGATTTTCCGATTTATGGCTTAAGACATGGTCATTTACATTTACACCATGTTTTGAGGATATATTGTTTTGCGCGCTCCAGTACAAAAGGCCGCTGAATTAAGGACATACATTTGTTCATATTCTGATATGTGGAGAAAACGAGTCAATGCTCACAATTTTCTTTGAAATTTTTTTCAATTGGCATTCTTTTTGTGTGAAAATTACATTTAATGACAGACATTGTTGTTCGAACAAGAACATAAAAATATCTGCAAGAGTTGTCCACACGAGACAAATTCATGTGTAAACAAAAAATGCTTCATTAAGTAAACAAATTAATGGGTCGTGAATTCATGGTAAGTTGTTGTCTAATTTAATTTCTTGCAGTATTTGCATCTGCAGATGAAAAATTTTACTTACAATTGTTAACGGGACTTATTCCAACTCAGTCATAAAGCTACAATTATTCACATATAAACGGAAGTTTGCATAGTTTTTTGTTGTTGTTGTTATTTTATTATTATTGTGTTAGTTTGTTGGTTGAGTAGCCCAACAGTTCTAGGAGACAATTGTGAACTAGTGATTTTAAATATCATTTAGGGTGACAACTAATTGCAGAACTAGCTACCTGACTAGTTATTTTAACACTAGCATGTCATAAGTAAGGGGGTCAATTGACACTTGTAGATTACAATGAGACTGATAGCTGTAGTCAACCTATTGGATTTACATACCGGTTATATAGATTCAGTTACATTACTAGTCATCTAACTGGTTACTTGATCAGTAATGTCACTAACGTCTTATCACTTGGCTAACTCCAATTAATATATTTTGGTTTATTTGACATGTATGTATAGAGCAATGTAGCGTGAAGTCAATCGTCACTTAAGTGACTCTAAGTATTCTAGAGTGCAGTCACTTTAAGCCTTTTCTTGTACTGCACTTTAGAAAGTAGTTATTTTACCAATAAGTTAGGTAGATAGTAAGGTAACTAAATCTATGTAACCGGTATGTGAATCCAATGGGTTGACTACATAGGACCAGCTATCAGACAGTCTCATTGTAATCCAAAAAGGGTCAATTGACTCCCTCCTTAGGACATTTACGTGTTAAAATACATAGTTACGTAACTACTAACAAAACTAGTTGTCGCCCTAAGCGAAAGATAAAATTACTAGTCACCCAGAACTGCTGGGATATGAGTGCTGTCATGTGTATGTGTGTTTGTATTGTGAATAGAGCAACATTTATGCATTTTTAATGTTGCTTTCATTGAGTTTTGTTTTGTTGTTTGGATTTTGTTGCTGTTTTTGGTTTGTTGAGAAATCTAGCGGATGTTTTTAAGCTTAATGCCACAGTTCTGATTGTGTGGTTTTGCAGAATTTATATATTTTTGCCATTTTATTGTTGCTATTTTTGTTTATTTTTCTATTAATATTTTGTTAGAGTGAATGAGGGATTAAAAATATAATTTGAATAATTTAAAACCAAACGAATTTATAATATTTATTATAAATAGATTAATGAATAATAGAAAAAGGAGCAATAAATCCTTATCCCACACTGAAATAAATCTTGTAGGTAATAACAAACAATTTAAATTATTTTTTATGATGAAATACTACAATAAATAGTACTATGGTTCAAATGCAAGCTCTCTAAATCAACAAATTGTATTAAAACTAACAAAAATTCTTTAAAATTTTGTTAATTAAAACAAAGGAACATTGAGCATAATTAACTAAAGTATAGTCAAGCTTTGAAAAATTTACCGATAGATATTTGCTTTCAGTGGTATATAAATATCGATAAATTCGATCTGGATTTTGATATTACCCAAAGTAATCATATTGAGACCCAATGAAATGATTATGATTAAAAAAAATAATTTTTAAAATGATCCTATTTGTTCTTCTGTGTTCCGATTTCACATATAGAGTCTTCCTATCGAGAACCACATCTGCCAATTATCTCTTATAACTTAGGAGATATTCGCATTTGAAAATTAAATTTTCAACATTTTTAACCAATCTACTCCAGTTGTTGATAACAGTGGGTCCAAGTATTTACGGATTTTCTCCATTTTTCTTTCATTGGACTAACACAAATGTCAAACAAAGAAAGAATTGTTTAAAAATCGTGAACGAATGCAAAGTTGAATGCATTTGTATTAAAAAATTTTGTTAAGGCGATTTTTCGCTAGTTTTTTGATACCAAATAGGCCTATTTTTTACTTTAGGGCAAAAATTCTCAAATCGCATAGTCGATATCAAAATATAGTGACGCATTTTAGATGGCCAAATACGTTCTTAATTATTTTGTAAAGGAGCAATAAAAAAAATTGTATGTCATATTTTTCATACTTTGTTTAATTTTTTAATTGTCAAAAAATATATATAAATATAAACCATAAAAAGATCGAGCAAAATTAAAAAATATAAATAAATAAACCTAAATATCTCTTCTACTAATAGAGATAACCTACACATGTAAGAATATTTTATGTACATATGTATGTAGATCTTCTTAAGAACTATTTACGTACTTGTATTTTAAATTTCAGCTCATATCCGAATGAGCTGAAATCCATACTTTTGTCGATTTTTTTAAAAAATTTAAAACCGAGGTGACCAACTTTGAGGGGCAAATCACTGGCCCTCATTAGCGCTAGGAAACTGAACAACTGCAAATCAACTCAAAAATACCTCAGCTCGAACCATGTGCAATTTCGTAACAATACCTACAATATTTCCCGAGATACCGAATTATTTCCAAAAAAAAAAGTTTCTAAACCACTGTGTGTTGACAGTTTGGTGCACCAAACCAATATAAATATTGCTGTTTGCGTACAGCTTGTATTTATATTAAAACTGTTAACGAATTTTTCAATAAACCTAACAAATTAATGCGCATGTCCAAAAAATAGTCGACTTTTCGTTGACAAAGCAGTACTTAAGCAAATACAAACAGTTGATGTTGATTTAAATTCAGTTTTGCTCAGGCATGCGCAGTAATGACTAAACTTCTAAACGCAAGTTTGTATATCTGTTTGTGCATCAGCTATTTATACTAATACTTTAAACCGAAGCGCATGGGAATTTTTGTACTTAGTTAATGTTGAAAAAATAATTCTTTTTTGCTCAGACATGCGCAGTAATGACTAAAATTCTATTATTGAAAAGAAACGCAAATGTGTGCATCAGCTATTTATACTAAAACTTTGAACCGAAGCACATGGGAAGTTTTTGTACTAAAGTGATGAACGAAATTGTTTGTCTGTTTGTTTGCTAGGGTTGAATCACCTACCAAACAATATACAGTGGGCTGAATCATAATTTTTTGGAAATAAATCTGGCATTTCTAAACGGCTGCTCCGATCGGGATAAAATTTGAAGTGGGCGTTATTCAAATGGGCACTGCAAATGCAAACATACAGCAATTTTATGTTTTTCGATTAGGTATATTTATTGAGAACATTTTGATATAAAAAACATTTCCTATTTTTCGAATATTTCGGCCCTACACCGCTCGAAATTTTACCTATTTTTAATCAAAATTTCAAATTTGGGCCACATGTTCTAAAATCCCAAAGCTGGGATCAGAAAACGAAAAGCAGCTTTGGAAACCTTGATGTGTTCCCTATTTATCTCCATAGTGTTTTCTCAGCCGCGAAGGAAGTGTGGGCAAAATTTTAAAAATATATTTTTTGGGATTTTCGCTCCTATTTTTAGAAATTTCGGAATTCCCTTGACCTTTTTACAATTTTTTTTACACCTTGTTATATAGATTGACAAATTGAAAAAAAGTTGAAAATTTCGTTTGTTAATTAATAAAGATTTTATTCATATTACATATTTATTGTGTTTATAAAAACTAAAATTTGTACCAGAATTTTAATAGGATTGCAAAAAAAAATTTGATTAAAAAATATGCCACTTTTAAAATTCAGTCTTTCAAATACATATTGCACTTTTTCAAAATTTGCAAAATTTACAACTCTCAACATTTTGAAGCAAAATTTAGAGCAAAGTGCGATAAAGTGGGTACAGAAAACATATTTTCCTTTTATCAAGACTACGATCCCAAGCTCACATCAGGAGTTGCAAATCTTTGGTTGATCCATAACTGTCCCAAACTTATAGAAACTGCTGAACAGAGCCCATATTTTAATGCAATTGAGCATCTTTGGGAGGAATTGGCTAGAGAGTGCATCAAATAAAATTTAACATGTTAGTTCAGATAAAAGAGTCCTTACTGGAAGCATGGATAACAATAGAGACGGAAGTATGCCAAAACATGGTGAAATCGATTCAAAAGCGATTACAGGTCATTCGAGGCAAGGATATGCAACTAAATATTTATCGCACACTTTTGAATACCTATTTTACTCTGTCCGATTTTGTGTTGTAGCTAATGCAGTAAAACCTTTTTTACTGCATTAGCTACAAAGCTACAATAGTTATATTAAACAATAATATGTATGTAAACTAATGTAACAGAGCAATCGATCTCTCTTTTGTGTTGTACAAGTGAACGGGTAAGACGTGACAAGCCGGTAAGATATATAATAAACAAGTTCAGAACAGTACTAGGGAGTAATAAAATTCGAATTTGGTAACACCGATCCTTTGTATAGTGAGAACAGAGCGCTGGTTTACAATCAGCAAAACAAGGCGGATTACATCCTCTACCTTACCCAAAACAGATTTACATCCGTGGAGGGAGGAGATTAGGGCACTGGCTCAGGGCAAGAGTGGTAGATATTTTTCTAGAAAGTAACACTCGGAAAAATCAGGGACGAGTGTAGATTCTAGAATTACATTCTAGAATATTTTGAGAGCAGGAACTAGTGGACAGGAGTGATACGGCATCGGTACGTGTCATCCGGGAGTTCACGGAGCAACAGCAAATTGTTCTCAATAATGCAGCATTTGTGGCTCAATAAATATAATTAAGAAAAAAATGACAAAATAAACTGAAGTGAGAAAATAAACAAAGAAAAGTGTTTTAAAGTTTTATGTTAAGGACCCTGGACTAGGCTGAGCACTAGCCCAGCTTCAAACCCGGAGTAACCGGAACACAGTTCCCAAAAAACTTTTCAAAAATCCCAAAATTGGGATTTTTTTGATTTTTGGATCTATTGAAGGTACCAAGCTCCGGCCTATGAAATCCCTTTGCATGATATTGAAGAACAGATTGGGACATACAAAACTGGTCTTAATTTTTTGAAAGCAGCTATGCCAATTTATAATATGTTGTCTAAAGTTGAAATTTACATAAAAAATTGGTCTACTTCGGAAGGCTCTGGACCACGCAATAATACGAATTTTGATATTATTTTGCTTTTATAATATTTCCCGAAATGTTATCTTTCAGAAAAATATAAACACATTATTTATTTTTTTCTCATTTTCTGTATAATTTAAAATTAATGTAGGTACTTTTTTCGAAAAAAAATGGCGAAAATAAGTTTGAATGCACATAACTTTTGACTCAGTAGATATTTTTTAACAATTCTTTCTTAAGATTATTAATAAATTTGTTGTAAATTCAAAAAAATATACTTCAAGAAAATCGGGAAAGAATTGGATCCGTTATTAGCAAAATGGCAGACCAAGGTAGGCAAAAAAATAAAATTTTGCTTTTCAAATGCGAATAACTCGTAAACTATAAGAGATAATATATGGCTAAAGCAATGTTTTTTGTAGATCTCGTCTAGTACATTCCATATATATAAAAATCTTTCAAATCGGATCGCAAACAAAAATTTGGCATCATTTTTAATTTTTGATATACCCGAGTTGCCCCACTTTGGGGCATTGTGGCTCGGCCCCTACTCGGTTGTTTAAGACCAAATTCAAAACTTAAACTTATCACCTCCTCTATAGCCGTGGGAAATTTTATTAAAATCGGGCTATTCGTTTAGAAGTTACAGATATAGAGGTTCCTTACAGTACAGGAAAATTATTTTATAACTTTTATTTTTAATTATTAATTTTTATCACAAAATATAAATCACAACTTGGGTTTTTTGGTATTTTTAATTTTATTTTGTTTTTCAAAATTAATTTTTTTTTAAATATTTCTAATTGAAGCTTGAAACTTCAAATAAAATGTTGCAAATGTTTCTCAGATTTTCAGCATCTCCCTTTTAGATGCCGTAAATCATATTACACCATGGAAGCACCAAAAACACAAAAAGTCCAATATAAGGGCCACCTTTTACATTAGAAGTAAAAAAATTATTAATGGCTAACATTAAAAAATTACAATAATTACTGTGACGTTTTATTTATATTAAATAATAATGACATTTTTAAAATTAAATATATTTTTGTTAATATTTTCAATTGGGAGTGAAATTATATTCTTAAGTAGTATTTAATTTGTTTATAAATATATACAGTTATCTATTTAGTAGAACAGACAGACAATTTTCATTTGTCTGCATATTGCCTCATTACCTACGGCAAAAGCAAGAAAAAAAAATAACAAAAAAAAACTATATCCACAATGATTCAATGAACAAAAACTTTGCAAATATTGAACAGACTCAAACAAAAAAAAAGTACGACAGCAAAATAAAAACCAAACCACACCATAAAATTCTCACATACACATGAGCAAACATTGGCGAGGAAATGAGACAGAAATGAACGAGCGACCAAAAAAATAATAGCAAATAATTTGCTCATGAAAGTGGTAAATTAAGTTGTCATTAAAAGCTTAATTAAATTCTTTTGTTGATAGTTGACATGTTTGCCAACAACGAGCAAAAAAAAAATCTCTATATCTTTTTGTTCATCTCTGTGTCGAACAATAAAAAAGACACCAGCAACAAAAATTTTGCATCATGGATACTATTTTTGTTTTTTCTTAAATTTTTGGTTGAATAATGAAAACAAAGAGTTTTCATTTATTTTTTTTTTCTTTTTTTTTAAATTTAGTATTCAGCAAATATTTAACTAAAATTAAGGTCGAAATGAGAGGGTAAAATAAACATAAACTCAATGTTAATGTCATAGTTGAAGCATACGTGCAGGCGAAAGTTACATTCATCTCGCATACAAAGGCAAACGAATGAGCTTGCTATGAGAGTGTGTGAGTTTGTGTACTCATTTGTATGAAAAGTAATTTGCATAGCATACATACAGGCTGCTAATGATAAATATTTAACTAATGTGCGTGTAAGGAATTTTGAAAAAAAGCAAAAGTATTCTTTTATATTCAACCCTATAGGTACATGATGTACATGTGAAGTTATCCATACTGTGCGTATTAAAGTAGGTATATGCAAGTGGGAACCAGTGATATTGCTTAGCTCTCTTGAGATACCAACACTAAATAGACTATGACAATGTCTATATTAGTGGGGTAAAATAATGTCGGAGATGTCCAACATACTTTATATACTTAAATCTTATAAACATGGTTATCACCAGGGAAACCAAAATATGCAAATGCATGTTTTTTCTGGTGAGTCTAATGAGCACATGGATAAGATATTTACACGTTTCAGAACTATTTAAGAGTTTTAACATCGATTTGTTAGTGCATATTTTTGCTTATTTTACCTTTAAATGCATATTTTTGCATATATTGGTTTTATGAGCATATTTATGTCATATTTTTGCGTTTTTAGAGCATATTTTACTGTTTAATAGCATATTTTGACTTTATCAAAAACGAATTATGGCCGACTTCATAAACGCAGTAATGCAAAGCAATTACAAGGCAAAGCAATATTTTCTGACTATCATGAACGTATAAATGTTTTGTAAAGAATCATAAATAAAAACAGTTCACAAATTTGACAGCTGCTGCGCATGGACAAGCATTGCCATACAATAATGAAATTGCGACATTGCAATAACAAAATCTATTGCGATCATGAACAGTGTTGCTTTGCAAAATGCGTTTATGAAGTCAGCCAAATATTTTATTCTTTCGAAATATTGTTGACCAAAATATTGAGCGAAATAAAGGTATATCGTACATGACATAAAACGGTACTCATTTTGAGGTACATGTAGAAATATGCGAAAATATTCGAATCGTGAGAGGCGTTATGTTTTCTTTTAATTTCTTACACTAAACAAAATATTTTTCCTTTACAATCCGTCATATTGAAATAAAAACAATCTATGGATGATTTTATAATAAATAAAATTTAATATCGTACGTGACATACCGTACGTGACAGATTTTTCTTTTATAATAAAACAATATACATATATTCTGTAAATATATGACTTATTTTTCGGTGTTGTGTTACATGTTTTTACTTCCTTTGTTTAAAATTCAAAATTGAAAAATAGATGGTTTTTCACAAAAAACAAAAAATTTTTTTTTTGAAATTTAAAAAAAAAATTAAAAAAAAACAATTCGAAATTTTTTTTTTTTTTTAAATTAAAAAAACTGAAAAAAAAAATTTTTTTGAACTAAAAATATTTAAATCAGAGACATAACTGTTATAAGAAATATCTAAAAAAATGTATATTTATATAAAATATCATCAAAAATTACCTCTCGAAGCCTTTTCATAGCTTAAGTTCCTATAGTTTTTATGTTGTATTTATTTTTTGTTGTACTTGTTTTAGTTCATGCTATTTTTGTTATTTTATGTTACTTTACCTTTTTAGAAATGAATTGTATTGCTTTGTTTAAATAAAAGTATACTTTTTGGTTAAAAATTGTGTAAAAGATTGTTTTTTTAAGAGCATATTTTTTTAAATTTTAAGAGCATATTTTAAAGTTTTTACTGCATGTTTAAAGCGCTTAAAACGTTTCTTTTAGAGTATATTTCCGGTTTCCCTGGTTATCACAAACATATACTTGTGTACTGCAACCATATATATGATTAATGCAATCATGTGAATCGTAAATTAACCATATTATTATTACCTAAATCATATAAATAATTACTGTGACTATAATATTGTTAAAAAACTTGTAAAAATCTTGAAATGGTTACATTAAATATTCACAACTATATTTTTTCTCTGCGTGTATAGTATTATTTATTGAAATTTGTATCTATGCTTAAATATAACTTTCAATTTTCATAACTCGTGTGCCAAATGCATCCCATTGAGATCTTTCAAAATATTACAGACTAGAATGTCAATACATTAGTTGGGAAACTGCACAAAAAGACTAATGTAAAATACTTAACCCAAAGTAATGACACGTTGCCACAACAACCAGTATGAGAACTACCATCATCCTCAGCAACAGCAGCAACGCGATGATGATAGCAAATATTCTCTAAGCACTTTCGCTAGCAATTATGCACATCAGCGTTTACTTACCTCAAAGTCGTGCACAAAAATGACAACGACAATGGAACAAAAAAAAAACAAAAAACTACATAAAGCCTTTTTCAGTTTTTTTATTAATAAAAACGAACGATGACACACAGCTGAGAGACAGGAGCAAGAGCAGCAGCAAATATACATGAAGCTTGTTGAGCTGCACAGCATGTAGCACAGCAGCTGTAATACAGATTCTAAAACATCAGTGGAATTTTAATTATGCCAGGGGTATGATCAAATTCACTGTAATGGAAATAACACTGCAAAATAGCACGAAGGAAAAATAGAAATTCAAATTACCCCGTTTCGTAGAATTTCTTCTTTTTTTTTTTTTGGTACACAGCCAAACACGGAAGAGATAAACATTTTTGTTTTTTCGTTTTTTTAATTTTATGATAGTAGTTTCTTTGTAAAATGTGTGCAAAAAATATTGAAATTAATTTTTCTTCAACTTTCTGTTCAAACGACAGAAGAAAAAAAATTGGTTCGTTATTAAAAGTTGTCATTATCTTGGCCTGGAGTAATAAAATTATTAGTTGTCTTATAGTTGCAATTATTATTAGAGCTACACATCACTATAGTAGCTGAATTATGTAAATTCTTTGTGGCAACATGGATTTCTTAACAGTAATTAGAGAGTTTTCTTAGCTGGAGGTGAAGTACATACAACATTCGTTTTTAATTATTTACGAATAGTTTTTGTGTAATTAATTTTTAAAAAGTTGTATTAAATGTACAGAAAGTGTATGGGAATAAAATGATTTTACATATAAACTTCAGGTTTACTTAATTTGTGTCATCTATTGCCAGCAGAGTTTAAAATTACTACTATATTAGTCAAAAAATTGCAAAAAAAATCATAATTTTACATGAAAACTGCAACAAATATTTAACAAGATAATATTTCATTGTATACATACTAAAAATATAAATACTATTTTCCAATTCCATATATGCACAAGCTTCATGGTAGAAATATTTGTCGCAGTTTTTCCAAAAATATTTTGCCTTACAAAATATTTTACGTTGCAGCTAGAAGACAAAATGAAAATTTTGCATTTTTAAATCTTTTGCTGCCTAAATATATGTATATTTTTGGTTAGCAAAAACAAATGAAATTGCTTGTGTATAATATACAAAAAAATTACTACAAAAACATCATACATGCAAACAAATTGCAGCGTGAAAACCATAAACTGCAAACGATATGCGCAGTGAAAAATTCAAACAATGAAAATATGGAAGATGCTAAAAGTAGACTGCCAAACCATACGAAGTTGAAAAATGTAAAATACGAAATTGTGTAAAGTTAAAAATGTTTAAAGCGAAAATGTTTATTTTTAAAATATTTCCGCCGCATATATGGTTTTGTTTTGCCGCATATAGTCATTGAGTAGAAAAATGTGAAAAAAACTATGAAGTTGATTTGGGTGTACAAAATAAAAATTGTATTGAAATGTGTGTTAATAAAGAATTTTAGTGCAATAAAATAGAAGTTTTATTTTTTGAGGTATGTAATTGTATGTATTGTGAAAGATAAATTAAATTAAATAAGATTCTGGACACAGGATAGCTAGCGGAGGATATTATTATTGAATATATATACGAATTCAAATGTATTCATGCTGGTGGTAATAGGAGTCCAGAAAAATTAGTAAGAAAAAAAATAATTTTGTATGTAAAGCGGTTAAAAAAGGATATATAATGCAACAACAAAATGTGACAACAACAGCCAAATACCATAAATAACAGGATCATTCATTTTATGAATAAAATCTATCATAATAAAGTGTTGTACATTCAAATGTTTCCTTTCGTAAAATTTGCAACAGGAGAACAAACAAAAAAATAAGCAGCATAGAAAATAATTGTGGAAGAACAATTTTATGTGTAAGATATAATGCAAAAAAGGCACAGGTATAATTACAACAGTAGCAAAAGGAAATTAACTGCAACAACATCAACTTATACACACAAGTAGGTAATTATGATATAAAATTGCTGTATGTGTGTACATACAACAACAATTTATGCAAAAATCATAAACAAATACATAAATAGGTTCAGTTGTGATCGTGAGTGATTTTGTAGCAGGAGAAAAAAAGGATAAAGAGGAATGATAGAAAATGTAAGTATCAACAAAAGAAAGGAAAAGAGTTAAAAAGGGATAGAAAATGCAACAACCAGATTATGGAAGGACACATGCATGAAAGCAAGAATAATTTATCACTACAAATGAATACAAAGAGGTTATAAATAACAGGAGATACGAAATTTAAGAAAGTTCCTGAAAATATAATTCTACAATGAAGAAAATTTTACTGTATACAAATATCAAGTGAGAGCGAAAATGATCGACTTTGTTTGTGTTTTTAAAATTTAATACATATGAATGAGCATTTAAAGTTTAAATGCTCATTCATATGTATCCATTCGTAGTATTTCTAACAGGAGAACAAAAAAACAAATAAGCAACAGAGAACAAATTATGCAACGAAGGCACAACAAATTTTTTACATAGGCACGAGTGCAGCAGGAGAAAAAGGAAATACAACAACAACTACTTAACTACTACCTCAAGTAATTTTGAAATGCAACTGTTGGTTGTGTGTCCTCTAGCTGCATAATGCAACAACAACACATTCAAAAAATAGGAACAAATACAAAGCAAAGGAATTTCTAGACATGTGGTGGAGTACCGTTGCAATTAATTGCATTTTGTTGTTTCTTTACTGTTAATGTAGAAAATTAAAAAGTCAACAACAACTTGTGCAATCTGAAATGCAAATGAGTATGATTGGCTGAGCGTTTGTAACAGGAGTAAAATAAAAAAAATATAGAATGCTAAAAAAAAATATATGTATTGTGAAGGATAGGAATGCAGTGAAAGTACATTCAAGAAGGTTATGAGCAAAGGATAGCGGATGATATTATTATTGCATTGTTTGTGTAGAACTGATTTTTGTTGAATACCGTTACAGATCATTTTTTATTACGCATTTTGGTTTATTTTTAGATCGAGGAATTTTTGTCATGTGCACTGAGTTGTTGTTTTTTGTAAAGGATTTTTGTGCGTATTTGTTTTTTATTATTTGTACACTTGTCGTTGTGTCCGTTATTTTTTTTTCGCGAATAGTTGTAATATTGATTGCAGAATTATATTTTCAGGAACTTTCTTAAATTTCGTATCTCCTGTTATTTATAACCTCTTTGTATTCATTTGTAGTGATAAATTATTCTTGCTTTCATGCATGTGTCCTTCCATAATCTGGTTGTTGCATTTTCTATCCCTTTTTAACTATTTTCCTTTCTTTTGTTGATACTTACATTTTCTATCATTCCTCTTTATCCTTTTTTCTCCTGCTACAAAATCACTCACGATCACGACTGAACCTATTTATGTATTTCTTTATGATTTTTGCATAAATTGTTGTTGTATGTACACACATCCAGCAATTTTATATCATAATTACCTACTTGTGTGTATAAGTTGATGTTGTTGCAGTTAATTTCCTTTTGCTACTGTTGTAATTATACCTGTGCCTTTTTTGCATTATATCTTAAACATAAAATTGTTCTTCCACAATTATTTTCTATGCTGCTTATTTTTTTGTTTGTTCTCCTGTTACAAATTTTACGAAAGGAAACATTTGAATGTACAACACTTTATTATGATAGATTTTATTCATAAAATGAATGATCCTGTTATTTATGGTATTTGGCTGTTGTTGTCACATTTTGTTGTTGCATTATATATCCTTTTTTAACCGCTTTACATACAAAATTATTTTTTTTCTTACTAATTTTTCTGGACTCCTATTACCACCAGCATGAATACATTTGAATTCGTATTAAAAAAGCCAATCAATCAAAAAATTCAATAATAATATCCTCCGCTAGCTATCCTGTGTCCAGAATCTTATTTAATTTAATTTATCTTTCACAATACATACAATTACATACCTCAAAAAATAAAACTTCTATTTTATTGCACTAAAATTCTTTATTAACACACATTTCAATACAATTTTTATTTTGTACACCCAAATCAACTTCATAGTTTTTTTCACATTTTTCTACTCAATGACTATATGCGGCAAAACAAAACCATATATGCGGCGGAAATATTTTAAAAATAAACATTTTCGCTTTAAACATTTTTAACTTTGCACAATTTCGTATTTTACATTTTTCAACTTCGTATGGTTTGGCAGTCTACTTTTAGCATCTTCCATATTTTCATTGTTTGAATTTTTCACTGCGCATATCGTTTGCAGTTTATGGTTTTCACGCTGCAATTTGTTTGCATGTATGATGTTTTTGTAGTAATTTTTTTGTATATTATACACAAGCAATTTCATTTGTTTTTGCTAACCAAAAATATACATATATTTAGGCAGCAAAAGATTTAAAAATGCAAAATTTTCATTTTGTCTTCTAGCTGCAACGTAAAATATTTTGTAAGGCAAAATATTTTTGGAAAAACTGCGACAAATATTTCTACCATGAAGCTTGTGCATATATGGCATTGGTTTATAGTTTGTATATTTTCAGTATTTGTGCACATTAATATGAAAACGATTCATATTTATTGCGCAGTCGGTAGTCAAATGTAAAAAACGTTTAACTAATTTTAAACCCTGATTGCCAGCCTTCAATAGATAGCGTCTGAAGCTTTTAATAGCCCCAAACAAAAGCATATGCGTCTTTTTTCAGCTTGTCCGTAGTTCACCGTAGATCTACAACATATATTTATTCTGTTGTGCTCTACTAGTCTCGATCTTCATATGTCTTTGGGTTCAAGCCCCACTTTGCATCGAATTCTTTCGATAGGTTTAGTATGTACTTAATCATAGCCATGTGTTGCATGTTTAATTTCCATTATAATAACACCGTGCAACAGTCATTTGTACACATGGAAAATCGATACATACGTGGAAGTAAAGTCTATATATAGTTTCAGTTTTCGTGATCGAGTCAGATGTAATTTGTGAAATCAGAAACAATTTTTCAACAAATTATATGAAATTAAGGATGTAAAAATGTTGGCAGAATATTACCATCCAATAAATGATATACACAGTATAAAAAATTATTTTAACCCTTTGACGACGAAGAATTTTCCGCTGGAAATTTTTAAAATTTTATTGCAGATTCTTACTCGGAAAGGCGACATTACTAGACTAAAGTGTTTTCAAAATTTAAAAATTATTACTCCTTCTACGAGAAAAATCATGGGACATATGTGTCCCATTCGTCGTCAAAGGTAAACATTTGGGAACAAATGCATTGAACAATTAAGAGCTTTTTTTTCGTTTCAAAATGTACTGCTTTATTTACATTGCTAAACCAATAAAATCGAACAATGGTAAAAGGTGTTCCCAAACTTAATGCTAACAAAGAATTTTTAGTTAAATTTCAGAAGAAAAAAGCCAATCAAAATAACGTTTCGAAAGCGTTTCTGCAGGACAAAGAACAGAATTGATAGTCAAACAAACACAAATTGTTTCGCATGTAAAAAAACCAATGTGCTTTACTGGAACAGAAATTGTTTTGAATTTTATCACAACTAAGTTCGATTTTGATATAGATTTTCTGAGCCATTTACAGGATGTCATAATTTTAAATGAATATTTTGTGTTTTTATTTAATGTTTTTACTGAATTCTTTGTGGTTTCATTGTTTTTCAATTATAAAATATTAAATAAAATAAAAAAGTTAATAGAAAGATCTCTTTTATCTTTACCTTCAACGACGAATGGGACACATATGTCCCATCATATTTTCAGTCACCCGCGAAAAGTATAGAACCGATTCAAAATGCGTTGGTCAATAAATTTACATAAGGCATTGGTGCATCTAACACTAAAAGTTTATCCAACAGTATCAATTAGAACTCGAGATATAAGAAACCTAAAATTTTCAACAAAAAAAATACAATTTTCTTACTTTGAAACAAGGTAACCTTAGTTTTCACACGAATACCAAAGAAAACATTTGTTTTTTTTATCGAACAACACTGCTTAGATCAAAATCCAAAGACAATGAAAAATGTTGCGTTTCGTCCCTATACTCAAAATGTCCTATTATGTTCTACAAAAAATTACAATCAACTTTTCCAATTCAGCTCGAATTTTAAATTCGCCTGAAAGCAAATATCTATTGCTTAACTTTTCAAAGCTTGTCCATATTTTTATTAATTTCGCTCAGTTCTTTTAACTTATTTTTTATTTAACTCGTCAAATTGTAGTATTTCTACATTAAAAAATCATTTAAATAGTTTGTTATTACCTACAAGATTTATTTCAGTATGGGTTACAAAATTTATGTCTCCGATTGTCGAAGTGTAAATTTTACATGTGTTTTGTTTTTGTTAAAATTTTTGTTACAATAACAAAACACATGTAAAATTTACACTCAAAGTACACGTACAATTTTCTGAAAATAAGCGAATTCACTTAATTATGAATAAATTCGAAAATAAACCATCGATTTTTATGATCGATATCTCATTTTGTTCCTATTACATGTGGCTTTGTGATTAAGCAATAAACCTAAACAATTTCGGTCGTTTTGATTTTTCATGATTTTTTTAAAACAAAAAAATTGGAAATTTTTACATAAAAAATATATTTTTTGCTTCAATTTGTTATTATAACTCCGAAACTATGGAGCCGATTAAAACGCAATATATATGTGAAAATTTGTATATAGCATGGGGAAAACGTTGTCAATAATCAATCAATCGAAAGAAGTACACTAACTACTCAATTTTATGTATATCAAACAAAAAAGTAATATTTTGTGAAAATGAGCGAATTCACTTAATTGTGAATAAATTCGCAAATAATCCATCGATTTTTATGATCGATATTTCATTTTATTCCTATTATATGTGGCTTTGCGATTAAGTAATAAATCTAAACAATTTCTGCCGTTTTCGATTTTTCATGATTTTTTTAAAACAAAAAAATTGGAAATTTTTACATAAAAAATATATTTTTTGCTTCAATTTGTTATTATAACTCCGAAACTATGGAGCCGATTAAAACGCAATATATATGTGAAAATTTGTATATAGCATGGGGAAAACGTTGTCAATAATCAATCAATCGAAAGAAGTACACTAACTACTCAATTTTATGTATATCAAACAAAAAAGTAAAATTTTGTGAAAATGAGCGAATTCACTTAATTGTGAATAAATTCGCAAATAATCCATCGATTTTTATGATCGATATTTCATTTTATTCCTATTATATGTGGCTTAGCGATTAAGTAATAAATCTAAACAATTTCTGCCGTTTTCTATTTTTCATGATTTTTTTAAAACAAATATATTGAATATTTTTACATAAAAAATATATTTTTTGCTTCAATTTGTTATTATAACTCCGAAACTACTGAACGGATTAAAACGCAATATATATATTGAAGGATATGTAAATTTTAACTTTTCTAAGATTACTTTAATAATATCGGACTAACCCTTTTTGAGTTTTCATAAATTATGTGGAGAAACATCTAAAAAAAATTCTCAACTTTAGAAAAAAAAATTTAAAAAAATCTATCCATAGAATTAAAAAATTTTACAATTTTTGTACTTAGGAAACCATGATGCATCAAATCTATATATTGGTTAGTGAAGCCTTTTTTTGCTGTTGACCTGTGTTATAGTTCGAAATTATCTATTTTCAGCTAAACTCCGCTGAGCTCCGCAAACAAAAAAAACAAACAAACATTTTAGTTCATCATTTTTGTACAAAAACTTCCCATGCGCTTCGGTTTAAAGATTTAGTATAAATAGCTGATGTACATAATTTCGTTTCTTTTCAATTATAGAATTTTAGTCATTACTGCGCATGTCTGAGCAAAAAAGAATTTTTATTTCAACATTAACTGTTTTGTATTTGCTAAGGTTTATTGAATATTTTGTTTAGTACAAAAATTCCCATGCGCTTCGGTTTAAAGTTTTAGTATAAATAGCTGATGCTCATATTTGCGTTTCTTTTCAACAATAGAATTTTAGTCATTACTGCGCATGTCTGAGTAAATTTTTATTTCAACATTAACTGTTTTGTATTTGCTTAAGTATTGCTTTGTCAATGTAAAAGTCGACTATTTTTTGGACATGCGCATTAATTTAGTTTTGTACAATAATTCCCATGCGCTTCGGTTTAAAGTTTTAGTATAAATAGCTGATGCACAAGCGTAAAATCTCTGCAAACAGATACACAAACTTGCGTTGCTTTTACATAAGCGAATTTTTGTCATTACTGCGCATGCCTGAGCAAAAAAGAATTTAAATCAACATCAACTGTTTTGTATGTGCTTAAGTACTGCTTTGTCAACGAAAAGTCGACTATTTTTTGGACATGCGCATTAATTTGTTAGGTTTATTGAAAATTTCGTTAACAGCTTTAATATAAATACAAGCTGTATGCAAACAGCAATATTTATATTGGTTTGGTGCACCAAACTGTCAACACATAGTGGTTTAGAAACCTTTTTCTTTTTTTTTAATAATTCGGTATCTCGGGAACTATTGGAGATGTTGTTACGAAATTTCATATGGTTGGATTTGAGGTATTTTTGAGTTGATTTGCAGTTGTTCAGATTCCTAGCGCTAATGGGGGCCAGTGCATTGCCCCTCAAAGTTGGTCACCTCGGGTCTAAATTTTTTAAAAAATCACCAAAAATCCATTTATGATCCGAATAAGGTAGATCTACAAAAAATACAATTAGATTTGTAGGTTATCTCTATTACTTGAAGAGATATTTAGGTTTATTTTTTTTTAATTTTGCTCGATATTTTTATTTTTTTTTAGATGTGGCGGGCCTACGGAGGGTCGATTTTTTTTCTAAAATATTACCAATATTGGTGATAAAATTCTAAATAAAATAAAACCAAGTTACTGACAGGTATTGTGTCCCTATAAAAAGTTAAACGCATCCAAAATTGGAACATGTAAAAAGTGCCCTATCTTTTAAGTTTTTTCCCAAAAAGGCCCATATATTTTTTCTTTTGAAGAAAAAAATCTTCTTCACAATTTACCATTTTTATATGATCCTGAAAGAGAATTTAAAGTAAAAGCATGTAAAGTAAATATAGGCTCACTTAAGCGGACACAACACCACCAGACCTATCCAAACTTGGCCAATTTTTAAAAAAAATTTCAGATATGAGTAAAAAATTCTATACAGGCAAAGCACCAATCCTCAAAAAAGCTTTATATTTGTATAAACTTGTATGCTTCTTAAACATTTACAAAGTTTTTTCTACTACACGGTAAGTAATGGAACATATTTTCCCCGGTTTTAATAATTTCGCTATTTGAAAAAAAAAAAATGTCAAAATATATAATGTCTTGATATAAGGACATTTAATTTAATATTAGTTCCAAATTTTGTTATGATATCTTTAAGCGTTAAAATTTTAAACTAATTCAAATTTTATGTTTTTCTTCATGTAAAATCACCATATTATAAGTTTTTAAGGTAAATGACGTCCCAAAAATTTATAAAATTATTTAATTTTACCAACATTAATAACAAATACTTATATGAAAAGCCTTTATTTACTCCTCAGAAGTTCAACAAAACTTGACCCTTTGAAAAATTTATACGTTTGTAAATTTTGAATTTAAAGACATACTGACTTAACAGAGAGTTAAAATTTTTCAAAGGAGGCAAGGTTTGCGGTACTTCTAAGGAATAAATAAAGGCTTTTTATATTTACACACACCAGAGAATTTTTTGATTTTTTTAAGATCATGAAAGTCATTATAGTCCGACTTAAATCTTTATTTTTCTGAGCCGAATCTATTTTTCAGTCCAATCTCCAACAAACCGAAAAGTTTAAATTATAATCGATGGATAAATTTTAGGATTTTTATTGTCTTAAAAGAAAATCAAGTAATTTGTGGTGTTTGCTCACTTTTGGGACTCACTGTATATTATTTTTTTATATTTATAATAGCGGATACCCAGCGTGTGCTACTACGCTAAAACATGGTATTTTCATTATTAACCACTCAAAAACAGAAAACTGATAATATTTTCGAATTAGCAAGAAAAATTAGTCCAGGAACCATTATGTTTCAAAAAGTACCGCATTATGCGAAAGTGACCCATTTTGGTAAATTTTTTGTCACTCTATAGAAAAAACACATTTTCGAATATCAAATAAGTGCCAAATTCCATTTGAAATTTTTTTAGAAAGACTGCAATTCCATTTAAATTCAACTTCTGGGATATGGGATACAAAAAAGTACAAAAACTCGGTTTTTGTCCGTTTTATACACTAAAAGTACAAAAATCAAAAATTACCACACACCAGTCCACTTGCATATTTTGCATAAATTCAGATTAAGTTGGATATTTGGTGCTAGTTTTTTTAGTTCCGTTTTTGCCCCCTTAAAATTCGGATTTCTAAAAATTCCATTTTAGTGGATCTACACAGGGGAGGTTCCTACATACAAAATTTTATGACATACATATTTTAAATATTCAAAATTGGGAAAAATGTTTGTATGGGAAAATTCGAAAATCGGCTTTACGAATGGACCACATGTAGTATTTTAGGTGTTTAAAACTATCCTCACATAATGCCTTTCCAATGAAACTGGTTCGGAACTAATCGGTTGGATGGTTTCAGAGTCTATAACGGACTAGACTAATGTATAAAAAGTACCAAAAAGAATTTTTTTTAGAAGGTCTACATTCCATTTAAATTAAATTTCTTGGATATGGGATACAAAAAAGTACTAAAACTAGTGTTTAGCCTGTTTTATCCTCTTAAAAGTCCACTTATTTTTTGCATAAATTTATACATTTATACAAATTTTGGGTAAAATGTTTGTGTGCGAAAATTCGAAAATCGGCTTTACGAATGAACCAAATGGACCTAATGTAGTATTTTATGTGTCTATCATCACATGAATCCTGTATCGAACGCAACTGATTCGTCTGAAGCGAGCAACTGATTCGTTGTATGCGGCCAGACCTTAAACCGTAATATTCCATCATGACATCTAGGACACATGTTGCAATACCTGTTAAAAAATCGCCTTATAGTCCAGACCTTGACCCGTCAAATTACTATTTCTTTCGATCGATGCAGAAGTATCCGTTGTTGGCCTCAAAAGATTAGTGGTTGCCATGGGAAAATTTCATAGCTAACAATGCACAGTGGGGCAGAATCAAAATTTTTTGGAAATAAATCTTGCATTTCTAAATGGCTGGTCAGATTATAATAAAATTTAACGAGGTCGTAGCCAAGAAGTATTTGAGTTCATGTTATTAAAATGGGCATTACAAATACTTCACTGGCGGCGCTGTGGGGGCTCAAAGTAGGGTACCTTCGACATGTAAAGTTTTTAAACATGTGCCATTTTTTTCTTTCCCATCGGATTTCAAATATTTTTATATTTTTGGAAAGCGTTCTGCTAGGCCTGGAAAAAAGATGTTTGCGTGTGCTATTTATCTCTTACAATTTCAAAGTTATAGGCATTTCAAAATTTAAATTAGAAAAATTTTCCATACCTTGATCCGCTTTTTTAAAAATATAGGTCGTGCTTTTGGACCAAATGGAGTCGAATTTCGTTGTTGGTAAGACAAGTAAATTGCCAATAATATACAACAGATTTCAGAGCAATATCATTTATGAATCTAAAAATAAACGATTTTCAATTTAAAAATTAAAAAAAATTAAAATTTTTGCTGTTTTTTTGGACGAAAAGCTGACATAACTCTTTTTTATTAAAAAAAAAACTTTCTTTAAGAACATATAACAATTTTATATTTTTCTATAAGGTATCTTTAAGGAGAACATTTTGTTATAAAAAATGTGTTGTATTATTCGAATATGTCGGTCTTACGCCCTTTGGAATTTGACCTATTTTTTATCAAAATTTCAACATTGGGCCACATGTTCTAAAATCCCAAAGCTGGGATCAGAAAATGGAAAGCAGCTTTGGAAACCTTGATATGTTCCCTAATTATCCCCAAAGCATTTTCCCAGGCCTGAAGGAAATGTGATATCTATGGGCAAAATTGTAAAAAAATACAATTTTTGGGATTTCGCTCCAATTTTTAGGAATTGCGGGATTCCCTTTGATCTTTTGACAAATTATTTTACACCTTGTTATTTAGAATGACAATTTTAAGTAACATTGCAAATTTCATTTAGATCTGTTAATAAATAACGATTTTATTACATATTACATATTTATTGAGTTTCTAGAACTGAAATTTGTATCAAAATTTTAATAGGATTGCAAATATTAGGACCAATTTGATCCACATTTATTCCGATCTAACCTTTTTGGTTTAAATAATTTAATTTTGGTCTTACAAAAAAAAATGTCAAAAAATGCCACTTTTAAAATTCAGTCTTTCGCCGCCCCTGAAGCATTTGTAGGTTCCATTTTAACAACTTCAACTCGAATTCTCCTTGGCTATGCCCACGTCAAATGTGAAATTTGTTTGGATAATTTTCAGAAAATCTTAAATAATTAAATTTTGTTAAAAATGAATGTTGAAATAAACAATTCATTCACTCAGCCCATAATCTGCTTATAGCCACATTTGTTAGTTGACTTGTTATGAATATAACAAAAATTAAATAAAACGAACAAAAAAAAAAAAAAACACACACAATTCTATACAACTTTCTTGTCTAGTGATTCTATTCAAGTTTTTCTTGAAACTTCCTAGCCAAGTCTACTAAATACTGCTCTTAAACTCTCTGGAACGGGTGGGTGTGTTATGAAAATGCAGTTGTTAATTTTTATAACGTCTAGTGCATTTATGCATTTAGTGTCACAATAAATCCATAAGTTCAAGTATCAGGTGTATGAACTTTGAAACTAAAAACAAAACAACAGCAACAAAAAAACTTATTACTGGGCTTTCTTTAATTACAGGGCTCTTAGACAAGAGCTGTGGTGAAATATGTTGTTCATACCAGCAAAAGAACTCACTTGTATTTTAGTTCAGTGTCTGGCTATTTCGACCAAAGCTAAAGGAAAAAGTAAAACTTCACATTTGCTGTTGCTAGAGTTCGGGTAAATAATCTTTGTTTTGACAGCTAACTGTGACAAGTTTCACTAGGAAAATTTTCAAGTATGTCAGCTTAGTATAAAACAGACATTTATGTCCATATGATAAACTATATGCGAATACATATATGGATATTTACTGGCACAAATGTACTAGTTTTGTGCCAGTAAATGTATCATGTAGGAAAAGTGAATTCAGAAAAAAGTGTTTTCAGACGTCTCGAGTTGATATTCAAGCGTTAAATGTCACATACGGCGACATTAATCTTTGTCGTTTGCCAGTTAAATGTTAAACACAACCGTTTTGTTTGTTTTCATTTTTCCAACATGTTGTTGCGAAATTATTTTTTTTTCTTGTTGCCTACTTCAAGGCAGTTGTTGTTTACATTTAATTGTGGCTACAAGTAAACAAAATAAATGCACTTATTTCTATAGCATACTTTAGGTTACCATTAGCTGCATAATTGTGAGGCCAACTTTTTGAAAAAAAATTTTTGTACCATACATTTCATTTAAAATGTCAGCTTACCTGAAAATAGAAAAAATAAATTTAAATTAGTAACATTTTATGAACATTTGTAAACTATTTTAAATCAATAATACTCATATAAAGCTAATTAACAAATCCATATAATCTGTGTTTAGAAATAATGCTTATACGCATTATTTTTTATCACCACATGCAGGAATATTGTAGCAAAGTTTTCATATTTAGTTTTACAAATAATATATCACTTCATACATAATTGAATTTAGTTTTATTTTTTATTTTTCATAAAAAGTAATAAACCGTTAAAATAAAGTTTTATCAACATCCGCTTTATGTTGAAAGTTTTAAATATTTCACAAAAAGGATTAAAAGCTTAAAACTATATATGTTTTGTAGTTGTGGATGTATGATGATGATGGAAACTCTCTTCATATGCATATGACAAGCAGCAGCAACAAACACTCGACATAAACGTTAACAGCCACTAGATATTAAATAAAATGCTTATAAAATAACAATTAACGTAAATGTATCATATCAACAGCTCTGTTTTTACTCTAATGTAACCAATGTTAACACTCGAGAAAATAGGAACAATTTTGAAGGAATAATTCGGTAGAAAATATTATTGGGTTAAATCCCACATGACTGTTCTCTCTGAATAAAATCTAAAGTATAGCTGAAGCATTCGCACAAACCTCGGTATAAACAAAATTTATGAAAGCCCAGCTGCCATAGTACCAATCGGTGCATAATTTACTATAGCTTCTAATAGCTTAAGATCCAATAGAATACTGAAAATTATATTAAAAAACAAATTTGGTCTATTGTCTATTTATACCCTACACCACCATAGTGGGGAAGGTATAATGCGTTTGTGCAGATGTTTGTAACGCCCAAAAATATTGGTCTAACTCCCACCTTAAAGTATACCGATCGACTTAGAATCACTTTCTGAGTCGATTAAACGATGTCCGTCCGTCTGGCTGGCTGTCCATGTAAACGTTGTGCGCAGAGTACAGGTAGCAATTTTGAAGATATTTCGATCAAATTTGGTACGTATATTTTTTTCGGCCCAAGGACGAAGCCTATTGAAACTGGATAAAATCGGTCCATTATTTCACCTAGCCCCCATACAAATGTCCTCACGAAATTGGACTTTATCGGTCATAAATGATTTATTTATATATGTATCTACCCAAATTTCGCTCAAAATAAGTAACATATATACAGAATTCATGTCACCAAATTTTGTTACGATCGGTCCATAATTAGTCATAGCTCCCATATAGACCCGCTTCCGAAAATCACTTAAACGTGCATAAATCTCCTAAAAATGTTGGTATATACACAAAATTCAATATAAATAACTTTCATTAAGTCATAAATCACACGACCTAATTTCAAGGTGATCGGTCCATAATTGGTCATAGCTCCCGTATAAGGCCCACTTCCGAAAATCACTCACGAATATAAATTATTGATATTTTAAAAGAAAAATGTTTTTGCTCATTTACTTGGTGTAGGGTATTGGGCTTGACCGATCATACTTTCTTACTTGGTTTAATATATTTTTGTGTAGATGTAAATGTCCTAGAAATTTAAAATTACGACCATGTAAATCAACAACGAAAAGACAAAATCTAAAATTAAATAAGTATTACAAAATAGGCTACGAAATACATTTTCAAGAAACAACAAAGTTGTGATCAAATATTAAATTTTCAAATAGGTCCCAATCTAATAGGTCTAACCTAAAATATGTAGAAAAGTTAAAATTTGTACTTATGAGGATTAACATTTAGCTTTTCTAGAATCGATAAAATTATTTATTAATTTTTTGAACTTCCAGCATCTTTACTGAAAGGACAACATTGCTCCTGTCAACAGATATCTGTCAGTTGATTCCTGTCAAAATAATCTGCGTCATTTGACAGCCATTGATTGCAGATTGACCAAGGATAAGCTTGATAAATACTATGGAAATTCAGCACCATCAACTTTAATGATAAAACAGTGGTTTACTGAATATTGTTGTGGCCGTGCAATAACGGAATATGTCGAACGTTCTGGACGTCTAGATGAGGTCGCTACACCCGAAACAATTTTACTCCAACTATGAAATCATCTGACAATCAAATACTTATTTTAATGACCACGACAAATTTTATTTTTTTGGAAGGGATAAAAATTGGAGAAACGTTGAAAAATGTGTATAGAGCTCAAAGGAGATTATTTTGAAAAGTAAAATGGTTTTTTATCATAAACCTGTGTTTCATTCAAAAAGTCATGGACTAATTGTTTTTTTTTTAAATCTCATATATAACCAACAATTTAAATAATTATAACCTTCACCATGATTGGCAAGGGTATATATAAGTTTGTCATTCCGTTTGTAATTTCTACATTTTTCATTTGCTGCCCCACAAAGTATTTACACATGTTTATTCTGGATCGTTATATATAGCGAAGCCGATATAGCCATGTCCGTCTGTATATTGAAATCAACTTTCTGTACCCCCCAAATAACTTACAGACATGATTGATACATCAATATATCAAGAAGTCTTCCGGCTCGGTCGCTATTCTGAAGATATAAGGAAAAAAATTTTTACTAATAAATTAAAAAAAAAAAATAAATTTTCAAAAACAATTAAAAAAAAAAAATATTTTGTTTACCTAAAAATATTTAAAATTTGTATTTTAAAGTATAATTTGGTGAAGGGTATATAAGATTCGGCACAGCCGAATATATCTCTCTTACTTGTTTTTTTCGGTCCATAATTTTGCCTAACAACCATACAAATGTCCGCGCGAAATGCTGTTTGAGCCGTCATAAATATATTGCTTATGCGGCAATCCTGATAAAATTTTGCACAAATTAAATAAGTTTTATATGAACATAAATCTGTCTATCAACTTTTGTGATGACGGTCACCCCATATAACCCCTATATCAGAAACATTTTTATTGTTACATTTTGATTGATAAACCTTATAATCAAACTAAAAATCGCAATTTTAAAGATAACTAGACAAAATTTGCCACGAACCTGTTGAATTTGGTTAGAATCGGTCGATTATTTCTCCTAGTCCAAATATAACTGCATTATGTTATCAAATATGTTAGTATCCAAATAAAATTCAACATAATTGTTTTTTTTTCAAAATTTCTAAAACAAATTTTTTTTTTAATTTTTTAAAATTGTTTTTTAAATGTGTGTTAGTGAAAATAAAAATTTTCATCGGAAGAATATCCATATATCCATGTCCGTCTGTAAGTCTGTATGTTGAAATCAACTTTTCGTATCCCCCAAATAACTTACAAACATGATTGATACATCAATATATCAAGAATTCTTCCGGCTCGGTCGCTATTACGGAGATATAAGGAAAAAAAATGT
Organism: Calliphora vicina; assembly: GCF_958450345.1. Taxonomy (NCBI): domain Eukaryota; kingdom Metazoa; phylum Arthropoda; class Insecta; order Diptera; family Calliphoridae; genus Calliphora; species Calliphora vicina. The sequence goes on from NC_088784.1 coordinate 81,711,140, forward strand.
CATAATTTTTTTTTACTAATAAATTAAAAAAAAAAATTAATTTTCAAAAACAATTTAAAAAAAAAAATATTTTGTTTACCTAAAAATATTTAAAATTTGTATTTTAAAGTATAATTTGGTGAAGGATATATAAGATTCGGCACAGCCGAGTATAGCTCTCTTACCTGTTTTTTTTTCGGTCCATAATTTTGCCTAACAACCATACAGTCAGCGCGAAATGCTGTTTGAGCCGTCATAAATATATTGCTTATATGGCAATCCTGATAAAATTTTGCACAAATTAAATAAGTTTTATATGAACATAAATCTGTCTATCAACTTTTGTGATGACGGTCACCCCATATAACCCCTATATCAGAAACATTTTTATTGTTACATTTTGATTGATAAACCTTATAATCAAACTAAAAATCGCAATTTTAAAGATAACTAGACAAAATTTGCCACGAACCTGTTGAATTTGGTTAGAATCGGTCGATTATTTCTCCTAGTCCAAATATAACTGCATTATGTTATCAAATATGTTAGTATCCAAATAAAATTCAACATAATTGTTTTTTTTTCAAAATTTCTAAAACAAATTTTTTTTTTAATTTTTTAAAATTGTTTTTTAAATGTGTGTTAGTGAAAATAAAAATTTTCATCGGAAGAATTTCCGATTTATTGATGTATCAATCATGTTTATAAGTTATTTGGGGGCTACGAAAAGTAGATTTCAACTTACAGATAGCGGAGATATAAGGAAAAACCCAGGACAATTGACCTATTTTTGATCTATATCTGGATTACTAAGTTATTAATATAGACAATATAGATATTCAACAATAAGACCTATTTTAGTTTTAATTTTTTTTAAATTTTAAAAAAAAATTTTTAAAAATTAAAATTTTTAAAATTTGTGTTTTTCATAATTAAATTTTTTTTTACTATAAAATTTGTGTTTGTATAAAAATATTTAAAATTTTTTATTTTAAAGTATAATTTGGTGAAGGGTATATAAGATTCGGTAGAGCCGAATACAGCTCTCTTAATTGTTTTCTGCTTATTTTGTGAAATGCGAAAATTTCAATGCAAAAACTTTATAATGCCTTCCACACGCAGAGAAAAAATATAATTGGGCATGGTTACTGTAACCATTTAAATAGTGTTACAAGATTTTTAACAATATTATAGTCACAGCAACTATTTACATGATTGTGGTAACCATAATATGGTTAATTTATGATTCACATGATTGTATCAAATATATATATGGTTACAGTAAACAAATACATGTTTGTGGCAACCATATTTATGATGAATAATTTTATCACAATATGTTGTTCTCAGATTATGATAAGCTGAGAGCAACATAATATGATAAGTCCTACATCATATGAATGGTTGTCACAAACATATATTTGTTTACAGTAACCATATCTATGGTTGATAAAATCATGTGAATCGTAAATTAACCATATTATGGTTACCACAATCATGTAAATGGTTACTGTGACTATAATATAGTTAAAAAACTTGTAACAATATTGAAATGGTTACAGTAACCATGCCTAACTATATTTTTTCTCTGCGTGCAATTACGGAATAACATAGTGACTACTTCAGACCGTCTGCATTACTTATAAATACTATTGTAATGACTTATATAGTAGCATTATATGTAAATATTTATTAGACATTTATATTTTTACACTAGCAATACTTAAGATAGGGTCACACATGGCAAATATTTGACGTAAAAGACGTAACCACTAAATAAAATATATTTGAATTCTTTTATTTATTTCAAAAACTCCTTTTACTTACTACTATTCAAAACAAAAAAATTTGTTTTATTTTATTTGATGTTGTTTGATCTTACAAAACACTTGTAAGAGTAAACACCTCAAACAAATTTGTGCTAATAAAAGTGGTTACGCTAAATATTTGCCCTACCTTTAGTAACATGTTATACAAAAAGTCAATATTATTCTTATTTAGTAAGAAATATTTTACGCATAATTAGTTCTGTTCTTGTCGAAGAAGAGGGATCAATTTCCATTTTTTTCATCTTCTAAACTACAATATATCTTTTGAAAGAATATGATCAGCCGTCAGCTGATCCGATACCGTTGTAACTGCTAACGGCTTGTGTTTAGTAATTTCAAAATAATGACTTATTTAACTCCTTTTTGAAGTAGTAAGTTTGTGGTTATTACTTACCTCCAATGACATCATTGCAGTGAAAATAATGTGCTAATATTGATGCTATGTAAGTCTTAAATTATCTTTATATTACCATTTTAACCCATTACTATGTAATGCAATATTTTCCTGGGTTGTTGCATTAGCTAAAAATGTTGATATATGATTTTGAACTGACAAGTATTTGTGACTGACTTTGTTTTGTGAGTGTTCTAACTTGTGAATACATGTACTATGTTTAATAGTAAAAGAGTTTTCCATAAATGTTGGTAAATCCAGCTAATCTCTAAAACAAGGTATTAACTCAACTCAACAATGGATGGCAGCAACAAAACCAACAAATATTTACAAAACAACAAAGTTGTTATTGCGGCTGTTGCTATTTTTCATAACCCAACAAAATAATAATAAAGCATAAAAAACTCTGACTAAAAAGCTATAGAAATTATTAAGCAAAACAACTGGATTATTGATGATTTTTTTGCAGTAAAAGTAGTTTATTGTATATTGCTTCAAATGCTTTAATTTGAGGTTTTTAAAAAACTTATTCGAGATGTGCTATATTCATGTGCCTTAACTCACTGCTACTTTACTGCAAGTAGCTATATATATAGCTGCAGTTATTTAGCTGAAACTACAGCTATTGCTTTCAAAAAATATTTGCTGGGAAACTTAACGAAACAAAACATAAACGATACAACATCATTCATACATAATAGTTATGCACAAACACGCTTATGTTGAAAAGGAGTTTTCTAGTTTTGGTTTGTTTTAAAAGCGATAAAAACCCCTAAATATTTTGTTATTTTTGCTATACTAGTTTTTAGGACGATAGAGCGAGAGGCAGGGTGAGAACAAAAAATAAGCTGAAATCGTTACAATGAAATTAAGTGCACCGGCAAAGTAAAAGTTTTATTAACACCGCTATTAAAGGTTTACTTTATACTTTTTTTTCTTGTTTTTGCTAACAACAATTTATATATTTTTTACAATAAATTGTTTACTGGCTTAAAACAAAATGGGTGCAAAAACATAAGGGATAGAAAAAAAGAACAAAAAAGTTGAGAGTATTGTAAAAAGTTGCAGTGGATATAAAGCACTCTACAATAAGTATTTAAATAACAGTGAAATTACCAATTCTCAACTGCTGCCAACATTTTGAATTCAACGGTGTTGAATCGGACAGAAAAAACTATTTAGTACAACATCGATATTCGTCATTATAGAGATTTCCATAAATTATTTCAATGCTTTTAACTCTAAAGGAGAATTCAAAACCACTCCATTGTATTTGAGAGATTGATCCATAATTGCTCGTAGTTTTGGAAAATGCTCTAGATATGTAAACACTGTGGTGATCAAACACTTGGACAAATTTAAAATATCTTTCTTTAATCGTCATCATCGTTATCATAATAAGTAGCTAAAAAATAGTTAAACATGCATGAGGGTTGCAAGCTTTGAAAGACAAACAATATTCTCTATAAGGGCCATACAGCAAAAAAACTCCTGCTTGATCCACACAAGTACTGCCACCCAAATGAAAAACTAAAACGAACAACTTTTACGGTCATTAATGTTTGAGTAGCAGCAGCGGCAGCGTCACCATTAGAGCCAGAGCAAAAAACAAACAGAAAAAGTAAAACACGCTTAAAAGTTGCGTAACAAAGTGTCGCTAAAGTTTTTCATTTTAGCTTTATAAAAGGTACTTAAATACTTTTAGACTATAATTTCTTAGCTACTAATGAATAAATAATGAAATTTCCTTATAAAAACAAAGGAACCAACAAAACTTAATACCGTATTTAGTTGGGTGGGGGGACCTTCAAAGGCATAAAACTCTGGAAGTTATTAAACTTAAAGGTATGCAATAATTATTTTGTTTATTGTTTATAAGAATGAGAAAAAATAATAATAAATAGTTAAAATGCTATCAAGAGAAGTAAAAATAACATTAAAAAAACGACAAACAAAAAAGTTATGCGACAACATGACAACAATGAAGTAAATATTAAAGACATGAAGTGGATTAAAAATGAGAAATTTTAGTTGTTAAATGTTTAAAGTACTAGACTATTTCAAATATTATTTAATAGTTAATAAATATATGTATATAAATCAACGACCGTTCCTTTTACTACCTTTCGATACAACGATCTTTTATATATAAAAATCCTTTTATAACTGCTTTTTAGTGATTTAATTTTTTATCAGAAAATATAAATAACAATTTGTATATTTTAATTATGTGTACCAGTTTTTTTCGGTATCTGCTTTTAAATTATCATAACTTTAAGAGGTAAATTAGCCACCTAAAATTTCGCACTTTCAGGTTCTTGCTATATGATGTTTTAGCTATAAATAAAGTTTCAACGATTGTTGAAATTGTTTGAATTTAATATTTAATAATATCTTATCCCTTTAATGCATATTGTTGCCAATTGTCTACATTCCAGTTCCACTTAATTTTAGATGAAAATAAGCTTGATACTAATTCAGATACTCTTTCAGCAAAATCAAATGGAGTACGAAAAGTTTCAGCTAATTGAATTCTAAATCAAACTAAAATCATTAATTTTTATTTTATACGGGATACCAATAAGTACTAAAACTCGGTTTTCAGCCACTTTATCCCCTTAAAAGTACCACACCCCATTTTATACCCTTAAAAGCACAAAAACCAAAAGGTACCACACACCTGTCCACTTATTTTTTGCATAAATTCAGATTGAGTTGAATTTTTGGTACTAGCTTTATTAGTTCAGCTTTTACCCGCTTAAAATTCGAATTGTTAAAAATCACTTCTTAGTGGATCTAAACATCGGGGGAGGTTATTACATACAAAACATTATGACACACACATTTTAAATTTTCAAAATTGGGAAAATTCGAAAATCGGCTTTACGAATGTAAAGCTTTTTACATTCGAAAATCGGCTTTAATGTTGTTTTTTAGGTGTCTAAAATCATCTTCACAAAATTTCCTTACTGATAAAACCGGTTTGGATCTAATCGGTTGGATGGTTTCAGAGAGAGTCTATAACGGACATAGGTAGAAACATTTTTTGTGCTTTATATTTTACTAGCTAAACTCGGTCTGCATTGCTGGCCTTTAGAAAACATCAGTTTTATATTGTATCTTGATCTCGATTTTAATATACAGTGTCAGAAGTTTTCCGATTTTAGTAAAACTTTCAGACTATCTTTGAAATTACCTGGACTATATTATTCTGAATAGATTTTACTTTAAAATCATAACAGTAAGGAAATTCGGCTCATTCTCCAAAATATGGCCAAAATATTAGTTTTTCTCGAAAATCTCAAAATTTAACTCTCTGGTACGGAAAAACCATATTTTTATTCCCTTTTATGTTGTCAATAAATCCCCATGTGATGATCAAAAAATTCTGAAATTTGTTTAACAAAATTTTTAAAAATTTGAAAATGGAGTTTTGAAACTGCCGTTAAAAAAAATTATTTTTTTTGGTCATACCTGGGAATAGGTTAGCGGTATGCTACGAAGACAAAAACTCATATGCAAGTAAATATGGATATATTCTAAGTAAAAATAAACTTTTATTTTAATATTTCTCAAAATATGTTAATTTTGTTCCTACATTTCATGTTCTAGTAGCCTGAGATACGTTAATGGCCTGGCGATTTTTTAATAACTTTAACATTTTTTAACCAATTTTTGTCTTTTATATCTTATTAGAACGACAATTATGTACACATTTCGATTCTTTTAAATTAAATTGCAAAAGTAATTATTTAACGGCAAAATTTTTACAAAAACTGAAAAAAATGCATTTTTTCCCCTTGTAAATGCACCTCAAAACTAAATCGCTAAGTCGGCACGGGTTGCCCTTCTTAGAACAAGCTAAAATTTTTTTTGGTGGTATTTTATGTTATTACACAAGTTTTCAGGGGGTACCGTCTCAACATTTCCAAAAATTTAATTCTAAGGGACACTCTAATATACATACATCTCTCATTTATCCTCACTTAGTTACTGAAACTGAGAGAAGTTTTGTTTTACATTTTTAATATGAAAAAAGTGCTGCTGAAACACACGAAATGCTCACCGAAGCTTATGGTGAATTTGCTCTATCGCTTTCAACGTGCGGGAAATGGTTTGTTAGGTTCAGAAGGGATGATTTTGACACGAAACAAAGATAGCTCAGGCCAGCAAAGAATGTTCTAAGACAAAGAATTGGAGGCATTATTCCATGAGGATTGTTGTCAAACTAAACAATAGCCTCAATCAGCATTTTCGAAAGATTTTCAAGCAGCATAATTCATCCAAAAGCAAGGACATTGAGCACCATACGATTTGAAGGTGAGAAACCTTGAAAGGCCATCCAAGGATCCACATGGATAGCTCGAAGCATAAGAGATTGTATATAAAAACCGGCCAACCAGCCGAATTGACACCAAAGTCAAATATCCATGGCGCTAAGGTAATTACTGTATTTGGTGGTAGCAAAAGCCTGATATCTGACCATATCATCACAAGGAACCTGTACCGAACGCAACTGATTCATTTAAAGGAGCATGAAATTGCCCAGAATATACGGCCAGATATGAAACCGTAATATTCCATCATGACAACGCTAGGCCATATATTGCAATACCTGTTAAAAATTATTTAGAAAGAAGTGGTTGGGATTTTTTTCTTCACTCGCCTATAGTCCAGGCCTGTTCCGTCTGACAACTATTTTTTTCGAACGATGCAGAATGCTCTCTGTTGGATACGCTTCACTTCAGAACAGATGAGGTGTTTTCTTGGCTCGGAATTCGTATGTTGCCAGAAAGATGTGGAAAGGTCATAGCTAACAATGGCCAATACTTTAAATAAATTTATATTATACAAATATTTCCAAGTAAAATCTAAATATATTAAAAGATTAAGCATTTTTAAGTCATACACATAATAATTATATTTCAATTCCTTGGCTCGCTCCAGATGAATCAGTTACATTCGGTACAGGTTGCATAAATTCAGCACCTCATAATAGATAGGACCTGCTTGCTCTCACCAAGTACAGAGCATTACCTTAGCGCCATGGATATTTGGCTTTGGTGTCGATTCGTCTGGTAGGTTATCGTAATGGATCGATTTTACATTGCAAGTAATGATTCAGTGAAAAAATAGTTTTCTTTTATAGTGTTCAGGCTTCATTTCGGACATGCAAAATCGTCTTTTAAGATCTCTCATCCTTAATTCGTATGGTACCCAATTCCCATGCTTTTGGATGAATCTTGCTGCTTGGTTGCTGATTGAGTACCTCCCAATTCTTGGTCATCAAATCTCTCGCACATTGATATTGATGAAACACATTCACCATAAGCTTCGGTGTGCGTCAGCCGCACTTTTTTTCAAACGAAGTAACGCAAAACTTCCCGCATATGAAGCTATGTTGGCACAAAATTCCACATTTTCGAAGCAGAAAAAAACATTATTATTTACAGTAAAATGTTCAATAATTAAGTGAGAATAAATGACAGATATGTACCCTTCAAAATGACGTATAAGTTATTTAAAACAAAAACCGCGTTCAAAAGATACGATGTAAATACTAAATTGCGAAATGTGAAGATGAAATACTAATCAAAAAGTATATTTTATTTAGATAAATAAAGTCCGATATCTCCTTAAGACAGGTCTGTAAACATTTCAATTAAAATAAAAAAAATTTTTTTAAAAATTTTAATAGATTTTTTTTTAGAATAGGGGCTGATCATAATTACATGTAACAAATTTTAGCGAAATATCTTCAAAATTGCGACGTGTTCTTTGCGCACAAGGTTTACATGGACAGCCAGCCGGGTGGATGGATATCGTTTAATTGACTAAGTAAGTCATTCTGAGTCGCTCGGTATACTTTAAGGTGGGTGTTAGACTAATATTTTTGGACGATACAAACATCCTTACAAACGCAATATATCCACCCCACTATGGTGGTGTTGGGTATAAATATATTACTGATGCATACAAAAATACTATTTAGTCCCCCCAAAAAAGCACCAACTATTAATAAATTGTTTATATTTAAAATTCCCTACCTTCACCTTTGCACAAACTTTAGTCATTATTTTGTAATTATCTTAAATGGCAACTTCTTACCAAAACTGAACTACACAAATAGTAAACTTGAACTCTACTAAATAGTGCCGCTAAAGAAACGTGTCTAGCGTTTGTAGCTAAACCAGTGATTATCGAAAATTGTATGTATTGCATATTTGATGCAATAAGTGTCGTGTATTAGAAAACATTTAACCTGCACCCTGCGCAACAGCAGCAATATTGCATGTGACTCAATGTTGTTTACTATTTTATTAAATTAGGAAAATCTTATTTTAGAAAATTATTTATAAATATTTTATTAACTTCTATTTCTTTTGCCCTCTGTATTTTTTTCTTTTGCTATTGTTTTGGTCGAAAAGTTTTTAACCATGAAAATGTTAAAGCCAAAGGTTTTCTTTTTGTATTTATATTGTTTAAAGAAAATTTCTTAACTTTATAAGGGTTCATTAAAAAATATTTTTTTTGTTGTAGTTGATTTTGTTGTGTTCTATAAGATTTCGTTTTTTTTTACTCCTCCCATACCTTGTAATAAGGGCCAGCTAGTTTGCTGATAGAAGGAAGAAACTAAAAAGGAACGAGGACGGGAGTGAGAATAAAACTTTTCTGTTGACAACATTGTTTTGTTTTTTCATTAAGTTTGCTTGGTTTATTGTTGTTGTTGTTGTGTTGTCATCTACAATATTTGTTGTTTTTATTTCATATTTTACTTGTCTCACAGTGGATCAAATTGTACAATTAAAATCATATACTACGTAACTCGATAACTAAGAATTTACCACTTATTATACTGTGCAAAAAATGAAGACTTTTGGAAAAATACACGATCATGACAGTATTGGTTTCACTCTACCATTAAAGGGTAGTAAAACCCTGTCCTCAGATGTTTCAAATTTGGATGAGTTTAACTTTTTATAAGGACGAGATAATTGTTATCAGTTTGGTTTTATTTTCTTTAGCATTTTATCGCAAATATACGTGATATTTTAAAAAAATGTCGATCCTTTAGTTCGGCCCATTATATATAAAATTCGAAAAAAAGATCGAGGAAAATTTAAACAAAAAATTAAACCTAAATTCTCTTGAACTAAAAGTGATAACCTACAGACGTAAGCAAAGTTTTTGTAGACCTTCTCAAGGACTATCTATATTTTAAATATCAGTTCATTCGGATCATAAATCAATTGTTGGCTGATCCCCATTCCGCCTATGAAGTTTGTTGTGGTCATATTATCCTTATAGGATCGAGGGGAATATATCAAGCCCTTAGCGCCAAATTATCGTAAGCGACAAAACACAAATTTTACAGGAGAAGGTTTTTTTTGATTATTTTGAAATTTATACATAGAATTAAAAATGTTATGATGCGATATAATATAATTTCGTTCAAGCTATTTGTCTATTTTTCAAAAATATTTATAACTTTTGACAATTAAAAATTCATGGAATACTTTATTGAAAAAATTGACAAAAAATGTTTTTTATTGAATTTTTGCATAGATACAAATTTATCGAATTGAAATTAAATTTTTATTTATAAATAGTTTTTAATGAAATTTCACAGTTATGTAGATTTTTCTATTTAAAATGGAAAAATAAAAACGAATTTTGAAATTTATTAATAGCAATCCCGCAATTCCCAGAAAAGTGGGAATTTTTAGTTTTTTTTGGCTATAATATACATAACAAAGTCGTAATTAGACTTAGAAACATATTGAGCAATGTGAAATCGGTTACTATATTTTGATATCGAATATGCGATTTGAAAATTTTTGCCCTAAAGTTTTATTTTACATAAAAAATAGGTGTTTTTTGAAAGGACCTGGTCTCCTCGGTAACAATAATTTTGAAATTTGTTTTCCTTTAAAATATTTTATGAAAACTTAGCTTTCAGAAAGTAGAAATTCCTTATACATCGTCTTAGATTTTTTTTGCAATAACTTAAAAAGAAAAAAAGTTATTTTTTCCCAAAAAATTAGCGAATAATCGCCTTTTTAAAATTTTTTAAATTCAAATGCATATAACTTTGGACTTAGTCAATATTTTTAAACAATTCTTTTTCTATTTGAAAACTGGAGCAAATCCGGAAATATTTGGATACGCTGTTATCAAAAACTGGAGTAGGGAGGGTAAAAATGTTGAAAATTTAATTTTAAAATGCGAATATCTCCTAAGCTATAAGAGATAATTGATAGCTACGACGAGGTTTTTTGTAGTGCTCGACGAGAAGATTATATATGTGTATTTTTTTGGAAATCAGAACTCAAACCAAGAAATAATATCGTTTTATAAATGTAACATACCCGAGGTGTCTTACTTTGAGGGCTCTTGGTCGCGCCCCTGGTAGGCCCATGAGTTCCACGTTCAAAACTTAAACTCGACAACACTTCTTCTTTGCGCATTGGAAATTTCATTCAAACCAATCTAACCATATAGAAGTTACAGATTTATTTCCCTCTTTTTTTCTATACCACTGTGTGTCGCTTACTATAAAATTTGTTTACTGTAAAATATAAACATTGACTTACGATATTTTTGAAGTTATTAACAATTTTGATATTCTGAGAACGCTAAAACACCAGTCGGTCCATAAAATTTTAATTTCTGCAATAAAACAAAAATGTTAAAAATGTCGCTTACGATAATTTGGCGCTAAGGGCTCATAAAATATTTACAACAAAAATTTAAAATAAAAAAATAGATTTTTTCGATTTTTTTTGAACTTTTATGACTACAGGTAGGCCTCAATTTACGCGGTTTGTTGGGCCCAAAAAAGTAGCGTGTAAATCAAATTCACGTAAAACGAGGTTCTAATTTAGAACGAAATGCTTTTTTGGGCCAGTAATTTTTTATTTCGCGTAAAACAATACATCAGTCACATAACAAAAAAGAAATTGGGACCTAAAAATCGCGTTAAATAGAAAACACATATGTACATACATATCGTCACCTTAAATGAAAGCGGACGTAACTACACAAAAAAAAAAATTCCCACGACAGCCGGAATGACCCGAGTTCACTCGGCCAAGGGCTGTCAACTCAGCAAACACTGCTGCTACAACAACACAAAAATTCAAAATCAAGATTGAACAATTGCCAAGAATACTCTATAATTATTGATTTTATAACGTATACTGCAAAAACAATAAAACTATAGTTACGTCCGTTTGCATTTAAGGCGACGATATATACTTTAACTAAACTTATTTTATTTGTACTTTTAAGAACATACTTAAAACAAAAGTAAAGTAAAAAAACTCAACTAAAAAAAATATTTCTTATCGAAAATTAAGGAAAAAATGTCAATTAAAAACAAGTAAGAAAGTATGGTCGGTCAAGCCCGACCATATAATACCCTACACTAAGTAAAAGAGCAAAAAAATTTTTCTTTTAAAATATCAATAATTTATATTCGTGAGTGATTTTCGGAAGTGGGCCTTATACGGGAGCTATGACCAATTATGGACCGATCACCTTGAAATTAGGTCGTGTGATTTATGTCTTAATTAAAGTTATTTATGTTGAATTTTGTGTATATACCAACATTTTTAGGAGATTTATGCACGTTTAAGTGATTTTCGGAAGCGGGTCTATATGGGAGCAATGACTAATTATGGACCGATCGTAACACAATTTGGTGACATAAATTTTCTATATATGAAACTTATTTGGAGCGAAATTTGTGTAGATACATATATAAATTAAACATTTATGACCGATAAAGTCCAATTTCGAGAGGACATTTGTATGGGGGCTAGGTGAAATAATGGACCGATTTCATCTAGTTTCAAAAGGCTTGGGTCAGAAAAATTATATGTACCAAATTTGATCAAAATATCTTCAAAGTTGCGACGTCGTTTAATCGACTCAGAAAGTGATTCTAAGTCGATCGGTATACTTTAAGGTGGGTGTTAGTGGCTGAATGGATGAAGTTTGTTGAGATCATATTATCCTTATAGGATCGAGGGGAATATATATGTTTATTGATTAAAAACACATTTTATAAAATGTTTACAACAAAAACTAAAAATAAAAAAATAGATTTCTTCGACTTTCTTGAACCTTCGTGAGAAGGTTATATATAAGTTTGTCATTCCGTTTGTAATTTCCACAATATAATTTTCCGACAATGTAAAGTATATATGTATATTCTGGATCCTTATAGATAGCGGAGTCGATTAAGCCATGTCCGTCTGTCTGTCTGTTGAAATCAATTTTCAGATATCTTCGGGATCCAAATCTTCAATAATTCTGTCAGACATGGTTTCGAGAAGTTTCCTGTTTAAAATCAGCAAAAGTGGTCCACAAATGGCTGAGATATGAGAGAAAACCAGGACAACCTCGATTTTTGACCTATTTTTGATCAACATATATCTGGATTACTAAGACATTAATATAGACAATATGGATATATAATGATAGATTTTTCAAGGACCTTTGCAACGACGTATATAAGACCATAGTAAGTTGGACCTACAATGGGTCAAAATCGGAAAAAATATTTGTTAACCCGATTTTTTTTTCACCGAAATTTTTTTTTTTTCAATTTAAAAAAAAAAAAATTTAAATTTAAAAAAAAATTTTATAATAACAATTCGAAAAATTTTTTTTTCCAAAAAATTAAAAAACATTAGAAAAAAAATAAAATTTTGTTTACTTAAAAATATTTAAAATTTTAATTTTGAAGTATAATTTGGTGAAGGTTATATAAGATTCGGCACAGCCGAATATAGCTCTCTAACTTGTTATTTAATGAGTTTTTCCTAAACAATCAACAAAGTTCACAATTAAGATGAATTACAGAAAATGTTTAATTTGTAGTTATAAATAATAAATAACCTTAATGAAATAAGTGAAATTTTCGGTATTTGATATTCAGTATAAAGACGTAGGTTACTGGTAGATCTGTACAAAAATTTAAAAATAAGAAGATATGTCTTTTAAAACTTCGTTCGAGTATTTGCAATTTAGGAACACAGCTTCATACTGTGTTTGATCAACTGCGCCAAATGTTATATTATTTCAGAAAATCGAATGTTAAATCCAGCAGTTAATATTTTAGCTGTATCAATATCTTTAGGAATTGTTCATATATATTTTTTCCGTTTACATATAAATTGTCTCTATATAAAAGTGGTACACTTATTTATTAACATTAACCACTGTGCAACGTTCCTGTTCAGCTTGATGTTGCCAACAATATGTTACATGTGGCTTATTTTGTTGTTACTGCTGCTGCTAAAGTGGTTTGTATAACCTTATGATTTTTTTGTTATATTAGAGTTTTCTTACTATAAAAATTCCTTAGAAAACCGGTAGACAGAAACTTATTTGAACTTTCGGAAAATGTTTTCATTCCTAGATTTTCTTTGTGGAATAAAAAAAAAACTTTCAAAATAAAAGTTGACAACATGACCATTTTGTAAGGAAAAATAAACAAATAAACCACCCTAAAAACAACAAAGTTGGTCAAGTTTATTATTGGTCTTAACAAAAGAAAGTTTAAGTCTTTAAAGTCGAAAATAATTATCATTAAAGTTCAATTCTTTTGTTTTTGTAGCTACATATTTTCTTACTACTTTTGCAAACAACAGCAGCAGCATCTAATGGTGACAACAATTTGTTGTCAAAGAATTTGTGTGAAAGTATTGTAGGGTTAAAGTGGCAAAGGTATTTATTTTGTAAAAAAGGTAGATGGAAACTATTATGATGATGATCCAAAATGATGTTGTAGTTTAAAATCTTTGTAATTGAAAGGGATTAACAATAAAACAAAACTTTGAGAAGTAGATATATGTATATTGTTATTTAATATATAAAATGAATATGAAGGGTCTTCCAATAGGGACTTCCGATCATTAAGAGTTGATAGGGGCCATAATGTTGAAGCTACATCTGGCTGTCATTTACTAAGTTTGTTTTGCCAAATCACCATGGACAGATATAGCGTTCAACAACATTTTCAAATGATGAGATTGTTTCATCAAAATTGATGTTCTGTTATTTTTTCATCAAAAAATCATATTCAGCGATGAGACCCATTTCTGGAACAACCAAAATTTTCGAATTTGCGATAATGCCAATCCACATGAGATCCAATATAGTCCAATATTACGAAAAATTCACTGTTTTAGATGCTTTTTGAGATGGTGGTCCATATATCATTGAGAACGACGATTGCCAGTTGATGATTACCAATTTCTTTTGGTCTGAATTGGATAATATGGACACCAACTACATCCAGTTTCAACAGGACGGCACGCGCTACTTTCCACACAGCTCATGACACATTGGACATTCTGTTCGTGCGATTTGAAAGCATGTTCATCTCTTGAAGAAGTGATGTGAGCTGGCCACCGATATCGTGTGAGTTGTCTCCGTTAGACTTTGTCTTGTGGGGTTTTCTTAAGTCTCAAGTCTGCCTATGCGAATAATCCACAAAGTACAGCGTTCCAAGTTCAGCCTGATTCATGAGCTAGAGTCTAGGAAAACTGAATATTTCGGATGCGCGCCACTCACCAAAGCCGCGGTGGATATTTCAACGAAGTTACATTGCATACATAATGAAATCGATAATCCTTTCAAATTAATAAAACATGTCGATGATAAGTCACACATACTTTGTTTTATTTAAATTCGAAGATATCAATCACTTAATGATAGACCCTTTAAAATACTTTCCCGTTAATATTTGCTGGCAAATGTTTGTCTCATCAAAAAAGAAATATATGCAAATAAATATGTGTATATGTGTAATAAGTCTGCATCCGTTCATACCAAACATAACTAATTTGTATAATCTTTTGTTATTCTTCGATTACATACACGCAGAGAAAAAATATAATTGGGCATGGTTACTGTAACCATTTATATAGTGTTTTAAGTTTTTTAACTATATTATAGTCACAGTAACCATTTACATGATTTTGGTAACCATAATATGGTTAACTTACGATTCACATGATTGTCTCAACCATATATATGGTTACAGTAAACATATATATGTTTGTGGCAACCATATTTATGATGAATAATTTTATCATAATATGTTGTTCTCAGATTATGATAAGCCTTAAGCCGAGAGCACCATAATATGATAAGTCCTTCATCATATAAATGGTTGTCACAAACATATATATGTTTACTGTAACCATATATATGGTTGAGACAATCATGTGAATCGTAAGTTAACCATATTATGGTTACCACAATCATGTAAATGGTTACTGTGACTATAATATAGTTAAAAAACTTGTAACACTATATAAATGGTTACAGTAACCATGCCCAATTATATTTTTTCTCTGCGTGTATTTGCCATAAAACAAACCAACTTATTTTTGAGTTTAAAACAATCTCAAAAACTTATTTGTAAATAAATAAATAGACAAATATATAAAGACACAGATAGAGAGAGGCACTCAGGCAGATAAGCAATTCTTGCTCATTATCACTTAAGTAACATTTGTGCATTAGTATGCATATTTCCGTTTCCTTTTTGGTTAACACATCTGCACACACATATATGCGTATATGTCTGCAAACTCATAAACACAACTATAATACATATTTGTTAATATTAAAACTTAAAAGCCCTTTATTAGGATTTATGACATCCGTTGTTTGGGCTACCAACTGTAAAAAGGATATTTAAATAACCCCAAATCCTAACTACAAAACTTTATCATATATTGTTCTTATGAAGCAGTGAAAAAAAGACTAATGAATAATTGCTCCGGAAGTAGTACATATAAAGATAGTATTTAATGATGTTTCAATTAAAGTTTAGAGACTTTAAATCAAATTGAATAGTAAAAATATTCGAAAAATAAGTTTGTGATTTATGAGATAAATATTTAGGTAATCAAAATATTTGTCTATACTTCACCATGGGTGGTAAAGATGTATAATTTTGTCATTACCTTTGTAATTTCCACATTTTTCACTTGCGGTCCTATCTTTATTTTAAAATAAAACAAAGTGTGTGTAAACTGTCACCGAATATTTTTACTTTTATGAAAGGCCTATCGATGTCATTATGTGCGCTTCCCAAATATTAAATTTTCCATGACTCTGGCGAATAAATCAGGCTGAATTTTTTAGATGACATTGATGACTTTGAGGACAGATTTGGTTTGTGGCTTATTCGCATATATCTGCGACTTAAGAAACCCCAATTCATCCATCATCAAAACAAGTAAGAAAGTATGGTCGGTTAAGCCCGACCATATAATATCCTACACTAAGTAAATAAGCAAAAACATTTTTCTTTTAAAATTTCAATAATTTATATTTGCGAGTGATTTTCGAAATGGGCCTTATATGGGAGCTATAACCAATTATGGACCGATCAGCATGAAATTAGGTATATCTACATGAAAGTTATTTATGTTGAATTTTATGTGTATACCAACATGTTTAGGAGATTTATGCACGTTAAAGTGATTTTCGGAAGCGGGTCTTAGTTGGGAGCTATGACTAATTATGGACCGATCATAATAAAATTTGGTGTCATGAATTCCGTATATATAAGACTTATTTGGAGCAAAATTTGTGAAGATACCTTTATAAATTAAACATTTATGACGATAAAGTCCAATTTCGGGAGGACATTTGTATGGGGGCTAGGTGAAATAATGGACCGATTTCTGCCAGTTTCAAAAGGCTTGGTCCTTGAGCCGAAAAAATAATATGTACCAAATTTCATCGAAAAATCTTCAAAATTGCGACCTGTACTCTGCGCACAATGTTTACATGGACAGCCAGCCAGCCGACCAGACGGACAGACGGACATCGTTTAATCGACTCAGAAAGTGATTCTACGTCGATCGGTATACTTTAAGGTGGGTGTTGGACTAATATTTTTGGGCGTTACAAACATCTGCACAAACGCATTATACCCTCCCCACTATGGTGGTGTAGGGTATAAAAATCAAAAAACATTCCTTAGTTTAACTTTATTAATGCTCTAATTTATATGCGAAACTGCTTTAATAACAGTATCTCATGTCAATGAGTCGATGTAAAACCTGTTTGTTTAAATAATTACAGTGTGATCGAATTTGGCACTTTTTTTCTGTCAATCGGGGCACTCAGCGGGTTAACCTAATTCGAGTGTAGCCAGTAGTGCTAACCGCGTTGCAACGAATCGTCATATGCAGAAAGTTTTGCTTTAATACTTTAATTTGAAAAAAGTGCCGGTGAAGCACACCGTATGGCGTCTTATTGTTTGCGCGGTTCAGAAGTGGTAATTTTGACACGGGAGACAAAGATCGCCCAGGCCAGCCAAAAACGTTTGAAGACCAATAATTTGTGAACGCTATAAAATAAAATATTTTTTGCACCGAATCATTACTTGCGATGACAAATGGATCGATTAAGATAACCCGAAGCGTAGGAGACCGTATGTTAAGACCGGCAAACCAACCGAATTGACACCAAAGTCAAATTTCCATGGCACTAAGGTAATGTTCTGTGTTTTTTGGGAGCAAAAGTGTCTATTATGAGTTGCTGAAATCTGACCAGACCATCACAGGGAATCTGTAGCGAACGCTACTGATTCATTTAAAGAAAGTATTGGCCGAAAAATTACTGGATATGCGACCAGATATGAAACCGTAATATTCCATTATGACAACACACGGTATTTAGAATGAAGTGGTTGGGAAGTTTTGCCTTATCCCTCATATCGTCCAGACCATGTTCCATCCGGCTACTATTTCTTTCGATCGATGCAGAATGCTCTCTCTGGAATACGCTTTACTTTGGAACAGAGTATCAGATATTGGCTTTATTCGTTTTTGGCCTCAAAAGATTAGCAGTTATTATGGCTCGGAATTAGGGTTCCTACGCGTGAAAAATTTCCCGGGAATATTTTTTGGAAATTTTGGGGAATTTCTTTACATGTTTTCTTTTTCTTAAGATAGTCGTTGGCAAAAAAGCATTACCGTTGAAATTACCGAATTTTTTCACTCAAATCAAGCCACAGTAGAAAAATTCGGTCATTAGGAATGAATCAAATTTAAATTTTATGTCCTTCAAATCATTGTTAAGGTGCCTACAGCATTACAACTTTTAAGGATATTAATATTTAGAGAAAATAATAACAATAATAGTGGTCTAAATTTGTTTATTTACAATCTGATGTGAAAAATTTCCCTTTCGAAACTAACTACACATAGTCGATATTCTTAAGATATTCAATTAAATAAAGAATTTATTGATTTTATAGCTACCGAAGAAATGTCACTATTAGAGACCAACATTGCACAATAAAATATAGTTAGGGCCGTTTTCTCAATGTATCGATAAACTGCCTGTTACTAAATGCCGACATCAATTTATTAGGTCGATAAATTGTCCATTAACAATTTTGGTTTCCTCATTATACCGACAAAAAACATTATTTCAGTTGGAAATGCCTCTCAAAATTGATGTGAAAGTTGGGAACCCTGATTTCAAGTAACAACATGTTTACAATGTAAATGTAAACTTTACATAAATCAGCTCTTTAATGTGGCCATCGATAGCCGGAATCTTTTGAAAAAGTCTACCTGCATGTCTTCTAGGTAATTAGGCCTGGCATGATAAACTTTTTCAGCATTCACTTGGAACTCATGTTCTTCGAGTTCATCCTCCATCAAATTAATGTTAATTCCTCTATTAAACTTTTTTTTTTTGGAAAATCGTTTACAAAAACACAAACACATAAAAACTATGAATAACAGTCAGCTGATTGAATTTATCTGTACGATAAATAAATAATTGGCAGATGAGGTTGGGTTAGCTTTGCGACAGAACAGATAATTGTAAAGAGCATTTTAATTATTTTTTAAACAAACACAAACAACACAAAGCCTCATTTGCTTGTCTTCAGATACACCCATAGTCTTTGACGGGAATCGAACCCGCAATCCGCAGACTGTTAGTCCAGTACAGTATTGGGGCACCCACTTAAAAAAAATTTTCCTTTTTAGGTAAAATTAATTTTTAAATTCGGAATAAACCGCAGCCATTTCGACATTATTTATTTATTTTCAGTCTACTGATTTTGTGTATACAACTATTCATTGTCCTTATTAAACATTTGTTTATTCATTCGATTTTTTTCTCAAATACTTTCTTTTATAGTATTTTTATTTTCTAATTAGCAAAAGAAAGATCTTTTATGTCTTTCATAACAATTATTATTTTCTATATTTACTGCCAATTTCAAACATGTATACAAATATTCATTAAGCAGATTTCTTTTCTGGCATTTTCTTTCTATTCACAGATTTTTATTGTTCTTGTTACCCTTTCTCTTAATTTGCTAAAGAAATTTTTTAGTTATTAACTTTCAACGATTGTAAGACGTTGAAGACAAGTCATTCAGACTCTATTATAACAATAGTATATTATTTGCATGGTACAGTGAAGCAAATTGGTGATAAAATTCAAAAGAAATGTAATGAAATTGCAGTGCTTAGAGCAAAAATATTATAAGTAACAAAAATGTAATATTTAATGCATGATTTGTTCAAAAAATTGAAATCAATGTAAAGATTAATAAGCGATTATAATATCTAAGTAGTAAAATTATTATAAAATTTTAAGTTTGAAAAAAAATTAACAAGAACTTGAAATATAAAATGGATTATCGGTAAATAATCGCCTTCCACAGTACAGGAAAAATTTATTATATACAAAGAAAAAATCCTGGATTAGACTGGTTGGTTTTATGAACTGTGAAAAATAATTTTGTTCAACTAGATTTGAATTTGGAAACACCATACATAATTGGATTTTTGATAATATTTTTTGATATATTTCGTATAGCAAGTTCTGTACATAGATACTACAAATATCAAGAGAAAGATATTTCAAAGGCCCAAGAAAAATACTTCTTTTTAAAATTGTTTGCCACTGTGCCATCATTTGATTGTATGTTTAATGCGTAACACAAATAATCTTAAACAACAAAGATGTAGACGAAAAAAATATATACATTTTTGTAGCAATAATAAAAAATTAAAATAGAACAATTGTTTTGTAGTCATTTGGCATGAACGCAAAATGAACGTCATTAGAAAAACTGAGCACTTAATAGTATTTGGAAAAATGTGAAAAAGGACTTCAAAAAAACGTTTGATTGAAAATTTTGAAAATAATGGGTGATTAGTAGACGGGGTTTGTTGCACCATTCAAAATAAATCATGGCATGAGTTATTTTTTGCGCATATCTCAGCCATTTATCTGGACCGATTTTCTCAATTTTAAATAGCAGCATAAGCTGGCCTATATTGATGTATCCATCATGTATGTAAGTTATTTGGGGGATTCGAAAAGTTCATTTCAACAGATGGCTCCATATCGTGTTTTTAACAGAAAGACAGACGGACGGACAGACGAACGAACATAGCTAGTTTGAATATTGTGATTGAATTCTTTCATTTAAAACTTGCTATTTATCTTGCAGCTGTATACTTCCGATATTTACATCCAAGCACCCTTTATGTTGAAATTCAATTGCAGTGGTTTGTAAAAGTACGATAACTTGTTACTAAGTAATTGTACTTAAAAACGATTATTTGAATTGCTTTTCTAGTCCAAACAAAAAATAAACTGAATATGGGATGACAGTAGGGAAAAATTATGAATGCTCTTAAATATCATATCACTCCAATGACTTGGACTTGTAAATGTTACAAAAAAAACTAATCAAAATTTAAAGTTCAACTTCTAAGAAATTTGTGTTTGTTTTATGTTATGTGTAACTACTTTGCCTTTTTGATTTGGGCATCTTTAAGTAGTTTTTATTTACATAAAAATATTTATAACTTTTTTGTTATTATTTGTTAAATGTCTGGAAATTTGTTTTTTTAGATGCTACTTAGATTTTGTGTAGAAATTAAAACGTCAAATCATTTTACAATAAATGAAATCTTAATAAGAATTTACAAAAGGATTTCATATTTAATGTGTAACTTTGCAGGTACGCTTTATGGCTGTAAGTTTAATTAACTTTTGCAGATGGATTATAGTTCAATTATTTTTATTTTAAAATTTGCAACAAATTAAGATAATTCTGAAAATTTAATATTTTATTTTGTAATAAAATTAAACTTTGATGTTATTTTCTAAATTTACATAGAGTTCGTTGGAATTTTTTGAGATGTGGTTGATTTGCTACATTTTATAAAATTAAGAATCACTTTCATATATTCTAATTACCTAGAAAACTTAATTGAAATACTTGATATCAATACCTATTTGAATTTTGGTATGAAAATCGATTTCTCTCTGTTAGTTTATTTATATTAAGGCCAATTTGGCTCATTTTATTTCTCCAGGAATTATTTTTATGAAAGAAAACAATATATTTTATTCCAGAGAAAAAACATGGTTGTGGTAAACATAATCCAAGAGCAACATATTATGATAAGATTTATAATTGTAGTCCAAACATATTATGATCATTATTAGTTTCAAAAAATATCATATTAAGGAGTGAGATCGAAAAATTCTTAACATACATATATGTTTATAAAAAAGAAACCACTAAACTTACAGCTTTAATTTTTTTTTTATTTGATTGAAATTATTATTACAATTTACAAAAAAAATTATTTTTATAGTTTTAATCACTAGTGATGAAATTTTGAACCTTTTTCGGAAACCCTTCCATTAACGTTTTTATAGTGCTTTCTGTCACTTTGCTCGAACATGTAGTCCATCTCCGTTTAAAATCTACCACACTTTTGGACACCTTTTTTGTACTCTTCAATTCTCTTTTAACAAGAGCCCAATATCTCTCCACTGGCCTTAGCTCCGAGCAGTTTGGAGGATTTGCCTCTCTTGGTACAAATACCACATTATTGTTCTTGTACCACTCAAGGGCTTGTTTGCCATAGTGACAGGATGCCAAGTCAGGCCAAAAATAAGTGGACACATTATGAAGTCTTATGAATGGAAGCAGCCTTTTTTGTAAACATTCCTTGATGTAAATTTCGGTATTTATAGAGCCCGTTGTAACAAATGAGTGGCTTCTTTTGCCGCAACTGCATATTGCTTGCCATACCAAGAACTTTCTGGGAAATTTTGTCTGCTTTTGGGTCCTAAACTTTTCTTCAACATTCCCTCGAGCATCAGCAACATAAAATTTTTGACCTGGAAGTTGCGAAAAATCTGCCAGAACATACGTTTCGTCATCCATTATGCAGCAAGAATATTTTTTTATAAAACTTGACTTCAATTTCCGTGCTCTGTTTTTGGCCTCTAAATTTTTAGTAGCGTTCCTGTCAGGAACTTTTTGAGCCTTGTATGTTTTTAAACCTGCATTAGCTTTAACTTTTCGTACCAAATAGTCCGAGCACTGAGCTAACCGGGCTGCTTTCCTACCGGATGTGTTGGGAGCTCTTTTGAAAATGCGTTCTATTTTTTTGGCTTTAGAAACATCATGTGGACCATTCCTTCTACCTGAACCAGGTTTTCTATCAACTGACAAGTTCTCCCGGTACTGTTTAATAACATTGGAAACAGTTTGACGGCAGACCTTTATATGCTTGGCCAACTTTTTGTAAGACCAAGTTGGGTTTTGTTGAAAATATTTAATAATTTCAGTACGCACTTTTTTCTGGTCACTCATTTTAATCAGATTAACAAAAAAATTAATATAATTGACATTACACATAATAACTGACATGTTTTTCAAAGGTAACTTGATCAAAAAAAAATTCAAATAATACTTGGGTTAAAAAATGTAATGAAAAACGTGTGTTAAGAATTTTTCGATCTCACTCCTTATTATCAAATATAGTCGTAATATCAGTGACAATTTCCAATTTGGTTCATTAGTTAAGTACGAGGCAAAGCCAATACAGAAACACCTTCATTACACCACCATAGATGGGAGGGTATTATGCTGTTGTGCTGATGTTTGTAATGTCTAAAACTATTAGTCTAATCAGAATAACTTTATGAGTCAATTAAACGATGTCCATCCGTCTGGCTGGTTGGCTGTACATTAGGGCTATAGCCAAATTTTGGCCCTAGCACCACGCGATGGCAAATGTTGCGTTATTTACGTACAAAATTTTTTCGGGTCATTTTGGAATAAAAACCTCACCCACAAAATCAATTTTTTTTTAGTAAAAAAACGAAGTTTTTCCCATTACCGAAAATTTCAAATATAGATTCGAGCCAAGTTGATATATTGATAAAAAAAACTATTTTCGTTTTTTTGGACAAAAACAAATTAAAAAAAAAATTATCTCCAAACTTGGCCGCGTTTTGTGGGCGAACTGTTTTTACAACCGCGAAAAAGTAATACAATTTTTTTAAATAACTTTCAATGGTCTATTCGACTATGATAGGGCCATTTTGATATCTGCAAAAAATGTAAAAAAGCTATGGTCCTACTCTACATGTAAACCTTGTGCGCAAAATACACATCGCAATTTTGAAGATATTTCGTTTAAGTTCAGCAAATATATTTTTTTTGCCCCATTTCACCAAGCCTCCATACAAATATCTTCCCGAAATAGGACTTCATCAATCATAAATATGGAAGTAATGTCATCCAATTTGATGTTGATCGGTCCATAATTATCCATATAAGGCCGAATTCCGAAAATAACTT
Source organism: Calliphora vicina (assembly GCF_958450345.1). Classification (NCBI taxonomy): domain Eukaryota; kingdom Metazoa; phylum Arthropoda; class Insecta; order Diptera; family Calliphoridae; genus Calliphora; species Calliphora vicina. The sequence goes on from NC_088784.1 coordinate 81,735,027, forward strand.
CAACGAGCATAAGTCGCTTAAAAATATTGGTATCCACATAAAATTCAACAGAAATTAGTTTGATATAGACAAAAAATAACCCGATTTAATTTCAAGGCGATCAGACCCTAATTGGTCATAGCTCCCATATATACCCACCTCCGAAAATCACTCACGAATATAAATTATTGAAATTTTAAAGAAAAATCTTTTTGCTCATTTATTCAGTGGTCGGGCTTAACCGACCATACTTTTTTACATGCTTTCTTCTGCCTTGAATTCAGGAATATTTATGTAATCATTTAATTTTGTCATTAATAGTTTTTGTAAATTCGCTAAAAAAGTACTAAGTTATTAAAATGATCCTTTTATTGTGTGTGTATTTTTCAAAATTTTAGATTTTATTTTGATACATTTTAAATTTATAAATATTTTTAAAGTATTATGTATTATTAACTATGATCTTTTCCCATCTTTCTGGCAATGTATGGATTCCAAGCTAAAATAACTGCTCATCTTTTGAGGCCAAGAACGAATCAAGCCAATTTCGGATACTCTATTCTAAAGAGAAGCGTATCCCAGAGAGAGCATTCTGTATCGATAGAAAGAAATAGTAGTCGGTCGGACATGGTCATGACTAGGGGGCGGATTTATATGCAAATGCATGTTTTTTCTCGAACGTCCAAATACAATGTAGACCAATTATCTATCCGAATCGCACATTTTGCTGCAAAATGGCATCGATTTGTTAGTGCATATTTTTGCATATTTTATTGATAATGCATATTTTGTTATATTTTACTTCAAAATGCATATTTATATGCATATTATGCCAATTTTTAATAAAAATATAATTTTTTGTCATTAATGGGCAATACATTATTTCGACAACAATTTTTTTTGTCGAATTTATTATAGAAATAGCAGTAGATAACATTTACTAACTAACTTTTTTCGACATCGAGAAACTGGCATTAAGTTCTTCATTTCTTTAACAGTAATTGAAAATTATCATTTCAAAACATTTTTCTTCAAAAAAGTTTAGTTTTTTTAAGTATCAAAAATTCATTAAATGTATCGAAAAACATTAATATTTGTTTTAATTGCAAATTCGATTTATAAGAGATTTCGTTATCGAAAGATTCACATACACAGTTACCGCTCCAGACAGTTATTTCTACGAGACTTTCGTAAACTAGTGATTTTGGATAACTTAGAGACACTATAGATTACATAGAGACACTTAAGTGATAATTGTCTTTATGCTAGATTCCATGGGATGTATATAGTAACCAATTGACTTCTCTCTGCATTACAAATAGCACGTCAAATGACCCAAAATATATAAATTGGAGTCAGCCAAGTGATCAGATATTATTTCCCTCTATAAGGGATACATTTACTAATTGCTTAATTGCTTGGTTATTACGAGATAAAAATTAAGGTTGGATGCTACTTTACAGCACGATCAAAATAGAGAAGCTCTAAAGATTATGGCTTTAAACAAGTATTCGTACCAAGATATTACAATTAATATATCGTCCATCGTTTTTTCAGAAGAAAAATTATTTTAAAAATAGTTTTAGAACTTTAATTGTTTAATTCCTGGTATAATTTAAAGAGCTCTAACTGCTGCCAACAGTGTTGTGTATTTTTTTGGACATTTCGAATTCCATACTTAATTATTTTATGTTTCTGCACAAAAATATAAGTGCATATTTTTTTAATTTTTAGGTCATATTTTGATTTTTTTGAAGCATATTTTAGGCGCATATTTTCCAATAATAAATGCATGAAAATCCGCCCCCTAGTCATGACTATAAGACGGGAGCGATATGGATATTTGGCTTTGGTGTCGATTCATTTGGTTGGCCGGGCTTTCCATACGATCTCTTACGGTTCGGGTTATTGTAATGGATCAAGTTTTTATCACAATTTGAGATTTGATGAAAAATGATTTTCTTTTATAACGTTCAAGTATCATTTCGGACATGCAAAATTGTCTTTCAATATCTCTTGCATTAAATTTTTATGGTGCCCAATTTCAATGTTTTTGGACGAAACCTGCTGCTCTCAAACTCAATTGCTGATTGAGTAGCTACCAATGGTTTAGCAAGCTCTTGTTAGGTTAAAAAAAAATATCCAATTCTTGCTCTTCAAACTTGTTTGTCTGACCTGGGAGTTCTTGTCAAAATCACAACTTCTAAACAGCACAAACTATCTCTCGCACTATGGAACACATTCACCTAAAGTGAATTTGAATAAAGCGGAATTTGTGTAGATACATATATAAATTAAACATTTATGACTGACAAAGTCCAATTTCGGGAGGACATTTGTATGGGATCTAGGTGAAATAATAGACCGATTTGTTCCTTGAACCGAAAAAATAATATGTACCAAATTTCATCGAAATTTCTTCAAAATTGCCAGCCAGCCAGCCGACCAGACGGACGGACATCGTTTAATCGACTCAGAAAGTGATTCTAAGTCGATCGGTATATTTTATGGTGGGTGTTAGTCTAATATTTTTGGGCGTTACAAACATCTCCACAAACGCATTATACCCTCCCCACTATGGTGGTGTAGGTTATAAAAATATTTAGTTTTATTTTATTTGATGCTGTTTGATCTTACAAAACACTTGTAAGAGTAAACGCGTCAAACAAATTTGTGTCACCAAATTTTGTTACGATCGGTCCATAATTAGTCATAGCTCCCATATAGAGCCGCTTCAGAAAATCACTTTAACGTGCATAAATCGCTTAAAAATATTGGTATACACACAAAATTAAACATGGTTAACTTTAATATAGACATAAATCACACGACCCAATTTCATGGTGATCGGTTCATAATTTTTCATAGCTCCCATATAAGGCCCACTTCCGAAAATCACTCACGAATGTAAATTATTGAAATTTTAAAAGAAAAATGTTTTTGCTCTTTTACTTAGTGTAGGGTATTATATGGTCGGGCTTGACCGACCATTCTTTCTTACTAGTTTTCATATTAAAGAAGTATAGCAAAACTTTCCTCATATGACGATTCATTGGTACATTTTCAAAGCAAAAAAAAATGTTCTATAGCTAAGTGAGAATAAATGACAGATATCTACCCTTTGACAATGTGTCAAATTTAATTTCCAAGCTTGTATTAATTTTTTATAGACCAGGTATTCAAAGAGCTCCATTTCTATACAATTATGGTTTTCAAAACTTATATTCTAGTAAAAATTTTCCATCATTCTGACATCATATCACAGAATATGACAAATTTGTTTCCCAACTTAACACCAATGAAAATGTTTTTGAATTTATATGGATAAAATTTCTGGTATATTTAAATATACAATCACTTATCATATAAACCACTTGAGTTCTGAAGTGCAAAATTAAAAATTTAACAACAATAGCAGACCAATCAATAACAATAAAATATTTACTCAAAATCTTGTATCTACATATCCATTTTCTCCGTTTGGTATTTAAATGCTAAAATATTATTAATTTATTTAATTCCAAATTCAAAAAATCTATCCTAAAAGTAACCTGACACATCCTGTTTGACAACAACCACATCACAAAACGACCTCATGTCACTTGCATTAAATCCTTTGTGTTGAGATGTTTATTATAATTCTGAGTTTTTTTTAAGCAAAATTAAAAAATAATATCATTTTCTTGTGTTACCTTTTCGTTTCTAATCTATTTTGAGATTCATACAAAATGGTTTTGTTTGCCATATTTTATTATTTTTTATAAGCTTTACTTTAGTTAAAATTTATTTTTAACATACAAAGAAAAGAAACTAACATGTCATTTACAAAACAAAATAAACTCACACATTCTGAAAGAAAAAAAATGAAAAAGACTTTATAAAAGTTTTAACATGCATTCACCACTCAACTTAGTTTTATGGAAATAAACAAAATTTTGAAATTATTTGTATTTATATTAAAATGACCACATTAACCGTTGTCACCACTCGATGACATTTTAGTTTTTGAGCTTCAAAATGGTTGGGATACACAAAGAAGTGGGAGGGGGTTGGTAAATGGAAATGTGGAACTACGAAAGTTGTTGGCATCTATATGTAGTTTAGGGGAGCAGATCCTGCAAAGTGTGTATTTATCTACTTAAAAATTGTATTGTAAAGAAAAAGTCAGTCTTATTCCTCATCTCCCCATTAGCAAAAGTTACATTGTTTACACTTGAGTGTTATATCTTCAACATATTCTATAAATACATTTCGGTTACGAAATTTTGGTAAAAACAGGAGCAAAAATTTTGTTTCTAGAGCAAAATACATAGAAATTTCATATGTGAGGAAAACCACACAAAGGAGTAATCAACGTCACTCGATATTTTTGAATAAATAAATAATAAAAGCATTTTCTGTTACAATTTATTCTCTTTCTAGGCCAAAATACATAAAAATTTCATATGTGTGGAAAAGCACACAAAGGAGTAATCAACGTCACTCGATATTTTTGAATAAATAAATAATAAAAGCATTTTCTGTTACAATTTATTCTCTTTCTAAGCCAAAATACATAAAAATTTCATATGTGTGGAAAAGCACACAAAGCAGTAATCAATGTCACTCGATATTTTTGAATAAATTAAATCATTTTCTGTTACATTTTATGAGAAATTTAAATTTTGTAAAAATTTATAAAAATGTTAATTTTGTGTGGTTTCGCACACAAGGGTGAAATAAAGGTTATTACACTCCACAGTGGGATAGATTCAAAATTGAACAATTACCCACTTAAACACCAGAATTCTCTGAACTACTTCTTCTAAATAAACAATCGCTACTTTTAAGTTACTGCCCCTTTTTGATGTTGGCACAAGTAAATATTTGCTTAAAGAAAAACCCCAATTTGGTACTAAAGTAAACCAACATTTCATGTTTATGGTTGCCATTATTCTGTTAAGACATGTTTAGATTTTTCTTTAAAGTTTTTTTTTTTCGTTTTTACAATCATCTATGCATTACTACTCATGTATGTTCTGGTAACCAAATACACTTAATGAATACCTTTAGAAAAGTATCTTTAAAATCTTATATACACACTGGCGTTTTTTTTTACTGTGGTCTCTGTATACAACAAAATTTAAAAGTTTTTTTTAGTTTTAGCAATTCGAGGTCTGTTAGCTCATAATTTTTGTGTGTATGTTTTTTGATATTCAATATTTGAAAGAAAAACTTTCCATTAACATAAGAGACACATATCAAAGCCAGAGTTTTTAATTAATTTTTGTTTGAGAAAACTATTTTTTGTTTTGTTTGAGTTACACAAAAATTATTTCTATAAGAGACAAACATCTGAAACTTATATCATTTTATGAAAATACAGCAAAATTTAAAAATGCTTACATTTTAAATAAGTATTCTAAGCATATTTGTTGGCTGCAAAACCTCATGCATAATTGAAAAGCAATTATGAAAAAACATAATATTTTTGATAGATTATCGGATTGCATGTTAGAAAATTCTTTTACTATTACTACTAATTGGATGGAATTAAAAATTTTGTACGAAATTAAAAATGTTGTTATTTCTTGCTTAATGCAATTAAGTGTTGTATAAACTGGAATTTATTTATCTGTACTGTAACACATAAAATTGGATTTTCTAATAAGCAAATGCAGCAACCTATGATTCCAGAGAAAATTGTAATTGAATGTATGAATGAAAAAATAATTTGTTTTATAAATTTAAGGAGTTCGGGGAAACTAGTTGAGAGTTCGGATCTTAATCTCATGGGCATTTCAAGAATGATAAAACATTCACTGATCTGGTTGATACAGCCAAGTTTTTGCATGATTGTTCGCAAGAAATACTCACTTGCCGCAAAATTATCAATAGAGTGACTCTTACTTAATATTGAAAGAAAATTTCATTAAAAAAATAGTTCTTGTATTTCATGTTTAAATTAAAAATTATCTGACATCGTTAATCATTATACTTAATTTTCTAAATTTCTTGAAAATTGCAATTTTACATTTTCAATTTTTTTTTTTAAAGAAATTTCAAAAAAATATTTCCGATTCTATGGCTGTATGACTTAAAAATGAGGGATTTACAATGAATGTTGTATCTTTTGAACGCGGCATTTCTTTTCAATAACTTATATGTCATTTTGAAGGGAGCTTATCTGTAATTTATTCTTACTTAGTTATTGAATACTAGCTGACCCGGTGAGCTTCACCACCCCAATTAGAAGAATGAAATAGTACTATTAAGTCTCCATATGTGAATCTAATTGTAAATATCTAAAAAGTACGAAACCGCGGTTTTGAAATTCTTCGGTTTTTTGGAAACACTAGGTCCATTATTATAGTAAATTCACAAAAGTAAATATAAGAACAAAGAAAAAGTAAAAAGAAGTATGGCCTTGAATTTTCACTCACTTGGGACCATAGACGCCTAATTTCATATTTCTATGTCCATTATTATAGAAAATTCAAAAAGTCTCATTAGAATATATAAAAAAGTACCAAAAAGCCCCCACTTGTGGTTTCCCACTCACTCCCATATAAGCTTAATTTCATGGTTTTAGGTTAATTGGTGAAGAAATTACAAAAAGTACCATTCGAATAAAGAAAAAGTACCAAAAAGTCTATCCCTAGAATTCTCACTCACTTAGGACCATATATGCTTAATATCATGTTTCTAAGTTCATTGTTATAGAAAATTCAAAAAAGTACCATTAGAACAAAGAAAAAGTACCAAAAAGTTTCCCCCTAGAATTCTCACTCACTTTAGAACATATACGATTAATTTCATATTTTTATGTCCATTATTACAGAAAATTCAAAAAGTACGCTACAATATAGAAAAAGTACCAAAAAGGAGCCACGTGTGGATTCCCACCCACTCGGGCCCATGTAAGCTTTATTTCATGTTTCTAGGTTCATTGGTGAAGAAATTACAAAAAGTACCATTCGAATAAATAAAAAGTACCAAAAAGTCTTCCCCTAGAATTCTCACTCACTTAGGACCATATATGCTTAATTTCATGTTTCTAAGTCCATTGTAATAGAAAATTCAAAAAGTACCATTAGAAGAATGAAAAAGTACCTATAGTTCAGTTCTCACATTTTGGTACCTAAATATAATTCCTTATTTCTAACACTAACTTCACTCAGAAACATATCAGCTAACTTTAATGTCGATAAGTGAAATAATTTAAAATATTAAAAAGGTACCATTAGGAGAAAAGTACCAATTTCCCTTTTCCTCGTTGAACACCCCCCAAGTTTGAAATTTAAAAATATTTCATTTAATGTGCCAAATAATAGATATGTTTTAAAAAAAGTACCAAACTGTTTACCCGGATTTGGCCTAAAATACACCATGACACTCGAGTTCCAAATAACAACCTGTTAGTTAATTTTTGTATGAATCCAGGAACCAATGTTAAAAAATTATAAAAATTGGGTTAATAATTTCAATAAAATATATTTTCCCGATTTTATCCCCTTTTTGGTACCTTTTTTATCACCATTGCTTTGGTAAATTTAATTCAAATAAATTTCTGTATCGTGGTGAGAGCTTATAATAAAATATTCGTATGTCTATGTCAAATTATAGAAAAACATATTTTATGAAAAAGTACCAAAAATAAACACAATTTTTATCCCTTAAGGGTTCGAATTTCCAAAAAGTACCAAACTCATGTTTTTTATTTTTTGTTAATTAAAGAATACTATTTAAAATTTGTTTCAATATTTGTTGGTTTAAAAGATACATAGGGTGCCAACAAAGTACCAAAATACAGTTTTTACCCGTTTTCTCCCCTAAACGTTTCGAATTTCGAAAAAGTACGAAACACCTGTCAGCTTATTTTTTAAATGGAGTAACATGCTATTTTAAGTTTTTTTGTATCTTTATTAGTTTTGAAGATATAAGGTTACCGAATCCTATCCTTATTGGTGGTGACTATGCATATAAGATTCGGCACAGCAGAATGTATGCATATTGAAGTTGACCATTAGTTAACAATATATTTATTTATTGTGGAGATGTTTGTAACGCCCAAAAATATTGGTCTAACACCCACCTTAAAGTATACCGATCGACTTAGAATCACTTTCTGAGTCGATGAAACGATGTCCGTCCGTCCGGCTGGCTGTCCATATAAACCTTGTGCGTAGAGTACAGGTCGCAATTTTGAAGATATTTCGATCAAATTTGGTACATATAATAATTTTCGGCCCAAGGACGAAGCCTATTGAAACTGGATGAAATCAGTCCATTATTTCACCTAGCCCCCATACAAATGCCCTCTCGAAATTGGACTTTATCGGTCATAAATGTTTAATTTATATAAGTACCTACACAAATTTCGCTCCAAATAAGTTTCATATATACAAAATTCATGTCGCCAAATTTTGTTACGATCGGTTCATAATTAGTCATAGCTCCCATATAGACCCGCTTCCGCAAATCACTTTAACGTGCTTGAATCACTTAAAAATATTGGTATATACACAAAATTCAACATAAATAACTTTCATATAGACATAAATCACACGACACGAATTGCTCATAGCTCCCGTATAAGGCCCACTTCCGAAAATCACTTAAACGTGCATAAATCTCCTAAAAATGTTGGTATATACACAAAATTCAATATAAATTACTTTCATTAAGACATAAATCACACGACCGAATTTCAAGGTGATCGGTCCATAATTGGTCATAGCTCCCGTATAAGGCCCACTTCCGAAAATCACTCACGAATATAAATTGTTGATATTTTAAAAGAAAAATGTTTTTGCTCATTTACTTGGTGTAGGGTATTATATGGTCGGGCTTGACCGACCATACTTTCTTACTTGTTTTAATATTTTTATATTCTTAAGGCTAACGCTCATATCTAAATTATGGGTCTAAAATTTTCATTGAAAATTTCGTGTTTTTTTTTTCAAATTACATGAAAGAAACTACATACATATATTTATTTAAATATATGTGCAAAATCTCATAATAAAACCTCATACTCGCACTTATAACTATAACTAAATTTATATTTTTTTACACAAGGGACATCTCATATGACAAATGTTTGGAAAGAGGCTTTTAACTAAAAATCCTCCCTTATTTAGGTACACTTTTGCTACGAAAAAGTTGGTAATTTAGTGTTAGAATTTCAAAAACAAAACACCTCATTTTTCGCACATACTAAAATGCTTTAAAAAAATCCCTTTGTCATACAACAAACAGACAAACATATTGTTAGGTGTGGAAATGTGTTGAAAACATTAAATGTAGTAGATATATCTAGCAAATATTCATATGTACAAACTCGTAATATAACATAAATGTACAAACATAATTCAATTACATATATTGTCATATGCTAAAAGCTTTTCATAATGATATAAAGTGATAAAACCGCCGAAAAAAAAGTTTTTAGAAAAAAAAACACAACAACAACTCATAACGCGTCTCTAGCCGTAACCATAAAGACCAATTTATATATTTTACTAATGCAAAACCCTGAAAAAGAGAGAAATAAAACACAAAAGGATACTTTAGGGCAAAATGACAAGGGCCAAACAAAATCATAAAAAAGTCACAAAACCAACAACGACACCAACATAAACCATAACGCATTAAGCCAAAAGGAAGACAAAAAAAAAACTAAAAAGCCATGTCATGTACGTTTAAAAGTTGTTCAGCTTTGATGTTAATTCTATTAGAAGGACAATGAAAAAGAACACAAAACTGTAAAAGCACTCCGAAGGACACAAAATTTTAAATATATAGTAGTTGCAACTATACTTATATTTATGCGTCGCTTCATAAATATTTAAATAAATAAATACGTAAATTGTTGTACTTTAATCAATTCAATTCACAAAAGTTCATTTATTTACAAATCACACCTGCAGTATTTATAAATTTTCCAATATTTAATTAAAAACATATTCAATTGTGTTCGTTAGTTTGCTGTTGAAAGGATTAATATAATATATATTTACTTCAAAGAATTTTTTAAAATTATTTTAACATACATATTTCACTTAATTAAAATTTAATAGGTGTATTTATAACAAAAAAGCAAACTCTTAACAACTGGTGTTCAAATTTTTTGTGGAAATTATCATATAAAAAATATATACACTGTTCATTATTGGCTTTTGTTTGTTGTCATAAAAATGGACTAAAATAATTTCTAATTATTGTTCACTTTTTTCGGAAAAACTTACAGAAATTCTATTATACACCCAGCAAAAAGTGACCACATTCATTCTTAAATTAATATCAGTCACTATTAATAAGTAGTGTAGGAGTCTTGCGAAAATTGTACTCTACGAAGACCCTTATTCTGTACTTTTTGCATTTTTTGATGCTTTCAATATTGGATAAATGTTGGAAATTTGAGATAAATCTAATAATGGTTGAAAATTTTATTTTAAATTTCGTGTTGTTCAAAAAAGAATGTCAAACCAAAATGCTGGAAAAATATGCAATAAAAATTGGTATTTGTAATTCATTTAGATGTTTAACCTTCGCTTTACCAATACCCACCCGGGTGACCACATCATTTTTATTGGTTTAATATTTTTTTTTTAAATTTATTTTCGATTTAAATTAAAATTTATACTCACTGAACAAATTTAGAATAAGTTTAAACTATTTATAAGGTTTTTTTCGATTATTTAAAATTTCGTTCGTTGCATATATGTATAGAAGTGCAGTACCACCCGGGTGGGTATTGGTAAACCATGTACATAAAAAAACCTTTCGTAAAGCGAAGTTTAAATACATAGAGAAATATACTTAGAGAGGAAACTAGAAAAAAACACAAACAAAAAAAATACTCAAAATATTCACATGTACAAGTCCTGATATACTCTTCATTACTAATCCATTCTTGCCACTTAGGTTCTCGACAACTGAGTTGGGTCTTTGATAGGAGAGACTCCGCTCTATGTGTATTTCATGCAAATTTCAAATTCCAAATTTTACATTTTAAAATTAGTTTTGAGCCAAATTTCAAAAAATGTGGGATTTTTTTGAAGTTTTACCTTTTATTTAGTATTGGCCATTGTTAGCTATGACCTTTTCCCATCTTTCTGGCAACATATGGATTCCGATCCAAATAACTGCTCATCTTTGATGCCAACAACGAATCAAGTCAATTTCGGATACTCTGTTCCAAAGTGAAGCTCTCCCAGAGACATCGTTCTGCATCGATTGAAGGTCTGCACTATAAAGTGGGTGAGGCAAAACTACCCAACCACTTCATTCTAAATAGTTTTAAACAGGTATTCCAACATGTGCCCGAGTGTTGTCGTGATGTAATATTACGGTTGCATGTCTGGCGACATATTCTGAGTTTTTTCTGCCAATGCTGGTTTCAAATGAAATGTTCCTTGTTATAGTCAGGCCAGATTTCAGCAGCTTATAGTAATATATATGACCCATTTGCTCCCACCAAATACAGAGCATTACCTTAGCGCCATGTATATACGGCTTTGGTGAGCATTCGGCTGGTTGACCGGGCTTCACATACGATTATTCTTCGAATTATGGTAACGGGTCCACAAGTAATAATTCGATGCAAAAATTATTTTCTTTTATTGAGTTCTAGTATTATTTTGGAAATTATCTCTTAAGGTCTCTCTGCTTGAGTTCGTATGGTACCCAATTTCCCTGCTTTTGGATGAATCCTGCAAGCATTTTAAAATTTCTGCTTGAGTAGCTCCCAATGCATTCAATAATGCCTCCAATTCTTGGTTTTCAAACATTTTTGGCTTTTTCTTCTCCATAGACAACCAAGTTCTCTGTATCCCGGGACCTGGTGCCCACTGCGTTCTGAAATCGAGGCACTATCGATGGACCAATCATCTTTACTTCAGGATGCTCATTAAAGAAACTGAAATAAACTCAAGACTAAATCAACGGCGTGATCAATCGAAGATGACTTTATGCATTTTGTACACTTTACGAAACATCAAAATTGCCACAACTATATAAAGTTTTTTGCAAATATAAAAAAACTTCTTGGTATATCCGAAGTTAGATGGCCAGACTAAGATGAATTCTCTGCCTCGAAAAGTACAAACTCATCGGGTAATATCAGCAAAATTACAATTTAAAATTTTCGTACAATGTTACGCCTCAACCGATGTAAAAAATGGCTTCTACAACAGTCTTTCCTAAGATACCATAATGTGATCCGAGGAGACATTGTCATACTTCTGGGCGACATAAACGCTCAACTGGGCAGTAATAACATCGACATGGAGTTCATAATGTGTTGCCATGGAACGTAGTACCAGTTGGAAAATGGAAAATGGAGAACTATTTTCGGTTTTCTGCCTTAAACAAAATCTTATCATGGACGGCATTATCCTCCCCCACAAACGAATTCATAAAATAGCTTGAGTATCATCTAACCGTTCTTCGGAAACCTAGAGAAACCACATCGCAATACCAATGAATGACTTGGTTCCCCTCTGAATGTACGGCAATAAACGCCAGCCTTACTGTACAGAAAGTTTGATGCTGATAAATTAAAATCAAAAAGCCATCAGAAATTCTAACCATTATTAACTGGCCAGCGAACGATCGTCAAATAACAAAAATCGAAACATAGTTTTCATAACATATCTGGAATTTTATAAACATTTTATAAACTTGATCTATAAAAGCAACAGCGCGATCAAAACACAGAAGACTCGATAAGCTGGTGGAAAAATCGAAAGAAAAGTTAAATTTTGTCAATAAATATAGTTAACAAATATCTACTAAGTCTGCTTTTACACAGGGCAAGTTTTCTTGCGCAAGGCTAGAGTTTATAGGAGAGAGAGGCAAGAAGAAAGAAGAGGGGTACACACTTGCTTGTACTGGCAAGTCTCTTCAATTCTCTTTTGTTTTCTCATTTTCACTATGGCGTCTATTAGGTTTTGACATACAAAATTGAACACAGACTTGTTGTGTGTAAACAGTCGAGCAAGTTTAAAAGGGAATCGAAGAGACTTGCTTCAAGTAAACTTGCAATTCAATATCAACTGTCCAGATATATCATAAATAGCTTCCGAGATAGCATCTTCAAGACCAAACAAATCTCCTGGTTCCGAAAACATACAACCCGAGCATATAAAAGCGAATAGTGTGATGAGTGCTGAAATCTTATAGCCTCTCATTAAAGGTTTCACAGCTAACAGAAGGGACAATCTCTCTGCTACCAAAGAAGGAAAATCTATCTCAAAGCAAAAAACATAAGATAATAGCGCATATAATAAACAAACAACTATTAGGCTACATCTCACTTTAACTGAGAAACGAAAATGCAGGCCACGAATATCCTGCGTGATCACATCAACATATTGGGCATTATCGCCGATGCCGCACACCGCGTGTTTCGTAGACTTTAAGAAAACCTTTGACATCATATGTTACAGTCATATATTCGCTAACAAACACTTAGATTTATATGGAATGTAATAACGTATGGATAAAGTTCTAGAATTATCCATAAATATACCCAAGACTAGTCATGCGGATAAACACCACTAGTCTTTAACTGTTGAGGTGGTAAATTTTACGCTCTCTTTACATTTTTTTAAATACTCTTTTCCATTGCAATCTATCAATTAAATTCTCTTAGTATCTTCTCATATCGTGATCGTTGTTACTCAGTTGTGTTTTGGCAGAGCTAGACATTTCACGAGCGGAGCTACAGACATCCTGGTGTAAAAATTACCACCCGTCAGCATTTAGGTAATTTTGTCTTTGAAAATATTTTACCACAACGTCAGAGTTAAAAACGTAATATTAAAGTAATATTTTCATAGAATTATTATTTTGGATATTTGTTGTGTTAACTTTTACATTATTTTTCATACTTTTTAAAAAAGCTTGCAAGAAAAATGATTTTACCACATTTGAAAAACGTTCGAACACAGATTTTGATAAGTGAAATCCTCCAAAAAGGATGAAATGTAGTTTCTACACTTAATAATTTTTGTTTATGATCTCTTTTATATCTTTAAATGTATACATTTGGCTATGAGAAAATGTCCTTTAAGTTTTTGATTTTCTTTAAATTCTTATTTTTTTTATAAGTTTTTGATATATCGTTTTTGTTATACTAAAAAAAAAGTTTGTTTGTTTCGCATTCAAGGCATGAATACCTGACATGTGAATGCTGTAAACAAACCGGCGTTTTGCAATACATGCAATAAAACCCCAATTATGCACATGTATTATTAATGTGTGAATCCCCTTACATTCTACATAGAAAAGAGCTACCATATGTATAGTTTCCTTTTTTAATTTTTATTAACGTTCAAATTATTCATAGGTCTGCACAGACCTGGTTATGAAGTTTGAACCAAAATATTTGAAAATCTCGATTAAGCCGAACCAGGATCCACAATCGGTTCGATTTTTCGCTCATTGTGTTCGGAGAATGTTGCTCCAGGAAGTCATGAAAGGATTTGTCTTTAACACGATAAACAATAAAGATATACACACTTTTATATGCAAAAGGTCTGCACAGACCTGGTTATACCTTCAAGGGTTAAATAAATACAAATATTTCTTGTTTTCTTTATTTATTGTAATTAAAAATGTGGTAGCTTTATTTTACCACCACGTCATTAACAATGTCCCAAAATTTCACCTCGACAGTTAAAGGCCAACCTCTCAGCCAATTAAAAGCAATGCCAATTGACATTGTAACTTTATTTTTCTATCTGGGCAGTGCCAAAATAGCCAATGGAGCTCCAGCCGATGATATAAGATGCGGTATAAATAAGAGTAACGCCGACTTAAGCTTAAAAGTTTGTAGATCTCCAAGAGTATACAAATGAGAATATTCAATGCGAGCATTTATTAATTGTTGCTTGAGAAAAATCATCCGCATCTTTTGGCCAAATACGATCTCCAATGAAACTCTTTGGGAAGTCATTGTGGAAATCTGGAGCTACGAGGAAGTGTGGATAGGCCACACACTCGGAAAAAGTCAACATGATATTACTCTCACGTCCCTTGACTAGAACTCACAGTAAAGCCGTAGAAGAGGACAACCGTCAAACACATTAAGACGAATAATCGATACTGACGTCATGGCAGCAGGCTATACATGGGGCGAAATGAAAACCTTGGATATGGACAAATCGAAGTCGAACGAGTTTTTTACGGTACTAAGCTCTTCCTAGAAACCATGGGTAAAAATATATATAAACGAGAGTTAAAAATGCAAATTTTAGTGGATTTATTTTTAAAATAAAAACATTTTTGAAGAAAAATATGCCAAAATATTTTTGACTTCAACAGAAAAGTAAGTTAGTTGCAGTTTTGGGTCTACAACTATTTCACTTTTTAAACAAAGAGCTTGAAAATGATTCCCTGGAAATAAATCGAAAAAACTTTTAATGTTTTTGATAATTTTAATGCTCCAAGATATTTTCATTATAAATGAGCGTCTGTGGGCGTGTCATTTTGTCTAAACTTTATCATTTATATTTTGTCCTACTATGTTTCTGTATATGAAAAGTCTTAGTATTTTTGTCCATTCATTCCGAGAGAATAAAGCACTGTGCTGCACTGATACTGCAACTGTATCAACACTCCTTGAGTGCTTAATCGAGGTTTGCATAAACCGATGACTGTAAACATTAAGATTTTAATTTCATTTTAAGTCATTTTTAATAAAGCAATTAATACTAGTAGTGGATATAAAATTACATTTCATTTACAATTATTGTTGCTCAAAATTTTAAATCTCAACAGTTTTGCATGCATACTTTTTTATTTGCTCATTTATTGTGTGCTTATTTTTAATAAATATAAATAAATATTTTGGTTTATACAGTCAAAATATTATGTTTTTATTAACATTTCTTTTTTTTTACTCCTGCTGTTTAGTTATGTATTTTAATCAAGTTATTTGTCTTTGCGTCATGTTCGAATGTTAACAACAACATTCTTGGGGTCTAATAAACGATTTCCGTTTCCTATTTCCTGTCGCTGGGTGACTGTTTTACTTTTGATGTTTATTTTGTTTAGTCAGGCAAATCATTTTCCATAAACGCACACAAACATACCAAGTCCACAAATACTCCAAAGGCATTACACTGTGCTGCATTCACATTTCAAATGTATTGAAATGCGAAGTTATGGTTATACATTTATTTTTGTAATCGAATTTAAAATTTTAAACTGAAATTGCTCATAAACTTTAAAAAATATATGAAAGGAAAGGTATGTAAATTTTTAATTTTTTCCTAGGGACTACCACTTGGATAAATTTTATAAAACTTGATTTGAAATATAGAAAATAAAGAAATGTTTTTCTTTGCAGCACCGTGTTATTATTAGCTTTTTGTTGTGTGTAAATTGGGTAATACTGTTGTGGTTTCGTTCTTTGTATTTAGTTTAGTTTTTGTTTAAAGGGATTTGCTGTAAACAGAAGTATTCTAGGATATACATACATACATACTACACAACGTATAATACTTATTAACATCCATATTTACTTGTGTGTATAATATTTACATACATATTGTATGTATATTTAAGGAAATTCATATTTAATATTGTTGCATATTTAAGCGGCTACATTAAATCGGTTTTTATTAGAATTTAGTATGAAAATTATTAATGGATAAATCTGTTTATGGAATAAAAGCAATACAAATAACCTATAATAATTGTGTATTCAACATATGTTCATCATAAAATGCTTTTAAAATCTTATTAAGGCAATTAAATATTGATTTATGCAACCATTTTAGAATGGCGTCACTTGATCGGGGATTCTCATGCGCATAGTACTAACGTCCATCATAATAAGGTTCTATACCACAAGGACTTGGGCCATAAGGATTGGGCGTTTAGGATCAGAAATAGACGATACTTCCCTTACTCTATAAAATTGTACTTCACTTAAATGCTTCAAAAAAAAAATTTTAATTTTTTGTATTTTATTCTTTTCACAAAGCCAGTTGTGCGTATGAGTGATATTTAATTCCTTAAACACCCAATCCCATTAATTATACGTACCAGGGTGTGTTTTTTTTTGCACTTTTTATACCAAATATAAAAAACATCAAAATTCTAAGACCGTCCGTTCGTATGGACCCGATGGCTGACCAAAAAGGTCTTCAAGGAAAACACCTAAGCTTTTCCTTTTTTTTGCAAAAAAAATGTCAAAACTTTTTTTATTTAAATTCTTTTCTCGAAATATTGAAGAAATAGCTATCTAAACTCTTTGGGACATATCGCACACCCAGTTCAAAAGTGGCACAACTCAAAATTTTAATTTTTCAGAAATCGAAAATAAATATATACCAATTGCAACATAAAGAAAGACATTAGTGTTTTTTTTAGCCACAGTTAACAACAACAGAATACACTGATATATTTTGTATAGATAAACAAGAGTATTGTGCATAGTTTAAGCGTAAAATTCGGCGGCATGAAATAAACCCCCACGAAATAACACCCCAAAAATAAAATTAAATAACCCCCCAAAATTTGGGACCTTATTTCATATGCAAAAAAAACCCCAGTTTTGAAAATGAAATAAAGCCCCAACGAAATGAAATAATTCCCCAAACAGAAATGAAATAACACCCCATTATTGGGGTCTTATTTCATATGAAATAGAACCCCAATTTTTAAAATGAAGTAAGTCCCTAAACACAGTGAACTTGATCAAAAACAATTGGGGGTTTCAAACTGTCTGCTATAAGATCATATTTTCATAATGTCCGATCGTTTAAACACATTTTTGTTGTTTTTCAAACAAAAAAGTTTTAATCTAATAAGACTTTTTAAACATTTTTTTTTTAGTTTTGTCATAAAATAACACTTTTTGTTTAAACTATCATAATATATTAGGACATTATGACAATATAACTTTGAATCCAACAGATGTGCTTGTAGCTTTCTCATTTTGTGTTGAAATCTCTTTTAAGACTTTTGGATGAAATAAAAACTATATCTATTTGAATACGAAATATGTTTGGGTTTAATGAGATTTGTTAAAATATTGATTTGTAAATATGTTTTGAATTAGTGCAATATTTTGTAATCAAGCGCCGCAGGCGAAAAACATTACAGTAATTTACAAAACAATATTTCAACTAAACTTGTTTTAAGTTAAACCTTATAGCTCTTATTAAAAAAGTTAGAGCAGACTAAATATAAAAATTTCCTATGAAAAAGTAGACATTTTTTAACATTAAAATCTTTTTAATTTTTATTTATTTAAATATGAGAAAATAAATTGAATTGCTTTCTCAGAAAGTATTTTAAAACACCATTAGAAATTTTGAAAAAAATATTGTTTAACTCCCTAACATACAACTTAATTTTCACAAATTTTACGGAAAGAAGATCTTATTAAGCTCATTGCAGAGGTATCGCCTCATAATATTCCTGCAAAATCGTCGCATTCGTCCTTAATTATATTTAGAGCCTTTAACTCCTAATACAATTCTTCTTCGTTCTTGTGGTTGTGCTCAACATAATTCCTGGCAAGTAAGCAGTTACCAGCTGTTAGCACACTTACCCTTGTCTTGCAAGTTTTAGTCCTGTATTTACTTGTACTATTGAATACCAACTTTTTGACATTCTGAACTAAAAAAAGGCATTCTGAACCCAAATTCAATTTCAAAATTCATTGGAGCAATTAAACGGGTGTCTTTTAATTGAGTTGCTGAATAATTAATAGAATATCGGGTAAATGATTTTTCGGATAATTGCAGCAAAAACTGAAACATTTTTGAAAATCAATTAAGCGAACACTACTGTAGTAAAATTAGCTGCGACAAATCTTACATACCCTTTAACAAATTGTTTGGTAAACAATATTTAAAAAAAAAAATTTTGTTTTCAAATTTTCATTTTAAAATTTTTTTAATTTTATAGTAAAAAAAATTGTATGTCAAAATTTTTTTTAAGAATTCCATTTTAATTTTTTTTTCTTTTAATTTATTTTTGAAAAAAAAAAAATTATCACAAAAATTTGGGTTAAAAAATATTTTTTCCGATTTTGATTATTCTAACTTTAAGAAGAACAATTTTTTTACTAAAATTTTTTTTTTCAGAATTTCATTTTAATTTTCTTTTTAATACAAATCTTCCCGAGAATTCTAGTTCAAATTTTCCCGATTAGGAACACATAAAAGTAGAGTACACTCAGGTCTCGTTTTATGGGGTAGATGCGTTTCCAAAAAAATCGCAGAAATTGAATTCGCATAGAACGATATTCTAGCTTCATATAAAAACTAATGATTCTTTCCAAAATTCTGAAAAATCGCATAAAAAAATCAACAAAAATATATTCATTTCATTTAATTAAACAATAAAAACAAAATATGTTAAAAAAAATTAACAAAAATATAATATTAATTCATTAATTACAGAAAATGATCCAAAAAATAAGCTAAAACATTTTTTAAGGAAGTTCTGTAAATATATACCTATGATTAATTTGAATCACTGAATAATAATGTGCATCGTTTTGGAATTGGTTCATCATATGGTAAAATATCATTTTCATTACAAAAAACATCTAAAATTTAAAAATCTGTGCAAATTCTAAAAAATCTTTAATTTAAAAATCGCATAAATTTGAATCCGCATAAAACGAGACCTGAGTGTATACAAAATTTATTTTTTATCGAAATTGTTCACTTCTTTCCAAACTTAACTATGCGTATAAGTGATATATAATTCCCTAAATACCCATACGTACTATAGCGTATATTGATGTCTAAAGTCATAATTGTTGTTTTGTAGATCCATCATCACCACCACAGACCCAAAAAATCATATATTCTGGCTCTTTATAAAATTCTAAGATCTATCTATGTCCGACCATCTGTTGAGGGCAAAATGTGAGGCAGCCCCCCAGTATTTTTCAAAACTTTTTTGAAATTTTCTTTAAATACATTGTAGATAAAACATTGAAATTTGAAAAAGAACAATTAGTGTCGAATCGAACCATGATTTTTCATATCACCAATACAAATATCTTTCCGGAATATGGCTGTGATACATAAATGTCTATAGAATAATGGTATACATACAAAATTTAATAAAAATAATATTTTGTATACAAAATGTACAAAAATAGGTGTGAGTATTATATTGGTGGTGGGTATATAAGGTTCGGCACAGTCGAATATAAAACTCCTGTTTGTCAATTTATTATTTTGGTTTTATTTAATATTAGTTAATGAAGAATTCGAATACAAATTTTCAATTGCATTCTGAAAAATGTTCAACGTATATTACGAATTAGTACTCATCTGTATATGAAATGTTATTGAAAAAGGATTTTAGTATACTTCAAGCTACTCATATAAAGAGATTATTGAAAAGTTTTTCACATGAATACTCAAACTTCTGAAAAGTGTAAATTTTATTTTAATACAATAAAACTATACTCTAAACTTAAAAAGTGTTGGCTTTCAATTTGTTTTTATATTTTTTTTTACATTTTGGTACTTGTATTTGAATGACCTCTTATAGGTTATTTTGCTATATATGTATGAAGGTTTATAAATAAGAGAAATATATAAAATAAAACAAATAAACAAAACTAAAGTGAAACTTGAATATGGACACCCAATACTGGACCATAGAAATGTAAAATCTTTTATAAGTATTTGAAATAATACATACTTGTATATTGGTTTGTTTTCAACAAAACTTAATATTAACATACATACATTCGAATTTGTATTGCTTAAGTGAGGTAGAAATTCATTACGTATTTTAAAATAATCAATATTTATTGAAAATATAATATTCTGTAAAAAAAATATTGTTTTAGCATAAAAAAATTACTTGGTTTTTTAAATTAATTAATTTTTGAAATATAAAGTGTTAGGCACTCGTAAAAATATTTAGTAGAAAAAATATAAAGAAATTACCTATAAAATTAAGTTATTATCTAAGCTTATCGGAAATAACAATAACAATGTAACAATTTTGTATCACTGTTGAACTTTTTTATTTCAATCCTATCAATATATCAAATGGCTGTATTCCGCTATGATAATTCTTATAAAACATTTTCCAAGTTATGTATTTCGTGTAAAAAAAGTCAGCAATGTTTTTGATTTTGCAAAAAAAAATAGTCAAAAATTGTATGTCTTGAGTTACAAAACATTTATTTTGATAGATATCCCACTCAGCGACAAAAAAGCTCTTACACTGAGGGAAAAATGTCGATGCAAAATCGACAACGGTTGGTGTCATTTTGACACCATACGGTTTCACTTTTTTTCGAATTCGTACGTTTTTTAAACAAACGGGTACGAACCGACAACTTAATGTTGTTAAATTATTCGCCGACGCATCTCTACATGAGTTGCCGACAAGTTATTGCCAAAGTGTTGCGGCGAAACTTTTTGCTCTGCTTTGTTTTATAAGTGAGTTGTAATTTTATTTACATTAAAAACGTGAAAATATTTAAAAGATGAAGATCCATGCAGTGCAAGAAATGAGAAGATCACCGAATCCAGTGACGACATACTACTGCAAAAATTCCTGGAAACAATAAACATGCCTTCAGATTTTGTACATATACATATATGTAATTATCAGCAATGTAGAATACAATAAGTATTTGTTTTATTTTTTAGAATGGGGACCTGTGGAAGAGATGCCACAATTAGGGAGGGTATTTGAAATTTCACATAAAGGAACTCCGACAATTGACTCCAATGTTTTGCCACATTTAAACATGGAATATTTATATGTGTTATATATTTAAGTATTTATTCGTTTTGTATTTAAAAATAAATGTAAAACATAAAGGAATTATTATTTATTTCAATTGCCAAATCGTACACGAACGGTATCAAATCGACAACATATGGTGTCAAATTGACAACGGTGCGGTGTCAAATTGTCAACGGTCTGTTATAAAATCGTACACGTAATGGTGTCATTTTTTCGTTGTCAAATTGACACCGTTCATGTACAATTTGTGCACATACGGGGTTGATACACTATTGACACCGAACAGTGTCAAATCGTACACGGATGTGTTAATTTTTTCTCTGGGTGCAAAGGAAAATACCTAAACCATAGGGTAACATAGAGACGAGACGTAATTGTCAAAAACCTAAGTCTGTTGTCAAAAACCTATCTCTTGCAACAACAAAATACATGCTATTAAATGTATTTTGTTGTTGTATCAAACATATGATTTGTTGTATTTTTGTTTGACAAATCGGAGTGTCTCGTCTCTATGGATAATTCTCTATGACCTAAACTTTCTTTTGAGAAATAAGGGCCCATTTTGAAAAAAGGTGCAAACAAATTTTGGTTTTGGAAAAAAACATGTCAATTTCTTTTCGAAAGATTGAAGAAATATCTATCTAAACATTTTGCTAAGACCAATAGGTAATAAGCAGGGAAACCGGAAATATGCTCTAAAAAATGCGTTTTAAGCGCTTTAAATATGCAGTAAAAACTTTAAAATATGCTCTTAAAATTTAAAAAATATGCTTTACATAAATTTTAACCAAATAATATACTTTTATTTAACAAAATCAATACAATTCATTTCTAAAAAGGTAAAGTAACATAAAATAAACAAAAATAACATGAACTAACAAGTATAACAAAAAATAAATACAACATAAAAACAATAGGAACTTAAGCTATGAAAAGACCCCGAGAGGTATTTTTTGATGATATCTATATAAAAATGAAATGGTCCATGTGTGTAATGTCTGATTTTTTTTTATTGCATTCGAAATTTACTAAAGAATTATCGATTTTAAATTTTGTAAAGAAAAAAAATTCGAAAATTACGCGTAAAACTCGTAATAAAAAGGCTCCCTAAAGTATGCAGTACAAATTTAGATATTTTATTTGCAAATAAATAAGAACAGGCTGGTGGGTTGGAGAAACTTGAAGAACTAACATTAGTAAATGCTACCGGGCGAAGCCGGTGGCTAGTTTTATATAAATGTAAAGTCACTTCTTCAATTAAGGTTACTATTGCATTAAATTACAAAATATTGACTTAAATTTTCAAATAAAAATCGTTGTCTATTGGATCTGAAAACATTTTTATAAATAGAAAATGTTCTTTCGACATCAACTGTTGTTATAGAAGCAAATTTAAAAGACAATATTTCTTTAACACTTAGAACGGTTAAGTTTCAATTAGAACTGAAATTTGATATTTAGATGGCACTATTATTAAAATAGTGCTTATTTTATATTAAAAAAAAGCCATATATTTTTCAATTTTGAATTTTAAACAAAGGAAGTAAAAACCTGTAACACAACAGCGAAAAATAAGTAAGACAAAATTTGTTTTTGATAAAGTCAAAATATGCTATTAAACAGTAAAATATGCTCTAAAAACGCAAAAATATGACATAAATATGCTCTTAAAACAAATATATGCAAAATTATGCATTTAAGGGTAAAATATGCAAAAATATGCACTAACAAATCGATGACAAAATTCTTAAATAGTTCTGAAACGTGTAGATATCTTATTCATGTGCTCATTAGACTCACCAGAAAAAAATTGCATTTGCATATTTTGGTTTCCCTGATAATAAGTAACATGGATGAGTTTGGTCAAAATATCCAAGTTTTGACGCCCTCTAAATCAGAGTTCTTGCACGAATTACTATCTGATAGGACTAACCTTTGTACAAATTTAATCCCGATCGGAAGACATCGATTTCAAAAGTTGGTTCACTTGACATAAAATGCCTCATATACAAAAATATGTTTTGGTGAACAAAAAAGAATTATTTCGTTAAAAAAATATTGGGAGAAAAAAAATTTGTTGAAGTTATCACTAGTTATGGACAAATCGCCCTAAAATTAGGTGTCATGTTTTCTGTGTATATGAAACTTATTTCTGTTGAATTTTATTTTAATACGAACATCTGTAAGAAAGCTATGCTCGTTAAAATGAGTTTTGGAAGTGGGCCTTATATGGGAGCTATGATTAATTATGGACCGATCGTTATAAAATTTGGTGACAGGATTTTGTATCTATATAACTTATTTGTATTGAATTTTAATTGAATACCCACATTTTTAAGAGATGTATGCTGGTTAAAGTGATTTTCGGAAGTGGGTCTTATATGGGAGCTATGACTAATTAAGGACCGATCGTCACAAAATTTGGTGGTGCGATTTCGGCTTATATAAAACTTATTTGTGCGGAATTTGGTTTGGATAGATATCACACTAAGATTTTTATGCGAGCCTAACTATTTTCAGATAGGGCAATCGTATGGGGGCTAGGAGAAATAATGGACCGATTCTAACCATATTCAATAGGCTTTGTGCCTGCGATAAGAGAAAAGTTTTTACCAAATTTTGTCCAATTAGCTTTATAATTACAACCTGTAGTTTGATTACAAGGTATACATTAACAGAAGGACAGACGGACGGACATCGCTTAATCGACTCAGAAAGTGATCCTGAGCAGATTGGTATACCATAAGGTGGGTGTTGGGACAGTATTTTTTCGCGTTATAAACATCAGCACTAACCCAGTATACCCTCTCCACTATGGAGGTTTTGGGTATAAATATCCAAATTTTTAAGTTATACGCTATCTGTAAATAAATTTTTATAAACAGCGGCAGATGGTTTTTCCAAAAAATTATAGTAGACATTATTACCTTTCTCTGCATATAAATTGTTCAGATAAACAAAGTTCTATTCCAAAGAATATATGGACGACAGCAAAAACTTCACAAAAAAGACAACACAGTTGACAGAAAAAATTAGTTACCACATCTAACTTTTTTTTTTAATTTTTATAACATTTTAATTTACATACATTTACAAGTGTTATCCATTTTACAAAATTTTTATAAACTTAAAAGAAGACTAAAATTCCTTTGTTGTTTCATCATGATTGAATGTCAGAAAATGTAGCAAAGCAAATATTGTCAACTTTGGCAGCTCGGCATGTCGTCATGAGTTACCACCTGACTTTAATTTTTTAATATTTGTGTGTTTCAAAGTGTTAAATATAAAATTCCGTTATTATTTTTTTTAAATGGTTGACATGAAAAAGGACTTTTTGCCTCAAAACCTGTCATTGGCCCCATCGTGCATTGGTCCAAATTTCATTAAGAACAGTGTTGGAGAGTGCAATAGGTCGATGATTACCAACTGATGTTGTCCTGAATTGGATGCTATAGACACCACCCAGCGAAGCCACGGCTTAGTTATTGACGATTGTAGTGTGAAGAACAAATTTTAATAATAAAGTTTTTTATTGCATCTAAAATGTCGAATTTTGCACCAAGGAAGTTTTACTTTAATTCTTAATTTGATAAAAAAAAAGTGCCGCAAGCTCACCGATTGTTCAACGAAACTTATGGTGAATGTGCTCCATCGGTTTTAATGTAAAAGAGATGGATTGTGCGGTTCAGAAGTGATGATTTTGACACGGAAGACAAAGATCAGCCAGGACATCCAAAAAAGTTTGAAGACCAATAATTGGAGGCGTGAAGTTTGTTGTAAAATTCAACAACAGCTTTCCAAATTATTAGGAGCTACTCAATGAGTATTGTAGCAGCATTCATCCAAAAGCAGGGAAAAGCCGAGAGACCTTGAAAGAAGATTTTACATGTCCGAAATGATGTTTAAACGCTATAAATGAAAATTATTTTTGCAATGAATCATTAACTAAGTTGGAAAATGGATCCATTACGTTAACCCGAAGCATTAGAGATTGTATGTAAAGCCCGGCACTAAGAAAATGTATTTAGTGGAACCAAAAGGGTTATGAGCTGCTAAAATCTGACCACGTCACAGATATATAATAATAAACATCCTAAATAAACCTTGTTAATAATTTACAATTTCTCTACTTTTCATACTGAGTAAATATTTAACAAAATTTCTGATTATCTTGGTTTATATGCTTGAATGTACTTTAATAGGAATTTTTCCATTGTCTGCTTTAGCCAAAAACACAAAAAATTGGCAATAATTTTTAGAAAGTTTTTTCTTATTCATATTGTCTACATAGTTATTCAATTCGATTTAAACCATTGCACTTTTACATTTTCACACCTTGACTTTTAATGCTCCGTCTGGCAGCTAGTATGCAAAAAAATAACTACAGGGTAGTTAGTTTATTTATATAAAAATTCGAAATATAATTTTGGCTGTAACCAAAAAAATTTATATATGAAAATTAGGCTAGTTTTATTTATATTCTGCAAATAAAATATTGTTTCAGTTTAAAATGTTGTTCATTTACCCCAAAGAATATGTTGGTACCATATGAAGCATTTTCGAGATGATCATCTTTAGGCTTGAAATATCCGAGCAAAAACTTGGTAATAATTGGAAATTATTCAATATGTTATTCTAAAGCCATCTTCGGAAGGTGACTTTCTTTTCGTTAGCCAGTCTAATAACTACACATAATATTGTAATCACCTACAGTTGCAAGAAAAGATGTAGCACACAAATTGCTGTTATTATCTGATTTGGAAAATTAAGATTAAATTGCTAAAACTTTTGTTTTTGGAATCTCATTTGTATTAATTTTACCACTACTGTATTTGAAGAGAAATACTGATAAATTTAGTTTGTCTGAACTCATGCCATACAAAATGTTTCAGTGTTTGTTCTTGCTCACAAATATTTTCACACATCACTGGTTAAATTATAACGCTGCATTTAGTATTGAGTTAAATTAAGCATTCGAATATTTACAAAATCTAAATAGCTAAATATTTAACAGTAATCCAGCAAGAACAGACTTGAGAGTAGGAAGCAATACAGAAAATATTAACTTAAAATTTGGATTTAGCTTGACTAAAATTGAAAAATATCCATTTAAGTTACTAGCAAATTTATATTTACATAAGAACTAGTGTTCCTAATCAGTAAATTGTATTAAAATTCACCAGAAATTTCAAGAATTTCTTTATAATGCTAGACGCACACGTTGCGACATTTGGAACAACTAGGTTGTCAATCAAGTTGGGCGTTTTGACCACAATCGATAAAATATCGTGTCTCATTTCGAGTATAAGTAATTTTGACTAGGAAAAATCTCATCGGATACTAGGGTTCTATAGTTTGGCATTTTCTATTTATAAAAAGTGGTTGTAAAAAAAAAAAACATATTTGGGGTATTCACACGGTAGTCATAAAGTCGTATGTCATAAAATAATAACACGAAAAAATATGACTGCTGTGAGCAACCCTCATAAGTTAGTGTGCTATTTCAAATTTGAGTCAGCTGATAAAAGAAAAAAACAATTATAAACAATTGCAAATATTTTTAATAAAAAATGCCAAAAACAATTTAATTTAAATAATCTTAATATTAAATTAAACAATATCTTACCTGAGAATCTTCTAAACCATCCATTTTTAAAAAAATATATTAAAAAATTTCTTGCCACAAAATAAATTGTTTAAGTACATAAACATAAACAGCTGTTGTCGGTGACTAAGCCGGCAAATTTTTCTGACGGCGGTTATTTTAAATACGTTTGGTGGCTGCCAGTCAGCTAAAGTATACAAACAACATTTTCTTACTTTTTTTATATGTCTCAATGCGGCTACTTCTAAATATTATCACCGGCTCGATGAAGAGTTTTTCCCTTTCGACTTAGATTTACACTGTTTAGTTATGACAAAACAATAAACACAGTATAAAAGATCTTATTATTTTATGACTTTTTTCTTTGAAGCACAACAACAATTTTTTAAAACTATTGTAAAACTTTAGTACTTTATGACTTGATAAGACACCGTGTGAATACCCCAATTGTAACAACAAACTTTTGAAAACCATGTACTTTATATTAGTTTCAGATGTACATAGTTTTACGTCATGCCAAATATCAAAAATGTTTTATGTTTTGTACAATCAACCAGGAATTTCATACAAAGTCCCCACAAACGTTACAATCTCGTGTACAACCTACTAAAGTTGTACCAACATGCAACGTGGCTATCATAAATTTTCTTCTTAAAGGTTTTTGTTAAAAAATAATTTTCTTTTTTAACATAGTCTCCATTGCGCTTTGTCCAACGTGTCTCCAATTTTTTTATCCCCTCCAAAAAATAAGATTTTTCGAGGTCATCAAAATATGCTGTTTTTGTAAGATGATTTAATCGTTGGAGTCAATTCTCTTTCCGCAGAGACATTTCTTCAGGTTTCCTAAAAATTGTCACTCGGGGCTAAATCCGGAGAATACGGCGGAAGAGTGAGCATTTCGTAGACTAATTCATAGATTTTTGTCATGGTAACTGTACATGTGTGTACCCATTTGTGCACCCGAATGAAAGATTTCTCATAACCAAGTGATCATTCAAAATTGAGATCACTGAGCCACGTGAGATGTACATGGCTTCCAAAATCTCTCGCACTTTCAGTCTCCGATCGGCCAACACCATATACTAATTTTTTTTATTTGTTTCGGTTGTAGAGACTCCAACGAGACTAGAACGTTCGGCATCTTCCGTGCTTGTAGGGCCACAACGAAATTGTGTAAACCACTTTTTGACATTGAAATTGGTGCAGAGTTCACATACACTGGTGCATATTCCTATAAACTCACACTACTACATTCGCGGGAAAAATTTCCCGGGAATTCCCGCGAATATTTTTTTGTTACTTTTCGGAAAATGTTTGTCGGGAATTTCTTTATAAGTTTTGTTCTAAAAGTTACAATATTCTGTTTCGATGGCCGAATTTGTTGCTAATTGAATTATTCTATTATATCCATAGATTTGTTCGGTCAGTTGGCAATGAAGTATTACTATTGAAATAACCGATTTTTTTCACTCAACTCAAGCCACAGCAGAGAAATTTTGTTATTAAGAATGAATCTAATTTAAAGTTTATGCTCTTAAAGGAATTATTAAGATGCCTAACATTACAACTTTTAATGATATTCAATGAATATTATTCATATTTATAGAGTTTTTTAATCAAACAATGGATTTATTGATTTCAGACTGATTAAAACTACGACTGTGACAATACCTATCAAATGCCACTATTAAATCAGAAACCCATATAAAGGCTGGACCAACAACCAAATATAGTTATTTTATACTTCTTTTAAAACACTGGTAAAATTATAAGTCAATTTATTCGAAAACATTTTTCTGGTTTTTGGTTTAATTTAGTGTTAAAAAAATCCCGGGAATTCCCGGGAATGAAACGATTTTTTAATTTCCTCCCGGGAAAGAAAAAAGTCCGGGAAATTATGAACCCTAGTATTTTCCTGTAAACGCACTTTAATTTATGAGCCACTGTAGCATTATTAGTAATCTGTGGATGATCCTTTGTTATGGATTGTTTCAAAAATACGGTCTGGCATTGATTCCACTAATTTTTTAAGCAGATAGGAATCAATTTCCTCCCAGATTTGTTTAATTTTTGGTTTCAGCTCTGTCACAGTCATTATGCTTTCATTCTGGGCATTATTTGCATAAACTTTACGGGCCATGTATCCCAACAAGTTCTCCATTGGGTTTAAATCCGGACTACAAGCCATCCAGTCCAATAGAGGAATGCTATGTTCATTAAACCAAGATGAATTGCAGAATTATCTTGTTGGAATATGCAATCTTCATCCATTTTTTCATCCATAAATGAGAGAAGAGCATCTTCCAACAGTTCGTTATAAATCGCACTATTCATTTTTGTCGGAACAAAACATATTTTCTACTTGCCAACTGCAGAAAACGCTGCCCAAACCATAACACAGCCACCACCAAAATTACGTTTTGACATCCGAACATCGTTTGATCTCAAATCGTGCAAATAGCAGGTTCAGGACCGTCAAAATTAAATTTTTTTCGTCAGAGAAAATTATTTTTTCCACTCATCTGTCCATTTCATATATTTTCTTGCGAATCAAGCTTAACCTTTATTTGAGTGAAATTCAAGAAATTTAAATTTTTTAAATTTCTCCTCAAGTCACGAGGTAGTCTGCTATTAATGGCTGTCAAACACAAACTAAATGACGCATCTTGTTAAAATTTTGACAGGAGTCAACGACATATGTCAGTTGACAGGGGCAGTGTTGCCCTTTCAGTTAAGAACCCGAAAATTGAAAAAACATGGCGGATTTATTACTTTATTTATGCACAGATAAATAGTGGGGCGCATATTGAAGTATAACGATCGACTCAGAATCACTATCTAAGTCAATGAAAATATGTCCGTCCATCTGGCTGACTCACTGGCTGGCTGTCCGTGTAAACTTTGTGCGCAAAGTACAACAATTTTAAAGATATTTCGATAAAATTTGGCACAGACAATTTTTTCGACCCAAGGACGATGCCTGGCTGAAATAGGTCCATTTTTTCACCTAGCCACATACAAATTTCCCCCCGAAATTGGACATCGATCATAAATATTTAATTTATATAGGTATTTACATCAATTTTGCTCCAAATAAGTTTTATATATACGGAATTCATTTCACCTAATTTTATGATGCTCGCTCCATAATTAGTTATAGATCCCATAAAAGGCCTGCTTCCGAAAATCACTTCAACGAGCATGAATCTCTTGGTATACAAGTTAGGGAAACGGTGTAAACCGGACTTAAGTTTTTTTAAAAAAAAATATTTTCAATTTTGTATTTGTATAGTTCCCACTCAGCAATAATTTATTCTGCTGTAAAAAAGCAAAATATCATATTTCAATTCCAAAATATTGCAACATATTGGTTTTTATTGTTTCTGGCATAAACAACAGTTGAGCTGATTAATATTTTTTGACTATCGATTGCAACATGAAAATGTCGCAATCAAACAAATGTGCTGATCTAATGAATCTGTCGGCACACAAGCAGCGGCAACAAGTGTTTGGGATTTTTTGCAAAAGAAAAAGGTTTTGGAAAATTAGTTTTTAAGTCAGTCATGTCTTAAGTATGAAATAAGACGGGTTTTTTTAAAGACAAGAAAAAAATGTAATAACTAAAATATAAGTAAATTTTAATCATAAGCAAATTTGTGTTAAACCAAAAGCTTAATTAAAAATAAAATAATTAATAAAAAAATGTGTTTACCAAATTATTTAATTTACACATAAAATTTAACAAAAATATCATTCATATAGACCTAAATCACACGACATAATTTCATGGCGATCGGTCCATAATTAGTCATAGCTCCCATATAAGGCCGGAAATCATTCACGAAAATAAATTAATGAAATTGTAGAAGAAAAATATTTTTCCTCATTTACTTAGTGTAAACTATCCATACTTTCTTACTTGCATTATACCCTACACCACCATAGTACCACACCCACCTTAAAGTATACCGATCGACTTAAACGACTGAGTCGATTAAACGATGTCCGTCCGTCTGGCTGGTTGTCTGTCCATGTAAACCTTGTGCGCAAAGTACAGGTCGCAATTTTGAAGATATTTCGATAAAATTTGGTACATATAATTTTTTCGGGCCAAGGACCAAACGTATTGAAACTGACATTATTTCACATAGCCCCCATACAAAAATGGGGGTCCCGAAATTGGACTTTATCGGTCATAAATGTTTCATTTATGCAGGTATCTACACAAATTTCGCTCCAAATAATTTCTAGATACACGAAATTCATGGGACAAAATTTTGTTACAATCGGTCCATAAGTAGTCATAGCTCCCATATAGACCCGCTTCTGAAAATCTCTTTAACGTGCATAAATCTCTTAAAAATGTTGGTATTCACTCAAAATTCAACATAAATAACTTTCATACAGACATAAATCACTCGACCTAATTTCATGGTGATCGGTGTGTAACTGATCATATATCCCATGTAAGGCCCACTTCCGAAAATCAGTCACGAATATAAATTATTGATATTTGAAAAAAAATAATATTTTTGCTTATTTACTTGGTGTAGGGTATTATATGATTGACCGACCATACTTTCTTACTTAACGTTATCCGATTTTGTTAAATTGGTTTTTAGATGGCAGAGAAACGAATTTGTAACGAATTTGTTTAGTAGCGATTGCAAAATGTTTATCGTTACAAAGTTTTGGCTGTTCTATCAACTAATTTTCTGTAGCTTTACTATGGATTCATTCGATTGTCATGAATCTGAGTTTTCAGTGTATTTGTAACTCTTAGGGAGTGTTTACTGTAATAGGTAAGCCGATTTGTATTTATTTTAATTCTAACTAAAAAACAAATTTTAGAAATTTTATGTTTTCAGGCACTTAAAGATACTTAAGTTTTAAAAGTTCTTAAAAAATAAAAAAAAAAATTATATTTATATGAACTTAAAGCTTTTAAGATAGATATTTAAATCTCAATAAGTATAAGTATACCAATCAGAAACATAAATTTGACAATTTAAGCACACTTGCATATTCACATAATAAATTTCAAATAGTAATGTAAAATTAACACATGTATGCTTTTGAAATTGTAAACATAAGGATTCATTCTAAATAACTTCTTAAAATGTATGTGCAAATGTGATATTCCTATTTTCATCTTAACCTCAACTTGTACATGGAATGGATATGATAAATAAATAAATGTTAAATACAACAACATACATGGAATACTTATAATTCATATATTGTAATATTTTCAATTATTATTGTTGATGTTGTTGTTAAATACAAGTGTCTAAAGATGACACTTATCCACATCCCATAACCCACAACAATAAACAATGAGCATAAAATCTGAATCCCACTTGTGACAGTGATTCACATTTCAAAGAGCAGAAAAAATACATACATACATACAAATACACTCACAAAACTTGAATGATAAATGATTATTTGGAAGAAGTATTATTTTAAAAATCAACCCAAAATTGAGAAAGAAAGACAGAAGATATTGAAGTGCTGCCACTCGTAAGGGAGGATATGAATTTTGACTGTTTACAAAGAAAATTATCAAGTACTTATTGCTAACGATACATAAGGCTCTTAAGAACTTTGTTTTCTGAAAATAAAAGTTTCACAAGATAGTTTAAGAGGTTTTTCAAGAAAAATTTCTATGTAAATATGGAAAGAATAAAAATTATATTCATTTTTAAATATAGTTCAAAGGCTGTTTCATAAATTGCAGTAGTTCTCAAATCATCGTTATTAATGTCCAGAGAAATTTTCTACTTTCCATTTCGATTCCATGATAAATGCCAATATTAACAAATGATTTTCCCCTCCTAATTAATATAGAACAAGAGCAGCACTCACAGTTTTACGCATTTGCAATTTCTAAATTTCGTCCTACCTTGGCCCTGCTTTTTCATAATATCGGACATAATATATGACCGATTTCATTAAAATATTTTCTTTTAGTTAAACAATAAATAAAAGAACATATGGAAAAAAAACTTCAAAGCTAATGATTCCGAAACCAGAAATATTTACTTGTTTTTGGCATCGCAGATGGCGTATCTTCTGAACGTGGTTTTTGTTTTTAATATCTTACATATCTGCCATTTATTCTCACTTATTTATTGATCATTATAGTGTTAACAAAATTTTGTGCCAACGAAGCGTCATATGCAGGAAGTTTTGCTTTAATTCTTTAATTAGAAAAATAGTGCTGCTGAAGCTCATCAAAGCTTATGGTGAATCTGTTTCATCGGTTTTAATGTGCGAGAGATGGTTTGTTTGGTTCAGAGGTGGTGATTTTGACACGGAAACAAAGATCTCCCAGGCCAGCGAATAAAGTTTGAAGACCAAGAATTGGAGGCAGAAAGCGTTTGGTGATCTCTCGTCCTGGTCAAAAACTAACGGGTTGGGTGTAAACCCATTGAACACAAAATTTGTGCTCTTTACCAAGAAATACAGTGTGAAGAGCTTTAATTTCCAGAAATTAGACTGCGTTGATTTGATTTTATCAGGGGCAGCCAGGTGTTTTGGATCCTTCCTTGACATCAAATTGTCATGGAAAATAAATACTCAGGAGAGATTAAAGAAGTGCATTATTTCCTACTAAACATACAGGAAATCCAGTGGCAATAATTGGGGTTTGCGACCAAATATGGTAAATTGGATCTATACATCTGTTGTTAGGCCTATTATTACCTAATGTTGTATGATGTGGTGAGATGCAATAAAGAAACGTAGTTGTAGGATTATACTCAACAAAGCTCAGAAGTGTGCATGTCTGGGTATAACAGCTGTTCCTGGATATAATCCTAAACCTATTACCCATTGAGAATTATGTTGAGAGTGTGGCGGCAAGTAATCTACTTAGGCTATTTGAGTCCTCGTTAGTGAAACCATTGCGGATAGGTCTAGGAAACTGTATGAGGCATCGGGAATTTGTGATCATAGTTTTGCGATCTTCAACTTCGGAGCCCCAGTAGAGTTCCCCAATAGAGATAATTGGATTGGATCCGATCAACTGTTAGATGGAGGTGCAGTTTTCACTGACGGATACATGATGGACTTCAATTAAACCTTCAATTGTTACGTTTTAACCTTTTCAAAATGTTAGTTTATTTCCTTTAAATAAACAGGATTCTTTTGATTGCAAATAAAAGCCGTTTAGTAGTTTGAAAATTGTAACAACTCTTTATTTATTTAAAATGTACAACAACAGAATTAAATAGTCACTCAGTGTTTTTTATACACGTTTATAAATTCGCAGAAATAAAGACACACTTTATAATGTACACGAATTTACTTGAAAAACACAACACACTTTAAGGCACTCAGTTCATGTTTATTCGAAAAGCGTCTCTGATAAACTGACTGACGACTGCAACCTCTGCCACT
The DNA here is from genome assembly GCF_958450345.1 of Calliphora vicina. Classification (NCBI taxonomy): domain Eukaryota; kingdom Metazoa; phylum Arthropoda; class Insecta; order Diptera; family Calliphoridae; genus Calliphora; species Calliphora vicina. The sequence goes on from NC_088784.1 coordinate 81,769,753, forward strand.
ATTTATGACACTGCCATCTGTACTCTAGATTGTTCTTTAACTGTCAAAATTCGAATATTCTAGATCTTACTAATACATACGCCATCTGTGGTTTACTGTCTACAATGTTCTTTAACTGAATATTCGAATTCGAATACAGCGTTGCCAACTTACGATCAAATCAACTGAAAGCTTTTATTTAATAATGCCCACAGATATGTTACAGTTTGCTATTACAGCACTTTTATTTGAAAGCATTATGCTACTTTTAAATCAGCTCTTAAAATCTTTATATTTGAATTCAAGTACAATTTCGTAACAATATAGAATCGAAAACGAGTGTAGTATCTTCCAGGCAGAGATCTTCGCGATCTGGAAAGCAACAGAGTTGATAAAGGCACTCGTCACTGAGGGGTCTGTAGTGACTTTATATGTGGACAGTCAGGCGGCACTTAGTGCTTTGAAATGTCATTTAATACATTCCAGCTTAGTTGAAGACTGTAGGAAAGCTCTCGAAGAGTTATTGGTTTTGGGTACTAGGGCACTGTATCATACTGGGATATGAGGAGGCACATGAACTGGCCAGACATGGTTCTGATTAAGATCACGGTAGTAGCGAACGGGGGCTAAAACCTCCTGTAACTACTACAGGCTAATATTTGAAAGTTTCCGTGACTCCATTAACCAATCCAGGAGTAGCAGGACGGATTGCCAAGTGTCCAGGGCGTTTTGGCCAAAACTAGATGAAATGGCAACCAAAACATTAATTGGGTTGGATAGGTATGGTCTCGGAATTCTAGTACTAGGAGTTATAACCGATCACTGCTCAAATGGGGCCTTCATAGAGGAAAAGGATAATGGCACACAGGATTTCTATAGGGTGTGTGGGGATGTGGATGAGCTGGAGATAGTAGAGCACTGCCCTAGGCCACAGGGTCATACATTTAAATAGCTAGGTAATAGATTTATGGCTGAAATCGGTAATGTTGCTGGCTGGAGAATAGGTTGACCATTTAAAGGACTTTCTACAGTGATTTCAAATCAGCAACCAATTTTTTTCTCTAAACTGATTTGGGTTCTTCTTTTTCTCACATTTTTCTCTATATATGACTCTTGAAGGGAATCACTGGACCTTATGGTCACCGAGTGGAAGTGGAAGTCCAAACTAACAATTCTCCATGAAGATTGTTGTCAAAATCAACAAGAGCTTGCAAAATCATTGTGTGCTACACAGTCAGCAAAAATCATACCAGAAGCTGAGAGACGTTGAATGACGATTTTGTATGTCTAAAATGCAGTTTGAGCGCAATAAAATAAAATCACTTTTGCACCGAATCATTACATGCGATGTAAAATGAATCTATAACGATAACCCGAAGAGTAAGAGAACGTATGCGAAGCCCGGACCACCAAAGCCATATATCAATGGCGCTAAGCCATTAGTCCAGACCTTGTCTTGTCCGACTACTATTTGCTTCTTTGGGATACGCTTCACTTTGGAACAGAGTATCCGAAATTGACCTGATTCATTCTTGGCATAAAAAAATGAGCTAAAATAAAATTTTCTTTTTCAGATTTCACAACTTCACATGTTGCTTCACTAATTTTTTTTTAAATTCTTAAACACTCCATACAAAAAATATTTTATTTTGTTCCCCTTTTTATCGCCCTCATTCAATTTCACTCACGAATGACACCTTTTGAACTTAAAATCACTTCATAATAGTAATTGACATTTTTCAATAACCATTTTCCTGCTTGTGCCCAAAAGTACTTTCAATTTTCAAAAGAGAAAAATATAATTTATAAATTAACATTTCCCTTTTTTTTGGTTTCATTATTGTTTGTGTACATAAATTTGCCATTACAGCTGTGTTTGACTAAAATATTTGGTTTGTGTGTGTATATATTTTTGTTTGAACGTAAAAGGGAAGAAATTAGTAGTCGAGCTTCTTTAATAAAATGATAAATTGATAAATTTATTTGGGTCAAAGTATGAAACATTCATCATTTCCATTACGAATAATTTTCCCCAAAAAAATGCTATGCGAATACATTAAATGTACTGGAATTAAAAGAGGGTTGTTAATAAAGTTTTGAACTTTAATTGCTAAAAATACGACTGACTAATTTGAAATGCTTGAAATGTTTAGTAGGTAATGAACCACGAAGAACTGTTGCTCGATCTGTTAGCATTGGAGAAAGGGCGGAAGCTGTAAGAGAAAGTGTACACATGGATCCATCTGAGTGTACTCATCGACATGGTACTGAATTAGGAAGTTGATATGGAAGAAGAATTATTGCCTAGAGAAAATTACAACTTCTGAAAAATCTCATCTGACAGACCTAAGGTAAATTTTTGGTTGATGTGCTGTGGTATGAATGATTTATTTTACAATTATTAGAAGTAGTGAACATTTTTCCCTCAACCCTCGTACATTCAACAGTAGCTGTCAAAACAAAAAGCTACGTACAAAAAACACATCTTAACTCTCCGCAATTTTTAGCATTCTAAAAAACACGTCTATACTTTCAATGGCTAGAATCAACCAGTGTTGTGTGCGGCAGCTGTGTGTTGTGGTAAGAGTATCATCATCAGAAAGAAGACATGCCAAAAGTAATAAAGTAATATAAATTAAGGTATAACCTCTTGATATAAACGAATAAATAATCTTTTGCTATTTTATACATTCCTACAGTTTGCTTCTCAAAATGTTACTGAAGAGCAGATAGGTTAATGTTTCTTTTGTTACCATTTGTGACCATTATCTTAGGGATACTTTAGCTGGCAGTTTTTCCTTTTCACTTTTCATTTATATTGTGTTTTGGCATTGTCTTATTATCCCTGTGGTTTGGCTGTTGAGTTATTTAAAGAGGATTTTGATTCCTAATGGTTTTATAGGTCAAATAATAATAACGATAATGCTAAGAATGATTATAATCATTATTTAACAACCATTTGTTGTGAATTTTTTCTCCACATATATTTTTTTTTGGTTTCGCTTCATTTTGGTTTTTGCATTTTATTTGTTTATAAATTGAAATTAATGATGATTTGAACCTTTTTAACAACTGAAGTACTGTGCGTACTCTCTGTAGTCATTTGTCATGACTTTTCGTTTGGTTTTATTTTTTGATGCGAGCGTTTATTGAAATAAATTTATTTGTTACTGTGTTTTTTCTGCTTTGTTTATAAATAATATTTACAAAACCTTTTGTTTTATTTTTTGGATGGTATTCAGGGAAATTAAATTAATTTTAATGATGATTTTAAGTGTTTGGAACATTCAGTGAAGCATTAAAATGCGTATAAAGTTTTTTTTGATTAGGTCAGGTACTATCAATGAAAAATGTATTTTTAATTAATATTAAAATTAATGAATGCTTACCATTTTTATTTATTAACATTTTAATCTATGGTATAATAAACATTTTAAGCATATTATAGAGTGTTTTAGGGTTATAATTAGGGGGCGGATTTATATGCAAATGCATGTTTTTTCTCGAACGTCCAAATACAATGTAGACCAATTATATATCCGAATCGCATATTTTGCTGCAAAATGGCATCGATTTGTTAGTGCATATTTTTGCATATTTTATTGATAATGCATATTTTGTTATATTTTACTTCAAAATGCATATTTATATGCATATTATGCCAATTTTTAATAAAAATATAATTTTTTGTCATTAATGGGCAGTAGATAACATTTACTAACTTCTTTCGACATCGAGAAACTGGCATTAAGTTCTTCATTGCTTTAACAGTAATTGAAAATTATCATTTCAAAACATTTTTCTTCAAAAAAGTTTAGTTTTTTTAAGTATCAAAAATTCATTAAATGTATCGAAAAACATTCATATTTGTTTTAATTGCAAATTCGATTTTTAAGAGATTTCGTTATCGAAAGATTCACATACACAGTTACCGCTCCTGACAGTCATTTCTACGAGACTGTCGTAAACTGGTGATTTTGGAAAACTTAGAGACACTATAGTTTACATAGAGACACTTAAATGATAATTGTCTTTATGCTAGATTCCATGGGATGTATAAAGTAACCAATTGACTTCTCTCTGCATTACAAATAGCACGTCAAATGACCCAAAATATATAAATTGGAGTCAGCCAAGTGATCAGATATTATTTCCCTCTATAAGGGATACATTTACTAATTGCTTAATTGCTTGGTTATTACGAGATAAAAATTAAGGTTGGATGCTACTTTACAGCATGATCAAAATAGAGAAGCTCTAAAGATTATGGCTTTAAACAAGTATTCATACCTAGATATTGCAATTAATATATCGTGCATCGTTTTTTTCAGAAGAAAAATTATTTTAAAAAAAGTTTTAGAACTTTAATTGTTTAATTCCTGGTATAATTTAAAGAGTTCTAACTGCTGGCAACAGTGTTGTGTATTTTTTTGGACACTTGGAATTCCATACTTAATTATTTTATGTTTCTGCATATTTTTTAAATTTTTTGGTCATATTTTTATTTTTTTGAACATATTTTAGGCGCATATTTTTCAATAATAAATGCATGAAAATCCGCCCCCTAGTTATAATATTAGATTATTATGCGTATATATTGTAAGTACCAGAGAAGACCTCAGCATTCAGTTCATTCTACATATGAACCGAAAGAACTTTTTCTGTAATATGATGATAAATTCGCTTACCAATCGGTCACAATTGGCTAAGCTATATTTGAAGTTTCAAGTTTCCTAAAATTTCCCTAAGATATATTCAACCCTTTAACCTGTAAACTTTTAAAAGCTAAAAAAAAATTTGTCGAATAATATTTTTAAGGATATTATGACACAATAAACTCAGAACAGCCATCAGAAACTAATTTGCAAATTAAGTTTAGGAACTATGTGTAAAAAGGTGAAGAGTGCCTCAGAGCATTGTTGCAGGTTTAGGTGTAAAAAACATTAAGATGTTATTTTATTGAAAAACTAATGAAAAAAATACAAAAAGTAAGAAAATATATGTTACTTTCTACGATGATACACATAAAAACAATTTTTGGCATTTCAGAGGCATTAATGAATATCGCTGTGTTTGCGTCTTTTTGTATAGTTTTCACCATTGGAAAGTTATGACAACATAACGGACTTCATTAACAGGGTGTTTTGATTTTTCGCCTACTTTTGAACTTCCTGGCTGTAGATTTTCTTATGAAGTACCTACTGATCATGAGTCAAGGCGGATAATTTAATCCATCTGGGGTCTCTTTTCTATGCCTTTTGTGTATAATTCGTTAAGATTTTTCGCTACCATTTACACATTTTAAATATAAAACTACGTTCAGCTGTTGTTTTTCTCAACTATGTACGGTGATAGCAAAATAACTCACGCAAAGCTTTGAATATCTCACTATTATGGTCAACCAGATATTCGATAATAAATATTGAATATGTTTGAGGGCGCACGTCCCTTTATCCGATCCCCCTAATTTTTATGCGTTATGCTGGCCTTTTAAAAGACCTGGTTACACAATCTGAAATATGCGATACTCATGCCACTCTGCATTCTCATTAGTGTTTTTAAACCATTTAACAAAAAACCCGGTTTTCCTTGAAATCTCGGCATTGATTTTGCAATTATTCCTATATGTTGTCTCTTTATAATAAACTTTATTTTGCTCCCTTTATTATATACTGTTACATGAAACCAGAAGAAGGTACAAATCTTATAAAAAGTTTGGTCTTTTATAACATTTGATTTTGTGAAGTTTGCGTTAAGTAGTTTTTATACCCTACACCACCATAGTGGGGAGGGTATTATGCGTTTGTGCAGATGTTTGAAACGCCCAAAAATATTAGTCTAACACCACCTTAAAGTATACCGATCGACTTAGAATCACTTTCTGAGTCGATTAAACGATGTCCGTCTGTCTGGTTGGCTGGCTGACTGGTTGTCCATGTAAACTTTGTGCGCAGAGTACAGGTCGCAATTTTGAAGATATTTCGATCAAATTTGGTACATATTATTTTTTTGGCTCAAGGACAAAGCCTATTGAAACTGGCTGAAATCGGTTCATTATATCACCTAGCCCCCATACAAATGTCCTTCCGAAATTGGACTTTATCGGTCATAAATCTTTAATTTATAAATGTATCTCCACAAATTGCGCTCCAAATAAGTTTTATATATACAAAATTCATGTCACCAAATTTTGTTACGATCGGTCCATAATTAGTCATAGCTCCCATATAGACCCGCTTCCGAAAATCACTTTAACGTGCATAAATCACTTAAAAATGTTGGTATACTCACAAAATTCAACATAGTAAACTTTCATATAGACACAAATCACACGACCTAATTTCATGGTGATCGGTTCATAATTGGTCATAGCCCCCATATAAGGCCCATTTCCGAAAATCACTCAAAAGTACAAATTATTGAAATTTTAAAAGAAAAATGTTTTTACTTTTTTACTCAGTGTAGGGTATTATAACCTTATGAATGCTTTAAAGTCCATTCATAAGGTTTTATGTTGAACTCATGAATAATATGTTCTCTAAAAAAGCTATAAGGTAACTTTACGAAGAAAATTTTTCTAAAAAAAACATGCGCTATTTTTCGAATATGACGGCCCTACACCCGTCGGAATTTGACCCTTTTTTATATCAAAATTTCAACTTTGGGCCATGGAAATCAGCTTTGGAAACCATGATGCGTTCCCTATTTATCACCAAAGTATTTTCCCAGCTCCGAGGGATTTTCGCACCAATTGTTAGGAATTGCAGGATTCTCTTTGACCTTTTGACAATTTTTTTACTCCTTTATATTTTTCAAGGACGGAGATTTAAAGTGGCATATTTTTGAATCTTATTGAGATATTGACTTGAAATTTTTTTTGTAAGACCAAAAATTATTTTATTTTAATAAAAATAAATGGATCAACAAATTATTCCTAATATTTGCAATCCTATTAAAATTTTGATACAAATTTTAGTTTTAGAAACTTAATAAATATGTAAAATATAATAATATCTTGACTTCGGCCTAAAACACTCCCACTAATTCTGCAGATATTCTAAAGTAATTGTTTACTTGATATGGGTGGTGCCATACCCATTAAACCAATTCCGCCCATTTATAGAAAAGATGAGCGCAAAGATACTGGAAAAAATTTCGCTTCACAATTATAGTTCACCAGATATTTCATAATAACTATTTACCTTGTGTGGGAAGTGCCATGCCCATTTGAAATTTCTAAATGGATAGTAGCCTATTGTTCTTTCCAGATATAGAGGAAGATATAGGAAATATTTTAAGAGGATCGGTCAAGTAATTTAGGCTTAAGACAAATTTGTGTCCGAAATTAAAATTTTATTGAAATCCGCCATTTAAAATCGCAAACCAATAAGAGGCATAATCTTAAAAAAGAGAATTTTTAATCCAAATTTAGAATTGATTACATTCGAATAATACCCTTTTTATTTCTGGAGATTTCGTTAATTTTTTTTTAAATGAAGAATTTGGTATTTTTGATATGCATGAAATTTTATATCTTTTTGGTATCAGCCTCTGACTTGGGTAGATGGATTTTATATGGATTTTTTTAAATAAAATGTGCAACATCTAATCGTTATCCGATTTTGCATTTGAATTTCAGGTGACGGAGAACAATTTTAGACTTTGGTATCATCGAAAATCGAATAAATCTTATATAATGAATCAGAACATACAATTCTCAACGCTTATAAAAGTCATAACGGGTGTAGAGTATCATATAATCGGTTTTGTCTGTTTTTTTTTTATCGAAGACTTATTTTCTATCTCCGTTTTGTGGTTGTTGAGTTTATACAGCTCATTTGTCTTATCATTATTAATAATTTTCTTATTCTATTTTTTTTTTGTTTTGCTTCCATAGTTGACTATAATGCAATAACCATTATCATTTTGTAATGACTTTTCATTCACCAGCCATCCCTCAGTACATACTTACGTGCATTCATATTTCCATTCATTATTGTAAATTACGTTACGTACCTAAAATGGTAAAGAGAAAATATTAAATAATGAGGGTTGCCAGAACAAAAATACTTTATTTGAAATAATTAATAAAAGATAATCATTTATTTTCTTATTGCGGTTTAAGAATAATGTAAGAAAATGTTTGCATTGTTCATGAATATATTATTTTAACAATATTTAATTAAAGGGTGTATAACTTAAAGATGAGGAATTTTTTAAAATTTTTTGATTTTATTTTGAAACATTATAAATTTATTCAAAGTATTGGACATAGCTAAGGGCTTTTCCCATCATTCTGTCAACATGTAAATACCGCGTCAAAGGACTTGGTCATGTTTTGAAGCCAATAACGAATCAAGGAGACCCTGTTCCGAAATCGATCGAGATTTAGTTTCTAAAATGGTATTTGAATATGACCACGTTATATTGGAAAACAAAGTTTTTGACTAAAAACTTAATAACTTTTATTCAAATAATTACATCGACAGCACATGGGGCAACTCTTTAATTTACTCACAATTTTTTATTTATTTTAAAAATGTTTTTAATGGCTTTTCCTCACCCCCCCTAATCAAACCAAAATGAGCTAAAAAATCTTTGACATAATTGTCCTTTATTTTTGCACAAATTTTGAGAAGAGAGTGTTTATTTTTTAGCTGGGGTAAATCGTTGCATACTCGTTTTAAACACTCAACCCCAATATATTTCTTATTACAACCATTTATTGTCATTTATAATAATGTCACCTTAAATTTTGCCCAAAAAAAGTCTTGGGGTTTCTTTTGTTGTTAAATATAAAAGAGAAAAAGGTTTTGATAATTCACTTTTCCGTAGTTTTTGTTTAAATAGAATAAAAAAACTTTGGTTTTCTTGGTTGGGGTTGGATCATTTTTCAAAAGAAGGGGGTCATTTCATTAATAATTTTGTTTTGGTTTGAGTTGATTTTCGTTTTGTTTTACAATTCCGTTGCATATTTCGAGGGGATAAAGAAAAGTAAAAGTCCATTCATATTAATTATGTCTCATAAATACAATTAGATGTTAATAATCAATGACATTTTATGGCAAAGATATTTTTGTTTTACCCTCTTTGGAAATATTGTGAATATTAGTGATAAAATTATTATAAAAAAATTTGAATTTTTTTTGATATGAAAAGAATTTTAAAAATATTTATATAAAATTATTACCAGTATATAGCTCTGCTTAAAAGGGTGGCTATACCACCACGTCCTTTGAAATTTTAACGGAACAAATTTTGTATTTTTATACCCTTCGCCATGAGTGCCAAGGATATATACAGTTTGTCAATAAATTGTTTTCAAAATTGAAAATATTCAACATATTTATAATTAAATTAATAAATAACAAGTAAGAAAGTATGGTCGGTCAAGCCCGACCATATAATACCCTACACTATGTAAAAGAGTAAAAACATTTTTTGGTTTAAAATTTCAATAATTTGTATTTTTGAGTGATTTTCGGAAGTGGGCCTTATATGGGGGCTATGACCAATTATGGACCGATCACCACAAAATTAGGTCGTGTGATTTATGTTTATATGAAAGTTTACTATGTTGAATTTTGTGAGTATACCAACATTTTTAAGCGATTTATGCACGTTAAAGTGATTTTCAGAAGCGGGTCTATATGGGAGCTATGACTAATTATGGACCGATCGTAACAAAATTTGGTGACATGAATTTTGTATATATAAAACTTATTTGGAGCGCAATTTGTGGCGATACATTTATAAATTAAACATTTATGACCGATAAAGTCCAATTTCGGAAGGACATTTGTATGGGGACTAGGTGAAATAATGGACCGATTTCAGCCAGTTTCAATAGGCTTGGTCCTTGGGCCGAAAAAGTAATATGTACTAAATTTGATCGAAATATCTTAAAAATTGCGACCTGTACTCTGCGCACAAGGTTTACATGGTCAGCCAGCCATCCAGCCAGCAAGCCGACCAGACGGATGGACGGACGGACATCGTTTAATTGACTCAGAAAGTGATTAAGTCGATCGGTATACTTTAAGGTGGGTGTTAGACTAATATTTTTGGGCGTTACAAACATCTGCACAAACGCATAATACCCTCCCCACTATGGTGGTGCAGAAAAAGAATATTTTTTATTTTTTGCAGATTTTTTCTTACAATTTATCTTCCATATTTATTTTAAAGTAGTAAGACAAAGGAAACCTACAATTCTAATTACAGTGAGGAAGAATGTAGGAAAAAAGAAAATAAGACAGTATTCAAGAGTGTCAAATAAGTGTTTTCAAAATAAAGTACTATGGAATAATATATCTATTTTTAGCGATTTGTTAACGAAATCTTCTAATATTTTGTGCGTACACCTTTGCCATCAATCGCAGATGCCAATATGCTCGGCATCAGTTTTGTGATTTCGTTTGTAAATTCTACATTTTTCATTTGCGACCCCACAAAGTATATATTCTGGATCGTTATAGATAGCGTCGATATAGCCATGTACGTCTGTCAGTCTGTATATTGGTAGGGTGATGCAAAATTGGCGGATTTCAATAAAATTTCGGAAAAAAAAATTGTCTTATAGGAGCCTAAAACACCGGGCCGATCCTCTTAAAATGCTTCCTATATCTTCCTCTATATCTGGAAGGAACAATAGGCTACTTTGCATATTGAAATTTCAAGTGGACATGGAACTTCCCACACAAGGTAAATAGTTATAATAGAATATCTAAGAATATCTGCAGAATTAGTGGGTGTGTTTTAGTTAATGTGTCACTTCCCACACAATATATATTGTTATTCTTGAATATTTGTTGAACAGTAATTGTGAAAGTATTCAAGCTTAAAACGAATGTATCGAATGAATCAAATTCTAAAATGTTTGGCCGAAATTAGCCAAGATCGGCCTGACCCCAATCATAAAAAGGAATAAGTTATAATTGAATATCTGGAGTTATTTTGTTACCATGTACATAAAAGATAAACCAATGGATGCGATCTAAACAGTCACAGTGCACAAATTTTAACCCCAATTTTTTTTTTCACCAAAAGTTTTTTTTTGCTAAATATTAAAAAAAAAAATTGAAAAAAATAAATTTTTTTAAAATAAAAAAAATTTAATTTAATAAACAAACCGAAAATTTTTTTTCCAAAAAATTAAAAAAAACAAGTAAGAGAGCTTATTCGGCTGTGCCGAATCTTATATATCCTTCACCAAATTATACTTAAAAATATTTTTTTTTTAAATATTTTTATTTAAACAAAATCAAAATTTTTTTTTAATGTTTTAAAATTTTTAAAAAAAATTTTTTTTTTTCCAAATTGTTTTTTAATTTTTTTTAAAAAAAGTTTTTTCAAATTTTTATTTTTAAATTTCTTTAATTAATTTTTTTGGAAAAAAAAAAATTTTGATGAAAAAAAAATTCGGGTTAAAAAATATTTTTTTCCGATTTTGACCCATTGTATGTCCAACTTACTATGGTCTTGTATACGTCGTTGCAAAGGTCTTTGAAATATCTATCATTACATATCCATATTGTCTATTTTAATGACTTAGTAATCCAGATATAGGTCAAAAATAGGTCAAAAATCGAGGTTGTCCTAGTTTTTTCCTTATATCTCAGCCATTTGTGGACCGATTTTCTCGATTTTAAATAGCGACCGAGCCGGAAGAATTTCGGAGATATTGATGTATGAATCGTGTATGTAAGTTATTTGGGGGCTTCGGAAAGTTGATTTCAACACACAGACGGACAGACGGACATGGCTATATCGATTCCGCTATATATAACGATCCAGAATATATATACTTTATAGGGTCGCAAATGAAAAATTTGGAAATTACAAACGGAATGACAAACTTATATATACCCTTGCCACTCATGGGTATAAAAACAGGACAACATCGGTTTTTGACCATAGTAAGTTGGGTCAAAATCGGAAAAAAATGTTTGTGTCGATTAACCGATTAAAGTAAATTCCTTTTTTTTTGCACTTTAAAACATTTTTTTGTATTTATTTTTCCCTTTCATTTCAAATTAAAATCAGATATTTTTTGAACATCCAATAAACATGATTAGTGAGTATGTATAACAACTAGGGTATTCAATCGATTAACCGTTAATCGGTTAATGTATAGACGAAACTTTTTTTTGAAATGAGTCTTTTATCATAACTAAACGAAACTATTAAATTAATCAAAATCTAAAACAATCCAAAAATGAATATTCTTTATCGTGGATTTGATTTCTCCAACATGTACAATCAGCGAGAGAGTTTTTTCCAAGAAAAGTTTTATTAAATCTAAAGAAAAAAATCGGTAAAATTATATTCTTTTTATAAAAGGTTATTTCAGAAGATCTCACTAAAATCCCAAAAAACTCACACATCGCTCATTTGCTGCAACAATGTCATAATTCAAAAAAAGTCGTTTCGAGAAAAACGTCTCTGAATGTTTTATGACATTTTACTATTTCTTAAATAAATTTTCAACAAATCATGCGATTTCAGAAATATAAAAAGTATACGTTAATATCTTTCTAATCTGTGTTAAACCAATATTTTTACTTATCAAATATATGAGAAAAAATTAATTTTAATTTTGATGTTTACAACCAAAAAACACTCTCACCAAAAAAATAATTGACTTCTTTGAAAACTGATAAAACCATATGAAAGATTATAGAACAGATCTCAAATACCTTATATTCCTTTTTTTATGTTTTTGTACATAAAAGTCGTTGTTGTATTTTCTATTTAAAATTAAAATAGAAATTATTCGGTTAATCGAATAATTTTAAATTAACCGATTATTAACCGAATAAATCTAAACCTCGATTAATTATTTGCTCGACTAACTGATTAAACTAGAAACCCGATTAATTGAATACCCTACTAAATATTAAAAAAAAAAATTAAAATTTAAAAAATAAAAAATTGAATTTAAAAAACAATTCGAAATTTTGTTTTCCAAAAAATAAAAAAAACAACTTTAAAAAAAAATAAATTTTGTTTACCTAAAAATATTTAATATTTTTATTTTGAAGTATAATTTGGTGAAGGGTATATAAAACTCGGCACAGCCGAATATAGCTCTCTTACTTGTTTTATCTAAACTTCTTACAGTGGAAAGGAATACAACCGTACTAAACTTATTCTTTCACAATTATTGTTCTACAAATATTTGAAAATAGCTTATCAAATCGGGCACGTTTTCAAACAACTACATAACGAAATAAGTCCTTCAGAGTTTTACGGATTTCTCTAATGCAGTTCACCAGATATTTCCGCTTTTTTTATAATATAGGGCTATTTTGGACCGAATGGAATTTTTCGAATTTGTTTGTTAGTTTGACAACTAAATTACCAATTATATACAAATGATCTTAGTGCATTATCAATAATGAATCCAAAAATAAACGATTTAAAAAAATAGTAAATTTTTGCTGTTTTTTTGGCGAAAAAGTGACTTAACTCTTTTTTTTATTAAAAAAAAAAATTCTTTAAGAATATATAACAATTTTATGATTTTCTGTAAGATATCTTTACAAGAAACAGTTTGGTGTAAAAAATATGTTCTATTTTTCGAATATGTCGGCCTTACGCCCTTCGGAAATTGACCTATTTTCTATAAAAATTTCAATATTGGGCTACATATTCTAAAATCCCAAATTTTGGATCAGAAAATGGAAAGCAGCTTTGGAAACCTTGATATGTTCCCTATTTATCAACAAAGCATTTTGGGATTTTCGCTCAATTTTTTAGGAGTTGTGGTATTCTCTTTGACCTTTTGGCAAGTTTTTTTACACTTTTTTTTATTTAGAATGCCAAATTTAAAAAACGTTGAAAATTTCATTGATTTTTGTTAATAAATAAAGATTTTATTACATATTATATATTTATTGAGTTACTAAAACTAAAATTTGTATCAAAATTTTAATAGGATTGCAAATATTAGGAACAATTTGATCCACTTTTATTCCGAACTAATATTTTTTGTTTAGATAATTTAATTTTGGTCTTACAAATAAAATTTATCTCAATTAGATTCAAAAACAAGTAAGAGTGCTATATTCGGCTGTGCCGAATCTTATATACCCTTCACCAAATTATACTTCAAAATTTTAAATATTTTTAGGTGAACAAAATTAAATTTTTTTTCCAGTTATTTTTAAATTTTTTGGGAAAAAAATTTTTTCGATTGTTATTTTAAATTTAAATTTTTTTTTTTTAAATTTTAAAAATTTTTTTTTTTTGTTTTTTCAATTTTAAATTTTTTTTTTTTGTTTTTTTAATTTTTTTTTTTTTTTAAAAAATTCGGGTTAAAATTTTTTTTTCCGATTTTGACTCATTGTAGGTCCAACTTACTATGGTCTTATATACGTCGTTGCAAATGTCTTTGAAATATCTATCATTAGATATCCATATTGTCTATATTAATGTCTTAGTAATCCAGATATTGGTCAAAAATAGGTCAAAAATCGAGGTTGTCTTGGTGTTTTCATCATATCTCAGCCATTTGTGGACCGATTTTGCTGATTTTAAATAGCAAAATTCTCGAAAGCATGTCTGACAGAATTGTTGAAGATTTGGATGCCGAAGATATCTGGGGTCTTCAGAAAATTGATTATAACAGACAGAAAGACAGACGGACAGAATATATATACTTTATAGGGTCGGAAATGAAAAATGTAGAAATTACAAACGGAATGACAAACTTATATATACCCTTCTCACGAAGGTGAAGGGTATAATAAGCCACTTTTAAAACTCAGTCCTTCAAAAAAAATTTCACTTTTTCATATTTTAATATAAAATGTGACTAAGTTAAACCCATTGACTTGTTGTTGAATAAAATATTAAGAATATTTACCAAAAAAATCTGAAAATGTGCAATATTTTTGAAAGACTGAGTTTTAAAAGTGGAATATTGAGATATTGACTTCAATTTTTTTTGTAAGACTAAAAATTAACTTATCTAAACAAAAAAATTTGTTTTTTCAAGGCTTAGCCGAATATAAAGTCTTTGAAATCGGATGGAAAACAAAAAAATGGCACGTGTTTAAACATTTAACATGTCGAATATACCCTACTTTGAGCCCCCATAGCGCCACACGCAGTTGTAGATTCCATTTTAGTTACTTAAACCTCCACGTCAAATTAAAATCCGATCTGACCAGTCGTTTAAAAATGCCAGATTTATTTCCAAAAAATTTCGATTCTACCCCACTGTGCAGCGCATCAGGGAACACGTCTCTTCCAAATTTTAGCTTTCTATTTTTGAAAATAACGACTTTATTAAAGAAATCATATTTGTAACCACAACACTTTTAATTTTCTTAAGTTTTTTGTATCTACTGTAACATATTAAAAAGTGATAGGCCCTTTTGCTAGTAGATTTTCTTGACAAATTTTATAATTTTGTATAGCTAGATTTGGGATTCGAAAATTGTTAATTAAATCTTAACAGATGCTGAGACATTTTGAAATTTCTGGACCTTTTTATATAATATAATTCCTTTGCTGTACCAGATTTATAGCACTTCATTACAGGTATATTTTTTTTGGTATTTTATCCATCATTAGTTAACCAAAATCATATCTATTAAAAATCAATGAATTATGCCAAAATACACACTTTATTATTCCAAATTTTAGCACAGAAATTTACAATAATATATTATTTTTTACTGTTAATCAAATCTGTATATAGTGACACCGTTCCCATATAGTCCAAGGGATAACCTTCATAAAATATTAATAACAATTTATATGAATTTAAAGGTAATGGTGGTAGTGGCATATGTTTTACATCCAGGCTTAGATTATTCGCAATTAAATAACCCTAAAACAAAAAATAAATTTATTTATTAAAAAAAATAATAAAAATTTGTCTAATTTTATTTTGCTGACGCTTACCTTAAAAGGACATGAATGATTAACATTGGAAAAGGTTTTTAAAATATTCATAAAAGAATTTAAATAAAGTCCGGATGCTTTTTTATCCATAAATTTGCATACATTTGAGGTGAAATTAACTAAATAAGGTTTATAAATATTGGCATCATTACGTGCATATAATCCAACATTTACCTAGAAAAACAAAAGTTAAATATTCAATTGTGATATTTTTAATTAGAAATTACCAAGGTTGGTTAGTGGTACTTCTCAAATACCTCTTGACGATAAGTCATAGGCCCTAAGCTTCCGAAAATTACTCACAAACAAATTTTAAGCAAATATCTTTTTATAAGACTAATATAGGAATTTAAAACTATATTAAGACCTTTACAATTCGCGTTTAAATTTTTTGCCATACTTTGAGTTCCCACAGCGCCGCTTCTAAGTGATCTTATTGAATTACCCAGATAGAAATGCAGATTTATTTACAAATTATTTTGACTTTGTCCCACTGTTAAAACTAATATCGCCCAAGTGCATTATATTTCAAATAATAACTATTTCTACTTACGGAAATATTTCTTAGTACATTTTTAATAAAAGTCACCATAAAACCTGATGTTTTATATCGATTAATCGCCTTCATATAACAGGAATGATTACTGAAATACTTGGGACTTGGAGCACATTCCAGTTTTGTTGTCTTGAAATACATAGCTGCATATGTAGAAAACTATTAAGACATTTAAATAGTGTTAAATTATTGATGTATATTAAATTATAGACTTACTACGCAATAAACGAGACATAATATTAAAACTTTTCGGAAGTACATAACGAGTTCTTTAAACAGGGTTATTGTAAAAACTACATAGATAGTTGTTGATAGTTCATAGACAAATATTAATTACAAAATTAAAAGTAAATGCGTAATTAAACCATTTACAATCATGCGTTACAGTAATAATAATGAAATACCCACCATCAAAAAATATGGGGGGTATATTGAGTTTGTCACTCCATTTGTGGCAAATCGAAATAATGGTCGTTGAATCAAAAACTATATATTATGGGTCCATATGAAATTCTAAGAAGATCTAGCTATGTCCGTCCATCTGTCTGTTGATGGCACTATAGGCCCTCGAGGGAAATAGGTATGGATGGGCTAAATACATCGTTTGAACATAACTCTTTGCGGTTTGGTGGTTAGTTTACTAACAACATTTTCTATAGTCTTTAATCCTCTAACCGGTCAATTTTATTTCGAGGTAAAATAATATACCAGGTTATTGTTAAAAAAAAGAAAACGTTGGAATAAAAACAAACAAAAGACAAGTGCACGTTCTTGTTTATCACAATAAATAAATTGTTTGTCTCTTTACACATATTTACCGTTATAATGGGAAAAATAACCTAATTAAGCAGTATTACATACATTTAACATACCCGCCTAAAAGCAGCCTTGACGGTTAGAGGGTTAAAACATAGTTTATTGTCATCTATTGCCATTTTGCTAAACAATTATATTTTCTGAAGTCATCGTTTATAATTTTTTGAAAAACTTTGACGTCAGGGTGCTCTGGTTAGATAAATATAAAAATTTGAAAATATTGTAAAAATCAGTTTTTTTAAGAGACTTTCACTCATTCAGTAAAAAAAGCACAGAGTATTTATTGTTCATCGAATTCAGTGTTAAGGTAGGATCACACGATTGCCGCAATGCACCAATTTAATACAATTTTTATTGTGCTGAATTGGGGCCCAATCAAATTCTCTGCAGTCACATGATTGCCTCATTTTATATAAATTTGATTGTCGTTAATTGGCGCAAAGCGATATAGTGGCAATAATTGTCGCATTCCAGTCACACGATTGTTCTAGTTTGCGGCAACTCAGAGAAACAGCTGTTGTCTAGATGTTAAATTTTGTTTTGTTTACATAAATGTAAAAAAATCTAATTGTGAAAAAATTATTTGTTAAATAAAAAAAGAAAATTGCGTCGGCCTTAATTATCGTATAAAATAATTAATAAAGAAATGTTAAAAGATGTATGTGGGTCAAAGAGTGGCTCACAAAAAGAATATTTCTTTTACAAAAATGAATATTGGCGCTAATTGTCTTCTTTGATTGCCGCACTAGAACACAATAAATATTGTTGTATTTTTAACTTTTTTATTGGTGCATGTTGCCTATCAAGCATTCACATGATTGCCGCACCAGTGTTGCATTTGATTGGGTCAAATAAGCACAATATTGTTGTGGTTTGACATATGAGCCAATGAGTTGTGAAATCACACGATTGACGTATAAAATAGACCAATAATTGGTGCATTGCGGCAATCGTGTGATCCTACCTTTACTTTGATATTTCGGATGTTTGGTCAGATAATTTAGTCTAAATTATTCGATTTCCAAAAAATTTATACGAAACAAAAAATCGCTGCCCGTATTATAATGGTGGAGGGTATATAAGAGTCGGCACAGCCGTCTTACTTCTATTAAATAAATTTGTAAAGCTAAATAGTCACACTATACAGTGATGTTAAAAGCAACATAAATCGTAATAAATATGTAAATTATAAACTACAGCTCAGATTTCTATGCATGTTGGAACGTCAATAGAAACTTGATATTGAAAGGGAAACATAATTTGTCTATATGTTGATGTAAACTACTATGTCTACTTTATCTTTCCGATGTGAACATTAAAGCGAAAGCAACAAAGTTTTTAAATGTCGAATTTTATACCAACAAAACCTCATAAGTGGGAAGTTTTGCTTTATTTCTTTAACTTGAAACTAGTGCCGATAAAGTACACCGATTGCCCACCAAAGCGTGTGTTGATGTGCTACATCGACTTCAACATTACAGAGATGTTTTCTTCGGTCCAGAGGTGGCGATTTTAACCCGGAATATAAAGATTGCCCATCCAGCCAAAAAATTTTGAAGAGCAAGAATTGGAGATTTGGATGTTTGTTGTCAAACTTAACAAGAGCTTTGGTTCTACTCAACCAGCAATTTCAAAAGAGAGACCTTGAAAGACGATTTCACATGTCCGAAATGATGATTGAACGCTATAATCGCTACTTGCGATTCAAAATGGATCCAGTACGATAATCCGAAGGACAAGAGATCGTATGTGAAGCCCGGCCAACCAGCAGAATCGATTCCAAAGCCAATAATCCATGGCGCTAAGGTAATTCTTTGTATTTGGTATGACCAAAAAGTTCCAGTCTATTATGAGCTGCAGAAATCTGGCCAGACCATCACAGGGTAACTGTACCGACGCAAAATATTCGCTTGAAGCGAGCATTGGCCGAAAAATGCCGAGAATATACAGCCAGACATGAAACCGTTATATCCCATCATGACAACGCTAGGCAACCTGTTTCAATACATTTTAAAAACTATTTAGAAAGAAGTGATTGAAAAGTTTTGCCTCACCCGTCTTGCAGTCCATAACTTAGCCCTTCCGACTACTATTTGCTACGATCGATGCAGAATGAGAGTGCCCCTTAGAATTAAATTCTTTGAAATGTTGAAACGGTACCCGCTGAAATACCACCAAAAAATGTTTAGCTTGTTCTAAGAAGGGCAACCCTTGCCGACTTTCGATTTAGTTTTGAGGTGCATTTACAAGGGAAAAATGCATTTTTTAAGTTTTTTTTGAAATTTTAGCCATTAAATAATTACTTTTGTAATTCAATGTAAAATAATCGAATTGTGTACGTAATTGTCGTTCTAATAAGATATAAAAGACAAAACATTTTGCTAAGAACAATAAGTAATAAGTTACATGGATGAGAAAAAACACCTGTTTGGCCAAAATGTAAAATTTTGACCCCCTCTAACTCAGAGAGTTCTAGACCGATCTTGTTGAAAAATTGTGTCTACTATTCAATAGGTCTAACCTTGGTGCAAATTTTATACTGATCGGAAGACATGGAAAAGGGAAATAAATATGTGACTTTAAAACTGTTAGTCTGGTTTGAATGAAATTTCATATGCGCAAAGAAGAAGTGTTTTCGAGTTTAAATTTTGAATTTGGGCCTCATGGGACCACCTTGGACGCGGCCACTGGTCCTCAAATTGGGACACCTCGGGTACACCTCTCTTTTTTCTAATATTTTAATGGTAGTATATATAGATATATTCATTACCATTAATTTGCGATCGATGCCCACTGTACGGCATAATGTACAACAATTGGGGAATTATGCTGCTCTATAAAATATGCTAGATAATTCTAAATACATTGGATAATATTTGTAATTTGTTTACGCACCGAAAATGTATTTAGTATTTAAGTTATTCAATATGCCTAAATGTAATTAGAAATAAATGTAAAACTTATTATAAAGCTAATCAAAAAGCTTAATTAAAAATAAATTACAATAAACGCAATTAATGAACATTAAAAACATTAACAAACATTAAACAAATGTATATTCATGCGTAGCTATAGAATATTTGTGACTTTTCGCGATCCCCCCAGCTAATAGAAATATGTTGTGGCGCTTAATATTATTCATTGCGGTTATTTTTGGAATTTTCATCACGGTAAGTTTTGTAAAATTTTAAAATAAATAAAAAATATATATGATTTATATTCCGTTGTAGCCCATATATACTACTGTGTATTTGAAAACTGTTAAAATTGATTGTACTGGAAATTTGAAATATGTTTATGGTAACCATACATGCCGCCTTAAAGCTATAAATCGTTATAAGACAGTTGGAATGATGGAGGTACATGCTCGTAATCCATTGCGTAATATATCGGTAAGTACATAAATGTTGAGATTGAACTTTCTTGACAATATTTCACTCATTGTCAAAATATTTGTTGGACTTCATAAAAATTAAAATCCCCAAAAAACTATAAATTTTATTTACAAAAACTTTTCGCTCTATTTCTCTACTTTTAGTTTAATTTAGCCTTATTTGTTCGCAATAGTGCTAATGTATTTAAACCATTTCTCTTTAATGTAACCGAGAACTTGTGCAGATGGTATAATCGCAGATCACCTGGATCGTATGTAACTATAATAATGAAAGTTTTAAAACAATTTACAAACATCAATCATTCGTGTCCTTATACGGTAAGTGTGCTGGGTAAAACTACTTTATAATTAATTCTATTTATCTTATATTTCAATTTCAGGGCGCTATAATCGCAAAGAATTTATATTTGGACACGAGTCTAGTACCGGTGAAGTTGCCAAAAAATTCATATAAATTTCATGTGATTTTTTATGAGGGTCTTCAGAATATACTTGAACAAATAGGAACTGTGTCGTATTATATGGATTTAATTGAGACTCGTCAATGATACTGATTAAATATTGTTGTAGTAATTTTACACGTATCTGATTTATATCAGCATAAAATTATGTACTGGTACTGTAAATAACCTACAAGATGCTGAAAAATTGACAATGTTCGCTGTCAGTTTGACACCTTGCGGTACAAAATTTTTTTTTACATTATTCATTTACTTTTTGCATTTTAGAACTAAGTATTATTAATTATACTAAAATTATTGAATAAATAATTTTCGTAATTGAAACACAAAAAATAACAAAAATGTGTTTTCAATAACGAAAATTATCTATTCAATAATTTTTGTGTTTGAAATTCAACCAATAACGAAAATTGTATATTCAATTGTCAAAATAATCAAATTCAAAACTCAAAATTCAAAATTCAATAGAAAATATCAAGAAATTTAGCTTTTGAGCAAATGAATACTTGATTTAATTATGAAATAATTGGAACCAGTTCAATATGTGACAAATATTTGAATTGAAACGGTTTTGAATGAATGTTAAAAAATAAAGAAATTATAATTTATTTCAAGTATTGAAGTGGCTTCATAATGAAAACGTATTACGCGTTTCCAAATCAAGAAATCGATGGCTAAATTGCGTTGGTTGTGTAAAATTGTGTTTTTTTTTTATTTTCAGGAAAGCTGATTAATAGTTCACTTCATATTATTTACACATCTTCAATAAAACGTAATTGTATGTTCTTAACACGAGTGGTAGAGTTCATGAAAAAATCAAACATTTTGGAGAATTTTACTAAAATATTTTATTTTTTTTCTTATCACACGAACGATGTTTTGTAGTTGCATACGAAGATACTCTTCACCTTCGCTATTTCCAGAATATAATTTTCCGACCGTATAAAGTATATATATTCTGGATCCTTATAGATAGCGGAGTCGATTAAGCCATGTCCGTCTGTCTGTCGGTCCGTCTGTCTATCTGTTACATACACGATTCATACATCAATATCTCCGGAAATCTTCCGGCTCGGTTGCATTTTAAAATCGAGAAAATTAGAGATATAAGGAAAAACCAGGACAACATCGATTTTTTATCAATATATGGATTACTAAGTCATTTTATATAGACAATATGGATATCTAATGATAGATATTTCAAAGACCTTTGCAACGACGTATGTATATAAACCCATAGTAATGGGTCAAAATCGAAAAAAAAATGTTTAACCAACATTTTTTTTTCGCTAAATATTAAAAAAAAATTAAAAACCAAAAAAATTATTTTTTAAATTTAAAAAAAAATTCGAAAATATTTTTTTCCAAAAAATGAGAAAAAAGAACTTTAGAAAAAAAAAAATTTGTTTACCTAAAAATATTTAAAATTTTTATTTTGAAGTGTAATTTAGTGAAGGGTATATAAGATTCGGCACATCCGAATATAGCTCTCTTACTTGTTTTTGATTTATATTTGAAACAAATTTTAATTAATTTTATGCAGGTTTATATTCATTAAAATATTTTCTATTCAAAAATATCAAGAAAATTTTAAATAAATTGAAATCCATGAAAGCGTTAAACAATTTCGTAAAATTTTACATGAATTCATATTAATCATACGCATCTCAAAACATTTTTATATAAAAGCAAACTTAAGCAATCTTCTTCTATCTACATATGAATTTATATATATATAAAAATTAAATGGTCCATGTATGTAATGACATCACTTGAGAATGGCTGGATCGATTTGGCAGATTTTTTTTTATACGTTCCGAAATTTTCATGGCAAGGTTTGTAAAGAAACAAATTAAAAAATTCCTGGGAAATTTTATGTTTTTAATATGTTGCCTTCTTTTCTTTTTAGGAAAACTCAAAGAACCAAATTTTACTACCTCCTTTTCACTTCTCATAAGAGATTTTTTTGGAGAAACTTCGGCTCTGGATCATTTAAGGATCGAGATCTCTAGAAAGCCAAAAATGCATATTTCCAATTCAGATATTGAACGATTGCTTCTCGAAAAAAGAAAGCTTAGAAGAGAGTGGCAAGAAAATAGAGCACCTGCTGCAACGCAGAGGCTGTCCATCGCTACTAGAAGACTGAAGAGAGCCCTTTGTTTAGATAGCTATGATCGTGCTATCTGTATTGTTTTCTGCTATCATTAGACTAGGCGTTTTCCCAACAAATTGGAAAAGAGCTCAGATCATAATGATACCTAAACCAGGAAAAGATTTAATAATGCCATCTTTATACAGACCTATAAGTCTACTGCCATGCATATCAAAGTTATTTGAGAAAATATTGCAATGTAAAATTATGCCATACTTAAATAACCAAAATATTATCACAGTACATCAATTTGGTTTTCGTGAACAAGATGGAACCATTGAACAAGTTAATCGATTGACTGGAGAGATCAGAAAATCTTTTGAAAATAAAAAATACTGCTATGCTTTCTTTTAGGACATCGCCCAGGCCTTCGTCAAGTTGTGGCATGAGGGGTTAAATCACAAAATTAAGTGTCTACTGCCACCATGTACGCATCGATTGCTGGAGTCATACATATCAGACCGAGTTTTTAGAGTGAAATATTGCGATTATGTAACAGGAAATTATGAAATTAATGCTGGTTTTCCACAGGGAAGTGTTTTCGGACCAACACTTTATTTGATATATACTTCTGACTTGCCTGTGTGTGATAGACTTACCATAACAACATTCGCTGCTGATATGGTAAGTCTTAGCTCACATGCAGATCCACAGGTAGCTTCTACGAAATTGGCCAATTATCTAAGACCCGTGGAGATATGGTTGAATAACTGGAGAATACGAGTAAATGAACTCAAAAGTAAACACATCACATTTACTCTCAGAAAGGGTGACTGTCCACCTATCACACTAAATAACATAAATATTCCACAGACAGATACTGTTACATACCTTTGTATTCACTTGGATAGACGACTTACTTGGCGTCACATGAAGTTAAGAGCCTCTAGCCTTCACTGGTTACTCAATCACCAATCAAAATTAAGCCTTGACTATAAAGTCATCTTGTATAAATGTGTTTTAAAACCAATCTGGACACATGGAATTCAATTGTGGGGAACGGCCAATAATTTCAGTATTGAACTTATACAGAGGGCCCAATCGAGAATTCTTAGGACAATGACAGGTGCACCTTGGTACATAAGAAATAAGAACATCCATAGAGACCTACAAGTACCGTTAGTTAAAGATGAATTCATGAATGTCTGTGAGAAATACATCATGAAATTGCGGAACCACCCGAACCCACTTGCAAGACATCTCACACAGACCCAAACAAGATCAAGACTTCGTAGAACCGATCTACCACCCCGCTAAGATGTGGCCCATATGAACATCAACGCTCCCGTCAGAGAGCATTGCAAGACATCTCACACAGACCCAAACAAGATCAAGACTTCGTAGAACCGATCTACCACCTCGCTAAGATGTGGCCCATATGAACCTCAACGCTCCCGTCAGAGAGCATTTAGTTTTAATTTTAGTTATAATATTTTATTACTTATTGTCAGGCCTAAGTAAGGCAGATTCGATAAATAAATAAACGTTTAAATAATATTTAATAAAAACATTTTTATTTTCTCCACCAGAAACATGAGGATCATTCCGTTTCTAACATATCGAAATATTGGTTGTAGAAAGAGAATTAGGTACGATAAAACCGGTTAATCTACATAGAAATCATAAAATACAAAAACATTTTCTTTTTTAATTTCTATAATTTATTTTCGTGAATGATTTTCGGAAGTTGGCTTTATATGGGAGCTATGACTAATTATGGACCGATCGCCATAATCGCAATATGTTGAATTTTATGTGAATACCAACATTTTTATAGTTAAAGTTATTTTCTTAAACGGGATATATGGGAGGAATGACTAATTATGTACCGATCATCATAAAATTAAGTGAAATTTGTGTAGATACTTATATAAATTAAGTAGTTGTGACCGATAAAATCCAATTTCGGGAAGACATTTGTATGTGGGCTTGGTGAAATAATGAATCGAAATATCTTCAAAATTGCGGTCTGTACTTTGCGGACAAGGTTGACATGAACAACCAGCCAGACAGACTGACTGAAGGCCATCGACTCATTAAGTGAAATAATAAGTTTTTATATAAAATGCACAACAATGGCAGTTCGTATTATATTTTTGTGGATATATCAGATACGGCAAAATTATTATCACTTTTACTTGTTTTTATTCGTATTTAATACTGAATTATTTTAATATTTAATATAGCATTGTTCATTATATAATGCTGATATATTTGTTCACTTCACAAGGTCTCTTATCAGTCATATTGTCATAATGTGCTAATATATCACGACTCGGCATCTCGGCTTAACCGACTCTTAGGCATTCGGCGCAGGTCTCTGCTGGTTGGCTACGATAACACAATAAATAATACAAAGTAGTATTATTTTAGGACATTTTTTGCTTTAAAAACAATAAAAACCATTGTGAAATATTAGGACATTATGACAATATGACATGATAAGAGGCCTTGTGAATTGACCAATTATGTTTAATGTGGTTTGTTGTAAAAAATTTAAAGAAAATTGTATGTGCTGTTTTTCAATAGCGAACGAGTGTTATTGGAACAAACAGAAAAAATGCATGTAAAACGTCCACTCAAAACACTCGTTTGCTATAGAAAAACAGCACATTAATTATATTTAAAAATATTGAAGAAAAAAACTCAAACAAATCATACATACGAGTGTTTTTTTTGTTTTCACATTTTTTTTACTAGTACATTTTCACTATTTAGGTATTTGACAACTGAGTTAGATGTTTGACTGGAGAGTTTCTGAACTGTGTGTATTTATCCATAGTTTTGAACAATTTTGTCAAATTAATCACCTAGCGCAAATCAGCGGTAACTTTGACAAAATTCTCGATCAATTTCTATAAAAAATATATTGAAACTAAAACCAATAATACTCTGTTGTATTGCACTGCATTTTTTACAATCGCTGTAACAAATGTATATTTAATAATCTAATTAGTGTAAAGTAATTTTAGTAGAATTTTGTAGAAAAGAAAAATATTGTTACCTAATTAAAACATTAATATTTGTGTAAATATCATCAATTAAAAATAACTTAGAAACACTAATTAGTTTAATTATATAATTAAATATTTTTTAAACATTTTGTATGTTTGTAGAACATTTTCATTATATTTTTAGCTCTGTGCTATTCTAATGGTTGATATTCTTTATCGAAATATGGTTTGTCGCTTAATTTTTATTGTGGTTTTTGGACTTTTCATTACGGTAAATTCTGTTAATTTGTTTTTATAAAATTAAAAATCAGGCTTCTTTCTGTAAATTTTATTGTAGTCCATCAATAGTGGCAGGTATATGAAAACTGTTAAAATTGAATGTTTTGGAAATTTAAAATATGTCTATGATAACTATACATGCAGACTTAAAGCTATAAATCGGTATAAAAGTGTTGGAATGATGGAGGTACATGCACGTGATCAGTTACATAATATATCGGTAAATATAGACATATTAAACTTATTAATTATAAATATAACCGATAGAAAGCTTTTAAAAGCTTCTTTCTCAATTTTCTATTTATTCTTTATTTTTCTCAATTTTTCAGTTCAATATGGCCTTATTCGTTCGCAACAGTGCTAACATATTTAAACCATTTTTGTTCAATGTAACCGAAAATGTGTGTAAATGGTACGTTCATAGATTACCTGGAGCCTATTCAAATTTACTAATGAAAATTTTAAAACAATATACAAATATTAATCATTCATGTCCTTATACGGTAGGTGTGGTCAAGAGTGAATTTAATATCAATTTTATTTATTTCTTATTTTGTAATTTCAGGGTCCTATAATTGCTAGAAATTTATACTTAGATGTGAGTCTAATACCGGTACCGTTTCCAAAAAATTCCTATAAATTTCATGTGATTTTTTATGAAGGTAAACAGAATGTTCTCGATCATATAGGCACTGTGATATATTATATGGATTTAATTGAGTCGCGTCATTGATATTTGTCGTTATTGTATAACGGTTTAATAATGATCAAAATGTGTATTAATTCAGGGAGACCTTGATTTTAAAATATTTGATTTTGTTATATAAGAATATTCCATAGTACAAAAATAGCTTTAATTTAGAAAAATATTATTGACAAATAATTTTTTTTTTGTTTGCAATTTCTGAAACTTATTTCACAATTCTTCTTGGAAATTTGGAACTCAAATAAATAAATTAATGAATTTTATTGCAAATGAAAGCATACTAATGCGACATTATAAAATATAAACAAATATAAGTAGGAATAAATTTATGTACATTAGTGTGGGTCGATTTAGCAATCGATATTTTGCCATCGATTTTTCGATAGCTTTTGGCAGAGGAAAAAAAGTTCCGAAACGACAAGTCGTTTGAAGAGCTTAAAGTAGAACCACTCAAGGAAATTTTATAAAGTTCAAGAAACTTCTAAAGCCAACAACGAGAAACTTCTTGCTGAAATTCCAGAAACTTCTAAGCTCAACAACGAGAAACTTCTTGCTGAAGTTAAAGAAGAAAGTAAAATAATGGAAATTAAATTGCAAGATACTTCTATAGCCAACAACGAGAAGCTGTTAGCCGATATGGAAATGAAATTTCATGAAACTTCTAGAGCTACAGGCGAGAAACTTCAGCAAATTTCGATATTTATAAATAGCAGAGTGTATGACATTGAGAAAAAGGTGTCCGGCTTAGAGAGCGGTCTAGAAAAATAATTGGAGGAACAAAATTTGGTAAAAAAAAATTTTTGTTTAAAAATAAGTCAAAAATCGAGGTTGTCGATATGGGAGAGAAATTTCAAGAAACTTTTAGAGCGACAGACCAAAAACTTCAGCAAATTTCGGAAAGTATAAACAGCAGAGTGGATGACATTCTGAAAAAGGTGTCCGGCTTAGAGGGCAGAGGTTTTCCTGGTTTTTTCCTCAGTCATTTGTGGGCTGATTGTCTCGATTTTAAATAGCAATCATGTCGGGCGAATTCTCGATATATTGATGTATGAATCATGTATGTAAGTTATTTTGGGGATACGGGAAGTTGATTTCAACATACAGACTGACATGGCTATATCGACTCCGATTTTTATACCCTTCACCTTCGTGAGAAGGGTATATATAAGTTTGTCATTCCGTTTGTAATTTCTACAATATAATTTTCCGACCCTGGATCCTTATAGATCTTTATAGATATGCCATGACCGTCTGTCTGTCTGTTGAAATCAATTTTCTGAAGACCCCAGATACCTTCGTGATCAAAATCTTCAATAATTCTGTCAGACATGCTATCAAGAAGTTTCCTATATAAAATCAGCAAAATCGGTACACAAATGGCTGAGATATGAGGAAAAACCTAGATTTTTTACCTATATCTGGATTACTATTACTCATTAGTATAGACAATATGGATATTTAATGCTAGATATTTCAAAGACCTTTCCAACGACATATATAAGACCATATTAAGTTGGACCTACAATGGGTCAAAATCGAAAAAAATATTTTTTAACCCGAATTTTTTTTCACCAATTTAAAGAACAAAAAAAATTTTTTAAAATTTAAATTTAAAAAAAAAATAAATAACAATTCGAAAAAAAATTTTCCAAAAAATTAAAAAAAAAATTGTGGAAAAATATATAAATTTTGTTTACCTAAAAATATTTAAAATTTGTATTTTGAAGTATAATTTGATGAAGGGTATATAAGATTCGGCACAGCCGAATATAGCTCTCTTACTTGTTTTTTTTGCGTTAATTTTTAATGTTTTTTTAGTAGGTCGATTCAAGTTTTTTAAATATATCCTATTCAAGGAAAAGTTATACTCTTAAAACGATGGCGATCATTTAAAAAAAAAAAATTCGACCAAAAATTTTCGATTAAAAAATTTGAAATCGGCGAAATTTTTTTTTCGTATACCTACTAAAAAAACATTAAAAATTAACGCGTAAAAAAAATCGGCCCGTCTGTATGTTGAAATCAACTTTCCGTAACACCAAAATAACTTACTTACATGATTCATTAGGGTGGCCCTTAATAAACGAAATTGGATTTTTGCCAGTCTCACTTCTAGATTGGTGAACATTGGTAAAATAATCCTGAAAAATTTTTATTTAAAACGGTTGGGGTTAAGACTTGTCGCATGCCCTCTGAAGTTTTGAGATGCATTTCCAAGGGGAAAAAATGCAGTTATTTGAGTTTTTGTAAAAATATTGCCATTAAAAAATTGCTTTTGCAATTTAATTTAAAATAATAGAAATGTGTATGTAATTGTCATTCTAATGAGATATAAAAGACACAAATTGGTTTAAAAATTGTAAAGTTATTAAAAATTAAAAAAAAATCTAGAACAAGAAATGTAGGAACAAAATTATCATATTTTGATAAATATTAAAATAAAAACTAATTTTTACTTAAAATATATCAATATTTTCTTGTATATGAATTTTTGTCATCGTAGGATACCGTGCATCTATTCGCAGGTATAAACAGAAAAATTTGATTTTTTTAAACGGCAGTTTCAAAACTCCATTTTCAAAATTTTAAAAATTTTGTTAAACAAATTTCAGAATTTTTTGGGATTTATTGAGAATATAATAGAGAATATATAATCACAAATATTAAATCGTACCTGCGATTTAATATTTGTGATTTTCGAGAAAACTAGTTTTTTGATAGTCAATCTAGTGTGTATACAAGGTTCAGTACAGCCAAATATAACACTCTTAGTTGTTAGTATTTAATACTGAATTATTTTAATATTTAATACGTAATTGTTTATTATCTTTTGCTGATTCATTAACTTTAAAGTGTTTTATCTTAAAAAATGTAAAGTAAATTTTAATTTTATTAGTAATTTCACAATTTGGTCAAATTGTTCACCTTTCATTCATTATGAAATGAATTCACGTTAATTTTTTTTTGTAACATTTGATAAATGTTTAAATCCGACAAAGTTCCCGATCAATTTAGGAAGAAATTGTATTGAAACTACAACCAATAGCACACTGTAGTTTTGCACTGCATTTACTACAATATATGTATCAAATTGTATATTTAATAATCTACTTAGTAGCTATCAATATATATCCATAATAAGTCCATCTACTATATTGCAATTACAACAAAAAGTACTTCAAGAATATTGTAGAAAAAATAAAAAAATAAATAAATAATGTAACCTAATTATATCATTAATATTTCTGTAAATTTCATCAATCAGACAAACAATTAATTTAATTAAAAATAACTTAGAAACACTAATTATATTAATTATATAATTAAATGTTTTTGAAACCCATTTTACGTTTACAGAACGTTTTCATTATATGAGCCATTAATCGATTGTAACAGTTGATATTCTTAATCGAAATATGGTTTGTCGGTTAATTTTTATTGCGGTTTTTGGATTTTTTATTATGGTAAATTCTGTTAATTTGTTTTTTTACAATTAAAATTCTGGCTTCTTTCTATAAATTCTATTGTAGTCCATCAATAGTGCAAGGTATATGAAAACTGTTAAAATTGAATGTTTTGGAAATTTAAAATATGTATATGATAACCATACATGCAGACTTAAAGCTATAAATCGTTATAAAACTATTGCAATGATGGAGGTACATGCACGTGATCAGTTACATAATATATCGGTAAGTATAGAGATATTAGAACTTATAAATATTAACTATAGAAAGATAGCTTTTAAAAGATTCTTTCTCAATTTTCAATTTATTCTTTATTTTTCTCAATTTTTCAGTTCAATATAGCCTTATTCGTTCGCAACAGTGCTAACATATTTAAACCATTTTTTTTCAATGTATCCGAAAATGTGTGTAATTGGTACGTTCATAGATCACCCGGAGCCTATTCAAATTTACTAATGAAAATTTTAAAACAATATACAAATATTAATCATACGTGTCCTTATACGGTGGGTGTTAATAAGGAGTGAATTTAAAATCAATTTTAGTTAATTCTCATTTTGTAATTTCAGGGTCCTATAATTGCTAGAAATTTATACTTAGATGTGGGTCTAATACCGGTACCGTTTCCAAAAAATTCCTATAAATTTCACGTGATTTTTTATGAAGGCCACCACAATATACTCGAACAGATAGGCACTGTGATATTTTATATGGATTTAATTGAGTCGCGTCTTTGATATTTGTCGTTATTGTATAACGGTTAGAACGGAATTGTACCGTATGATCATAAAACCGTACGATGCATATTGGGTTTAATGATGGCCTAAATGGGGATTAATTCAGGCTGGCCTTAATTTTAAAATTTTTTATTTTGTTATTAATGAATATTCAAGAGTACAAAAAAAACTTTAATTTCGAAAATTAGTATTGGCATATAACACAGTACAACACATGATTTTGGGACTCAATTCTGACAATTGCACGCGAAAGTAGCCCCAAAAATAAAAACTTCTGCATCATTAGTTTTGTCAAGTTGGCTGCCGTATTAATTTAATGGCCATACGATTTTTTTCCTCATGGTGGATTTTTATCACTTTTTCTATATTTTATCACGGTCCATAATTATTCATAGCTCCCATATAAGACCAGCTTCCGAAAATCACTTTAAAGTGAATAAATCTGTTAAAAATGATGGTATACATACAAAATTCATGATAAATAACTTTTATATAGACACAAATCACATGACCTAATTTCATGGTGATCAGTCCATAATTGGATTTGTAATCCAGTTATTGAGCAAAAAAGGAGAAAAATTTAAAAAAATGGGCATTTTTGAGATTTTTAAGGCACTGGATGCACCATTTTCGGGTAGGTATGTTCCGTACTTTTTTTCTACTATTCAATATCTACAACTTTGCTTCAGCCACAAAAGAGATATTCCGTACGGTATACGAGATATTACCGTGCTAAAATATAGAAAAAGTGATAAAAATCCACCTTGAGGAAAAAAATTCGTATGGCCATTAAATTAATACGGCAGCCAACTTGACAAAACTAATGATGCAGAAGTTCTTATTTTTGTGGCTACTTTCACGTGCAATTGTCAGAATTGAATCCCAAAGCAATGAACTGAAAAATGTTGTACTGTGTAATTTTTTGGTAATTTCGGAAA
Source organism: Calliphora vicina (assembly GCF_958450345.1). Lineage (NCBI taxonomy): Eukaryota > Metazoa > Arthropoda > Insecta > Diptera > Calliphoridae > Calliphora > Calliphora vicina. The sequence continues at coordinate 81,802,107 of NC_088784.1, forward strand.
CAATGAACTTATTTCACAATTCTTCTTGTAAATTTCGAACTCAAAAATATAAATTAATGAAATAAATTGCAAATGAAAGCATACTAATGCGATATTTAAAAATATAAACAAAGTTAAGTAGGAATATATTTATATACATTAGTTTGGGTCGATATTGTGCCATCGATTTTTCGATAGCTTTTGGCAGTGGAAAAAAAGTTCTACAGCGACATTTCGTTTTTAAAGCTTAAAATAAAACAACTCAAGAAAGAATTGTGAAAGTTGGAGTTACCTACAGCTGGCAATAAACAAAATTGCAAAATATGCTGATAGATGAATTCAAGCGGAGACATCGGATATCGGAGCTTACGAATTCGAGTATAAAGAAGAAACAACAAGCAGCATGGATTTAAGCACAATGTTTGCTGCTATGATGGAAAAATTTAATAAAGTTCAAGAATATTCTAAAGCCAAACAACGAGAAACTTTTTGCTGAAGATCAAGGAACTTCTAAGGTCAACAAGAAATTTCTATAGCCAAAAACGAGAAGCTGTTAGCCGATATGGAAGCAAAATTTCAAGAAACTTCTAGAAACTTCAGCAAATTTTGGAAGTTATAAACAGCAGATTGGATGACATTGAGAAAAAGGCTTAGAGGGCGGTATTTTGTTAAAAAAAATATAGATAAAACAAGTAAGAGAGCTATATTCGGCTGTGCCGAATCTTATATACCCTTCACCAAATTATACTTCAAAATACAAATTTTAGACAAACAAAATTTATTTTTTTTACAAAGTTATTTTTTTCATTTTTTGGAAAAAAAAATTTTCGAAATGTTATTTTAATTTTTTTTAAAATTTTTTAAATTTAAAAATTTTTTTTTAAGTTTTAATTTTTTTTTTGTTTTTTTAATTTTGTTTGTGAAAAAAAAATTCGGGTTAAAAATATTTTTTCCGATTTTGACACATTGTAGGTCCAACTTACTATGGTCTTATATACGTCGTTGCAAAGGTCTTTAAAATATCTAGCATTAGATATCCATATTGTCTATATTAATGACTTAGTAATCCAGATATAGGTCAAAAATCGAGGTTGTCCTGGGTTTTTCCTCATATCTCAGGCATTTGTAGACCGATTTTGCTGATTTTAAATAGAAAACGTTTCGAAAGCATGTCTGTCAGAATTATTGAAGATTTGGATCCCGAAGATATCTGGGGTCTTCAGAAAATTGATTTCAACAGACAGACGGACATGGCTTAATCGACTCCGCTATCTATAAGGATCCAGAATATGTATACTTTATAGGGTCGGAAAATTATATTGTGGATATTACAAACGGAATGACAAACTTATATATATTCCCTTCTCACGAAGGTGAAGGGTTGTCGATATGGAATGGAAATTTCAAGAAACTTCTAGAGTGCTAGACGAGAAACTTCAGCAAATTTCGGACATTATATACAGCAGACTGGATGGCATTGAGAAAAAGATGTCCGGTTTAGAGAGCGCTTTAGAAAAACAATTGGTGAAACAAAAATTGGTGCTATATTCGACAGTGTCGAATCTTATATACCCTTCACCAAATTATACTTTAAAATATTTTTTTCTTAAATAAAGTAAGAAAACAAAATTAATATTTTTTTTTTCAAAATTGTTTTTAAAATTTTTTTTTTTGGAAAAAGAATTTATGACAAAATAAATTTTTTTGATGAAAAAAAAGTTCGTGTTAAAAAATATTTTTCCAGATTTTGACCCATTGTAGGTCCAACTTACTACTGCAATGGACTTTGAAATATCTATCATCCGATATCCATATTGTCTATATAAATGACTTAGTAATCCAGATATAGATAAAATATAGGCCAAAAATCGAGGTTAGCCCGGTTTTTTTCCTCATATCACAGCCATTTGTGGGCCGAATTTGTCGATTTTAAATAGCAACGGAATGACAAACTTATATATATCCTTGCCACTCATGGTGAAAGGTATAAAAAATTAAAGTTGAGAAAACGTCAAAAAAATTTAAATTCGGGTGCCTCGAAAATGATTTTTTTGATATGTCGCACAGAGGGATTTTGGTGTCAAAAAGTCAATTTTTCAAACACTTAATTTCAAAAATCAAATGATGCAGTTTTGTAGAGAAATGTTTAAAATTGAAATGTACACTGTTAGTTCTAAGAAAAATTTTATTTTTTTTTTAAAAAATTGAAGTAAAGTCCATGCAAGGGTGTTAGCAAAAATTTACTTATATTTTCACGCAATTTAGTGGTTTAATTATATATAATACCATTTACCTTTAACATATTTGAAAAATATAGCATTACTCCATAAATACAAAAAAAAAAATAATGGGGATATCACAAACTGTTAAGAAGATATGGCCATATTTATAAGCCTCTAAAAATTATTTTATTTTTGATTTTCCATGGAAAAAAAAAATGTGCCCCACTTTCCCCCAAGCGGTTTTTTTAATAAAATGAAAGTTGGGAATGTCTTGTTTCGATTTAAAAAAAAATAGTTTTCGGAACAGGATGAAAACATAAATTTTTTTGTCGAATAATAAACGAAATATCCAAAAAATTCTATGTATGGGTTTCGTGGGCGGTGGGCGTGACCGATTTTATTGAAACTGTATTCCTTTTTTGTTTCAATAAATGTATGTACCAAATTTCTAGATATTTGCTTGGATATAAACAATTTTATGCGAACAAATCACTTTGGATTGTATGGGCAGTGGGCGTTGTAAATTTTGATAAAATTTAAGTTTTTTCTTAATTTGGTCCATATAATTCTCGTTGCCCAATTTCAATGCTCTACGACCACTCCTTATAATTTTTGCACAAAAATGTATTGCATTTGGATTGCATGGGCGGTATGCGGTGGGCATGGCCGATTAATAAAACTTAGCACACGTTCTTCTTTTGTTTCAGAAAATATATATACCAAATTTCTAGACTTTTACCTGGATAGGAACAATTTTATGCGATAAAATCTATTTGGTGTATGGGCAGTGGGCGTGGTCGATTTTGATAAAATTTTATTTTCTTCTTAGTTTGGTCCATATAATTCTTGGTGCCAAATTTTAACGCTTTACGACCACTCCTTATAATTTTTGCAAAAAAATGTATGAAGCCATCCCTTTGTGTGTCTATTCTTCATGCCAAAAGCTATCGAAAAATCGATGGCACAATATCGACAAATTTTTGTCTTTAAAAATCGCCGACTCTAAAGTACATATATAAAACTATTTTATCCTTTATACGTGGTGATTTGGCAAAACAAACTGAATAAATGACAGCCAATTCGACAGATATAACTTCAACAATATGGCCGCTATTAACTGTTAAACTTCGGAAGTCCATATTGGAAAATCCTTTATAACCCTAGTAAGGTTAGCCTGTTCGACTTTCGAGATTATATGCATCATAAAGAACTTTCCAAATAAACATATTTTGAATTGTTCGCTTTTAAATTGATTTAAGAGAGAGCAAAAAACACGAGAAAAGCACAAATCTATTTACAATTTTATTTAACAAGCTTTTATTGGTTTACATGAGTAAAGTTGTTTTTGGACACACAATCAAAAAATAAAAAATAAAAAAAGTTTTTATCCCACTTACCTGGTGACAATTCTTCTGTAATCCCTTCAATAGCAACCGTAAAAAGTGTCAACATGACAACTGACACAACCAACCATTGATGTTGCTGCTGCCATTGTTGAAACTTTTTCTGTTGAGGGCGTATAAACTGCAATATTCGAAGAAGTGATTGTTTCGGCTTTTGCTGTTGCTGTTGATGTTGGTGGTGATGCTGCTGTACATATCTTGTCGAGTTTGGCATTGTCATTGTTGGTTTTTTGTTTGTTATAACTGCTTGTTTTATTACAAGTGCTTCTGTTGTTACTCTTACTGTGGGGTTGTTGGTTGGTGTTGTTTCCATGTAAATCAAGGTGTTCTAATTTTAGTATCAAATGCAATTTTAACTTGTACTAGTTTTGATTTTGTTTTTTTTTTTTTCTTTTTTTGTTTGTTATTTTCTAGTTCTTGCTTGCAACACCAACCTATTGCTTTTTGCTGATGTTAACTGAACGAAAAAAACGTCTACCACTACATCAACAATTTACAGCATTTTAAGCTTAGTTACTTTAGTTAGTTGGATTTGTTTTAAAACTTTTTTTTGATGTTGTTTTGATTTCGAAACAACCTTTCTGGTTAAAGTTTGTTACAAATTTGGTGTGATGGTCTACACGTTTTATATTTGCATTAAATCGTAATACCTGAAAAGAAAATAAGATTTTTTTAATGTTTATATCAATTTTAATAGATTTTTTGTAACTCTATTTTTAAAGATAATAAAATATGTATATCCTAACCATAGAGAAACATAGAGCGGAGACTGGAACAAAACTCAAACAAAAAATTACTCAAAATAATCACACATACGAGTGTTTTTTGTTTTCACATAGTTTTTTCTATTAATACATTCTCACCACCACACCACATTCTCACCACTTAGGTTTTTGACATCTGAGTTAGGTCTTTGACAGGAGAGTTTCCGCTCTATGTCTGTTCTCTATGGTCCTAACATTTCTATTTTTTTTATACACTTCATAAGTGTATTGTAATACCCTTTGTAATTATCACAATTTTCATTTGCGAAAAATTAAAAAAATTAAATCCAATGGGACAGTTATTCCCAAAAATTACTTATCCAATCTCAAATTGGAAATTAGTTTCGATATATTAGCAGCAGTACAAATGAGGCTGGTCGTAGTTGCTATCGGATGAATCGATATACAACATAAACTGAACTTGGAACTGCACTAATGTGGGACTGTTTTTCAGGGCAAGGTATGGCTCCAATTTTATATTATAAAAGATACTGTGACTAGGATCGGATACATATCCATTTTAAATAGAGCTATGTATCTATACGCTGCACTACAATGACCCCAAATGTACCTATGACTATGGTTGTAACTATGTGATCGCAAGATACGGACTCAAATTAATACCATGAATGAAACATTGAAATATTTCAAAGGAGACTGATGAATCATTAATTGTTTCAGTGCGTCGCACAGAGGGTTGAAATGTACCAAAAGTGGCGATTAATTTAAAAGCTGAACTTTATCTGTTTCAGTCATGTTTGGTATTGGGTTAAAGTGCATTAAATAATACATCACAAACTGCTAAACTTATAGTTGTGAGTAACTCACTTTATTGGCAGTGAGCGGTGAAAGTCAAATAAATTTTTACAAATTTTGCGTGCGGTGATTAAAATTGAAAATTGTGATATTTCGAGAGCTTATATTTTTTGTTAAATCTGTTAAAAGTAGAAATATTAAAATGAAACCATTAACTTCAGGTATTTGAGAACATAAATAAATACTTTTTGTTTAGATAAATGTTTTGAAAATATTTTTTAAGATTTTTTTAAAGTTCTCCATTATTGAGGTTTTTTTGATATATAGATTGAGTTTAAAAAAAATCAAGGCGAGATCAGGTAAATTCCATTAAATGCTCTTAAAATATGAACCTTCAGCTTCTATATACGGAAAAAAATCGTGCGGTCTTATTGAGGTTTTTACTTATTTAAGTTATAGTGAAAAAACTCCTCTTGCTAAAAAACATATTCTGCTACAAAATAGGTTAAAACTTTTTTTTTTACATTTTTTTTAAAGTTGTGTTTTTATGTATTTATGATTGTTCATTACAAAAATTTATAATATTGTCTTTTGTGGCTTTTTTTTAAAAAAATTTGTACATTTATAAAATTTTGTGAAAAACAAAAATTGGACTTTAAATTAAATTTATACTAATATCAATACATACAATAAATTTATATTTTAAATTTTTTAATAGCACATTAAGTATGCTTTAATTTCCAATTTTATTCAATAATTTATCGCTTTCCATTCCAAAGTTACAGCATAAATTGTGAAAAAGGTTTTTAAAAAAAAAAAAAAAACAATAATGCGCTTAAAGGGTTAAAATTTTTTTTTTAACCTTTTTTTTCTAAAATGCTGTATTTTTATGTGCTTATAATAACTCATCAATAAAAAAATATAATATTTTAAAACTACGGCTTCTATGAATTAATCGCCACTTTGGGTACCATTCAACCCACTGTGCGTCGTCTCTGTAAAGCAGTAAAAAACAAGTATGAAAGTAGAGTCGGTCAAGTCCCAACATATAAAACCCTACATCGAGTATATCAGATTTTGACCCATTGTAGGTCCAATTTACTATGGTCTTATATACGTCGTAGCAAAGGTATTTGAATTATCTATCATATCCATATTGTCTATATTAATGACAGTAATCCAGATATAAGTCAAAAATAGGTAAAAAATTGAGGTTGTCGTGGTTTTTTTCTCATATCTCAGCCATTTGTGGACCGATTTTGCTGATTTTAAATAGGAAACTTCTCGAAAGCATGTCTGACAGAATTATTGAATATTTGGATCCCGAAGATATCTGGGGTCTTCAGAAAATTGATTTCAACAGACAGACAGATGGACATGGCTTAATCGACTCCGCTATCTATAAGGATCCAGAATATATATACTTTATAGGGTCTGAAAATTATATTGTGGAAATTACAAACGGAATGACAAACTTATATATACCCTTCTCACGAAGGTGAGGGGTATAATAATGGAGAGTAGGTTTCAGTCAGCTATGCTTTTGACCGTACACATACCTTGTTGTATGGGGGATTTCATGTCAAGTGAAACAACTTTTGAAATCGATGTCTTCCGATCGGGATGAATGTTGCACCGAGGTTAGTTCTAGTATAGTAATAGCAATTCCGACACAATTTGTTTGCAAAAAAAAATGCAAAAATTATATATCTTGAGTTACAAAACACTTATTTTGATATATGTATGTCGCTCGCATCCAACTAAGCTCCCAAAAAGATCATAAAGGAATAGACCCAAGCTTTCTTTTGAGCAAAAAAAAGTAAAGATAAGGATCCATTTTGAAAAAAAGTTAGATTTTGCAACAAAAAAAAAGTCAAAAATTATATATATGGAGTAGAGATGCTAATCGGGACTGATTTTTGAAAATCCCGGGGATCGGGAATTTGTAAAGAATCCCGAAATCCCGACCCGGGGTTTAGGGATTTTCGGGAAATCTAAAATCCCGAAAATTATAAGAAAGAAAAGTACATAATTATGTCTTTACAATTGAAAGTAATTTTTTTATTTAGCAATTAATTTTTATTAGACACTAAAAAGCATACTATTGCATCTATGGTTTCGTCTGCCATTCTGGAACGAATTTTGTTTCCGACATATGCTGCTGCCGAAAAACATCTTTCATATTGGCAAAACCGTTTGCAAATACTTATAACAAATCTGCAAGCATTTTCCTCTTGTTCCTTCATAATTAAAAAAATTTCTTTTGCATGTTGAAAATCTACATTATAATTTGGTTTCGTTATTGTTATTTGGGGTTTTTACATTTATTAATAATATCTTTTAGCCTTTTAGCAATCGAAATATTTTCATTTTGTTCGAGCTCCTCATCTGAGATAAAATCAATTTCATGTGAAGAGGATTTAAGTTGAGTTTTGTTAGATAACTTACAAAAAAATGTGAAGAATTGATTTTCCCGAGCCCCACTCTAGGAAAACCAAAAATACCGCTTTCCTTTATTAACTATGTTGTAGTAGGAGTTGCGCTTAACAACTTTGCTGAAATCACTTTGCGATATTCGGGCATGTAGAATGTCAAAATGCATAAAAAATGCACACATAAATTACATTTCCCCCTATTTATTTATAAAAAACGGGATTTGGAAAATCCCGAAAATCCCGGGATTTGAAATTAAAAAATCCCGGGCTTCGGAGTTTAAGAAATCCCGATAACCCCGGGATTTGCAGGAACGGGATTCCCCGTTTGGCATCTCTAATCTGGAATTACAAAACATTTATTTTGATAGATATCCCACTCACATCCCATTCAGGGACAATAAAAGCTCTTAAGGAAGACACACAAGCATTCTTTAGAGCAAAAAAAAAACTGCAAAATTTAAAAAAGGGTCCATTTTGAAAAAATGTCTACAAAGTTTTTGATTTTGCAAAAAGTCAAAAATTTTATGTTTTAAATTCCAAAACATTTATTTTGTAAGCAACCAAAAGGGTCTTCAAGGAAAAGATCTAAACTTTCTTTTGGAAAAAAGGCTCACTTTGAAAAAAAAGTCAAACAAGTTTTTTTTAATTTTTTTTTTGTTGAAAGATTGTAGAAATAGCTATTTAAACTATTTGGAACACATTTTGCTAGGACCAATAGGTAATAAGTTACATGGATGAGAAAAAATACCTGTTTGGCTAAATTGTCAAATTATGAGTGTTAAGATAAATTGTGTCTGAATTACTATCCAATAGAACTAACTTTGATCATGCCGATCGGAAGCCATCGATTTCAAAAGTTGGTTCACTTGACTTGAAATCCCCCATATACTGATATAATTGGTTCTTATGAAGTCGATTGAATTATCTGTGTAAAACACATAATTAATGAAATACACAATTAATAGAATGTATACAAAAATGTTTATAATTTCTCTAAGCAGTTTAATATTGAAAATCAACAAAATCGAATTGGTATAACCAGGGTTATGGACCAAAATGTAAGACAACCTCCAAAAATGTTGATAATGTTTAAATGTTTTTTGTGACTTTTGGTAAATTCATTGCAAAGTATACCTGACATTTTTCACTCATTATTCTTCTGATAAAAAGACAAATCGGTCTATAATTTCTCCTAGCCACCAGACAAATTTCTTCCTGGCACTTTTTGACCATAGGCCACATATAAAGTTTAATTCCGAAAATGACTTAAATACACATAAATATCTTATACATATCGCTGTTGGAAATTCATAATCCCCATATACATATAAGTCGCAGTACCGAATTTTATCAAAATCGGCCCATAATTGGTTATATAAGGACCACTTCCAAAAAACACATTAATTTTCGTTATTGAACTAAAATTTTACAGAGATCGGTAGTATTTATTCACAAATGATACTACTAGATTGTGTGATTATCGGTCCATATTTGACCATAGCTCCTATATAAGGTCCATTTCCGAAAATTACTTAAATACTCATAAATCTCATATAATAGGTTAAATGTGAGTTTTATGAAGATCGGAACATAATTGGTCATAGCTGTCCCATATAAGGACCACTTCCGAAAAACACATTAACTTCTATAAATATTTTAAATATATCGATACAGACCAATAAAAAATTCCAAAAATTTTCATGTCTTGAGTTACAAAATATTTATTTTGATAGATATTCCACTTCCATTCCACCAAGCAACCAAAAAGGAAAAGACCTAGGCTTTCTTTTGAGCAAAAACATTTAATTAAAATTTTTCATTTTGCAAAAAGAAGTCAAAAATTTTACTATATTTTGAGTTACAAAACATTTATTTTGATAGATATCCAACTCGCATTTGCTGAATTTATTTCAGTACTGTTAATAAAAATTTGGAAATATGCAGTTCAACTATATTCTTTAGGTATAAAGATTAATACAAACATTTTATACTATTTTAAATATTTAATATTAACCAATATTTACACTATAACAACATCTTTATTATTAAGCATCTTGGCTACGTGAAGGACAACAAATTAAATGCAAATTTTATACCGAATAACAACATATTTTTGTCACTTCTACTACTGACTGTCACTGCAGTTTATTTACTTATATATTATAAAAATAAAAAGAGGTCTTCTATATGAGAAGAAGTAAAATGAAAATAAAATAAACGAGTATGTAAGTAAGATAAACACGTACTATCTGGACTGATGACAGTTTGACATTTGACAGTTGTACTTTGCAACAGTTACAGCCAAAAAAACAAAAATGTAAGAGATAAAAATGTTTAAAAAATATACAAAAATAAAAACAAAAACTTGGAAAAAATAATACATAACAATGACATATAAAATAAAGAAAATATAAGCATATTGTTATTGTTGACATTCTTTACGTTTTATTTTTTTTGTTGCTTGCAACAAAGTAGAGTATCTTATAAAAGTACCAAAATAATAAACATGTATTTATAAGTATATATTCTGAGAGAGAAATCTGTTGTAAAGTATGTAAATTAGACTGCAGCATAATAATAATTTCTGGCTTTAAATTCCCCTAGAATAAAAACTGAATGATCAGATGAAAGTTAAATCGCAAAGGTTTCAATATTTTTATTCTTTAGATTTAAAAATATTGTAAGGCAAGCTTAAATTACTACATAACGGATCAATGAACCGAAAATATATATTTTCTTATTTATCATTTCTGATTACAATAAAATTTGCCACAAATACTATATTTCAGGAATTACAACAAACTAATTTTGGGTCTATAGATATTTATCATATTCAGTTTCAATATTTCTATTTTTAATATATATGGGGGATTTCACGTCAAGTGAACCAACTTTTAAAATCGATGTATCCCGATCGGTATGAAATTTACACCAAGGTAGACCTATTGAATAGTAATTCAGACACAATTTTTCAACAAGATCGGTGCAGAACTATCTGAGTTAGAGGGTGATTTTTCCCATCCACGTAACTTATTACCAGGGAAACCGGAAATATGCTCTAAAAAAAGCGTTTTAGGCGCTTTAAATATGCAGTAAAAACTTTAAAATATGCTCTTAAAATTTAAAAAATATGCTCTTAAAAAAACAAACTTTTACATAATTTTTAACCAAAAAAAATTTAATTAAATTTTCAAATAAAAATCGTTGTCTATTCGATCTGAAAACATTTTTATACATAGAAAATGTTCTTTCAACATCAACTGATGTTACAGGAGCAAATTTAAAAGACAATATTTCTTTAACACTTAGAACGGTTAAGTTTGAACTAGAACTAAAATTTGATATTTATATGGAGCTATTATTAAAATAGTGCTTATTTTATATTAAATCAAGTAAGAGAGCTATATTCGGCTGTGCCGAATCTTATATACCCTTCACCTAATTATACTTCAAAATAAAAAATTTAAATATTTTTAGGTGAACAAAAATTTTTTTTCAGTTTTTTAATTTTTTGGAAAAAACAATTTTTTTTTAGGTGAACATTTTTTTTCAGTTTTTTCATTTCTTGGATAAAAAAATTTTGTTATTTTAAATTTTAAAAAAAAAATTTCTGTTTTTTCAATTTTGAATTTTAAACAAAGGATGTAAAAACCTGTAACACAACAGTGAAAAATAAGTAAGACAAAATTTGTTTTTGATAAACTCAAAATATGCTATTAAACAGTAAAATATGCTCTAAAAACGCAAAATATGACATAAATATGCTCTTAAAACAAATATATGCAAAAATATGTATTTAAGGGTAAAATATGCAAAAATATGCACTAACAAATCGATGCCAAAATTCTTAAATAGTTCTGAAACGTGTAAATATCTTATCCATGTGCTCATTAGACTCACCAGAAAAAACATGCATTTGCATATTTTGGTTTCCCTGCTTATTACCTATTGCTCTTAGCAAAATGTCTTCCAAATTTTTAATATTTTTTTTTCCGAAATCAAAAACTTTTTTAACTTTTTTTCAAAATGGACCCTTTTTTTCTTATTTTCCTTGAAGAGCTATTTGGTCGCTTAGTGGGATGCGAGTTTGATATCTATCAAAAAAAATGTTTTGTAACTCAAAACATGCAATTTTTGACTTTTTTTGCAAAATCAAAAACATTGTTGACTTTTTTTTCCAAAATGGACCTTTTTTATACCCTACATCATGGTATTATGCGTTTGTGCAGATGTTTGTAACGCCCAAAAATATTAGTCTAACACCCACCTTAAAGTATGCCGATCGACTTAGAATCACTTTCTGAGTCGATTAAACGATGTCCGTCCGTCCGTCTGGTCGGCTGGCTGGCTGTACATGTAAACCTAGTGCGCAGAGTACAGGTCGCAATTTTGAAGATATTTCGATCAAAGTTGGTACACATTATTTTTTCGGCCCAAGGACCAAGCCCATTGAAACTGTCTGAAATTGGTCTATTATTTCACCTAGCCCCCATACAAATGTCCATCCGAAATTGGACTTTATCGATCATAAATGTTTAATTTATAAATGTATCTCCACAAATTGCGCTCCAAATAAGTTTTATATATACAAAATTCATGTCACCAAATTTTGTTACGATCGGTCCATAATTCGTCATATCTCCCATATAGACCCGCTTCCGAAAATCACTTTAACGTGCATAAATCGCTTAAAAATTTTGGTATACTCACAAAATTCAACATAGTAAACTTTCATATAGACACAAATCACACTACCTAATTTCATGGTGATCGGTCCATAATTGGTCATAGCCCCCATATAGGCCCACTTCCGAAAATCACTCAAAAATATAAATTATTGAAATTTTAAAAGAAAAATGTTTTTGCTCTTTTACTTAGTGTAGGGTATTATATGGTCGGGCTTGACCGACCATACTTTCTTACTTGTTTAATTTTTATTTTTTTGCTCAAAAGAAAGCTTGGATATTTTCTTTTCAGACCTATTTGGTCGCTTAGTGGGATGCGAGTGGGATGTCTTTCAAAATAAATGTTTTGCAACTCAAAACATGCAATTTTCACTTATCAAATGGTGAATGATATATCGTTCACCATGAGTGGTAAAGTTTGTCATTCCGTTTGTAATTTCTACATTTTTCATTTGCGACCCCACAAAGTATATAAATTCTGGATCGTTATAAATAGCGAAGTCGATATAGCCATGTCCGTCTGTATGTTCCGTAGCCCCCAATAACTTACATACATGATTCATATATCAATATATCGGGAATTTTTCCGACTCGGCTGCTATTTAAAATCGATTCAATCGACCCACAAATACCCGAGATATAAGGAAAGCAACAGGACAAACTCGATTTTTGACCTATTTTTGATCTATATCTGGATTATTAAGTCATGGATATCCAATAATATACATATATTTCAAAGACCTTGGCAAGGGCGTATATAAGGCTAATGTAAGTCGGACCCAGAAAATTTTTTTTTTAAATTTTAAAACCAAAAATTTAATTTTGTTTATCTAAAAATAATTAAAATTTTAATTTTAAAGAATAATTTGTTGAAGGGTATATAAGATTCGGCACAGCCGAATATAGCTCTCTTACTTGTTTTTTTTGTAATTGGGGAAACCTTGCGATTTTAAGAAAAAATTTTGGAATTGTATCTCTAATTATTTATTTTTCAAACTCCATTTTGAATTTACATAGTGAAAAGATTTAAGTAGTATTTTTTCTTTCTTTACTCATACCAAAATAATCATAAATTTCTCGCCATCTGTCTCCCTTTTGTCATGATCCTACATAAAATTGTAATGAAGAATACTTAATGGCCATTTATTTAATTTTAAAGAATTTTTTTTTTGTATTTGAAAAATAAAAAATCATGGTTTTCCAACCATCATTGTATTTAAAGGATCATTAATATCTTGGAGAAAACAAGTGTGTGTGTGCGTGTGAAACAACCAATCAATTTTTCAAAATGGTAAAAGACCAACAAGAATTATTGCAAATATGTACAAGGGCAAAAGTTGATGTAATTTGAATTTCCCTGTTAAGGGACATTCATCACTAGAATGTCACAAACTGACAGATGTACAGCCGTTGTTATTCTTTATTTTTTTTTTTGCCAATCAGTCTAGCCACAATTTACGAGACATATGTTTTTAGCGCTCAGTCTCTTAGCCATAGCAACCAACCAACCACCTTGAACAACATGACATTTTACCAATTATTAACAAAATAGTAAAACGAAACAGCGTTGAAAATGAAAAATCATTTTTCATTTCTTATTTTGTTAAAAAAAGCATATAAACATGGAAGTATGTCTACCTCAACCAATAACTAAACGAATGTCGAAAAAAAAAAAACTGAAAAATCTCATAAAAATATTTGGATTTTTTTTTTTTGCAAATTGTAAAGTCATTTTTAAGTCATTATGAGTTTTTTGTAAGTTTCAAAACAGGAAAATTGAAAAATGCGAGTGCAGTAACAAAAAAACACACAGTCTGGTTTAGGTTTTCTGTTTTTGTATTAAATAAACATTAAATAATGTGAATCCAGGATTTTAATACTTATTTGCAATGAGCTAATATGGAACACACATGTTAGTGACATCAAATTCTGTTTAACATAACATTATGAAATTAATAGCTAAGAAAAATCTTTTACAATAATAAACTTATAAAGTTGTTTTTTAAAGCCCGATAGAAGTTTAAATTGTAAAAATAAGACAAAAAAGTAAATTTTAATCAAATAATTTTTTTTATTCGATATACAATACAATAGAATCACTACATATGAATTCGATTAAAGCGGTAAAACTACAAAATTTCATTTCTAAATTTAAAATTTATTCATTATATATTAATGCTCATAACGTAAACAATAAATAGAAAAAAATGGCACATTCTTATGTTAAAAACGATGTGAAATCTAAAAGACTGAATAAAATATGCGACATTCAAATATAATCAATCAGTCTTAAAATGATTAAAAATAAAAAATCATCATAAGAATTCGTTGTTTTCTTAATATTTTGTTGCATATCAATTATTTCTAATAACAGCATCAAATCTTTTGGGGATTGAATTTAACAAACTTTCGCATGTAGATCGGGAAATTGCATACCATATTTCCTGAATTTTCTGCCAAAGTTCTTCCTTGTTTTTCAATTTTTCAGGTCGGAGTTTGGCTTTTACTATTTTCCATAGGATTTAAGTCTGGTTATTGAGACGGCCATTCCATAACATGAATTTTGTTATATAAAAACCATTTTTTGGCAAGACCTGACGTGTGCTTTGGGTCATTATCTTGCTAGAAGAGCCATTTTAAAGGCATATTCCATTCTGTATGTGGCTTATAACATTCTCCAAAATATTTAAATACAAGTGCTTATCCATATTTTCTTTAATCCAATAAATTGGACCAACGTAATACCAAGAAAAGCATCCCCATATAATAATATTTCCCCAACCATGTTTAAACGTTTTAGGTTTTTGCCATTTTTTGGACGTCTAACCCATGTCTTATCATCACTACCAATTAAATTAATGGTAGTTTCGTCCGTCCACAACACATTTTGCCACTTTTTTATATTTTCTGGCCCACACCAATCCTTATGATTGCTCCTGGTTTTAAATGAAATATTGGTAGTGATTCTATTGTAATGTCCGTCACTGTATCTATAAATGGCTTTAACATTTGAAAATTATTTTGGCCATATGGCCACCACTGCTGTTCTTGGCGAAGTGCATTCTGCAGTCCAATGTTGAGTCAATTTTCGAGCATTTCTGGCCGTATGTTACGAATAACACGAACATAGATGGCATCCATGGTGTAAATGGTTGCTGATTTATCAGCATAAAATAATAATTTCACGTGGCACCACAAGAAATAATCGTGAAGTGTCATATCGTAGGACTTTGGAGGCCAATTGACAGCTACATTTCTCAAAATAAAGTTATCGCCAAATTTTAATTTCAATAAATCAATAGTTGAGGTCGCCGTATGGCAAGTACTGTCTTCTTGTTGAAACTACATCTTGTCCGGATCAATGTCATTCATATTTTTAAACCAAAAATTATCCGCTGATGCCACCATCATATAAACCTCACCAAACAGTGCATTTTTCAAGATGAATGGAGTCTGTAGGGTCTGTTGGAGATTGGTCTCACTTGATTGTGTCAATTTTCTTTATTAACTAACTAAGCCTCATCGCTAAACATAATTTTGCCATAAAAAATCGGGTCAGTTTCCAACGGCTCTAGAACCCAATCGGCGAAAGAACGACATATGTGATGGTCTCGTGGTGTAGGCAAAGTTCTTTGCGATAAATTTTTCACGCATTGATTGCTCATATTTAAGTAAAATCTCTGGAAAATTTATGATGATTTTTTTGAGACATGCTTTAACTAATGAGGGATTTCTAGAAAAAAAAAACTTAAAAATCTGTCATTCATTAGCTTTTATATTATCGAAATCAGTAAAGGTTAAATATTTATTTTTTACTTTGAAATTTTTAGTTTCGTCCCAGCTTATAAGAGAGAAATTAAAAATTTTGGAAAATCGTTTAAATTGAATTTTGATGGCTTGTATTTCTCTTGGCTTTCGAAATGAAGGAAACTCAGTGACACATATCGTTAGAGTGCACGTTAGGCCTATTTGAATTTTAAATTTTAACCCACGGAGGTATAACCAGGTCTGTGCAGACCTTTTGCATTTAAAAGTGTGTATAACTTTATAGCTTTTCGTGTTAGAGACAAATCCTTTCATGACTTCCTGGAGCAACATTCTCCGTACACAATGAGCAAACAATCAAACAGATTGTGAATCTGGGTTCGGCATAATACAGACTTGCAAAAATTTTGGTTCAAACGTCATAACCAGGTCTGTGCAGACCTATGAATAATTTGTACGTTAAGAAAAATTAAAAAAACGAAACTATACATATAGAAGGTACTTTCTATGTATAATGTAAGGGGTTTCACACATTAATAATGCATGTACATAATTGTGTTTTCATTGCATCTATTGCTAAAAGAAGTTTAGTTTACAGCATTCACATGCCAGGTATTCGTGCCTTGAATGCCAAACAAACAAATTTTCACATATTTTTAGGAGGCCTGAATATGTATTTCCATATAGGTTTGCACAGACCTGGTTATACCGTTTAGCGCCAAAAAACCCAAAAAATTAGACATGCGCAAAGAGGATGTGTTATCGAGTTTAAGACCTCATGGGCCTATCAAGGGCGCTGCCAGGGGCCGCCAAAGTAAGACACCTCGTGTATGTTAAATTTTTTAAACGATCCTATTTCTTCGTACCGATTTAAAAAAAATACATATAGAATCTCCTCGTCGAGCACTATAAAAAACCTCGCATTTGAAAATTTAATTTTCAAAATATACTTTTTTTCAAATATACTTTTTTTTAAAAAAGTATGACAAAAAATGCTTTATATTGAGTTTTTTTGAAAATAGAAAAAAAAAAATTGAAATTAAATTTTTATATTTTAATGAAACTTTACAGATACATACATATATAGATTTTTCTATTCAAAATGCAAAAATAAAAACAAATTTTGAAATTTGTTATCAAGAATCCCGAAATTCCAAAAAAAGTTACGAAAACTCCCAAAAATGTGATTTTTTAGTTTTTGGCTATAATATCTATACTACCATGGTCTGGGTTATCGAAACCCTCTGCAATATATTTAAAAATATATTTAGTAATTGTTGTTACTACTTGTTTTTAATGAAACACATTCACTTTCGAAATCAAGAGTTTATTATTCAATCCATTGCTTATATTAGATAAATACAAAAACTTATAATTAAAATTTGTATTAAATTATTGTCCGAACATCGTTTATCGGCGTCTGTATCAAAACTTCAACTTCCACTAACTCAAACTCTCACCGTCCGCAGCACTTGTTCGTCTGTTCTCAATTCCCACTCAACCCAAAACCGCTCAATAATTCGCACGCCTGGCTGACTTCCTTAACCCCTGTACGACCGATCCTATATATATTTGGCCATCTAAAATGGGTTACTATATTTAGATGTCGCCTATGCGATTTGAAAATTTTTACCCTAAACTTCTAGAAAAAAAGTCTAAATTCAAATATTAAACTCAGCAATTCAAATCGAACTAAACGTTTATAAGTTACAGATTTATTTCCATCTTTTATTTTTCTATATCACTGTGGACCGTAGGAAAAGAAACTGTGAATCCAATATATTAGTTGAAAATTTAAAAATATGCTTTGAAACATACTAGACTTCTTACAAATTCTAAATTTCAAATTAAATCCCGCATAAAGCATTTATCTCCAAACTCATTTTGCTTTCAGACAACTACCGCGATGTATGAATGCGATCAAAATTAGTGTCAAATGAAAGCTTTCATCTTATTTTTTTCTTACCCAAAAAATTTTTTAAAAATCAGCGAAACATTATTCTTGTAAAAACTTAAATAGGTTGTCTTTTATGTAGTTAGAATTTTTCAACATTTTAGGTTTTATTTTGAAACATTTGACCTTTTTCCATATTTCAGGCAACATATGGATTCCGAGCAAAGATAACTACTCATCTTTTGAGGCCAAGAACGAATAAAGCCAATATGGGATACTCTGTACCAAAGTGAAGCGTATCCCATAGAGAGCTTTCTGCATCGATCGAAACAAATAGTAGTCGGACGGTGCATGGTCTGGACTATAAAGCTGTTGAGGCAAAACTTCCCAACCACTTCATTCTAAATACTTTTTAACATTTTTAAGTCATATACATTTTGCTTTCAGACAGACAGACAACTGAAAGATTTTTTTTAACTTGATACCAAAAATCTTGTAGACATTAAAATATTTAAAAAAAACTTAGCCCCATTTTCTCAATCTCAGTTCTCATTAAAAAATTATATTAATTGGAAGTATATCGTTACTTTTGCGCGCATTGAGAAAAATTATTAACAGTATCATAACTGCAAAATGGCGTGTGTAACTACAAAATAGAGCTCGTATCACAAACAAATTCATATATTTTTAGTCAAATTATCGAATATTTTTTTATTTTTCTCAACCTTACTTCACTCCATACAATAGATTTATCGACAAATCCCGTAGAAGTAGCAGTATTCCTTGGTTTTGATATCGATTCAGAACCTATTCCGTGGTATGGTTTTAGCTGTTACAACCACAATTACCAGAAGCCCATTGTAATGAAACAGATCATATTAGCTGGCGGGAAACGAACCTGCAACCCTCAGACTAACACACTGCCAAACCTAATTTTGTATATTTGTTCCTTTTGTACATAGAATTCATTTAGCACAATAAAATTAAAGCCAGTGCTGATAAAAAAAATTGAAAAACGGTATCTTAGAATAATTTAACTTGAATTTAAGTTGGATACATCAAAAACATGTACTGTATAATCATTTGCCCAATTCACAATCGGTGTCGTAGCCTTGTATGTCGTAATTTTTTTATTAGTATTTTATTTGAAAAATATTTATGACAAACTACTTACAACGCTACGACTCCGATTGTGAATTGAGCAATTATTTATTAGATGGTTTATGAGTTTAGGAAATAAATATATTTATTATTATTAAAGCAACTATGAGGACGATAAATTGTTTTCTATTCTCTAGCTGTGAAAGAAATTTAGACCATTTTCTTATACTTATTAAATGATTAAACTTATACCTAAAGTTTTAATATAATTTGACTAAAACTATTTAAGCTTTTCTTCCACAATTGCATAAAAGCATAAGTTGAAACCCCGAAAACATTTAATTTATTTTCCTAAAATACTTCTTTTAACCAACAAATTCTTGAAGAAACTTTTAAATAAACATTATCTGACCAATAAACAGTAAATTTAAACTTTCGAAAATAAAATAAATAAATAACTTAAAAAAAATAAGAAGGAGCAGCAAAGAAAGCTGAGAAGAATGAGGAAAACATCAACACAAACAGCAACAGCACCACATTAAAATTCCAAAGGCCTAAGCAAAATGAAATTGTACAAATAAACTAATTGCCTCCGAGGATATTTTACAACGGTTGAGCTAAAGGAATTAACAAACATATACATTGTACAAGTTTCCTACAACCAAAACAACCAAGCAACAATCGAAATTCACACACACACTACCACCAACACATGGGCAAAAAAAAAACTCTCACTCACTCACACATACACTCATACTCTTCCTGCTAATACTCTACCAATCACAAATTCAATATTGAATAAAACATTGCAAATACTCGTACAAGTTGTAGTCGAATGATTTTTATTTAGATGGTGTGGAGCAACAAAATTTAAGAATAAAAAAAAAAAAACAATTTTTAAGTGAAACGAATAATGGTCCGGAATTTTAATGTAATTTATTTTATGGAAAATTTTCCAACAGAAAAATTTCTTTGCTTTGCTTGTATTTTTGGTGATATACAAATACTTTGCTCGAGCAGCAGGAGAAAAAATAGCGAACTGGAAAACTTGCTAAAAATATGCTACAGGCAATAAAACAGAATAAAATCATTGAATTTTAAAATAGTCAATAGTTAGAAAATGCAAACAACAGAATAAAATCCAACTAAAAATAAGTATATTTATTCAAAATGCCCTACACTTAGCTGTTGGGTATTTTAAGTCTCAGTTAACATGTTATACATTTTTGGAAGCATCTATGAAAAAAAGTAACCGAAAAGTGCTACGTTTGCTTGCCTGCTTCTGCTGTATTGTGTTCTGTGATCCACTGGACAATCTATCGCAAATGGATGAGTTCTTGTGGAAAAATTGAACTAAGTAGATACAATATTATCGATAATCATATATGCTCTGATCGACCAGCTATAAATTACGGACTTACACATGGGTAAAACATCACAATCACAGTGTCGGTTAAGAAAATAGTTAAAAGCGTAGAAGAAAGAACGAACGAAGCCTTGCTTTTTAACTCAATTGATTAGCACCTATCTACAACAACACGTATAATGAGTCCCTGTGGACATTTGGTATAAACCAATAATTTTTTTGATAGAAGTCACACAGTCTAGTAAACACTATGAAAATATCTCTAGAATGCCACAATTTATTTTTAATGGAACCAATTTTGCGACTCACAATGGTTTAGCAACATTTTAGTTTGGAAATAAATTCGGTTGTGAATGGTAGTGAACGATTCCAGATAACTTTTTACACAGTCTGAGCAGAGTTTTTGAGCTTATTATTGTAATTACTTGCGTTCGTTGCTGAAATGATGGCTAGTACGCGAAAAATCTAAATTTTTGAAACATATTTCCCCGTTATTAAGAATTTCGGAATTTAAATAAAAACATGAAATTACATAATTTAGTGCTGTTTGGTGAAGAACAATTAAAAATTTTAATAAATAAATATTTATTTCACACAAATGGTCGTAAATATAAGTAAATTCAAAAACACTTTTGCTATGACTGTAAAATTTCATTACGATATCTACAGTGGTGGCCAGGAATTTAAGACAATTTTTTTTTGCTAAATTCCATCTAATGTAATTTTCAAATATTTCCACAAATATGTATGCATGAGGACTGTTTTAACACACAAGTGTGTTTTATTCGACTGTGTCAATTCATACATATTCACCACGAACACATACAATTTTTCTACAACTTGACCAAAATTTTTTTTTTTTAAATAAACATATTTTCTCACATTTATATCATTATAATTGTATTATTATAAAATATTCGGACCAAATTTCGTATTTTTAGTTCCATTAGTTTCGGTCATATCATGTTATTAACAGGGGATGTTCGCTGAGGTGGGTCAACGTATTTCCACATATCTTTGTCCATATATGTTTTACCGATTTTTCCAAACATTTTTCAGAAACTAGAAACATTAATAATAAATTCCATACCCTTAGATATCCTTTTATTTTGGCTCTATCGCACTTAAAATTCAGTTGATGAAAAAAATTCAAGTATTTGTCTTAAATTGTTGGCCACCACTGTATATCTCCAAGAGTCCAAGAGCTGGCGAATTATTTTTAAAATAAAAAAATTGTAAGGGAATTGATAGATTTCAAATAACACTGTGACACAAAATCGAACTTTTCGAATCGGAATGGAATGAAACCCAAAGCAAATGAAAGCTTACGTTTTCCATAACAAAACACTCAAGGCTTTTTTTAGTTCAGCGCTAGATTTTTTTTACACGCATTTTAAGTTAGTGATTTTGGAACGCTGGCTAACAAGAAAAAATCATTAAAAATTTGTTAAAACAATGCCTATTTATTTTTATTATCCCGGAAAGTTGTGGTATCTTACTATTATTGGGGTCGGGAAATCCATTTCTGATATTTATTTTATTTATTTTAATTTGACATGCGAAAAGAGGAAGTGTTGTCGAATTAAAGTTTTGAATTAGGACCTCATGAGCTCACCAAGGGCGCGGTCAGGGGTTCCCAAAGTAGGACACCTCGGCATGTTAATTACACTATGCGACAAATAGTAGGGTCAATGATCGGCGGAGGTTTTGCCCAATGGGAAATGTCAGATCGCTAAAAAAAAGTTATACGTGTCCTGGCGTTTCGCTGGGTCAGGTCTAGGAATCGAGATATACCCTGGGACCCTGTTTCTAGGTTCATTGGTGAAGAAATTACAAAAAGTACCATTCCAATAAATAAAAAGTACCAAATAGTCTGCCCCTAGAATTCTCACTCACTTAGGACCATATATGTTTAATTTCATGTTTCTAAGTCCATTGTTATAGAAATTTCAAAAAAGTACCATTAGAAGAAAAAAAAAGTATTTATAGTTCAGTTCACACATTTTGTTACCTAAATCTTATCCCCTATTCCTAACACTAACTTCATATCAGCTAACTTTATAATGTCTATAAGTGTAATAATTAAAATATTAAAAAAGTACCATTAGGAAAAAAGTACCAAATTCACTTTTCCTCCTTGAACACCCCTAAAGCTTGAAATTTAAAAATACTCCATTTTGCCAAAATTGTTTATGCTACCGACATGTCTCAAACGATTGAAATCTGTGTTAATGTGCCAAGAAAAAAGATACATAGGGTGCCAAAAAGGTACCAAAATACAGTTTTTACCCGTTTTCTCCCCTAAAATGTTCGAATTTCGAAAAAGTACGAAACACCTGTCAGCTTATTTTTTAGGTGAAGTAACATGCAATTTTAAGATTTCTTGTATTTGTTTTGAAGATATAAGGTTACCGAATTTACCCGTTTTTACCCTTTTTTACCCCCTAAACGTTCGAATTTCCAAAAATCCCTTCTTATCGGAGGAGGGAGGAACCCACAATTAAAATTTCATGATTCTAGCTTCAGCCGTTTGGGCTGTGCGATGATGAATCAGTCAGTCAGTAACGTTACTCTTTTATATATATAGATTAAATTCCGCATAATTCTAGAAGTTAAGCTAAATCTTAATAATGATTCATTATAAACCTAGTGATGATTAAACCAAACGTTAAGTTAAATTTGGTGTGCATACCTTCTTTCAATCAGTTTGACTTCATTAGTGTGGTTTGTTCTTAAAATTTTATTTTATCGCTAGCTTAGTGTACAAAGTACTTTTCAGAAGTATTACAGGAGAGACAAAAAACGTTCTAAAATCCATAATTTTAAATATTTATAAAATCTGATAATTGAGTTTTATTACTTACATATTTGGTATGATTTATAATGACATACATATAAACATATTTATACTCAATTCCATTTGACAGAGATAATAATTTTGAAATTTTTATAAAATTAAATGGACTTAGCACTTTTGTATATTCATAGGTTTTTAATATTAACCATTCCTGACTACTAAAAACTACAAATTTTAAAGCTATATACTGTATTGGACATTTTCATGCTTTCTTCACATATATGACGGTTAACCGTCATACACTAGGCCCTACTTTTATAAATCACGTCACCAAAGTGATATTTATGTGCAAAGCAAAAACAACATTTGACACATTTTAAAAATTTGTTTTTGTTTTATGTGCACAATTTTCAAATTATGAAAGGCAAATCAACGCTTGAATTTTTGTGCGTTTGTTTGGTTCAGAATTTGTACATAAAACAAAAACAAATTTTTGAAATGTGTCAAATGTTGTTTTTGCTTTGCACATAAATATCACTTTGGTGACGTGATTTACAAAATTAGGGCCTAAGTACACTAAGTAAAAGAGCAAAAACATTTTTCTTTTAAAAGTTCAATAATTTATATTTTTGAGTGATTTTCGGGAGTGTGCCTTATATGGGGCCTATGACCAATTATGGACCGATCACCATGAAATTAGGTCACGTGATTTATGTCTATATGAAAGTATTCATGTGGAATTTTGTGTGTTTACCAACATTTTTAAGAGGTTTATGCACGTTAAAGCTATTTTCGGAAGCGTGTCTACATGGGAGCTATGACTAATTATGGACCGATCGTAACAAAATTTGTTGACATGAATTTTGTATATATAAAACTTATTTGGAACGAAATTTGTGTAGATACATATATAAATTAAACATTTATGTCCGATAAAGTCCAATTTCTGGAGGGCATTTGTATGTTGGCTAGGTGAAATAATGGACCGATTTCAGCCAGTTTCAATAGGTTTCGTCCTTCTGTCAAAAAAATTATGTGTACCAAATTTTATAGAAATATCTTCAAAATTGCAACCTGTACTTTGCTCACAAGGTTTACATCATTGGTAGGCTTTCATATTGTTGAGATTGCGAACATTTTTGTGAATTTACACGTACACAACCCGAAAGTATACTAAACACACATCAAGAGCGTAAAAATACAAATAACTCATTTAGTTGCAAACACTAGAGCGTAAAAATTCAAAAATGCTTGATGTTGTTGCGGATTTTTTATTTTTAACCCATACATGCACACAAACTACAATTTCTATTTTTGCGCTTCCCTGGTTTACATGGACAGCCAGACAGACGAACGGACATAGTTTAGTCGGCTCAGAAAGTGATTCGAAGTCGATCGGTATACTCTAAGGAGGGTGTTGGACTAATATTTTTGGACGTTATAAACATCTGCACAAACGCATTAAACCCTCCCCACTATGGTGTTATAGGTTATAAAGACTCTAAGGGAATTGATGGATATCAAATAATTAACAATTTTCAATAATTAAATTACCATACTTTAGAAAGTACATAACAAATTGCTATAGTGCGATAATTTTTAAAGTTATTTTATCATCTTTATTTACGTTATTAAGAATTTCATTAGGAACCTGCCAACTAATAAGACAATTTGTGGATACTGTGAAATATGCTGAAAAGTTTGACTAATGGCGTTAGCGTACCTAGGAGCTTTAATTGCCCCAGGAAGCAGTACAAAACAGTACCAGTCGCATGGAGTTTTTTCGCTCCTCAGCACTTTGAGATTCCTCAATTGATAAGTTTTGAAGTTTTACCAAGACTTGTCTTTAATCCAAATGTTATAGTAATGTTAGCTTTCACTCCCAGAATAATTATAATAAGAATAATAGTTGATAATAATTAAAATGCTGATAGAAAACATTGAACACAGTCTAACAAAAGTTTCACTACATTAATAATTTAATATTTTGTAGCTGTTGCGAAGTTTTGAGAACTAATAGGATGCGGAAATGTTACAGTGATCACTTGCACAGGACCAAAGACTTTCACCGCATATGGGTGTGAAGTAAGAAAAATAGCGAGATTGTTATTTTGGTACCCTAAATATATGTATGAAATAAAAATGAGGAAAATTAAAAAATTTGGAGAATTTGACAAAAAATATTTTTAGCCTTCGGGTTGATTGTTCACTTAGTAGTATTCGGAGTAGTTAATTCCGCAGGGGTCTTCGGACCGACTGTTCCCCCAGTACCCTTCGGGTTGACTGTTCCCTTAGTAGTCTTCCGACTAGCTAATCCCGCAGGGGTTTTCCGACCGACTGTTCCCTCAGTAGCCTTCGGATTGACTGTTTCCTTAGTAGTCTTCGGACTAACAAATCCGCTAAACAATCCGCAACAACCTTCGGGTTGGCTGTTCCCCCAATAGATTTCGTTTGATATCACACCTTAAGATGTTTATACAAACAAAAAAGATGGGGGTATATTGAATTTGTTATTCCGTTTGTAACATATCGAAATATTGGTCATAGAACCTAGTTCCTCATACAATTCTAAAATGATTTAGATATGTATGTCCGTCCGTTGTCTATTGAAAACACGATAGGGTCCAAAAAAAAGCAGATAGCTGGCTGAACAATAAATGCGCTCTGTTAAAAAAATTAACGCGTTAAAAAAAATTTGGACAAAAACTCGTCAGAAACTTCAAGAAATTTTTTTTTGTAAAAACTGCTATCGATATCGTTTTAAGCATACAATTTCATATTTAAAAAAAAATAAATCAAAAAAAAAAACTGATGGCACAAATCGAAAATTTTTTTTCCTTACAAATCGGCCCACCCTAACACATAAATTGATGGTGGGTGTATGATATGACACTCTTACTTGTTTTCTTTGGGGATATGTGAACTCAAAAGTCTTCGTTGATAAGCCGGCTACGAGTTTAAACTTCGATTCCAACATCGAAAATTGGACCTTCCGAATTGACCATTTTTGGACGTCTCAAAAATCAGCAGAGACGCACAAAACCAAATAAATTAATTTTTATTAATGTAGTTTTATTTTAACACTTTTTTCTTATCTTTTTTAAAGCATTTTTTAAAACATCTGTACTGCTGTGCAGCAGTGAAGCGGTGTTATGACTTCAAGTAGAATAAAATTATTTCCTTGCTCCACCCCCATTGTGTGCGTGAATTCTTGTTTTTTTTTTCCTGTAGTGTAGTATGATCATGTTCATATAACGGTTATGGTTATAGTTCGTTAGTTAGTTATGCAAACTTTCTAGCCATTATTGGCCCCTTGCTACCATCCTTTCACACAGCCATTTATATGTATGTATTAAGTACATGTATACAAACATCTATACATACACAAATCTCAAAGTGTAAGTGTATTTTGTATGCTAATATTATGGGTCATTGGGATTTGTTTAACACTTAAGTAGTTGTTAAACATTTCATTAGTTGTGTTAGCAGAAAATGCTCAAGTGAATAAAGGATTAAATTAAGTTTGCGATAAAAAAATAAATATAAAGAAAATACGTATGTAATAAGAAATTTGAATATTAGAAGATATATTGAATAGTTAGTATTAAATAGTTTAGTTGGAAAAAAAATTTAAGAACACGTACAAAACATTGTATGAATTATGCAAATTTAGCTTCAAATTCGTATTAAGTAGTAAAGTTTTGTTATGGAACGTGTTTCTCATGCCAGGACAATAACAGTTTGGAGATAATAGATTTTTAGCAAAAAATAATTAAGGCAGTAACAACAAAAAACTTTGTCTAAAAAAATGTAATATCTTTAACTGGCTTTAGGGTTTGGTCTATTTTTTTTAGCTTTTTAATGTGCTTTTCCACTCGGAGACCGTAAGTTCCGCTGTGGTTCCCTTCAAGAGTCGGATAAAAATAAAAAGTATGCCATTCCTGAAAAAGGGGGACATAAAGAAATAAAAGAGTGCCTCCGTGTGCAGTTTTCAGTCTCAGGTCTAGTGATACTGTTTTAACAACAGATCATTATCCCTGACAATTGCTAGAGTGATGTCAATATCTTGTGATACATATTATATACGAACGGCCTCAACTTCTTGACATAGCTAGGTTTTAACCGGAATTGAGATAGCAAATTATTATAACACTATGATACATATTGTAACAAATAGTCGCAGTCGGATGTAATTGGTGAAAACTGGGGATACATTTTACAACAAATGGTCATCTTATGTTAACGCATTCTTTCAAATTGTCGTCAGAGTTACAACCCGCGGACCAAAGCAGTTCTTTCCTTTCTCCTCCCTCCCATACCAATCTATCCTTCTACTCCTGCTCGTTCCCTTTCCACTACTTGTAAGGTTAATGTGGTTGATAGAAGTGGTGATTACCAGAAAGACGAGTAGTCGCGAACAGCTCCCTTCCGACGCCAGAGCACGGGTCGGTTGTAATATTGATTTTGGCCAGTCCATGTACGAACTGTCTGCTCTATGTTGTGATAAGGCCCGTTTGGCAGAGCTGGACAACTCCAATTCACCCACCACTACAGATGTAATGAACCAATCGGCATCTGTCGGGCCTAAACGGCAACATTTCGGAGGAGGAGCAGCTTCAACAGCAAAACCAAAAGACTAGGACTAAATGTTAAAATCAAGATGCTAGTGTGGTAAGAAGGCCATACAGTGAGGTTGCTCGAAATCCATTGATAAGGGCCATTTACGATAGGAGTGTTGAAGACCAAGGAATCTCGGTCCATCCCCGCAAAATGATGATGCTAGGCCATGTACAACTACGGGTGTGTACTAACAAGCGCTTAGCTTTATTGCTAAAACTAGCAATTACATACCTCGCGAAACTGGATGTGATCTCGGTAAGTGTCATTCCGGCGGAACAACATGAACCTGAGGAGATCCTTGAGTACGTTCCGAGCGGAAATGCTGACCCATAATTGGAAAGTGGTCAATTGGAAGGTGGTCATTGTCCTGAACAAGGAAAGATTCGATAGTATTAGGCTGCGCATCTATCGCGGTGATGACACTGAAACTTCTTGTGTTAAACCAAAAGCTCCGCAGATATGAACTGCACACAAATCGAGGTTAATGACCCCACTAACTCTGAAGACGAAATGGAAACCCAATCAAACTCCGGTATGATTGGAGTACCAATAACTCCTGAAGAGTCTTCCACTAATATATTAAATGTCATTTCAAAGTCTTAAGTGCCGCCTGAGGGTCTACATAAATTTTAACTACAGATCCCTATGTGATATGTGCTTTTATCAACTTCGAGGCACTCCAGATCGCGAAGATATCTGCCTGCACTCGTTAGATAATTTTCACTAAACTTTGGATGAGAATTACAGATTTGCAAACCTCATCTTTACCAAGATGTACGTTTACTAGAGTGTATTAAATAGCGTCCGTCAGAAAGCGATAGGGCTGAATATGTAGATGAGGGGATAAACCTTATTCAGTAATGCCTTAGCGGGGACTTGTTCCAACTATTACCACGACATCAAGCAGGAGTCAATATTGGTATTTATTATAACCATTGCAAGTCTACTTTTGTTCGGACGCTATAGTGTTTTCAATGAACAGACAGACGGACGGACATATCTAGATCGTTAAGAATCTTATGAGGACCCAGAATATATATATCAGTGTAGGTCTGCGACAAATATTTTAATGTGTTACAAATGGAATGTCACAAAATATTTTTTTTCAACAGATTGATAAACCGAAGGATATAGCTAGATCTCTGTAAGGTTCATAAGAACCAAAATTACATAACTATATTTAAGTTAATGAATCTACAACCAATATTCAATGTGTAGTTATGGGTAAGAAATGCGGTTCAGCAATAAAAACATTTTGTTTGTTCCAAGAATTTTACTGCTAATTGTGAGTTTTATATAAATAAATTTTAAAAACTTTTATTGCTCAGTTCCTATTTTAAATCGTGAATACTTTGTATACTCGGCCAAATCGGTTCATAAACTGCAGAGATATGGGCTACTGAAGCTATTCATTATAGTTGTTTTTATGTTTCTTAACATAAATGATTTCAGTGTACTAAAGCCATAGGTACCGTGAAATAACTCCTAAATGAAGTATAACTTTCAATGAAATAACTCCCATCAAAAATGAAATAATTACCAAACTTGAAAAATTAAATAACTACCAAAGGGTAAAATTAAATTACTCCCAATAATCGGAGGTTTCATAATTCTTAAAATATTATTCCGAAAAAAAGCGAAATAACTACCAATAGAAATGAAATAGTTCACAATTCGAAGCAATTTATTTATGTAATCTAACTCCCAATGAAATAAAGTACTACAAAAGTGAAATTGTGCTTCACTCAGAAGTTTTTTGCCTTGCCGGCTTTCGCCCGGCGCTAAGGTTTTCTCGTCTGGGGTGTATCAAAAACTGGCTTCGCTCAGAAAAGTTTTTTGCATTGCCGGCTTTCGGCCGGGCGCTATGGTTTTCTCCTCTGGGGTGTATCAAAATCTGGCTTCGCTAAGAAAGGATTTCTTTCATTGCAGAAAGGTTTTCAAATATAGCAGAAAGCCGATTTTCATTTCACACCAGATTAAGAAATCGTTGCGACCTAATTTTTTCTGGGCGAAGCCAGTTTTTGATACACCCCAGAGTAGAAAACCTTAGCGCACGGCCATAGGCCGGAAATAAAAATCAATTATCTGAGCGAAGTTTGGGGGCTTAATTCATTATGAATTAAAACTTAAAAGTTCTAAATGAAACAAATACTCAACAATAAGAAATAAACCCCCAAATCAAAATGAAAAGAAAGCCGGCTTCGCATAATAAAAACTTTTTGCATTGCCTTTTCTGAAGCCAGTTTTTGATACACCCCAGAGGAGGAAACTTTTCTATGTAGAGGTCAATCTTTTTAAATTAAAGGTCCTGTTATGAAGTTATACGGCTTTTACAAAATCTAGGCTTCACTTTAAAAATAGTAATTTTTCCTTGGCATTCCACCATGCAATGTTTTATCAGAAATATTACCATGTGATAGATTCCAGAGTTCATTTTAAAATTTTGAAGCTGATAGGTGCGACCTGTGACGGGTTTTTCCTGATATTTCTCTTTACTACAGCGTTGATAGATGCTTTGGACGACCTTAGCGTATCAACTATTGAATTGACAATTTTTTTAAAAAAAGGCCCATATTGGAAAAAAATTTCGAATTTGCATAAAAATTTCAAAAATTGTATTTCTTGAGTTACAAAATATTTATTTTGATAGATATCCCACTCGCATCCCACTAAGCGACCACATAGGTCTTAAAGGAATAGACGTAAGCTTTTTATTGAGCTAAAAAAAAAAATTATAAAGGGTCCATTTTGAAAAAAAACAAGTAAGACAATATGGTCGGTCAAGCCAGACCATATAATACCCTACACTAATTAAAAGTGCAAAACATTTTTCTTTTAAAATTTCAATACTTTATATTTTTGAGTGATTTTCGGAAGTGGGCCTTATATGGGGGTATGACCAATTATGGACCGATCACCATGAAATTAGGTCGTGTCATTTATGTCTATATCCATGGTAGGCGTTCATATTGTTCAGGTTACGATGATTTTCGTCAAACAACCCGAATGTGAACAAAAGAGCGTAATAGAGCTTAAAAATACAATTCATTCAGTTTCTTGATGTTGTTGTGTATATTTTATTTTTTACCCAAAAGAGCACACAAATTAAATGCCTCTTTTTGCCTACCAATGGTCTATATGAAAGTTTACTATGTTGAATTTTGTGAGTATACCAGAATTTTTAAGCGATTTATGCACGTTAAAGTGATTTTAGGAAGCGGGTCTATATGGGAGCTATGACTAATTATTGACCGATCGTAACAAAATTTGGCGACATTAATTTTATATATATAAAACTTATTTGGAGTGCAATTCGTAGATATACATTTATAGATTAAACATTTATGACCGATAAAGTACAATTTCGGAAGGACATTTGTATGCGGGCTAGGTGAAATAATGGACCGATTTCAGCCAGTTTCAATAGGGCCGAAAAAATAATATGTACCAAATTTGATCGAAACATCTACAAAATTGCGACCTGTACTCTGCGCACAAGGTTTTACATTGACAGCCAGCCAACCAGACGGACGGACGGACATCGTTTAATCGACTCAGAAAGTGATTCTAAGTCAATCGGTATACTTTAAGGTGGGTGTTATGTTATGAGTTACAAGATATTTATTTTGATAGATATCCCACTCGCATCCCACTAAGCGACCAAATAGGTCTTCAAAAAAAAAAAGGGCCCATTCAAAGTCAAAAACTTTTTGATTTCGGAAAAAAAATATTAAAATTTTTTTATTTTTTTTTTATGTGTTTTTTAAAATATTTTTTTTCGAAAGATTGAAGCTATTTGGGAGGCATTTTGCTAAGAACAATAGGTAATAAGATACATGGATAATAAAAAACACGTGCTGGACCAAAATGTCAGAGAGTTCTCAACCGATCTTGTTGAAAAATATTACAAATAACTGCTCCCATTCAAGCTATAGTAATACAAAAGATAACATAGGAAAAAGTAAAAGATGTGCTCAAATGTCAAACGGAAATTTAAACTAAAAATTCGTATACCTTTGTGTGGTACCAACAAAAGATGGGAGGTATAATGATGAACCATAAAGTACATATATTCTGGGTCCTCATAAGATTCTAAGACGTTCTAGCTATGTTCGTCCATCTGTATGTCCGTTGAAAAAACGATAGGGCCCAAACGAAAGAAGCTTGCTGGCTGAAATGTCCACAAATACTGTATGTAAATAAGGTTTGTTTGGTATTGAAAATTTGAAATATTGATTCATGATTCGCCCTAGCCCCCATATAAATGTCCCCCCGGAATACTGTTTGTGCAGCCATAAATATGTTGATTAAATTAGTTCTAAATACTCCAAAAATATACTGTAAGGTATGGAGGAAATCGGGCAACATTTATAGATACAAAATTTGTTTCAGATATCTTGGCCCTCCCGAAACTTGGAAAGACGGTCATCGTAATATCATTTTCCTTGTTTAAAATGATCCAGAAAATATATACATAAATATATGACCGTGTTGCTATTTTGACAAGTCTACTGTCTATACAATATTTGCAGCAGAATATCAATAAAAATATGTTGTACGTATCCCATGACTACCAGAATTTACAAACATAAACGAATACACACAACTCTCAGCACAAAACATTGTAAACATTAGCCAGCAAAATTTGACAGATTGTTTGACAGGTTCATGTTGTTGGTATTTCTCATTGCGTTCCATGCAATTGTTTGCTAATTTATATAAATCAATGAATGAAAATATTTGTTTTACACCAAGCATTATAACAAATTTATTAACTAGCACATATATATTTAAAAAGATTCAGGATATAGATTTTTAATATTTTATTTCAGATATGTTGTTATTTTTATAACAAACAAACTGTTCATACAAAAGATACCCTTACACCTTTGAGAGACCAATGATAGGAAAATGTAAAATTTTACAAAAACCTGAAGAAATTAGTACTTACAGAAATTTATTTCTTCTTGTTATTTTCCAGTTTAAACACTTGTTTTGTTAATAACACTTTATAATATAAATATTTATACAAATAATCACATAATCACGAAATATAAACAAAAAAAAATTTTATCAAAAGGGATTGGCTCTCTCCAGGGAAATTTGTAGAGGAAAAAAAGAAATCCCGTCAAACAAATATAAACAATACAAACACAATCTTCGTGTGAGAAATTAATACAATTTTCACTTTACTTTTAGGCTTTGCCAAAAGTTTTTTTTATGTATTATCTCACTTTAATTAACACTTAATACATTTTTATTATTAAATCACAATAATAATGCACAATTATTTAAAATAAATTTAAACAAAATTTTTATTTATTTTGCATAAACTACACGGAGTTGAGAAATTTTTGACAGATTTCAATTGCTGTTTGTTTCAATTCCAAAATACACATAGGGAGAGAGAGAGCAAACAGAAGAGAGAATATACAAATGTCAAATTGCAGTAGCTGAAACTGTCAAGCTGTTGATAATTGTTTCTTAAGGGTGTTTTCATGTAGTTTGCCAAAATTTCAACCCCCCATAAATGATGTGTCAAATTTTGACATTTGTGTTTTATTTTGTGCTCGCACTGCGCATGTCTCTATCATTGCATAGATTTCGTTCTCAATTATTTCATTTCCATTTGTAACTCTCGGTGTTTGTTGTCCAACAAATTATTTTACAGAAGGGTTGTTTTTCTACTTTGTTTTGAAAAATTTTAATATTTGTTGTTACTTGAAATTTATCGGCATACCTGTGTCAAAATTCTACTTATACTTAGAGGAGCAGATGTGTATATCTTCATGAATGAAATGACATTTAATAACAACAATGTATGTACATGATATTTGCAATTTGTTAGGAGTTCGTTGATAAGAAAGGTAACAGTAAGAATCCATCCCAAAGCGGACAGAAAACAGCACTTTTCGAATTTCTCATCTCTGATTTAAACGAAATTTACCACAGTTATAATGTATTGCAAGTGTTTGTTTATCAAATCATATACTTTTTGACTCGAGGCCCTTTCAGGTCAAAAAAAAAAATTTAATAAAATTTGAGATGGATCATACCAACATATATAAAATATAAATGCATATCTCAAATCCCAAATTTAACATTTTCAAAAGTTTTTATAAAAGAATTTCAAAAAATTAGTAAAACTACACTGTCCATATAAATTAATAAATTACACAGTAGAATAAAATTATAGTCCTGCATGTCTGAGTTTTTATACCCTACACCACCATTGTGGTGTCTTTTCCTTTATGATGGTGTTGGTCGCTTAGTGGGATATATATCATAATAAATGTTTTGTATCTCAAGACATACAATTTTTGTCTTAAAACATTTATTTTGATAGATATCCCACTCGCATCTCACTAAGCGACCAAATATGTTTTAAAGGAAAAGACCCAAAATATTTATTTTGATAGATATCCCACTTGCATCCCACTAAGCGACCAAATAGGTCTTCAAGGAAAATAATTAAGCTTTATTTTAAGAAAAAAAGGGACCATTTAAAAGAAAATTCGAAAAAGTTTTTGATTTCGGAAAAAAATCGTTTCTTTTTTTTAATATTTTTTTCGAAAGATTGAAGAATGAGCTATCCACTGGCGTAGAAAGGTTTGGGATGGGATGGGCAAAACCACCACAGACTCGCATCTGCCCACCCCAGATAAAAATTTGGAAAGTCGCAGAAAGATTTTTTTGGATTTGCAGATTGTTCCGTTAAGAGATTCCAGTGCCCTAGAACATTAATCATGGGGTTTTTGGATACCAAAAAGTTAAAAAAATATTCCAATGCCAATCGTACAACGGAGCACATGTAATGGTTGGTTTTAAAAACGGTTTACAGGCTCACATAAAGGAGTCAAATCCGCAAGCCATTTTGGTTCATTGTTTACCCGACAGGCTAAACTTAGTTAGATTCGTGTTCACACATATGTATCATCAGCGCAAACATTCTTAGCATAGTAATGATTTAAAAAGCCTAAGCCAAGCTCTTCAAACTAAACAGTATAATAATATAATATAATATGCAGCCTTTGCACAACTAGATGGAGTTGTAGATATAAAAATTGTAAGTCAGTTATTAAAAATTACGCTGTAATTAAAAGTGATCTTGAAGATTTCAACATTAGGTAAGTGCTAAAATCTAGGTTTGCCGGATTCTATTCCTTCAGTTGATTATTGGAAGTTAAATGTATATAATCCAGTAATAGATAGCATAATTTTTAATATCGAATACCGATTCCAAAACATTCCATTACTTAAAGCTGTTAACAACTTCAATAAATTAGATTTGGATGGCTCCGATGAATTCATTATTATTATTATTATGTTTTGCATGATAATTGATATGATAAAATCCAAAATTCACAAGAATATCTCTCCAAGCATTTACATACTTTTACAAGTGGCAATAAGCCTTAATATCAGTTCTGCAAGTTGCGAAAGAAGTTTCTCAGCTATGCGTAGAATAAAACAATGGTTACGTAGTGTAATGCTTCAGGAACGATTTTCAAATTTAGAGGGTTTTTTCAAGTCAAAAATAGTATTTTGTCTAACTAATATAATACGGAACAAATAACAGTTAAGATCAAGAGGAAAACTAAAACAAATCCCATTTAAATATATAAAAAAATTATAAAAATATTTTATAAAATAAATTAGCAGTTTTAAATATGGAAAATGAAGTAGTTATGTTAGCAAACTCAATTTTTGTGATATTTTAGTCATAGAGAATAGACATAGAGCGAAAACTCTCCTGTCAAAGACCTAACTCAGTTGTCAGAAATATAAGTGGTGAGAATGTGTGATTATTTTTAGTAATTTTTTTGTTTGATTTTTTTTCTAGTTTTCGCTCTATATTTCTCTATGATTTTAGTTTTATTTTTACTATTCGAGAAGTGCACTTGCCCACCCAAGAGTAATAGTCTAGCTACGCTTATGGAGCTATCAAAAAGGACATTTAAGGGTTAAAAGATTTATGTAGGGTCATCAAAGATACCAATGTTGTAAATTAAATTAAAAAATTCTCAAATCACATAGTGGATATCAAAATATGTTAACCCATTTTAGATAGCCAAATATGTTCTTAATTATTTTGTAAATGGTTCCGATAATCCCGTCCCTGGTATGACGGGAACCAAAAACATCCCATTTTTGGGACTTTTTAACTCTTTTTGAGAATTGCGGGATTCCTGATTACAAATTCAAAAATTTGTTTTTGTTTTTCCATTTTCAATAGAAAAATTTCATTAAAAAATATTCATAAATAAAAATTTAATTTCAAATAATCGTAAATTAGTACAGCATTATTCTTTAAAGAAGTCGTCAAATTTAGTGCAAAAATCATCAAGTCGTCAATAGACCCTTAAAATCGTCAAATTTGGCAACTGTGAGTGTATGACATATGACATTTCGAAAATAAGTTCGAATATAATGCATTTTCATCAAGAGGATTCATGAATGCCAAATTTCAGTATATTCGGGCTACGCTAACTAGTTCAAAATAGGGCACCGATTATTGTGCATTTTTAAATCCTTCACCATGAGTGGCAAGGGTATATAAAAGTTTGTAATTTCTACATTTTTCATTTGCAACCCCCATTAAGAATATATGAGGTACATTTTGATTGAGTTTTATTTATTTCGCCCCCTCAAAGAACTGTATGAACCTGAAAATGGTAACAAGTTTTTTACTTATCAATATCAATATCAGGATGTTTGATATAAAACCATTTATATATCGGAAAAGAATTTTTTGTTAAAAAAATAAAAAAGTACGTTTGTTGAAAACAAAATTAAAAAGTACGTTTTTATGCGATTTTTTTTAAACCATAATATTTTGAATGAATGGTTTTAATCCTAACATTGAAATTAAATATATTATTTTTCTCGTTTTATACGTTTGTCGAAAATTCCAAAAAAGTACATTTTGTTCTGCGGCTCCTCATATATTCTGGATCGTTATTGATAGCGGTGTCGATACAGCAATGTCCGTTTGTATGTTAAATTCAGCTTTGCGTAACACTAAAATAACTTACCTACGTGATTCATACATACATATATCAGCTATGGGCTGAGATATAAGCCCAAAACCATGACTACCTAGATTATTGACCAATTTGTTTTTATCTATTTCTGGATAACTAAGTCATTAATATAGACAATATATATATCTAGTGATAGATATCACAAAGATCTTTACAACGCCGTATATATTGTCATAGTAATTCCGAACCACAATGGGTCGAAATCGAGAAAAATATTTTTTAAAACGAGAATTTGTTCACAAAAAAATATTTCCAATAATTGTTTTAATGAATACTTTGGCGAAGGGTATACAAGATTCGGCATAACCGAATATAACTCTCTTACTTGTTTTATACAGACATTTATCTAGTTCACCCTATTTCGTGATTTTAAATTTTATATTAGATACTAATCAATAGAGATGAATTTATGAACCTTTTCCGGAAACCCTTCCATTAAGGTTTTTATAGTCCTTTCTATATTTTTTCGAACAGGTAGTCCATCTCCGTTTAAAATCTACCACACTTTTGGACACCTCTTTTGTGTTCTTCAATTCTCTTTTAACAAGAGTCCAATATCTCCCCACTGGCCTTAGCTCCAGGTACTTTGGAGGATTTGCCTCTTTTTGTACAAGAGTCCAATATCTCTACACTGGCCTTAGCTCCAGTCAGTTTGGAGGATTTGCCTCTTTTTGTACAAATACCATTTGTAAGCAAGGTCTTGTACCACTCAAGACTTTGCAATGAAGTCTTATGAATGGAAACATCCTCTTTTGTAAACATTCCTTGATGTAAATTTCGGTATTTATAGAGCCCTTTGTAACAAATGTTTGGCTTATTTTGCCGCAACTGCATATTGCTTGCCATAACAAGAACTTCTGGGGAAAATTTTCTGCTTTTGGGTCCTAAACTTTTCTACGACATTCCCTCGATCATCAGCAACATAAAAATATTGACCCGGAAGCTGCTAAAACTTCTCCAGAACATACGTTTCGTCATCTATTATGCAGCAGGTATATTTTTTGTATAAAATTTGGCTTCAATTTCCGTGTTTTGTCTTTGTCTTTCTTGTAAGGAACTTTTTGAGCCTTGTATGTTTTTAAACCTGCATTGTCTTTAACTTTTCGTAGCAAATAGTCCGAGTACTGAGCTAACCCGACTGCTTTCTACCGGATGCGTTGGGAGCTCTTTTGCAAATGCTTTCTATTTATTGGCTTTAGAAACACCATGTGGATCATTCTTTCTACCTGAACCAGGTTTTATGTCAACGAACAAGTTCTCCCGATACTGTTTAATAAAAGTTTGATGGCAAACCTTTGATTGTTTGGCCAACTTTTTGTTGGGTTTTGTTGAAAATATTTAATAATTTTAGTACGTAATTCGTCACTCATTTTAATTAGTTTAACAACAAATGAACATAATTGACATTAAACATAATAACTGACATACTTTTGAAAGGTAACTTAATAAAAAAACAAGTAAGAGAGCTATATTCGGCTTCACCAAATTATACTTCAAAATAAAAATTTTAAATATCTTTAGGTAAACAAAATTAATTTTTTGGGTAAAATTTTTTTTCGAATTGTTTTTAAATTTTTTTTAATTTTTTAAATTTAAAATTTTTTTTTTAAATTTTAAATTTTTTTAGTATTTAGCGAAAAAAAACTTTTGGTGAAAACAAAACTCGGGTTAAAAAATGTTTTTTACCCATTGTAGGTCGAACTTACTATGGTCTTATATACGTCATTGCAAATATCTTTGAAATATCTATCGTTAGATATCCATATTGTCTATATTAATGACTTAGTAATCCAGATATAGGTCAAAATCGATGTTGTCCTGGTTTTTTATATCTCAGCCATTTGTGGACCGATTTTCTCGATTTTAAATAGCAAACGAGCCGGAAGAATTCTGGAGATATTGATGTATGATTCGTATATGTATGTTATTTGGGGGCTTGGGAAAGTTGATTTCAACAGACAGACGACATGGCTTAATCGACTCCGCTATCTATAAGGATCCAGAATATATATACTTTATATGGTCGGAAATGAAAAATGTAGAAATTATATATACCCTTTTCACGAAGGTGAAGGGTATAAAAAATCAATAAATACTTGAGATAAAAGTTTTAAGGAAAAACGTGTGTTAAGATTTTTTCCGATCTCACTCCTTACCAGTGTTAAATTTCAACAATGCTATCAAGAATACAATATTTATATTTAGTTTGTTCATATATTTTGATAAATTTTAATTTACTTCAAATCTTATTTATAACTACTGTTTTTTATCTTAGTTTTTACATTGACTTTTTTCTACTAAAACGCTTATTTCGATAGTTCGCCACACCTTCAACAATAACACGTACTATACCATCTGTTATCCATACGGTTCTGAAATTAACTAAACCACTGAACAGGGGCACATATATGTCTGGATCTACTGATCCCAAACCGGTCACTAATACATCGTGCTGTAATATTTGATTATTCATACCATATACATATTTACTCATACCACATAAGTACTTACATCAAATGGACAAGTATGATTTAAATTAGTATATTCCTTTATTATGTGATAAAATTTTGTTAGGGCTCTGAAACGTTTTCTATTCGCCAAAAAATCGCACGCATCCCAGGTAGTATTGAAATGAATGGGAGTCATCACATTATGAATTGTAAATTCTATTTGAAGTTTGCAATTTGTTATAGGAACCTGTACAAGTTTTAGGTACATTGAAAATATATTCATGTTGATGGTGTTATTTCTCTTCAATTCGCATAGTTCAAATTTAACGTAGCCGTCATTCGTCGAATGGCAGCTAACATTTTTCCATTCCAATTGGGCAAGGCTCTTCTAATATTTAGGATGGTTATTGTAAGTATAGACTCATTACATCAAGTATTTAAATTATTAAATAAAATGACTTACCTTTTTACATACAATTATTTGCCAAATGATTATTAAAAGTAATAATTTTGCTGTTTTATAAACATTCATATTTTTAGCTTCACTTCGAATTATACATGTATCAGAAAACATACTAACTGTTCAATTAATTCAGTTAAGTATTTTCAATTGTTTTCAGCTATAGATTTATTAAAATATTGAAATTATTTATTTAATTGTTAATATGTATAATTATGTACTTAAAACAAATACATTGTTTAAATTATATGAATTTTATAGACAAGAACTAGAAGCGAAAGTTAGAGTTAAATATATTTGAAATACTTTTCCTCTCACATACCATTGGGCTGCCAACAACAAAATACATACTAAACTGTATATTTTCCTGTTGCATTACTTTAATTTTTTGCAGCAGATTTTTTTAGTTATCAGTAACGCTTCTATGTACATAAGTATATTTAGTCTATGCTCAAATGATTTTTAAAAATACAAAAGAAATTAATTTTCATTTATTTTTTATACTCTCCTCCAAGCATTAACACATTGACTGCCACGTCGCACATTGGCTCATTATCGTTTTTCATCGGCCAAATCTCTGTAACTATTGAATCGATAGAGATAGTTTAGAAAATTTTTGATGGACAGATTCAGCAGTTGGTTCAGCAGTTGTTGAGCAATTTAAGGTTAAGGTTAAAGTTGAACTTTTAATTTTTTATAGTATTTAGTATGACAATGCGAATTTTTTTATTTTTTGCATCAGCTTTACCTATAAAAAAGTTGTAAGCAGATAAAACCAAGTAAGGAAGTATGTTCAGTCAAGCTCGATCATATAATACCCTACACTATAATTTATTTTCGTGAATGATTTTGGGAAGAGGCCATTATATGGGAGCTATGACTAGTTATGGACCTATCGCCATGAAATTAAGTCGTGTGATTTATATCTATATAGAAGTTATTTGTGTTGAATTTTGTGTTTATACCAACATCTTTAGGAGATTTATACTCTTTAAACAGATTTTCGGAAGAGGGCATTATATGGGAGCTATCACTAATTATGGACCGATCACCATGAAATTAGTTCGTGTGATTTATTTCTATATGGAAGTTATTTCTGTTGAATTTTGTGTTTATACCAACATTTTAAAGAGATTTATGCTCGTTAAAGTGATTTTTGGAAGCGGGACTTATATGGGAGCTATTACTAATTATGGACCGAACATCATAAAATTAGGTGACATTAATTTGATTTATATAAAACTTATTTGGAGCAAAATTTGTGTAGATACATATATAAGTTAACCATTTACGACCGATAAAGTATAATTTCGGTTGCACATTTCTATGGGTGCTAGGTGAAATAATGGACCAATTTCAGTCAGTTTCAATAGGCGTCGTCCTCGGGCCGAAAAAGTGTATGTACCAAATTTTATCGCAATATCTTGAAAATTGCGATTTGTACTTTGCGCCAGTCATATGAACAGGGAGTAATTCATTCAAATGAAAAATGTGTTCAACAAACAGGTCAAAACAGGTCGACAATTATATATAGGCTTAAAGAGGACACTTTGGCCTTTCTCGTGGTAGTAAAATTTGTTTAACCCCTTTTGACCCAAAGCACTTTTATTCCACTGAAATTCAAATTTGACTAAAATATAGTACCTGAGAAAAAATATAGTAACGCATCAGGTATAAACGGTACAGTGAAAAATCATACCAGCTCTTAAAAACTATTATCCTACCAACATAACCAAAAAAACCATCCAATTATCGTTAATAGTTTGCGAGTAATGATAATTTACTTCTGATCAAATTTACAAAAATCACATTTTTTATAAAATGACATAAAATAAAAAAAATCGGTCCATTATTTCACCTAGCCCCCATACAAATGTTCTTCCGAAATTGGACTTTATCGGTCATAAATGTTTAATTTATAAATGTTTCTCCACAAATTGCGCTCAAAATAAG
The DNA here is from genome assembly GCF_958450345.1 of Calliphora vicina. Lineage (NCBI taxonomy): Eukaryota > Metazoa > Arthropoda > Insecta > Diptera > Calliphoridae > Calliphora > Calliphora vicina. The sequence goes on from NC_088784.1 coordinate 81,843,801, forward strand.
TTTTATATATACAAAATTCATGTCACCAAATTTTGTTACGATCGGTCCATAATTAGTCATAGCTTTCATATATAGACCCGCTTCCGAAAATCACTTTAACGTGTTTAAATCGCTTCAAAATGTTGGTATACTCACAAAATTCAACACAATAAATTTTCATATAGACACAAATCACACAACCTAATTTCATGGTGATCGGTCCATAATTGGTCATAGCCCCCATATAAAGCCCACTTCCGAAAATCACTCAAAAATACAAATTATTGAAATTTTAAAAGAAAAATGTTTTTACTCTTTTACTTAGTGTAGGGTATTATATGGTCGGGCTTGACCGACTATACTTTCTTACTTGTTTTATCTAATTTTTTGGCGACCTTAGTTTCAATGTGTTTTCTATTGAATGCCATTACAATTTTTGAAATCGGAGTTAACAAAATGTTGGACTTTTGACCGATGAAATTTAGATATGAGCCACCGTGCGTCGGACACATATGTCCGACACAACTTTTATTCTCTCTAGCCATGTCAGACAATATTGCTGGATTTTAAGAATTTTTTTGATGTTGTCTGAAAGTTCCTCATCAAAACTGTAATCTCACATTCTTCATCACTTTCTGAATTTGTACTGAGTATTTTTTCTAACTCAGTATCCCATAACAAATTCCTTTTCGCCATTTTGTAAAACCCTCTTATTTAAAAAAAAAATCTGTTTCTAAGCAGTAAATATTACTGACAGTAGCCTAAATTCCAATACTGATGTTATCGAAGAGATTACGCAAAGAAAATGCTGTGGCCCCCAGCATCTTATTTGCTGAAAGTGCATTGGCAGTCAATGTGTTAAAGTGTCAGCCAATAAATGTTTAAAACCTTTATATCAAAATATTGTAGCACAATTTGTTACAATTCTGTGCGGAAAATTTAGAATTTTAAAACGAATTTTGTATCTTCATCGCTTTCGTAGTTGTCAAAATTTATATATCACAGAAGTTTTCTGAATTTATGACAAATCATTTAAATCAAATAACTCCACTCTACTTTTATGGCGTATAAACTAGGCTCATATCGTATATGGTTGATACTTTATAGCCCTCTAAAATTGGACATCTCGGACTTTTTGGTGAAAAATTACCAATGTTCAGGATTGAATAACTTTGGTACGCTTCATTAGATTTTAAGTTTTGGAAGGATTCAGTTTTAGTTTTACAAATATTTTATAAAAAGTACATAAGTTATTATCAAAAGGACCTCCATAATTTAAAAATGTTCTTTATCCTTGGATATCCATATGAAACATAAATCCGATTTTAATAAAAATTGTGCGATACGCCATAAAATACGATTTTAACAGTTGAATATATGATTTGAACTTTAACAAAATCAAACGAGAGAAAAATGCAGAACTATATTTTTAAGTAGAAATATGAAAGAATATTAAAAGGAAGAACTTTTACCAATCGAATAATAATCCATTTCAAATTTTTTATTGTCCGAAAAACCGCAATTGCTTGCCTAGAAAAGAAATTCTTAAGAAAATTATAAAGTTTTTTATTTTTTAAAAGCTATCTCAAAAGTCCCAATTTTTATACCCTACACCACAATAGTGGGGAGGGTATAATGCGTTTGTGCAGATGTTTGTAACGCCCAAAAATATTAGTCTAACACCCACCTTAAAGTATACCGATCGACTTAAAATCACTTTCTGAGATACACACAGTTACTAAATTATACATACGATTTACTTTTTTGGACTTTTTTAAAAAATCTATATATATAAAAATACAAGGCCTGACTTATTCATTCACTCACTCACTCACTCATGACTGATGAGTCAGTGAATCAGTGAGTGAGTGAATGAATGAGTTAGGCCTTGTATTTTTAAATATATAGATTTATAAAAAAGGTCCAAAAAGTTGATCGTATGTATACTTAGTATACAAAATTCATTCACCAAATTTTGTTACGATCGGTCCATTATTAGTCATAGCTCCCATATAGACGCGCTTCCGAAAATCACTTTAAACTCCATAAGTCTCTTAAAAATGTTGGTATACACACAAAATTCACCATAAATAACTTTCATATAGACATAAATCACACGACCTAATTTCATGGTGATCGGTTTATAATTGGTCATAGCTACCATATAAGGCCCTCTTCCGAAAATCACTCAAAAATATAAATTACTAGCATGCAACCCGCTACTTCGTTAGCGAAAAAATGTGGAAATAACAAAACAACTACGTAAATTATTTTAAAATGTTTATTATAGAAATTTTAATTATTGCGTAAAGTAAATACTCCTTACAATTGTTTGTAGTCCATGATATTTTGAAGTATTAAAGCATCTCAAAACTGCTTGCGTAATTGAAAATTCATAATAATAATTGCAAATATTAATAGTAGATAGATAAAGATATACTAATTTAATAATGTGTGTGCAGTTAAATTTCGAAATTTATAACCCTAGACACAAACCAGTTGAGTTAACAGAGTTATGTTTAAAAGTTTACATGACACCGTTAAACATTGTAAATCAAGGAAAGTGTATTCAAAATGGAATAATAACCACACGGTTGAACCTAATGTACCACTAATGATTGAAACGGGAACTAATCTCCCGTTTTTTCCAAAAACTAAGTCAAATCATAAATGTCAAACATAGTTTTATACTTTTGCGGAATTTTTAAAATTTAATTATTATGGATGGACGAATCTAAATTCATGGAAAACGGGAGAAGATGGGCAGATGGAACTTGCTGGAATTTATAGCCAAGGTGTTTTTCTATCATAACCCATGGTCATAACCCTTAACAGTGCGAGTTTTGATAGAGAAATTAAAATTTTTCGGAAATTTAAATTTCTTGGGAGGATGATCTAAATTTCTTGGAAATGGGAGAAGATGGGCGGATGAATCTTGCTGGAATATTTAGGTAGGGTGTTGGTCTATCATGGTCCGTGGTCATAACCTTTAACAGTGCGAGTTCTGCTAGAGAAATTTAAATTTTTCGAAAATTTAAATTTTTTTGAGGATGATTCTAAATTCTTTTATAACGGGAGAAGATGGGCAGAAGGAACTTGCTTGAATTTATAGCCAAGGTGTTTTTCTATCATAACCCATGGTCATAACCCTTAACAGTGCAAGTTTTGGGAGGAAGAATTTAAATTTTTTGGAAATGGTAGAAGATGGGCGGATGAATCTTGCTGGAATATTTAGGTAGGGTGTTGGTTTATCATGGTCCGTGGCATAACCGTTAACAGTGCGAGTTCTGATAAAGAAATTTAAATATTTCGAAAATTTAAATTTTTTGGAGGATGAATCTAAAATCCTGTATAACGGGAGAAGATGGGAAAATTAAATTTTTCGAAAATTAAAATGTTTTTGGAGGATGAATCTAAATTTCTTGGAAATGGGAGAAGATAGGTGGAATGAACTTGCTGGAATTTATAGATAAACTGTCCCACTATGATAATCTGTGGTCATAATATTTAACAGAGCGAGTTTAAATTTTGTTTGAGGATGAAACTAAATTTCTTGGAAATGGGAGAAGATGGTCTATCATGGTCCGTGGTCATAACCTTTAACAGTGCGAGTTCTGATAGAGAAATTTAAATGTTTCGAAAATTTAAATTTTTTGGAGGATGAATCTAAAATCCTGTATAACGGGAGAAGATGGGAAAATTAAATTTTTCGAAAATTAAAATGTTTTTGGAGGATGAATTTAAATTTCTTGGAAATGGGAGAAGATAGGTGGAATGAACTTGCTGGAATTTATAGACAAACTGTCCCACTATGATAATCTGTGGTCATAATATTTAACAGAGCGAGTTTTGATAATAATTTTTTAATTTTGACCAAAATCAAAATTTAATATACTTGGGAGGCTGAATCCGAATTCTAGGAAAACGGGAAAAGATGGGCGGATGGAACATGATGGAATTTATAGATAGGCTGTTAGTCTATCATCGTCCATGGTCATAACCTTTAACAGTGCGAGTTCAGAGAAATTAAATTTTTACGAAAATTTAATTTGGAGAATGAATCTAAATTTCTTGGAAATGGGAGAAGATTGGCAGATGAATCTTGCTGGAATAGTTAGATAGGGTGTTGGTCTATCATGGTCCGTGGTCATAATCTATACCAGTGCGAGTTCTGATAAAGAAATTTAATTTTTTCTAAAATTTAAATTTTTTGGAGGATGAATCTAAATTCCTGGATAAAGGGAGAAGATAGTCGGATGGAACTTGCTGGAATTTATAGTCAAGGTGTTTTTCTATCGTAATCCATGGTCATAACCTTAACAGTTTGGAAGGATGAATCCAAAATTTCTTTGAAATGGGAGAAGATGGGGGGATGAATCTTGCTGGAATATTTAGGTAGAGTGTTGGTCTATCATGGTCCGTAGTCATAATCTTTAACAGTGCGAGTTCTGATAGAGAAATTTAAATTTTTCGAAAATTTTATTTTTTTTTGTAGAATGAATCTAAATTTCTTGGAAATGGGAGAAAATGTGCGGATGAATCTTGCTGGAATATTTAGATAGGGTTTTGGTCTATCATGGTCCGTGGCCATAACCCTTAACAGTGCGAGATCTGATAGAGAAATTTTCGAAAATTGGAATTTTTTGGAGGATGAATATAAATTCCATCCAAGAAATTTAGATTCATCCTCCAAAACAATTTCAATTTTCGAAACATTTAAATTTCTCTACCAGAACTCGCACTGTTAAAGGATATGACCACGGACCATGATAGACCAACACCCTATCTAAATATTCCAGCAAGATTAATTCGCAAATCTTCTCCTATTTCCAAGAAATTTAGATTCATCCTACAAAAACAAAAAAAAAATTTCCGAAAAATATAAATTTCTCTATCAAAACTCGCACTGTTAAGGGTTCTGACCACGGATTATGATAGAAAAACACCTTGACTATAAACTGTAGCAAGTTCCAACCGCCTGTCTTCTCCCTTTATCCAGGAATTTAGATTCATCCTCCAAAAAATTTCAATTTTAGAAAAGTTTAAATTTCTCTATCAGAACTCGCACTGTTAAAGGTTATGAACACGGACTATGATAGACCGACACCCTTTTAAATATTCCAGCAAGATCAATCCGCCCATCGTCTCCCATTTCCAAGAAATTTAGATTCATCCTCCCAAGAAATTTAAATTTCCGAAAAATTTTAATTTCTCTATAAAAATTCGCACTGTTAAGGGTTATGACCATGGGTTATGATAGAAAAACACCTTGGCTATAAATTCCAGCAAGTTCCATCTGCCCATCTTCTCCCGTTTTCCATGAGGCCCTAAATTTGTTTTATAATCTTTTAATAAATTGAATATGAATAAGGTTTTAATCATAAATTCTGTTTTTTAAATTTATAAAAAGTTTCTAATACTACATTTGAGTGAGATATAAGTTGATTTTATAAACTTGATAAATAGAGTATAAATAATGATTTACTCATAGATACACATAGTGCTTTACATTTTAATTTTTTAGGGTCTAATTTTATAAAACGAAACGACAAACGTTAAAATAAAATTCTATGGAAATAAGTTTTAAACTTTTTTCCCAGTATTCTTCATACAAATTGCTTACGCTTCCAAACGTTTTGTTTTATAAAATGAGGACCTTAATTTACTGAAATTGTTATTAAATTTTGCGAGAACAAAATTCTTATTTTAGCGAATAGGAATAAACACGTGATTTTTTTTTTGAGAAATGCTTTAATGAATATATTTTTATGAATATTTTTTGTTTTGTTTCACATTTCAACAAAATAATTTGTTTTGTAGTTTTTTATCAAATAAAACTATAACATTTCAAATAGCATTAAAACAACTATATTTACAACACTGTTATTAATATTTTCCCTCATAAATTCCCATATACATTTCATATAACTGTATGTTGAATAAATTTTAAATTTATTGAATAAGGTGAAAATAATAATTTTTACAAAAAAGGTTAAGGTTTGTGTCTGTACTATTGGAATTTTCAACACCATTAGAATTCAACTAATGGTGAATAGGGTGAAAAACTATATATTTTAAAATAAAATTAGTATTCTAAACATGAAAATAAACATTCTGGTGTAGGCTAAGGGTTTAGACTACTGAACTGTAGCCGAACTACATCGGTTCGAATCTCAGTGGAGGCAAAACAATTTTATTGAAAAAAAAAATAAAACTACTTGAATAGAATAGTAGAAATGAATTTCAAAAAAGTACCAATATAAGTGTACTGAAATTTGGCCCTTTTTACCCATTTGTATTTGACTTCCGAATAGCATGTTGTGGATTCTTTTTTGTGTGGTTGGAAGAATATTTTATCTTTTTTTTATTTTTAAATTGAATAAATAATATCAAATCTCCGTTTTTATCCCGTTTATTTGTCCCCTTTTTGTCCCCCGTGAAGAAATAATTTTCAAAAAAGTACCTAGTAATACGTACTATTTGAAAATAATAGTTCATGGAATTGTTAGTGAGAAAATACATTTTGATAAAAAAGTACCAAAAAAGAAAACAATTTTGAGGCCTTAGGAATTCGAATTTCAAAAAAGTACCAAAAAGATTTCTAGTTTTTATTGATCTGAGCCAGATACATTCAATATAATATTTCTATGTTTATTTATGTAGGAGATATACATGTTAACAGAGGGTTCTACGGGGACTATTTTTACCCCATATGGCCACTTGAATTTTGAATTTCAAAAAAGTACCAAACACCTGTCGGCTCTTTTTTTGATTACAGGCGGACGCATTTAAAATATTATTTCTAAGTTTATTTGTTTTGGAGATATAGAGGTACAGGTTTTACCCGTTTTTGCCCCATTTGTCCCCCTTAACGACCGAATTTCCAAAAATCCCTTCTTAGTGGATCTACATATTGTAAAAGGAACCCATTACCCGAATTTCAAGTTTCTAGCTTTAGCGGTTTGGGCTGTGCGATGATGAATGAATCAGTCAGTCAGTCAGTCAGTCAGTCAGTCAGTCAGTCAGTCAGTCACGTTACTCTTTTATATATATAGATAGATAGATTGAAATTTTAAAAGAAAAAAGTTTTTCTCTTTTACTTAGTGTAAAGTACTATATGGTCGGGCTTGACCGACCATACTTTCTTACTTGTTGTTCATGTTTTTGAGCGGAAGTTAAATTACAAATCCTAATAAATTTAAAAAAAAATTTTTAAAACTATGATGCTAATTTTTTTTTATTTAATGATAAACTTTAAATTATGTTTTAAAAAAATCACTATTTTCGAACATTGCTTGAAGTGGGGTGCACGTTTCTATCGACAAATCTTAGCCCCCGGAAAAGTATGCTTTAAATATTATTATTAAAATCACCTAAATACGATATAACAATTGAAATAATATAGCAATTGTTTTGAAGGCTAGTTTAGTCAGAAAATATTTTATTTCGAATTTAAAAAAAAATTGTATCTATTTCAGCAATTTATAATTGATTTGGACAACATTGTCTTTATTCACCATAAGTGAAGAAAAAGAGTATAAACTAGTAAGAGAGCTATAGTCGGCTGTGCCGAATCTTATTATACTTCAAAATAAAAATTTTAAATATTTTTATGTAAACTAATTTTTTTTCCAAAGTTTTTTATTTATATATTTTTAAAAAAAAATTAAAAATTTTTTTTTTCATTTTTTTTACTATTTAGCAAAAAAAACTTTTGGTGAAAAAAATATTCGAGTTAAAAAAATTCCGATTTTGACCCATTGTATGTCCAACTTACTATGGTCTTATATACGTCGTTGCAAAGGTCTTTGAAATATCTATCATTAGATATCCATATTGTCTATATTAATGACTAAAAAATCGAGGTTGTCCTGGTTTTTTCCTTATATCTCAGCCATTTGTCGACCGATTTTAAACAGCATGAATCGTGTATGTAAGTTATTTGGGGCTTCGGAAAGTTGATTTCAACAGACAGACAGACGGACATGGCTTAATCGGCTCCGCTATCTATAAGGATCTAGAATATATATACTTTGGAAAATTATACGTCGGAAAATTATATTGTGGAAATTACAAACGGAATGACAAACTTATACATATATACGCTTCTCACGAAGGTGAAGGGTATAAAAAGGGTAGTGTATACAAATATATTTAGACAAAGTTAAAAATTTTGCATATGGAAATGAGTTATATCACAAAATTTTATTATATTTTCCGAATATGAGCCTTATATAGGTGCTACACAGAGAAAACAGATTCGTGATAGCAACCGAATTTGTTGTCAATCGAATGATACTATCTTAGTGACCGAATTTTACAGTTGTGGCTACAATATTTTGGAAGGGGTAACTAAAGTTTGGTTGCCTCAACTGAAATTCTTCTTTATCAACTGACTTTCTGTTGTTAGAACTGAAAAATTCTATGTGTGCAACCGAATCATTCGATTGGCAACAAATTCGGTTGCTATCACGAATCTGTTTTCTTTGTGTATATATAATTATGAACCCATAGTTACAAAATAAAGCAGTATGATTTCTGTCCACTGGAAACTAATTTCTGTAGAATTTTTGATCGATATCAATGTCTATATGCGTTAACGTATTTTTGGGCTGTTGGACTTATGTGGGAGCTATGACCCATATAAGTTATAAAATATTTTAAATTGGGCCAATTGTGGACCAATATTTTCAATATTCAGTAGTATGATTTTTGGATACAAATTACTGATCTGCACAGAGAAAAAAGATTCGTGATAGCAACCGAATTTGTTGCCAATCGAATGATTCTCTCTTAGTGACCGAATTTTACAGTTGTGGCTACAATATTTTGGAAGGAGTAACTAAAAGTTGGTTGCCTCAACGGAAATTCTTTTTTATCAACTGACATTCTGTTGTTAGAACTGAAAAATTCTATGTGTGCAACCGAATCATATGACTGGTAACAAATTCGGTTATGCTGTTTTCTCTGTGTGTGCATAGCTGTAACTTGTGAATAAAATACAAAATATAAATATTTTTTATATTATTATAGTTTTTGTTTCCAATTATAAATATTTATTTTCCAAATTATTTATTAGTTAAATAAAGTATTTGTCTAATTTATTAATAATATTTACAGTTAAATTTATGCATATTTATATCTTTTAAAACCAAATAAATTATAAATAAAATCATTTTATATTAGTTTAACTAAATTATATTGATATTTTTTAGAAAATAGTAAAATTTTGTATATTCAAATAAAACAAAGTTGAATAAAATTTAAATTTATTTCATTTATATACAAATAAAATCAACTAATTTCTTTGGAATATTTATTCAAACAAAACACAAAAAACTAAAATTATTCAAACAAAAAATTATTGAATAGAAATAATTCTAATAAAACTTTAGAAATATTTTTATTTATCACAAATTTGAAACAAATAAATTTATTTTTCCAAAAATTACTGAATAGAAATAATTCTAATAAATGTTTTTATTTCACAATAATACTGATGTAAAATATCTTCTGATTGCATTCTGAGTTGAAAAAGTTAGTTCTCTGATATCTAATATTCTATTTTTAAAAACTACTACTTAATCATTGATTATCACTAGAATATGGACACAGATTAATGGTTTCAATTGGAGGTTTAATAATAAAATTTATATTGTGAAGAACAAAATTCATGAATTATTTTTAAAAACTGTTTTTAACTGTAACTAGTTGTTCAAAATGATCGTCTTACATGGCATTCCTCCTAGGTCTAAGTGAAATTAGACGTTCAAAATATCGTTGAATTATTTTTGAGCATTGTTTTTGTTTGAAGGACCGAAGGATCTTTTTCATAATCCTCGGAAGAAAAATCTTTATCGTCCGAGCTCATTTTCACAAACAAAAATATTTTTTTATAAAATTGTTCAAAAATTTGTTGTTAAAATATTTGATTTTATTTTCACAAATAAAATTATTCAAAGAAAATTTCTATGAATAAAAAAGTATTATAAAATTTTTTGTTGAATATTTAAATATTTTTCTTTTTTTTGGAGAAATAAAATTATTCAAAGAAAATTGCTTTGAATAAAATCTATCAACAAATTTTGGAATAAGTAAAATAATATTTTATTCATAACTAGTTGAATAAACTAATTTAATATTTAATTTTTACTATAAAAATATAATTGGAAAATAATTACATGTTTTCATATTGATTAGAATATTTTAAAATCTATTCATTATATAATAAATAAAATACAACTTATTGTTACTAAAATACAAATACTATTAGTATAATTTTATAAAAGTTTATTAAAAACTTTTAAGTATAATTTATTTAATATCGTATTCTATTGAAATCAAATAATATTTATTGCTTTATATTCTAAATAGATATATATTAATTAGTATCCTATTTTCAATAATATAGAATGATTTCAATATAAATTTATTTTTTTAAATATAACTAAAATTCAAAAATAATTAAGTTTTTGGAAATATTTTGAATAAAAATATTCACAATTTACAGCTATGTGTGTGTGTATAATTTCATTTTGATATCGTTATGATTTAGATTCTTATGCAGGTTAGTGTATTTTTTGGAAATGGTCCGTATATGGAAGCTATGATTATTTAATATAAATTACGGACCTGCGTAAAATATTGGTTTGATAAAGACATTTTTTTAGATATTTATGCTAATTTTATGTTAATGTGTTTTTTCATAGAATTCGGTACAGCGATTTTGGTATACATGTGGATTATTTGTGTCGAATTTATAAGATTTTTGTGCGTATTTAAGTGATTTTCGGAAGTGAACTTTATATGGGGGCTATGGTCAAATATGGGCCAATCCACGAAAAATTTAGTCTAGTGATTTGTTTTAGAACGAAACTTATTTTTGCTGAATTTTGTATGGATACTGCAATTCTGTAGGCATGTATAGATCATAGCTCCGTATTTCGGGAAGAAATTTGTATGGGGGCTAGGATAAATCATGGACCGAGTCTCATAGTTTTCAACAGAGTTAATCCTTTTATCACAAACATGACGAGTGTAAAATTTTATGGTATTATCTGCAATATATTTACACAAATAACGAAATATATATGAAAATTATCAATTTTTTTTTAGGTTGTCTCACATTTTTATTCATAACTTTGGTTTTTCTTTACCGATTTTGTTGATTTTAAACACCAAACTGCTCAGGACAATAATAACATGTTTTTTTTAAAGTGGTTGTACTATATAGACCTAGAATTTAATAAGGATCAATAATATACATATATGTATACTTTGGTGGGTCTTAAATGGGTATTTCTCAATGTTACACATGGAATGGAAAACTTATATTCACCTCTGATTAGCTGATTTTTTGGCAAAATTTTGATTTTTAAAAAGCAATAAAGGATTTTTGTACACACAGAAAACAAATTAGTTGGAAAACGGTTGATAATACAAAAATTTTATAAAAGTAACCAAAATATTATTATCATTACTAAAAATTCTTAAATTCAACCGATTTTCCTTATTTATAGCTGTAAAAACATAGCTATAACGGAATTGTGGTTACTACTAGCAACATTAGTTATTGCAATCAATTTGTATTTGGTTAAAATAAATTCAACGAAATCGGCAGATACAACCTAACTAAATTCAAATAAGTAGAACTTTAACTATATTTTCAGTTGTAGTAATTAATAAATTCAAGAATTCTATGTTCACAACCGACAAAAGAATACGCAAACCCAAAAATTTTAATTTTGTTTGACTTTTTTCAAAAATAAATAAATATTAATTAAAATAAAAGTTATTTAAATCGGAAATAGTTTACATAAAAAATTTAAATGAATCCAAAAATAAATTAATGTGAATTAACTCTAGAAAGCGGTAGGACTTCTTTGGAATTATCATGGGTAAGTGTTCGTATGTTCATTGTTTCATTATGTATTTCAAGAGTTATTTATCCTTTAAACAGAATGGAAAATGGTCAACAAATATTCCAAGAAACTTGGGCCAGTCTGAATTTTTATTAAATACCTTCTTTAAATTCTTCACAACCTCTTGCTTGCATTTCTGATATTATTCGGTGTATTGGTCGTTCTTGTCTTTGCAATTGAGTGGAAAGATTACAGAATTATACAGTAGATTGGTGACAAACGATGATGGAAATCTTAATGAAGCAGTCAATGAAGTGACTTACTCCATGATGACGAATGTACGGAATAAAGGTAAATTGTAAGATATTCCTTGAAAATCATTGATTAAAATGTTTTATAAATTCTCCTCAGAAAATCTACAAAATTTGAACCACGTGAGAAACGTATAAGCAAACAAAGCTGCCTTCAGAAACATCGCGCTTCATATTCATCTGTGTTATAAAAGGGTAACGGTTATATTGTTAAGAGAAATGAACATTTATGTACTTATTGTATTTCATTGTTTCATTTGCCTAGATCAAGAAACTATAGTCATGCTGTAATTCTAATACCTTCTTGAATATAACCATAACCTTTTTTCTGTTGTTTTCCGAGACCTGTTGACGACAAATTACTTTACAAGGTCCATTCTAGAAGGTCGTTTCGCTGACTATCGATTCTGGAAAGCTGCCGTAAAATCCATGTTTGGCTGACGAATTTTTAAATTCTGCTAAAAGCGGCTTTTTATACCCTACACCACCATAGTGGGGAGGGCATTATGCGATTGTGCAGATGTTTGTAACACCCAAAAATATTAGTCTAACACCCACCTTAAAGTATACCGATCGACTTAGAATCACTTTCTGAGTCGATTAAGCGATGTCCGTCCGTCTGTCCGTCTGGTCGGCTGGCTGGCTGGCTGGCTGTCCATGTAAACCTTGTGCGCAGAGTACAGGTCGCAATTTTGAAAATATTTCGATCAAATTTGGTACATATTATTTTCTCGGCTCAAGGACCAAGCCTATTGAAACTGGCTTAAATCGGTCCACTATTTCACCTAGCCCCCATACAAATGTCCTTCCGAAATTGGACTTTATCGGTCATAAATGTTTAATTTATAAATGTATCTCCACAAATTCCGCTCCAAATAATATATACACAAAATTCATGTCAACAAATTTTGTTACGATCGGTCCATAATTAGTCATAGCTCCCATATAGACCCGCTTCCGAAAATCACTTTAACGTGCATAAATCGCTTAAAAATTTTGGTAAACACACAAAATTCAACATAGTTAACTTTAATATAGACATAAATCACACGACCTAATTTCATGGTGATCGGTCCATAATTGGTCATAGCCCCCAAATAACTCCACTTCCGAAAATCACTCAAAAATATAAATTATTGAAATTTTAAAAGAAACATTTTTTTGCTCTTTTACTTAGTGTATGGTATTATATGGTCGGGCTTGACCGACCATACTTCCTTACTTGTTTTTATTTGGACTAGCCTAATAAATATATATTAAATTTGTATATATTCCAACCGAATAAGTTAAGCAGTTGTAACTATCAATATATTCAGCAACTACAACCGATCTATGCGATAGTACATGCAACCGACAGAATTCGGTTGTGACAACGAATCTGTTTTCTCTGTGTATGAATAGTTTTTAATGAAATTTTTCGTTTTAACTGAAATATTAACTTTCAAATGCGAATATCTTGTAAATAAAAAGACATAGAATAGAGCTTTCCTAAGTTTTTTTTTGTATGTCTCTTATTATTGATACTACATATCTTTCAAATCGGATCGAGAACTAAAGTTTGACATATTTTTTTAATTTTTCATATAACCGAGACACCCCACTTTAATGCATTGATACGCCGCTTCGTTTATTGTTTGAAGTCCAAATTCAAAACTTGAACTCTGCTGAACCTCCTCTGTAGTCCCGAGAAATTTTAATAAAATTGGACACTGCGATTATATGTTACTGATTTATTTCAATTTTTTTTTAATTCCCCCACTATGTGACATTTATCATTTGTTTTACCGAATTTTAATTTTGTTTTGTTATTTTGTTTACATATTTGGATTCATTATAAAAACAAGTAAGAAAGTATGGTCGGTCAAGCCCGACCATATAATACCCTACACCAAGTAAATGAGTAGAAATATTTTTCTTTTAAAATATCAATAATTTATATTCGTAAGTGATTTTCGGAAGTGGGCCTTATATGGGAGCTATGACCAATTATGGACCGATCACCATGAAATTATGTCATGTGATTTATGTCTATATTAAAGTATATAAACATTTTTAAGCGATTTATGCACGTTAAAGTGATTTTCGGAAGCGGGTCTATATGGGAGCTATGAATAATTATGGACCGATCGTAACAAAATTTGGTGACATGAATTTTGTATATATAAAACTTATTTGGAGCGAAATTTTTGTAGATACATAGATAAATTAAACATTTATGACCGATAAAGTCCAATTTCGATTGGACATTTGTATGGGGGCTAGGTGAAATAATGGACCGATTTCAACCAATAGGCTTGGTCCTTGGGCCGAAAAAGTAATATGTACCAAATTTTATCGAAATATCTTCAAAATTGCGACCTGTACTCTGCGCACAAGGTTTACATGGACAGCCAGCCAGCCAACCAGACGGACGGACGGACGGACATCGTTTAATCGGCTCAGAAAGCGATTCTAAGTCGATCGGTATACTTTAAGGTGGGTGTTAGACTAATATTTTTGGGCGTTACAAACATCTGCACAAACGCATAATACCCTCCCCACTATGGTGGTGTAGGGTATAATAATTTAGTCTGATCAAAAATTATTTAAAGTATATAATTATCCATATTGAATATTAAATGAAGTAATTGCTATTTTAGCAAAAATATTTAATGGCAATATTATAGTTGAATAAATAGAAATACAAAGAATTTATAGTTTTGTCTAGTACTACTATGTAGTCTGCATAAATCTCAGTAGAACACAAGTAATGAATTTGTTTAAAACTCATATATCATTATTCACATTACTGCTATTACAAGTATCTATATTAGAGAAGGTGAGTCATGGGAAATAAGAAAGTAAATATAAAGAATAAAGTTTAAAATATTCCCAAATTATATTTCAGTGTATTGGCGGCCAGTTAGAATGGAAGAACGCCACCTGTCATTCAATGGATGAACGATTTGCTAAATTTAAATTGTGCGATTTAAGGAAAAATAACATCAGCAATATGAATATATTTTCAATGCATTTACAACTTTTGCAGGTACCAATAAGAAACTGCAAACTGCAAATAGAATTCACTTTAGATAATTTGGTGAGGCCTTTTAATTTCAATACTACCTGGGATGCATGTGAATTTATGGCGAATATGAAACGTTACCGAGCAATGAAAATATTTTATGAAATAATAGGCGATTATTCAAATTTAAATCATTCGTGCCCTTACGATGTAAGTATCTAAAGGAATAGTTTTATGAGTCAATGTATTGTGTTAATATAAAATTCAATATTTTAGCATGATATTGTTGTGGCAGATTTGGGATCGGTGAACACAAATCTTTATATACCTTTGATCAGTGGCACGATTGCATTTAGAACTGTATTTATTACAGATGGTAAAGTTCGGCTTACAGTTAGCGGTGTGGCGTACTATCAAAATAATGTATATAATAAACAAGTTAGGAAGGATAGTCGGTCAAGACCGACCATATAACACTCTACACCTGAGTATTTGATTCAATAATTCTCTTTTAAAATATCAATATTTTTTTGCGTGAGTTAATACAAAAGTTGAAATAGAAATGCGTCATATATTTTCATAAAAAAGGTATTATTTTGAATTGAGCCTTTATTCAAGTTAAAAATAATCAAATTGTTTTATTTAAATTTGGTTGTATTTTGAGTTGATACAGTTTTGTTAATAGAATTTGTTTTACTTCATGATTTTAATTCGAATTGTGACTCTTTTTGAAAAAAAAATGTTCAGAAAAATGGTATTAACTCAAAAAATAGTTGTTTTTTTCATTAATTGCAACAGCTTAAGAGAAAAACTAGCGATATGCTTTTGGTTGGTTTCGTGACCTATCACAGAGCGCTTAAAAGGTGTCAATTTACCCCGTCCTAGGTCATCAGCATGTTAAAGTGGCAGTTCTCTTTCATATAAAGTGTTTGAACTAGAACTGGTCCCTATCACTTTGGAACTAGTCACGAATATACATACAAGTCGTCAACAAATTATGTATATGTAATGAATTTGTTATATTAGTCTTCTATATTTATATCTTCTTAGGGTGTTATATAGTCGGATTGCCCTATCGTGATATCTTACTAATAGCTTTGACAATTCGTAAAAAAATAAAATATACAAACAAAATATATTTTCTAAATATAATATATGGCCGCCAAAAAATTAACCACTATTAATTTGGCAGAATTACTAAAACGAGTACCACCAAATCAAATGAAACAATTTGAGACATTTCGCAACAAAACATTAGAGTATCATAAGTAAGTCGTAAATAAATATAAACTGCTAATCTTTAACTGAAATCCTCGTTTTTTTATCCTCAGAAAAGTACATCAACATCCCGACAAATTACCAACCATTGATTGGGAATACTATCGCAATAACGTTCGTGAAGATCACATAAAAACGGTAGAACAATTTCAAATAAAATACGAGGAATTGAGTCATGTTTTTGCTTCAAGACACGAGGTCTTGGATTATGGCAAATACTATGTAGAATTGGAAAAACTAAACAACGAAGTACAAGAGGAGGTAAAGAAATTTATTGAGGACTCAGTTAGTCGAGTGCAAATCTATCAAGATGAAATACGACGTATTAAGTGTTTGAAATATGAAAATATGACATTGGAACAATTTGTTGAAGAGCGTGAAGATATTGCAAAGTTTATACCGGGACAAGGTAAAGCTTTATTCTGGCCTCATAATGCAGAAGAACAGCTTGGAGAAGGTGGTAGGGAGCAGGTTGCAGAAGAATAAGAAATGTGATCATCTCCTCATCAAAACATATCGTTCATCTAATGCAACAGCATTAGAACGAATAATTTTTACTCTAACGGAAATTTGACGAATATGTTCACCCTTATTCTACTTGGCGTCGTCGACATCGTTGTCAATATTGAGTCAAAAAATGGTAGATGTTACGCCGATATCGAAAACAATTGGTAACTTTTGACAGCGTTTTGTACTTTAACCCGACTTATAAAAGTATAAAATTCTGTCAAAAGTTACCAATTGTTATCGATTTCGGAGAAACACATACCATTTTTTGACTCAATATTTGCGACGATGTCGACGACGCCAAATAGAATAAGGGTGAATATTTTATATAATTTTTATTGAAAGGCACTGGCATTGAAAATCGCTTTAATCAAAACAATATTTATAAGTTCTGATTGTCTTGTCTGCGATATGAATTGCCATTTGCATAGACTTTATTATCCAGCGATCATTGTGGCAACAATTTATGAATCTTATAATTTTCCATATATTTTAAAAGATTTTATTTCTTGTGTAAAATTCCTCATTTAAATATACAAACAATTATTCATTACTAGGATGTTATCATCCTCTAACAATGAAATCAATTTTTTTTTCAAGTAGATATAGTCAAAAGAATCGTAAGTTTTAATTTTCAGGTGAAAAAACATTCTGATCTAACGTCAGGTAAAAACAAGTATGAATGTATGGTCGGTCAAGCCCGACCATAAAATACCTTGCACTAAGTAAAAGAGCAAAAACATTTTTCTTTTAAAATTTCAATAATTTATATTTTTGAGTGGACCAAATGGACCAAATTTGATCGAAATATCTTCAAAATTGCGACCTGTACTCTGCGCACAAGGTTTACATGGACAGCCAGCCAGCCAACCAGACTGACGGACGGACATCGTTTAATCGACTCAGAAAGCGATTCTAAGTCGATCGGTATACTTTAAGGTGGGTGTTAGATTAATATTTTTGGGCGTTACAAACATCTGCACAAACGCATTATACCCTCCCCACTATGGTGGTGTAGGGTATAAATAGTGAAGATCCTCTGTAGACTGTATTGCCTGTTTACATGAAATAAAACACCATAGGTAGATTTTATATATAAACAAGTAAGAAAGTATGGACGGTCAAGCCCGACCATATAATACCCTACACTAAGTAAAAGACCAAAAACATTTTTCTTTTAAAATTTCAATAATTTGTATTTTTAAGTGATTTTCGGAAGTGGGCCTTATATGGGGGCTATGACCAATTATGGACCGATCACCATGAAATTAGGTCGTGTGATTTATGTCTTTATGAAAGTTTACTACGTTGAATTTTGTGAGTATACCAACATTTTTAAGCGATTTATGCACGTTAAAGTGATTTTCGGAAACGGGTCTATATGGGAGCTATGCCTAATTATGGACCGATCGTAACAAAATTTGGTGACATGAATTTTGTATATATAAAACTTATTTGAAGTGCAACTTGTGGAGATACATTTATAAATTAAACATTTATGACCGATAAAGTCCAATTTCGGAAGGACATTTGTATGGGGGCTATGTGAAATAATGGACCGAATTCAGCCAGTTTCAACAGGCTTGGTCCTTGGGCCAATAAAATCGAAATATCTTCAAAATTGCGACCTGTACTCTGCTCACAAGGTTTATATGGACAGCCAGCCAGCCAGACAGCCAACCAGACTGACGGCATGTCGCATTTGGAACAAATGACTTGGGTCATTTTCAATATTTTCACCTATTTTTTTTGCTTTTCCATTCACTCAAACAGGAAAATTTTCGACACCAAGAAACATTGGTTAGTTGATGTACAGCTCTTTTCCCAACACCTGATATGCCAGGCTGAGGTGTTAATGGCTCATCGAGATTTTGAGCAGATGGTCTTCCTACAGATCATTTATTTTTGTAGGAAACATGTCCAGCAGCTATTTGCTCACGGAAATATGGAAGCTGTAAAAGCAGTTCTTTATCGGACACACTGTTGGAAGTATTGGCCTCCTCAGCATGCATACGTTTATATAAAAAGTATGTATTTGTAGTGGCCATGTCCACAAAATGGTAGAACAACCTAATCATAATATTGCGAGTCTATCGACACATGAGATCTACTTCAACCATGTGATTGAAGTAGATGTATTATCGAATAATTTGAGGGCAGTTGATTTCGATTAATTTGATCTGCTATCTATAATAATAAGGAGCCTTTGATTTTTTTTCATCAGGATTGGTTCATACAATGCTGACACATTTGTTGTCCTTCCATAATATAGTATTCACATCGACTCTATGGATTGAGGTCATAAAATAAAGATTGTGATGCACGAAATTAGAAATACAATGCCCGGTGTGCTATATAAATATGATATTTATGACCTCTTAACTATTTTCAGATAGGGCAATCGTATGGGGCTAGGAGAAATAACGAACCGATTTTCGACTCAGAAAGTAATCCTAAGCAGATTGGTATACTTTAAGGTGGGTGTTGGGACACTATTTTTGCATGTTACAAACATCAGCACTAACCCAAAGTACCCTCCCCACTATTGTGGTTTAGGGTATAAAAATACATCTGTTGATAATGAAAGTTATATACTGGCAGACTTTTCAAGATTGTACCACGGGAATCAAATCCACCCAACTGTCCAAAAATTCGGCCTGTGGCAAGGTATTGGGCTGTTGTAAAAAAATAATTAAAGAACACAGGAAAGGTATCCCAGGACATGTCGGATTTTATGCATATCCATATATCCACCTCGTCCAAAAAGGTCACGAAAGCAACAATAAAATATTTAATAGGAGGATTTCCGGAAAAAGTGGATACATTTATAAATACCGAGTAATACGACAGTATTAATAGTCTACACAGCATTAATTATACGCATTCGAAATTACTTTGAACAGTATTTTTAAATGCAATAATATGGCCCTAGTAAAAAAAGTATATTATTTTTGTAATAGTATCGGTTCAACAGAGTCCTAAAAGTGTGTAGGTTGTAATCTAGAACCATAGAGAAATACACATAGAGCGGAAACTTGAAAAATATCAAACAAAATAACTACTCAAAATAATCACACATAAGAGTGTTGTACATTCTCATGACTTAGGTTTTTGACAACTGAGTTAAGTGTTTGACAGAAGAGTTTTCGATCTATGTTTATGTATTTATCTATGTCTACTTAGAACAGTTTTGTTGTCAGATAATCTTTATATTTAATATTTTAACATCTAACCCCCAGTAGCACGATGTCTAGTTATGCCTTAACTAATAGTTATACTCTTGGTTAAATATATTTTTGTATGAAAACTGCCAGTGTAACTATTAGTTAAAACATAACCATAATTCGTGTTAAGCCTTAACTATGCACTATGTGTCCAAATGCCAAAATTGTGGAAAAATTATTTCCAAGGGAGCCACCATCATAAAACATTGCGTAGAGACTCATGTTGCTAAAATACGTATTTCAAAAAAAAATCGCAATAATCCCTCGCCCTCTTTTCTGATAACTCCCCCCCCCCCACAAACTCACCAAAAATTTTGAAAAAAGATTTCAATCTTTATTCTCATAGCACTTTCCACAAATATCATTTCAATAAAGTTGTCATTAACACCCCCCACCCCCTAACTCATCCACAAATATTATTATCTACAAATATTATTTATTCGTTTGTCTGACGTTTTCGTGGGGCTTCGCTATAAGTAAATTTTGGGTAACCAATTGTGTTTGTCTTTGACATTCGATATCGTTATAAAACTTGCAACATTAATCTCTAATGCTGCGTTGAAAGTAGTTACCAAAAATTTTGGTATGTTTCCTGAAAAAAGTTAATTATTTGCTTCGTTGCAAGTAGTTGCAAAAAATTTTAGTATGGCATGAAGCCTGACCTTCCCTCAAATAACCACATATGATTCATTCCTTGGACAAATGCAGGCAACGTAAGTTCTATATTACAGAAAACACACAATTTTTCGAAATTTCACAAAAAACATGTCTAATAAAATCACATAATTTTACACTTAATATAAACATTTATTAAAATATTTGAAGTTTTTTTTAAGTACATGCCTCCGGTATTGTAATCCATTTTGGTAAAATCTTAGTTATAACTATTTCTTTTAAAAAAATCACTTTTTCCATTATGCAATTTTTTTACTTTTTTCAGTTTGAAAACTTTATTTAAAAAATTCAAACTTTCATAGCTTTATATATAAACTGAGTGGCCAGTTGGCATAAATTTTTGGCATTTACGTCTGCAAAGTGTTAGGAATTGAACCGTAAAATTTTTTTTTTTTCAAAAAGCGAAAGTTGAACATTTGAATTTTTGCCGCAAAAATTGGAAATGGGCACATAGTGCTATGATTAAAATTTTGATAAGTTACCCGTCCTAAGAATTTTATTTGTTTTAAATATAAGAACTCTCACACAAATCTTGGAACTTCAAATATAATGAGCAGCCTCTAAACGTTATCTAATTTTCCTCAAATTTTCAGTATTTAATTTTAAGATAAGGGAGAACAATTTTTGGAATCTTGGTAGCACCGAAAATATAAAAAGTACAGTATAAGTTCCATCTTAGTTAAATTGCAAATAATTTTAATTAAAAATTACTGTAACTAAAATTTCCATTTCTATAACTGCTCTGAATAAAATGTTTCAGTTTCTTTTTTTTCAATTCCTTTTGAATTAAAACGAACTTTCCCTTTTTTTTGCCACTTAATAAGGAACTTTTATTTTATTTTATGTTTATCATTTGCTTACCTTCGCATTAAAACAATGGAAAAATATAAAATTAAAACATAAAAATTGTTGAAACTATGGAAAATATGAAAAAAGTATACAAATGTATAAATAGGTTTTGCCAACCATCATAATATTTTTGTAAAACTATATACATTGTTGCAATATTATACAAATGTACGTATATAGAGGCCCTCACATACTCATATATGTATGTATGTATATAAAAACTTAAACAAATACTTGTACATTGTATTAAGTGTTATACAATTTAAGTACATAAATATATATACATCTACATATGGTGGAAAAAAACTTGAATATACATTTACACAGAAACCTACAAACCAACCGAGAGATATATCGAAGCATATTCATTTATAGAATATTATCTACCCTAAAATATATAGTGAAAATATGCAGATTAGTTGCCTTTAAGCTTAAGTTCAAAACAACAGCAAAAAAATATATATTTTTTTTACTATAAATTTTCAATAAAATACCAAAAATAAAAGAACAAAAAAAAAGGAGAATAAAAAGAACAAAAGGTTATAAAAAAAATAAACATACATACGAATGTATATATATATATATTTGTATATCGTTAGATTTTACAGTTTTTTATACAGAATAACTCGAATAAATATTCAAATATCAGGCTATCAGCGCAAAAATGGTGTAAACCCAAACTTATTACTTAGTTGTATATCCCTTTCAGCCACGCTTTTTTGTGTATAAGTTTAAAATCAAAAGAATTGCATTTTTACTTTAATCAAGGTTAGTTTATTATAGAAATTAAGAAAAAATCAATCAAAACATGAACCATTCCAAGGTTTTTTGTGGAGTAAAGTGGTTAGTTAACTAACCACCGTGGCGGTTGGCATTCAAAATATATGATATAAGTTATTGTTGCGTATAAATATTTTGGAAATAGAATATTTTTGACTAAATTTTCTGACCAAACAACCGAAATAGCAAAGTAACACTGAATTCGATGAACAATAAACACTCTGTGTTTTTTTTAAAAAATAACTGTTTTTTCAATATTTAAAATTTTTTTTTTTTTACGTTTTTATATTATTCCTGCCTTTAATTTCTAGGCTTTACAATATGTAATTAAATCTTAAAACTAAACAATTATTGTTCTCTCAGTGGAGAATCATATTTGGAAAATTAGATGAGTTGTAAATCAGCTCTACGCAGCCTTGAGCTGTCTTGAGTTACTGTAAGCAGCCTTGCGAGCGGGTTCGGATGATGATGTAATTTTGATAAATAAGCTTCACGAGTTTTTCTGAATTCATCTTTGACCAAGGGTACATCTAAGTCTCTGTGGATGTTCTCGTTTCTTATGTACCATGGAGCTCCCGTCATGGTTCTAAGAATTTTGGATTGTACCCTCTATATAAGATCTATACTGGTATTGCTTGCTGTTCTTCATAATTGGATTCCGTATGTCCAAATTGGTTTTAAGACTGTCTTATACAGGATGACTTTGCAGTTAAGGCTTAATTTCGATTGGTGGTGGATTAGCCTGTGTAAATTAGAAGCTTTTAGTTTCATGTGGAGCCGCTTGGCTTCTATGTGCCGACGCCAAGTATGACGTCTATCTAAATGAATGCCAAGGTATGTAACGTGGTCAGACTGTGGGATGTTCACACTGTTTAGTGTCACTGGTGGACAATTTCCTATCCTAAGTGAAAACGTTATATGCCTGCTCTTGATTTCGTTCAATTGTATTCTCCAATTTTTTAACCACGTCTCCACGTGCCTGAGATAATTATCAAGGTTTCTAGATGCTACATTTAAGTCCACATGAATTGCAGTGTCATCTGCAAAGGTGGAAATGGTTAATTCTTCGGTCTCGGGCAAATGAGGTACAGGGTTGGTCCTTCCCTGAGGTACACCAGCATTGATCGCATAGTCGCTTGTCACATAATCGCCGCATTTTATCCTAAACAAACGATCCGATAGGTATGACTCTAGTATTTTGTGAGTACTAGAAGGCAGTAGACATTTAATCTTGTGTACTACACCTTTATGCCATACCTTGTCAAAAGCCTGGGCAACAACTAGAAATATTGCCGAACAGTACTTTTTTAGTTCGAAAGATTTTCGTATCTCTCCAGTTAGGCGGTTAACTTGCTCAATTGTTCCGTGATGTTTACGGAATCCTAATTGATGATCTGGGATAATGTTTTGACTATTTAAGAATGTTAAAATTTTCCCTTGAATTATTCTCTCAAATAGTTTTTTTCAAATTAATATATTTATCTAACCAGAGCACCCTGATGGCAAAGTTTTGCAAAAAATCATAAACGATGACTTCCAAACATATAATTGTTTAGCAAAATGGCAATAAATGTCAATAAATTATGTTTTAAAGTCTATAGAAAAGGTGGTTAGTAAAGTGACCACTCAACCGTAAAGAGATATTCAAATTTTAATTCTGTTCTGTGCGAAAACGATTTTATCATCTCTACCTGCTTTTGAATACCTCTGCAACATCAGAATAGCAACTTGTGAGTTACACCACTTTTGCGCTGATGGTTTTATTTCATAACATAGTCTTATGAATTTCCAGTAATTTAGTTTAATAATATAAAATCTCTTGCTAAAAGTGACCACCAGAGGTATGTGAAAAACACTTGCAACCGATCTTTAATATTGTGCAAAGCGTGACAAGGAACTGTTTCATTAGATCTGCTCATATTAGTCACACTGTTACTTTGATTATTTTCCCTTTAAAACTGTTCTGTATTCATATGTGGGATATGTGTATGTTTATGTGGATGAACATTGAAAACTTTTACTAATTTCTACTTTTTTCTCTTGTTGTTCCAAAAAAAAAACATACATAAAAATTCAGTTTACATTCACATACATGGATACTAGGGTGGCTCTTACTTAAAACTTTTTCGATTGGATTTCTAATGATATTGGCTTCTGGTGCATGACAGTTGTTGTTCAAGCTTGCAAAGCATTTAATTCTTTGTTGGCTGAGTTTCGTGTCTTTCCGTGTGTTTATGTGCCATTTACTAGGTCTCCAAGATCTCCTTGTAGTACCCACTTAATTCCTCTGTCATTTTGAGATACACGGATCATTTCGTCATCAAGTACTAAGTCAAGTCAAGTACTAATCAAGTGTTAAGCAGCAATGGATATAGGATGCAGCCTCGCCGCACACCTTTCTGCACTGGAATTTCGCAACTTAGTTGCTGTTCGTGTCGTATTCTGCTGCTGGCGCTATCGTACAAGCTTTTGATTAAAGGGGTGATATTGTTCGGGACTAAATTGCAGGTCTCTGCTACGAAATGTGGTAGCGGCTGAAATTCTCCTCAAAAACTGTCTGTGGATTAGGTTTACTTGATATTAAAAATGGGCAATATCGGTCCACGATTTCACCTAGCACCCATAAAAATATCTCCATGGTATACTGTTTGGGCAGTCATAATTATGATGACGACTATTGTTAAAATGTTCAGCATTTAGATGAAGGAGAACAATTAAAAGTCTTTTAAGCGTTGAATATCGAAAAATTCCAAAATAGGGTCTACACTAATGCATACTTTTTATACATTAAAAAAAAACACTAAATTCAACAACACCCTCCTACATATGAATCCATAAGAATATAAAACAAATTTGAACTGTGTTGGAAAAAAAACTGTATATATCAGTTGGATGGTATAATTATGTAAATTTTTTATTTTTCTGTTTGCTGAGTTTTTTTTTTTGTATTAATTTTTGTTGTAAAATGTTTAAGAACCATCCGAAAATGCAAGTAAACTGGGTGAGTGAGTCAAAACAATGTGGGAAAATAAGCTTTAATTTAAAATATTTATATTTAGTTAAGCTGTGAGAAAAAACTATATTCGGACAAGTATGTATACAAAAATGCAGGATTTTTAAAAATATTTAGCATTTATTGTGAAACATTTGTACAATATAAATTTATTCATAGTATTGGCCATAATTAGTCGTGACCTTTTCTCATCTTTCTGGCAAAAAACTTATTCCGACTCAAAAGTACTGCTCATCTTTTGAGGCTAAGCACGAATCAAGCTAATAGGGGATACACTGTTCCAAAGTGAGGCGTACCCAGAGGGAGCTCAAGACCCATTTAAGGTGGGTATTGGGACAATATTTTAAACATCAGCACTAACTCAATATAAAAATGCTTTTGAAAATTTAAGAATGGAATTCCGGTTCATAAAATACGAGTACAGCATAATCAAATTATATTGATTTTAAATCGTGAATAAATTCGCGTCTATTTGGAAAATTAAAGTCATATAAATGGAGTGGGCTCCAAAGGCTATGTGTATATCGAATATGTGCTTTTTCTGTGTTCTTTTGTGCAATTCCTGAAATGTATGACCTTCTTTACGTATACGCAATATTTGTTATTTCACAGAATATTATTAAGTATACGCCTTAATTTTTATGCTTGTTATTTAATTTTGTTTGCATTAATCCTCCGATGAGTGAGTCATCCGTTGCCCTTATACGAAGTGCAAGGTCCACCGGTACCTATTTCTATTTGTATGGAATTTTATATGAAAACGCCATTTTTTTTTTGCTTCAATATTCAATCGATTAACCATTAATCGGTTAACAGATTAATTTTGGGCGGTTGAATAATTTAATATTGTCGATTTTCAAATAACAAATAACCCGATTAACTTGTGTCGATAAACAGATTTTTTTTTTGCACTTTATATAGAAATATATATACAGAAATTTTATTTCTTAACTCATGAACATTAGTTTTTTGAAGCATAGCTCCAAAACAAATACTAAGGAATTGGGAAACGAACATTTTTCTAGTAGGAAGACATTACTGAAACGAGTCAGAACTTAAATAAACCGTTAAAAGTATTGAAAATCTAAAAAGGAATCCAATAGTATAATGGATGATTTTATATGCTTACAAAAGGGTGTATATAAGTTTGTCATTCCGTTTGTAATTTCTACATTTTTTATTTGCGACCCCACAAACTTTATATATTGTTATAGATAGCGAAGTCGATATAACCATGTCCGTCTGTCCGTCTGTATGTTGAAATCAACATTCCATAGACTCCAAATAACTACATACATAATTCATACATCAGTATATCGGGAATTCTTCCGGCTTGGGTACTATTTAAAATCGACAAAATCGGCCCACAAATAACTGAGATATAAGGAAAAAACCGGGACAACCTCGAATTTTGGCCTATTTTTCTATATCTGGATTACTAAGTCATTAATATAGACAATATAGATATCTAATGATAGATATTTCAAAGTCCATTGCAAAAATTGGGAAAAAGATTTTTTAACCCGAATTTTTTTTTCATCAAACAATTTTTTCCTAAAAAAAAAAAATTAAAAAACTAAAAAAAATATTTAAAAACAATTTTGAAAAAAAAAATAAAAAATTTGTTTACCTAAAAAAAATTATTTTAGAGTATAATTTGGTGCAGGGTATGTAAGATTCGGCACAGCCGAATATTGTTCTCTTCCTTATTTTTTTGTTGAATTATGTTTTATTTTTTTTTTTTTTATTTTATTAATATAATGCTTAAATAGTACACAAAATTCGTGGTTTTATTTTCAGTTTAAAATTAAAATAGAAATTAATCGGTTAATCGAATAATTTAAAACTAACCGATTACTAACCAATTAAATCAAAACCCCGATTAATTATTTGTTCGATTAACCTATTAAACCAGAAACCCGATTAATAAAATAACACATTTTGTCAGAACTTGAAAAGGAACATACTAAATGTTGAGTTATTTTGAGAATCTGTACCTCTAACTCACACATTTTTATACCGATTTAAAAATTTTAAACAATTATGGATAGGCAAAGGAATTCTAAAAAAAAATAATTATAAATATTAAATATACGCCCTTGAATATGGTATAATTTCAACTCACCAAATCTTTAAAGTCGAAAGAAGTGTGTTCGGTCGCCATTTTCGAATACTTCTGCTGACATAATAACTATAATTCCTACGAATAATTATTGCTTGACATCTTATCTTAACGATAGAACTTGTTTTATGGTTAATTTCAATCATTTTCAAAAATCAATTATGAGATGCATTCACGTTATATTAAGCACTGTGCACGGTTGCGGTCAGGGTTCCCCAAAGTAAGACACCTCGGGTATGTTAAATTTTTAAAATGATCATATTTCTTTGTCTGTGTACCGATTTCAAACAAACTAAATATATCTACGAAAACAACAACTCGCAGATAACATGGTGCTACGATGGAAAAAAACTTGGAAAACGACCTAGCGTGAGTTGTAGGGCTTGCCGAGTACATTAGAAATTGTGTCAAAAAATTTCAGAAACACCATTAAATTCTGAAGTTATTCTCAAAAAACCGTTTTCAGTGATGTTCGTCAACTTATCGATTTGTAACTCAGTCAGTTCCTGTCCGACTTTAAATTTTTAAACAGGGTTGGAAAGTAAATTGAATGCGCTTTAAAATGACGTGCAGTCTTTGATACCCTTGTAAGTCATAAGTATTCTTTTTGTTAAGTATTCTTTTTGTTTTTTTAATAAAAACAAAATTTATGAACTTCTTTTGAATTTAGTCGCTTTTCATTGCTTATTTTGATATGGAGGCTTATAAAAATTTATACCAATCTATTAAGGAAATTTAGTTCTTAAAACACCATCGTTTTAATTATTCAAATCGGATGAAAACTGTAAAAGTTATTCGACTTTTCATTAACACCTTTTTTAGTATTTTCTCCCCCAGTCCATATGAATAAAAAAAAAAAAAAAAAACTATTAACAAAAATTTTTGTACAATTTTTAATTTACAAGGTAAATTTTGAGGAATATTTTTCGAAAAATTTAATAACTTTTGCAAGTATAAACCGATTTTAATAAGTAATGTCTCATTTTTGGCTATATAAAATTGTCTTTA
Source organism: Calliphora vicina (assembly GCF_958450345.1). Classification (NCBI taxonomy): domain Eukaryota; kingdom Metazoa; phylum Arthropoda; class Insecta; order Diptera; family Calliphoridae; genus Calliphora; species Calliphora vicina. Next base: position 81,872,412 of record NC_088784.1, read on the forward strand.
AAAAACTTTGCAAAGAAAAATAGGTTTTCATAGAAAAAAATTAAAATAACTATTGTTGAATTTGAAAAATTACGAAAAAAAAATAAAAAAGAAAGCGAAACTATTTTTAAAAACTTACACAATTCCTAAGAATATAGATTTTATTTATACATTTTATGAAAGCTTAATTCTTGACCTAACTTCAGTTGTTTAAAATTTTAAAATCGGACTAAAAATGTGTGAGTTAGAGGTACTAAAGAACTACGACCTACCCTAAAACCGTTTTTTTCAAAATATCTCAAAATTTTGAGGGTGTTTCAAAATCTTTGACAACGGTTTTAGTATGTCCTCACCTAGGCCTACAAACTCCATTAGGTGGCTTTTCAAGTTCTGACAAAAAGTGTCGTTTTGTAGCAGAGTGTAATTTAACTAATGTTATCAAAAAAAATCTGGAGTAGAGTGGGTAAAATGTTGAAAATTTAATTTTCAAATGCGAATATCTCCTAAGCTATAAGAGATAATTGATAGGTTTTTTGATGAAGAAATATAATTGTTTTAAAAATGAACATAGCCGAGGTGTCATGCTTTGGGGATCCCCGCCCGCATTCCAAATTTTCCCATGCGGTCAAAATTCAAAACTTAAACTCGACAATTCTTTTTTTTGAGCATGTTAAATTTTATTCAAATCGGACTAAGGGTTTATAAGTTACAGATGTAGTTGCATCTTTTTTTTCTATACCTATACGGCGGGATAAGGTAAACTGCCCAATCACTTCATTTTAAATAGTTTTTAACATGGCCGAGCGTTTTTGATAGCACCATTGATATTTTGCTTTGGTATTGATTCGGTCTTCACGTACGTTCTTTAACGCTTCTGGTTATCCTAATTTTTAATTTTTCATTAAGACCTGATTTTCTATTATAGCGTTAGAACATCATTTCCAACATGCAAAATCGTATTTCAATTATATGATACCCACTTTCCGTGCCTTTGGATGAATCCTGCTGCTCTTAAACGTTTTAAAATTGCTGCTTGAGTAGCTCCCAGTGATTTTACATGCTCTTGTTGGGTTTTACAACCATTTATGCCTGCATGGTCTTCCAACTTTTGTTTGGCCTGAGCGATCTTTGTATCTAAACCGAGCCAAACATCTCTCGCTGTAGTGGCACTTTTTTCAAATTAAAGAAGTAAAGAAAAACGATTCGTTGGTACACAATTCGTTATTTTGTGAGGATAAATGATAGATCTGTACCCTTCAAAATGACATATAAATTATTAAAAATGAAAACTGCGTTCAAGAGATACAGCATCTTTAGTGAATCTGTATTCGAATAATCCGTAAACCTGGTTTAAAAAAATAAAACACGGATTTCAAACCTGTAGTTTACCTGGCTAATCATTTTAAGCATAAGCACAAAGACATAATTAAATATATATTTTGTTCCTAAAATGTTCTTAACAATAAAGATTTTTTAGGTAACATTTCATCAAAAGAAGTCAACAACTTTATGAACTCCGCCTGAAAAAATCTATTCAAAAAATATCCTTATCTTTGTATTACCTTAAACAGCCTTTGTGTACTTTTACAATGTTAAACACCTTTTCGTTTTCAAACAAATTCCAAAAAGAACATTTAATGACAATGACCGAAAAAGGATTCACACCTGCTTTTGTGCGTTAAGTTTTATTTAAATTTTTAGTCTATAAACAAAATTATTTTGTAGATTTTGTTTTTTTAGCTGCCACGACAGTTTATTATATTATATTCATTTTTTGCAAATTTAAAAAAAAACCACTTTTACAAAAGTACACACTTTGAAGTGATTTTCATCAATTGTCTGCTGACAAAAGTGTTAAAGTGCTCAATATGTACAATATATATTGTTTGACTGTGTGAGGGCTTTTGGTTTTATATTTTTTTTCTTGTTGCCTTGCTGGGCTTTTGTTCCACTCTGGAGAGTTGGTAGAGTGAAGGCTTATATTTCAATCTCTATTTAAATGTGAATCCTTTATTTACATAATTGCCATTAGAGGAGGCTGATGATTTTGAAAATAGAATAAAAGTGTTGCAGATATTTTAAATAAAATTTAAATGTTAGGCAAGTATCCTATTTTAATATGAACCTTTTTGTAATTTAGTGGATATACAATGTTTTTATAGGCTTAAACACAAGTGATAGGGAAATATAAAAAAAATTTTCATTCAATTTTAATTTGTGACTCCTTAGAGTTTATATAGTATGAATCATTATTAAGAAATTGACATCAAATAACTCTAAAATTATTTTTTAATGAATCCCCATGATCTAGAGATTATTTTAACAGCTTTAAAAATGTTTCGAACATAAGTTCGAATTTTCGAACATAATATTAAATTGTCATCATTTCTAAGTATGTTTAATCTACAGATTATGGTAACAGCTATGTAAACAAATTTCGAATATAAGTTCGAAATTTCGAACATGATGCATTTATATCAGGTTCCAAAGCAGCATCGCTGCGTATCCCGCATCCGAAATCACCAAGTTCATATGACTCTGGCGCATAAATCAGGGTGAATTTGACCATGGCATGGATTATGTTGGCTTTGAGATTAGTTTGTGGATTATTCGAATAATCCTGGGACTTAAGAAAACCCCACAAGAAAAATTATTACTATGTCAAATCACAGGAACTCGGTGGCCAGTTCAAAACACATCCAAATGAGATAACAGAAATAGTTATGTATTTCGAGGGTAATATGTCCAGTAGCGGCGATTCTAGTTGAAACGACTCAGTAAATTCGTATGAAGGACTCTGCATTAAAGTGCTCAAGGATTCAAGTACTAATCACTTGCAATCATTTGTTAAATTCTTTAAAAATAGTTTTAGCAATAATTTACATATGCTGCAATGCACTTCCATTGCTCCTATAATTTGAATGACAAATCCTTTTGCTTTATCTTAAGTTTTCTCAAAATTTTTCTTTTTAATTTTATTTAAAAGGTTGAGGCAATCAGTTTTTAACCACTCATAAATTTTATACTGTTAACTGTAATTTATGTTCTGTAAAAAATAAAATAAAACTAATTGCAAACGTCAGTAAGAAAAGTTTTTTACTTGCGGCTACGTAAAATACGTTAAAGACACTTACTTAAATATGTGTATAAGTATATATTTGAGTAGAAAGAAACTTTGCCATTTGCAGTTGAACACAAAGCTTTTTGTAACTACGGCTACTGCCCTTACCACACTTTTGCCAATACTACTTAAACTTCTGCTGCTATTCCAATGGCAAATGCCTTTTCACCCATAACTGAAAGTATTGTTCATATAATGGAACATTTCGAATTAGTATTTTGCTTTTAGATTTTTGCCTTTTCTGGTAGTATGAGATTTTTAACTAATTTTATCATTTTCATGAGATTCTTTAGTATGAGAAAGAGCATTCAAATGTAAAGCAATTGCTATTAAATTATTAAATTAATGAAATTTTAAATTAACAAATTCCAAGAAGTTTAATAAAATAATGAATTTTAACCAAATTGTATATAAAACTATGCAATAAATAATAATCATACGCTCCAGGGTGCCATGATTTGTTTTGTATACAAAAATATCACTCATACGCAGGTGTGTATCTTGATATGATTTTTGCTTATAAAATGCATACAGATATTCATTTTGATTTCACTTTACAAACATTTGTATTTTCTATTGTCTATATATTTTTGTTTTATTTTCTTTGTATACATTGTCCCAAGGCGTATTAACAAGGTGAGTGCATAAAATCAGCTGTTTCTTAATTCGCTGTGATTTTATGTACACTATATGTCAAACATTGTTTATGTTTACATTTGTTATTGTAAATAACATAGTAATATTTTAATTCGCCTTGATTTTGACATTTAACGTACATTTTAACAAAAACAAATTGCCTGTTGTTTTTGCATTGTTGTATTTGTTGCCGGGACGCACTCACCTTGTTAATACGCCTTGCATTGTCCTTTAAGTAAAATTTATGTGACTTTTAAGTGTCTCCCTTGAAGCTACAATTGCTTGAACTTGGCATTCTTATTTATAAATATTAAAAAATATTTTTCATTTGACAAATGCTATATTCAATGCCAACAAAATACATATTATTCTCGAAATTTATGAAGGAAATAATAAACATTTATTTATGTTTTTCGTATGTAACGAAGCATTTAAATAAAATAGTTTAAAGGCAATTTGGTATTTTTTTTCTTTTAGTCAGAATTTGTAGTAATTTTGCTTATTTCTGACTAGTTGGAAATTAAATCAGCAAATCCGACAATTGCAGGAATAAACAAATTTACGTGTCTCAAGGAATCTGAGACACACAAAAAATTTGTCTTAAAGTATGCTTAAATTTGAAAATTATAATTGTAGGAAAAATACTGAAGTTCGTTAGCATTATTCCATATTTTCATAGTAAGAGAGCAAATAGTCAATGGTGTATTCGGATACACTATCACTTTCTTATTTTTTTTTAAATATAATTTCACAAATATAGGAGTTGTCAGGCTGAAATAGCAACTAGTTACAGGAAATAAAAATTATGTTTTTTGCCACTCAGCCAACTTCCCAAATTAGTAGCTTTCGGATTGTGCGAATTATGTTGAACATAACATTTATTTTGTGATGTGATGTCTTTATTAAAGTAGCAAGAATGATCTAAATGCGAAAATTCAAAAATTTTGGAGAATCTTTGAAATTGAATTCCGATTGGTTCCTTTTGTGATTCAAAATGAAAGCAATATATGTGAAATATATTACATATCAGCAGACCATATCTAAAAAAATGGGTGTTTGTAATTGAAACACCTTTTGGCATAAAGATAAATGACGATATAAAAATGAAAGGAAAGGGTACCTTTTAAACTTTTAAATTTGTTCAGTTTTTATATCCTTCACCATTAGTGGTAAGTGTATAGAAAAATGCTGAATCTACAATATATGGCGCATCTTTTGAAATACTTATACTTTTTAACCTTCCGTTACTCGCAACTGATCTGGTTGATATAGGCAAACATTTTTTTAAACACACTAAATTTTAATCTATTTTTTGATAAAATAATATTTTTACTGCAATTTTTTTGTATTAGTCTTTTAAATACATTGCATTTAATATTTTTTTATGTTTTCGAAATAAAAAGTGAAATGATTGCGACTAATAGCAAGAAATTTGGGTACCATACGAAGTTCGTATTACGAACTGAAGCTGAGAAAACTTGAAAGATGACATTTTATGTCTGAAATTCAGCTTGAACGAAAATAATTTTTGAATAGAATTTACTTGATATGAAAAATGGTTTCGTTACGATAACCACAAGCATAAGAGATCGTATGTGGAGTCTGGCCAACCAGCCAAATCGACACCATAGTCAAATATCCACAGCGCTGATATATTTCTAGTGGATCAAAAGGGTCCTAACTTACCCGACCATAACATGGAAGGTATACCAAACGCAATATATTCATTTGAAGCAAGAATTTTTCGAAAAACGCCCAGAATATGCGGCCAGACATGAAACCATAATACCATCATGACAACGCTCGGTCACATGTCGCAATACTTGTTAAAAACTATTTAGAAAGAAGTGGTTGTGAACCGAAGTGAGGCCGGTGAGGTAAAACTTCTGTAGGCCGCACAGTGGGAGAAAACCCTAATTTAGTGGAACTAAATTCGTATCTTCTAAACGCTAGGCCAAATTAATTTCATTTATATGGAAATATTGCAGGCAAGGAGGTAAGCTAATAAAGTAATGCAAAATGGGTACTGCTACTTCAGTAGAATGAGCGGTAGTGGCTGCTAAACTACACTACCTCGGAAGAAATTCTATACTATTTTCAATTGTAAGAAATTATTTTAATATATCTTTCAAAAAATTTAAATTATATAAGTAATTTTATTTATAGCAAGTAACTATCTATCGATTTTGGACATTTACCCTATTGCCGGCATAGGTCGAAATATTCATATAAAATTAAACTTTTTTAGTTTTATTAATAAGTTTATTTTTAAAAACGAATAACAATTATTAGATATGAAATGATTTTATTTCATTATTATAAATAATTTAGTTATAATTAAACAATGAAATAAAGAGTAATTAAGCTAACTAACACTTGTTACAATTTTGTGAATTTTTATTATGAGGTTTTTAAAATTTATTTAAATTAGTCGTCTTCAGAGTCTAATGAATCACTAGGAAGTAATGGATCCAACAAAAGTTGCCTAACATCTTTCGATAATGGTTCCACTTTTTTATAGCTTGCAGATGAAGTTCTGGACAATGTTGATATAACAAAGCGCTAAAACAAATATATTAATATTTACATAAAACTACAATTTACCTTATTTATGAAAAAACGGGATTTGGAAAATCCCGAAAACCCCGGGATTTAAAATTATAAAATCCCGGTCTTCGGGATTTAGGAAATCCCGAAAACCCCGGGATTTTCAGGAACGGGATTCCCCATTTGGCATCTCTACATAAAACGCTTTGCAAATGTTATATTTTTAATTTATATAAAGCACTACCATATTTAAAAAGACTCATAATTTTAAGTCAAATTTGGTATATGGGCATTTGTTTTTAGCAACTTGTAAGTAGTTAGAATTACATACATTTCATTTTTATATAATGTAATTATCAACAACACTTCTTATATACAATCTTAAAAAATAAGGAACAAATTTAGTACGAGATTTTACATCGTCCCAACGATAATAATTTCTTAAAAAAATTATATAAATTCACCTCGCACTTTTTCGCAGCTAAATTTTTCAGCATATGTAGTCTATAATATAGCCTTGATATTGGTAAAAAAATTAGGACTGCATCTCACAGCATTAGTAACTGGCAACCTTCCGAAAATTCAAAAAGTAAAAAAAAAAATTTCTATAAGAATATGGCCATTGGTTATCACAAATAGCGGAAAATATATTTTTATTTTTCTGATTTACCAAGCCTCATATTCCATCTACATAAAAAAAAGTAAAAATGCAACTTAAAGAAAACCTTGTACTATCCAGCTTAACAACAACTTTGAAACCAATTCTTCATAAAAAAAATTTCTGAAAAATTTTTTACATTTAAATAGTTGTCAAAACCAAACCACTGAAGTTGTTAATAAATGTTAAATATTTTTAAGTACAGCAACAACTATAGATTGAAACTACGTAACAATAAATCAAATATGCGAAAGTTTTTTATTTTTTATTTTGCGCCACTAAATTGTTGATTTCTCCCACAGTGGGCCGGTGAGGTAAAACTTCACAACCACTTCTTTCTAAATAGTTTTTAACAAGTATTGCGACATGTGCAGAACTTACCTCATCCGACTACTATTTGTTTTGATCGATGTAGAATGCTCTCTCTTGAAACAGAGTATCCGACTTCCTCGTGACTTGAGGAGAAATTGGAAATAAGAGAATTTTGTCTGCTCATTAAGCATCATCTTTGCGGAGAAAAACCATCACTCAAACCATTCAAAACGCAATCGGTTACAACTTTGCAAGGTGCTTGGCGTTGTCCAACCTTAATATGGACGAGGTTTTACGCCACTTCGTAACCATGGACGAAACGTTGATCTACAACAACATAGCAGAGGTCACATAGCAGTCAAGCTTTCCGCAAGATAGCTGTTGCGTTTGCTCACAATCCGGTGCACAAAAGAATACACACATGCGTAATTTCCATAGCATAAATCCATTAATGCTCCCTCTTCATACGGATTTTACCGGGTTTAGCCCCGACTGACTATTTCTTGTTTCCAAACCTGAAAATTTCTGAAAATTCGGAAAAAGGTTTGACCCCAACGATCACACTAGAAATACATATTTTGATGACCTTGACAAATCTTATTTTTTGTAAGGGATACAAAAATTGGATAAACGTTGGACAAAGTGCATAGAGCTCAAAGGAGACTTGAGCTTTTTTCCGGGCTATAGATATTAAATAATTCATAAATTCCATAAGACATCACATACAAATTGCCCATGGGTCCATTTTGCAAAAATTAAACAAATGAAGCTGATGGCAGATTTTGTTGGTTTAAGTTGCATTTGAAAGATAATTATATCCTGAAGGACTCTATTTAATTTAATACTTTTCAGTATTATTTGAAAAATGATAATTTAAGGAGTAGAACACTTCCTCATGTGCTTCCGAAAATTGCGTATGCATTTTTGAGAACAACAAATACTTGTTTGAAATTATGTTATGTTGTCTAAATACGACATATTTGTCCTTCAAATACACTTTAAATTTAAAAATTGCAGAATATGGTCAAAATCGGAAAATGCTATGTTAAAACACACACAATTGAGTTTGTGTCATTAGACAAAAATTATAATTTTAGTAAAATTTTCCAAAATTTGTTTTGATTTTGTGTCAAAATTGTTGGTAATAAGCACAAGCATGTATTATTTGACAATCCACAAGTGTTTCAATAGCCTTCATAGCATCCGCGACCTTCTGGTGTATATTGTCTGAGATGTTATTATAAAGCTACCAAATTATTACTGAAAAGTAACATTTACATAATTGTTTTAACATTTATGTTGTTACTAACTAACCTGACAGACGTTATACTGTCCAAATTAAAAAAAATGCTTGTGTAAGATTTGTGAATTTGTGAGAAGCGGTTTGAAATGGGTAAAAATACACAGAAAAAAGTTTCAACATAAATAGTATGATTTGATTTCATTGATTTCAATTCATAACATTTATAAATAATTTCTTAAATTAAGATTTTTTTCATATTTTATGTTTTCAAAATAAATCTAGAAGGCTTGAAAAATATAATTTCATTTTCATTTATATTTTTTTGTTTTTGAAAAATGTTTGAAATTTTTCTTGGAAAATATTTTATTTATTTTTATGATTTTCAGCCACAAAATGAGCAAATATGCGCGAAATTGATTAAATTTTTTTTAAGGGGATGATATGCTTAATGTTTATGGATATTTTATTATGTTCAATGATATTTTTAAGTTTCAGATATTGTTGATTCATCTTAAAATATTGGCCAATATATGGCTACTAAACAAATATTTTTTACATTAATTCATTAGATAATCCAATTATAATGCAATTTATTATAAAATATTATTAAATTTATGAAAAAAAAAGCAAAAATTTCCGTCATGAACAATTTTATAATATTTATGAACATGTTATTAAACTGAATGAAAAAAGTTTGGGAAAAAAAGTCAAGTTCGATTAATAATAAGGGTCCTCATGTAAACGCTTAAAAGCCTCGCAAACTGTGCAATCTGTGCATTTTTACACTCTCGCAAATGAAATGTCAAAAAATGTATGGACATTCGTTTGCACAACTCCGATAAGTTTGCGCGACAATTTAGACTCGCAAACTTGAATTTATTGTGCATTTGATGAATCAGCTGCTTTTGTTTACTTTTATTTATAAGAAATAAAAATCAAATAAAATATAAAAATGTTGTGCATGTGAAAATTGTGTAACTTTGGAACAGAATGATTGTATTAAATGGCATTGTGTATGAAAACATTAACCAACAGCTAGAACATAAACAAAGTCCTCCAAACTATGTATACCACCGTTTGTTCCAAAGATTTAACTTTCATTCAACATTTTAAAATTAAAATTTGTACAATTTGAAAAAAAATTATTAAAGCTTTTGTTGAATTTATGTATTTTTATTTGACAAATATAAATTTTCTTATAAACTTGCACAAAATTGAAAAGGTGGGTTCATGAAACATGTCGCGCAAATTTGCCCATTTGCACAAATGGGAAACTTAAGCGTTTAAATGAGTACCCTTAATATTTATTACAAAATTCATTCCAATTATGAATTTCTTTTTTCTGTGTAGTTAAAAATAAAAAAAAAACGTATTGTTGAATGATAATTTTTATTCATATAGGACATAGAATAAAATATACATAGAAGCGCTACTGAGAGAAAAAGAACCTAAGTTTGTTGTCAAAAACCTTACAACAACAGAATACATGTAAATCAATGTACATATTTTCAGTTTTTATATAAGTAATCGAATTTTGGTCTGAAAAATGAGTGATCACAGATCGAGCTCCTTTTCTTGATTAAAAGCTTATTGGCCAAGTTATTAGCGAATTTAGATATTTTGAGTTTTTATATAAAAAATCTATTTTTGGTCAGAAATGTGAGCGATCACAGGTCGAGCTCCTTTTCTTGATTAAAGGCTTATTGGCCAAGTTACTAACGATTTTAGATATTGTGAGTTTTTATATAGAAAATCGATTTTTGGTCAGAAATATGAGTGATCACAGATCGAGCTCCTTTTCTTGACTAAACGCTTATTGGCCAAGTTATTAGCGAATTTAGACATTTTTAATTTTTATATAAAAAAATCGATTTTTGGCCAGAAATGTGAGTGATCACAGATCGATGTATTTGGAAGATGTGTTTAATAAGTCGGCGTATTAGTGGACGTGGACAATTTTTATTTCTGTAAAAACTTTTGCGGGCTTTGCGAACATTAAAAAAAAAATTAGTTAAATCGGCCCAGGCGTCCTGAGATTTTAGATATTTTCCAATTTTAGATAAATCGAAAAAAGTGGGCGTGGTCAGTTTTTCATTCCGTAAAAACCTAAGTTGGACTACGACCAACATTATAAAAAACAATTGTCTAAATCGGTCCGGCCATTCTTTACTGATGCAATTACCAACAGATGACATTTGATTTTTATTTATATACGGTCTAATTCATAATAAAATCTTATTATAGATTTAAAGCACAAATTTGTTAACAAACACGTTTGCTTTATAAACCTTTAATAAAAGTATTCTATTCATAAACGTTTGATAAAGGCACATTAACTAATGTACGGTTTTTTCTAAGCTGGCAATGCTTATCAGTTATTTCCCCTTTTTCGTTGTTAGTGTTGCTTGTCATTAGGATAAAATATTCGTTAATTCTCTTTTTTTCATTGTTTGTTTTTAGTAATAATACATTTTTGAAGATAAAAAATAATTTTTAGAGAAAAAAATCTATATTTTATTAAAATGTATTAATATACAAACGTTTTTATATACATATTTTATTACAATTATTATTATACCCTTCACCATGAGTGGCAAGGGTATATATAAGTTTGTCATTCCGTTTGTAATTTCCACATTTTTCATTTCCGACCCCATAAAGTATATATATTCTGGATCGTTATAGATAGCGGAATCGATATAGCCATGTCCGTCTGTCCGTCTGTGTGTTGAAATCAACTTTCCGAAGCCCCCAAATAACATACATACATGATTCATATATCAATATCTCCGGAATTCTTCCGGCTCGGTTGCTATTTAAAATCGAGAAAATCGGTCCACAAATGGCTGAGATATAAGGAAACCCAGGACAACCTCGACTTTTTACCTATTTTTGACCTATATCTGGATTACTAAGTCATTGATATAGACAATATGGATATCTAATGATAGATATTTCAAAGACCTTTGCATCGACGTATATGAGACCATAGTAAGTTGGACCTGGGCTGAGATATAACCATAAAACCAAAACACAATGTAATTTGTTATTGTTTTCAATGATGTCATGCAAATATATGTATAATAACAAACAAAGCTTTATTTGTATGTATATATGTATGTGTTTTTTTGTCAATCTTCAGCAATGCGAATTTATATACCAGGTGGTGTCGATTCTACAATAAGTACAACATTTACAAAAACCACTTGCAATTTGTTTTTGTGTATGTGGTTTAAGCTGTCAAAGTTTACCTGTTGTTTTTGTTACTTTTACGTTTGTTGTAGCATTCGCCGCAATAATCATAGGATAATTGACAGCTCAAACATCAAAACAACTTTATCAACACCACCTGGTATATAAATTCGCCTTGAGAGAGAGCTTTTTATAATGTGTTCTCAAAAGAGCAACTCTCTCACGCGTACACAGAACCAGTGTTGCTATATATTTTTTGAAGAAAACATTTTATTTCTAAGTACATACTAAAATTACAAAACCCAATTCGTACATATATGTAATCAAACTGAGATAATTTATGTGAATTTAGTGCTGGAGACACTTTCAATATATTCAAATCAATCTCCCCATTTAGTGAATGATAGTCCCCAACATTTTGAAATCATCGGTTCAACTTATTGATATCAATTTTCCAAAAAAAACTTTTTTTTAAAAATAAAACTTTTTGCGTCTCAAAAACCTTGCTAAAAAGGGAAAACTTGATATTTGGTAACACTGCACAGAACACATATTGTACAAAAACAACAACCACGTTGTTTGAGCACGTTGCTTTTGCGCTTATTTAATTTTTGTTGTTGTATGTTGCTATTGTCAACAAATAATTGAGCAACGCAACCACTCCCAGCAAGGCGAATCTATAGAAGGTGACGACAGAACTACAACATGTACAAAAACAACAGGTACTTTGTTTTTGTTAAAAGATAGTCGAACTGTCAAAGTTGCCTGTTGTTGTTTTTGCTTTTGGGTTTGTTGTATTTTTCTCCACAACAATCACAAGTGAATTGACAGTTCACATGTCTAAACAATTCGCCTTGACTCCCATATTGTTATTCTATTTTTTTAGCCGTTTTTAAACATGAAAGTAAATAACAAACATTTCAGAAAAAGCTTTTTGTTCGATTGTTGTGTTTAATTCTTTTAATACCCTTCATCATATGTAGTAAGTTTGTCATTCCGTTTGCAATTTCTATAAAATTTTATGAAATTTCAACAGATTATGTAAACGATTCTATATTGGATTTGCTGTTACGGTTCCATATGTGTTCTCCTTTTTTAAGATTTACTTTTTATCTTATATACAGGGATGGAAAATTATATTTTTGTTCCGTATTAAAATACTATTAAAAAATTACTTTCTTCATCACCAGAGTACTTAAAATTTTAATATTACTGTAGCTTTATGCTGTAAACAGTCGTCTGTTATCACAAAATTGTCTATAGAAAGTGCTGTTGAATACGAGATTTTCTATAGGAAATGCTTTATAATAGACAAGATTTTTAAAGAAAATGCTGTTTTTCATACGATTTTCTATTGAAAATACTGTTATACACAACATGTCCAAAAAATATAGTTATAGACAAGATTTTCTATAGAAAATTATTTTATTTTCTATAGAAAAATGTTACACTCAAGATTTTCAACAGAAAATATAGTTATACTTAAGATTTTCTACAGCAAATATTGTTACACACATGATTGTTTATAGAAAATATTGTTCTACGCAAGATTTTCTATAGAAAATATTGTTCTACACAAGATTTTCTATAGAAAATATTGTTCTACGCAAGATTTTCTATAGAAAATATTGCTCTACGCAAGATTTTCTATAGAAAATATTGTTCTACACAAGATTTTCTATAGAAAATATTGTTCTACGCAAGATTTTCTATAGAAAATATTGCTCTACGCAAGATTTTCTATAGAAAATATTGTTCTACGCAAGATTTTCTATAGAAAATATTGTTCTACACAAGATTTTCTATAGAAAATATTGTTCTATACAAGAAAATATTGTTCTATACAAGATTTTCTATAGAAAATATTGTTCTACACAAGATTTTCTATAGAAAATATTGTTCTACACAAGATTTTCTATAGAAAATATTGTTCTACACAAGATTTTCTATAGAAAATATTGTTCTACACAAGATTTTCTATAGAAAATATTGTTCTACACAAGATTTTCTATAGAAAATATTGTTCTACACAAGATTTTCTATAGAAAATATTGTTCTACACAAGATTTTCTATAGAAAATATTGTTCTACACAAGATTTTCTATAGAAAATATTGTTCTACACAAGATTTTCTATAGAAAATGTTGTCCTACACAAGATTTTCTATAGAAAATGTTGTCCTACACAAGATTTTCTATAGAAAATGTTGTCCTACACAAGATTTTCTATAGAAAATGTTGTCCTACACAAGATTTTCTATAGAAAATGTTGTCCTACACAAGATTTTCTATAGAAAATGTTGTCCTACACAAGATTTTCTATAGAAAATGTTGTCCTACACAGGATTTTCTATAGAAAATGTTGTCCTACACAGGATTTTCTATAGAAAATGTTGTCCTACACAGGATTTTCTATAGAAAATGTTGTCCTACACAGGATTTTCTATAGAAAATGTTGTCCTACACAAGATTTTCGATAGAAAATGTTTCTATAGAAAAAATCGTCATACACAAGATTTTCTATAGAAAATATTGTTATACTCAAGATTTTCTACAAAAAATATTTTCTATAAAAAATATTGTTCTACACAAGATTTTCTATAGAAAATATTGTTCTACACAAGATTTTCTATAGAAAATATTGTTCTACATAAGATTTTCTATAGAAAATATTGTTCTACATAAGATTTTCTATAGAAAATATTGTTCTACACAAGATTTTCTGTAGAAAATATTGTTCTACATAAGATTTTCTATAGAAAATATTGTTCTACACAAGATTTTCTATAGAAAATATTGTTCTACACAAGATTTTCTATAGAAAATATTGTTCTACACAAGATTTTCTATAGAAAATATTGTTCTACACAAGATTTTCTATAGAAAATATTGTTCTACACAAGATTTTCTATAGAAAATATTGTTCTATACAAGATTTTCTATAGAAAATATTGTTCTATACAAGATTTTCTATAGAAAATATCGTCATACACAAGATTTTCTATAGAAAATATTGTTGTACTCAAGATTTTCTATAGCAAATATTGTTGTACTCAAGATTTTCTATAGCAAATATTGTTATACTCAACATTTTCTACAGAAAATATTTTCTATAGAAAATATTGTTCTACACAAGATTTTCTATAGAAATATTGTTCTACACAAAAAAATTTTGTTCTACACAAGATTTTCTATAGAAAATGTTGTTCTACACAAGAATGTTGTTATAGACAAGATTTTCTACAGAAAATATTGTTATACTCAAGATTTTCTACAGAAAATGTTGTTATACTCAAGATTTTCTACAGAAAATGTTGTTATACTCAAGATTTTTTACAGAAAATGTTGTTCTACAGAAGATTTTCTACAGAAAATGTTGTTCTACACAAGATTTTCTACAGAAAATTTTGTTCTACACAAGATTTTGACCTATATCTGTATTATGGATATCTAATGATAGATATTTCAAAGACCTTTGCAACGACGTATATCAGACCATAGTAAGTTGGATCTACAATGGGTCAAAAATCGAAAAAATATTTTTTAAACCAAATTTTTTTTTCACTAAATTTAAAAAAAAAATTAAAAAACAATTTCGAAAAAAAAATTCCAAAAAATTGGAAAAATAAAATTGTATTTGTGTTTATCTGAAAATATTTAAAATTTTTATTTTAAAGTATAATTTGGTGAAGGGTATTTAAGATTCGGAACAGCCGAATATAGCTCTCTTACTTGTTAAAAGTATTCGAATGACGAATATTCTGTGATAAAATAAACATCACTATTTTATAATTTGTTTTATTAATTTATTTTGTTAAATTTTAACAAAATTTTATGAATTTCTATGTGGAAACACGTAGTTTTAATTCTGTAGTGGGTATATTAGATTGTGTGGATTGTATAGGTTAAAAGAAAATGACAAAAATGGCAATCAAACTCACTTGCAAACCTCATGTAGCTCACTGCCGGAGAATTATGAAACAAAATCATATATTATTAAAGTGGGATTTATTCCCCGGTGGAGTTAAAATTATGTTTAGACATTGCAATGCTATTGTCTATTTCAAGATAAAATGGAAAAAGAATACTTAAAGTAGGTTTAAAGTAGTGTCGAACCTACAATAAATATTTCAAATTTGTGAATGGTTTATAACAGACTTATAACACTATTAAACATTTATGAATACTGTTTTTCGATTTTTTTCTTATTAACGACTTATAAACTAAACGACTTTTAAGTTATTATGAATTAGACCGATAGATTGTGAACAGATTGTAAAATATTTCTTATAAATGCATATGTACATGTTTTTTAAAAAGTGACTGATTTTTATTGACAACCATAAATTATTAAAAATTACATACCTTAAAGAACGTGATTAGCTATATAGGAAATTGTCCTGTGTCTTAAATGTCAACTAAGTTTTAATTGCAATCTTAGTTCAAACTGGTAGTCCCAGTTTTACTTCGTTACCAACATTTTTTCAAATACACCTAACTAAATCAGACATACATGTGTACATTGAAACGTATTCATAACTTTGCCTTGTTTAGAAGAGAAACTTTAAATATGGGCATCACATCAAAATTATTATGCGAATGTTGTGTAATTTTATACCATTTTAACGATATCACGTACGTTCGTTAACTAATTCTAACTACAGCTAAATGTTGAACTTCCTACATTCTCTCTCTCACATATTTGTAGCCATCATTATGTTGCTGCTGCCACTGCCACCTAAGTCTTGTAAAACAGACACCAGTGAAAACTGGGTAGTGGTTCCAACTGCTAACGAAGATATACACAGCCACCCAATAATTTAAATTCCTGGAATTATGCTGTGCTTAAAGCATAATGTAATCAACAGTAAAACCAACAACATCTATGGAAAAATGTAACCAAAATAAAAATCCAAACTAAACGGAAGTTGTGTAGAGGTTCTTTAACAACAGCAAATGTAGTAGTAGTAGTAGCAGTAGTAAAGTTTTAGTTGGTGCCAGGAACAGTTAAGGTGAGCATACTGCTACTGCTATGAGTATTTAATAAGCTTTTTTATTAAGCAAAATGGAAAAAAAACTTCCTTTTCATACTCATATGATGACAATCACGTCTTTTGAAATTGTTAGCTGTTGTTGGTGGTGGCAGTGCTGCTGATATTTTTAGTAGGGAACTGAAAGTAGTCAAAACAATTTCTGGTTCGTTAAACGACAGTAATTAAACTGTAAAACCCTCCACAAACATATGTACTAGGGAGGCAATGAAAAAGCAATTTTAATTTGTTCAACATATTTGGTCAAATTATTTTGCCAGTTTATATATAGGGTATTTCAAGAGTTCAACAGAGTCCTTTCACTGCTTCAATATTTATGGTATTCAATTTTCTTGCTTTTGGATGAATCCATCTGCTAGAAAATTTGGGAGCTGCTTGAGTAGCTTCCAATGATTTTGCAAGCTCTTGTTTAGTTTTACAACAATCTTCATGGAGTAATGCCAGAAATTCTTGGTCTTCAAACTTTTTTGGCTGGCCTAGCCGATCATTGTCCTCCAATCTCTCTTAAAACCAAGGAAACTTTTTTCAAATTAAATAAAAATTCGACATTTTCGCTGCAAAAAAAAATTTAACATTGAACTCATTGCGGCAGGGCTCACATTTTCATGATCTGATTTTTAGACTAAGTTGTACAAAAGTCCATCCAAATATCGTTCGAATTGAAAACCATTAGTTTGCAATATTTCTCAGTGCCACCCTAATATGCACCTTTAGACTAGCATCCACATATACTCACACCTACATAGCTTCTCATTCAAACATGGTCTTACATCTAAAACAGGTCTGCCTAAAACTATGCTAAGCTATTAAAAACTAAAACATAAAACAACATGTTCTGAATAAAACCAAACAAAAAATTACAACGAACGCTAGAAAAAAAAACAACAATGAAGAATAGAACATAGTGAGAATTCCAAACTGGCAATGAATAACTTGTTTAAATATTTGTTTAAGCAATAAAAATGTTAATAGACTTAAAAACGCAAATTGTTCTTTGAAAAATAAAAAAAAAAACAAACATAATAACGTAACGATTCATATATTTCCACAGCGAGGGGCAGATTAATATAAATTTCCTTTTGCCTTAAAAAATTTGTTCTTTATAAAACTCAGTTTTACAGAGGTTCCATTTCACTGAGCCCCACTGTTAATACACATTCATCTGTAAGGTATGCATACACTCTCAACCATACTCCCGCACAAATAAGGCTTTTTATGGCACGCAAGCAAAAAAGTACAACAATATTTAAAAAAGGAAACGCAAAAAAACTAAATATAAAGAAATTTTATTAGATTTTATTTTTTTAATCCACCTAAAAGTAGGCAATAAAAACATTATATATTTCCTTTCAACGTAGAACAGTTTGTTTTTTTTATTTTCCACTGGTTAATTTGTTGTTTTGTTTTTTAGTTGCTGTTGTCGCTATTTTAAGTTGTCGTCATTGTTGTTGTTGTTGTGTGTGACATGAAGAGCAAATGGGCGAGCTAGCGAGCGAGCTAGTGAGTCAGTGAGCAAGCAAGCAAGCGAGTTGACGTGTTATGCGTTATAAATGTCATCGTCTAGTGGGTCAACTCATTAATTAATCATGATAATCAAATGCCATAAATCAGTAGGAAATAATTTAACTACAACTAAAAGAACACCTCAAGGGGGTAAACGAAAACGCCTCAAACTAAACAGCAATTTAATTAGAGAACAAGCAAATATAATAAAATTAATTTTTGTAGATACAAAATAAAGTGTAATAATGAAGTGCTTATGGTGATTTCTTTGTTCGCAATTTCTCTTTTTTTAATATGATACTTGTATATGTTCATTAGAATGGATCACGAAGAAATAGTGTATGGGATTTCAGTTTGAAAAGGTTTGTGCTTGACCTAATCGTTTACAATCTGAACAAGCAGTGATCACCGCTACTAAATTTCGCAACTGAGTACGCGAAAACAATTATATTCTGGCTATATCACACTAGAGAAGATTCGTGGAAGAGGAGCATGGACAACGAAACCTCACGTGGCCTCAAATCCGACATATGGCACAAGATAGAAATCGCTGGAGAGCCTTCGTGAACATGTTCCCCTAATATATGAATAAATAATGTCCTAATCGCTATTGTATTGTGGAACTAAACTTAATATATTTTCCTGTGTGCTCAATGTAAATAGTTTCCTTTTACGATTGTATCGCTAGAAGCTCGTTCTCTGGAGTAGCATACCCCATCTTTGCTGACTAAATGTATGGTAATCTTGCTTGGTAGAGTGGTCTTCTACAAGTCGCTTATCGTAAATCAGACGATGGCCAGTACGCATATAGAGTTGTGCGATCCTCTGGCCAATTGACAAAACGGGGATTAGTTAAAATCTGAGGG
This sequence comes from Calliphora vicina, assembly GCF_958450345.1. Taxonomy (NCBI): domain Eukaryota; kingdom Metazoa; phylum Arthropoda; class Insecta; order Diptera; family Calliphoridae; genus Calliphora; species Calliphora vicina. The sequence continues at coordinate 81,891,519 of NC_088784.1, forward strand.
TGAATAATTTCCCTTTTTTCAGAAAAGCTCTTTTTATTATGGTATCAATCGTCGAGGCGATGCTCAAGCGAATCAATAGAATTGGTAGCCTATTCGCACCTTTGCCCTCTTCTTTACGAGAACCTTCAAAATATACTTTGAAGTAAAAAGATCACATGTATGTTTCAAAAGGCCGAGCGCTTGAAAGCTTCTTTCGATACTGTTTAGTTTCATGTCCAAGACAACAAGAGCTTCTGATTCCACAATATTTACAAAACCCATAAAGATAACTGAAGCACCATGATCTGCCGCATGTTTTTTATGACAACATACAACATTGAGTCTTGTTAGCAAGATGATAATTGAGCGAATCATAAATCTTTTGTCACATTCCTACAATTTCCGACAGGTCACGCCTGAAATTGAATGAACATGAATGGCAAAAGTTGCTTTCTTAAGCAACTTTTGCCATTCATGTTCCATAAAGATAACTGAAGCACCATGATCTGCCGCATGTTTTTTATGACAACATACAACATTGAGTCTTGTTAGCAAGATGATAATTGAGCGAATCATAAATCTTTTGTCACATTCCTACAATTTCCGACAGGTCACGCCTGAAATTGAATGAACATGAATGGCAAAAGTTGCTTTCTTAAGCAAAAGAATAACTAGGGTTGATAGAATGTTCGACGAAAAATGTCGTTTAGAAAAATACGTGAAAGAGTGGGAGAAAGAAAGGAGCTTTGCGATACTGAGTTAATTTTGGACTCATTTATGAGATTTCATCTACAGAGAAGTTGTTATAGACACCTATAGAACCACACGGACTGTAAGGAAACAAAGTCTCCCGTGGATCATCCCCTACCAAGTCACACTGGATGAATTATTGGTCATTTTCACCTAGGACTCTCTAGGTTGAGTGTGTGCAGAATTCTGCTTAGAATCCACTCTTTTCAAGGGAGATAATTGAAATAAAACATTTTACTTCCTCGTGAACTTACACAAAGTTTACCCAAGCTGCACCAAGCAGAAAGTAACCTTAGATCTGAGGCCACTCTTTCCGAACTAGTAGGTAATGAGACATTATCCGCTTAACGAATAGCCATAGAATAAAATTCGCATGATTCTACAAAAGTAGAGATAATTGAAATGGGTTCAGTGCCGAACCAACTTGATGCACCTATAAATGAATCCATCTGACGTCCACAGTAGATATATCCGCTAGGCCGTGCAAAAAAGGACTACCTATTGTCGCAGTCCGAGCCCCCCATAGAACAAGCTAAATGCAGAGGAGATGTGCCTCCTCTTTCATCATGGAAACTACTACAGAAGTCGTGGTATGGAGTGTTCAGTCTCCTAGCATCTCTCAAACAGCGCCCAGTGAGCACGGATATCAAAACTCGGCTCATGATAGCCCCGTGAGGAATATTGAACTATGATGGTCAAAAATGAGCCATGATAGCCTCGACATCGAGCAATTTGTCAGATTAGAACATCTGACTATGATGGCTGAGCAGACTCAAATAATTTACGCTGTATGAGTGATTTACAGCAAGATGGCGGTAAACCGACCAAAACATCGATCTCATCAGCTTATAGACGTGAGCTTTTATTGACCAGTTAATCCGCAATAGCATTACCAAGTACACTAGAGCGACCCGGCATCCATAATAACTCCAGGTTAGAATGTCTTGCCATCACGTTAAAGGATACCCGACATTCATTTCTGGATGTCGAGTAGACACTAAATAAGGATTTGATAGCAGGCTTATTGTACACATTGGGATATTCACACCAAATAACCTATAGTACTTCATTTTGATCGCTGAAATCTCAGCTAGAATTACACTAAATCTCAGCTACTGAAACACTACCGCTTCTGAAAACGGGGAATATAGAAGCCACCACCCACCTCAATCCCTGACTTGGAGCCATCTGTAGAGATGACAAATGTGTCCCTAGGTAGCTCGCCCACCAACGATACATAGAATCGTCTGTCAATAAAAGGTAAGGGAGTGCAGAAGTCAATGTTCACAGGGAGATAATATACACTTCCCAAAATAGACGCATGGCCGGTACAACCAGACCTCCATGCTACTACAGTATTTAGCCTAACCGCCGAATTTATGGCCAATTGTTTGGGCATGAGATCAGCCTGTAGCCAGTGCAGCATAACGAATATATCACGAGACAAAGAGCTGCGTTGCACACCCATAATCATTAGGGCAGAGATTCGCAGGAGTCTCTCGATCATCACACAGTAGGTGGATTTACTTAGAGCCTTGTACCATACTAGTGCTCCAGACATTAGTATGGGCTTAACCGCCATGTGAAAAAGCCATTTCGGATTCCTAGGGCTTGTTCTCCAGGTCTTCCCAATGACCATTCTGCAGGCATAAATAACGATAGCCGCATCGGACGCTCTCGCTTGGATATTCGGGCTGAAGGATAGCTTGGAATTTAGAATGATTCCTAGATACTTCGAACGAAGGAACGAATGGATTTTATACCTTCCTAAAAAAAGCACAAGCTCCATTATTTTTATGTTTAATCGAATTCCATTTGCGTATACGGATTTTAATTTGAATAGGTTGTTGACCAGTTTCTGACCAGATACAATAGATTTTTTTAATCCAGAATATGTGTAAAATCATTCTCCGGACCATAGATTAGAGTTGTATTCCATTTTGGATCTGATATAAGTGGTGTAAGTAGTAAGGAGATCAGATGAGGTGAATTATTTCGTACGCTGTTTACGAAAATCAAGGCATAATGCTTCTTAAGAAACTTGAAAAATTAATTTTGTTCAGCGAACATCGCACGGTGTGAACAGAAGAAGCTATATGATCTGTCGTGTGTTTGTATGTTAACATACAACTTTGTACCACAACCCCATTAAGAGTTGTTACAAGATCTTGGTTAAGCTTAGCATTCATGGTTTGCTTCATCTCACCTCAAATTCCGATAGGCTCGTTCTATAAATGAATGAATATGAATGGCAACTGTTGCTGTCATCTGCAAAAGAATAAATAGGGTTGGAATTTTGACGTAGAAGGTTGTTAAGAAAGAGAGTAAGCGAATAGGGTAGGAGAAAGTTACAACTAATTTAAATTCTTCAGAATTTTCTCTGACGATAGTTAACAATAATGAGTCATGGATTTTAATAAATTGATATAGTTTCAAACCGACTTGACTAACTAATTTTGAAATTCATTCCCTCCTTCTCTTTTCCAGCATTACCATTAAAATGTTTTCTTAGCTCTTCTTTATTTACAGAATACAAAAATAAATTAAATAAAAAAGTACACTTGTTCATTATTATTACATTTTTTTTCAATTTACCATCATTTAATTTGTGTTTATTTTATGCGTTTCCGCAAAATGAAGAAAATAAACAAAATTGTAAAATAAAAAATAAATAAAATTACAAAAATAGTACAAAAAAAAAAACTGAAAAAGCAAATAAAATTACTTGTTTAAGTAATACAATTTGCGTTTTTAGTGGGCTCACTAAAGCGATTTTTTCCGTTTACTTGGTTCTTATTTATATTTTTTTTTATCGTATAAGGACACTCATTCGAATACATATTTATTTATTCTAGCAGTCATTCGTTTCATATTGTGGTGGTTTAATTGTGCTTAAGTAAATACATTTTAAATTAAATGTTGTTATTTTCTTTATTTTTTTTTGTTATTACGGCGGTTACTTTATTGTAGACACTTAATAAATGTGAGGGTGATTTCATTTGGCCACTTGAAAAATTCTATTAAAGTTTTGTATTTTTATATCTTTTACTGTTGTTACAACTGAAGACAATTTATTAAGGGTACTTGAATTGAAGGTTTGAGATTGTAGGAAATGAAAACATTTGTACTCATTTCTTTTTTGTTGTGGCCAGAAGTATGGCAGTGATTAAGATAATAATAAAAACCAATTTTAAATGGTTACAAAAATAATTGACTAGGCCGGTAATTAAAGACCATGAGATGTGCTTAAAAGTCGGGTGGTAAGTTCCTTTATTTGTGACCTCGCAAGCAAGAATATTATATTTAATAGTGCTAAATTATATCGCTCATTTGCGACAGTTTAAAAATTCAAGAGAAGTCATGCTTTGTTGGTCTCCTGAAGGATGGATACAATAATGTACACCAGTATGATGCTTTTAAAATCCTTTTCGATCAATTCTCAGAATAAGATTTTCTATAGAAACTCGAAATTTTATTATGAAGACAAATTTTTAGATAAAGTAAAGCCCATACTAATGGCAAAGGCCATACTAATGTACTAGTAGCACTAATATGATGGACGTCTCTAGGTAAATCCACCTACTGTAGGATGATTGAGAGAATCCTGCGAATCGCTGCACTAATGATTCGTCTCTGTTCGTTATGATGAACTGGCTACCAGCTAATTTCATGGCCAAACAACTGGCCATAAATTCGGTGGTTTGGCTAAGTACTGTTGGAACATGGAGGTCTGGTTGTAACGTCCATGCGTCTATTTTGGGAAGTGTATCTTATATTATTACCTGACGGAGCCATAGATTTCCTATGTGGGATTCCGTTATACAAATGCAAGCTACAAATTAGTAACTTCTACTATGAGCTCGCTCAGACAAGATGGGGTTGTGACCCCACTTGTACTATAACCAGAACGATATGGCCCCGACTGAATCGGGGACGAACAACATATCTTCATGGCTTTACATGCTCACAATTAAGTGGTGTAGTGGCAGTCATAACCGGACACTGCACCTTTGGTAACCACGCTAGGAGACTTGGCTTGCCTTACCACGACTTCTGCAGAAGTGGTCAAAACGAGGAGTATGAAACTATTTTTCATCTTCTTTGTCACTGTCCTTCATTAGGAGATCCATGCCTAAGGTTTCTGGGACATCGTTCCCTAAATAGTCGTTCTAAGCTCTCGAATATGAGGCTTGATGGCCTTTATAAGGAGTAGTAATTGGTTAAAAAGACCAGGCATGGGGATCTCTTTAGAGTAACCTAATTAACCGCCGACTCATTGGCACGCAACTTTTAAAAATCTCCTCCCTCTCTCTTTCCTCTGACATCTCCTTCTTAACTTTTTCAATCTTCTCTTCTCTCTTTTCACTTCTTTCAGTCCCTCTTTTTCTGTTTTTTTTTTCTACTTTTAGGTAACACAAAGGTACCATTGCTTGGACCCACGTGAGCTGCTCTTCTTTTCTTCATTTCATGGCTGCCTGGAAACCTAACCTATATTATCTTCCTGTTAACATTGACTACTACACTCCCTTACCCTTTCGTGGGGGAGTTACCTTCTTCTAGGAACACTTTTTTCATCTATACAGATGGCACCAAGTCTGCGGTTCAGGTGGTGGTGGCTTCTACATTTCCCATTTTCAGAAAGGGGCGTGCTTCAGGCTACATGATCAATGGAATGTAATCCAAGCTGAGATTTCAGAAGGGCGAAGTACTATAGATTATTTGATGTGAATATCCGAATTTACACTGACAGTAAGCCTACTATTAAATCCTAATCTGGTGTCTACTCGACATACAGATTGCTACAAGAATTTCGGGTGTCTCTTAAAGACATGACGAGACATTCTATCCTGGAGTTATTCTGGGTGCCAGGTCACTCTGGTGTACTTGGCAATGCTGGTCTGAAAAAGCTCACATCATACAGCTTAAATTATTTGAGTTTCCTCAGTTCAGAGGGTCTAATCCGACAAACTAATCGATATCGAGGCTCACATGGCCCGTCTTTGACATTCATAGTTAAATTTTACTTACGGGGCTATCACGGGCTAGACTGTGAGCTCTGATATCAGTGCTTACTGGTCACTGCTCGATTGGTGCGCATGCGAGGAGACTGAACGCTCCATACAAAAACTTCTGTAGAAGACGAGAATGAAACGATTGAACATCTCCTCTGTCTCTGCAATGCTCTATCGGGGGTCTACCGGATCTATCTTGTGTGGATGTCAGGAAAATGGACTCGTTCATTCGTGCGTCAGGTTGGTTCGGCACTGAACCCATTTCTGACTTGTGAGGGACCTCTTGTGGACCTGAGCATGATCTTTAGAGGGACCAATTCATGAACCCAAGTAAGCTGCTTAATACGCTAACCTAACCTAGATCGATAGATATTTTAATCAATGGGTTGATATCGTTTACCTTTAAATTATTTAAGATTTACCCATTATACATACCTTTAAATTTAGTGATATATTTTCTTAAAATCTTTATCATTACCAGTATATTTATGTAAGTAAAAGTTTGGTTTTTTTTGTAGATATTTTAAACGGATACGGATGTTGTTTAATTTCCTAAAATCATAAATTCCTTTTTTGTCGATTACCAGCTCCACCAACAACAATGCAGTTTCCATAAGTATTTCCAAAAAAAACACCAAACAAAACAAACCCAAACAACACTCCTGCTACAACAACTACACCCATACATCGTGTTTTTTTTTGTGAGTATATTTTGTATATTTGCCTTGATTTTAGCTAAAGGAATATAATTTTCCACCAGGGGTACTGGCAACTTCCGAAAATCATAAACAACAATGACATTTTATTTCGTTGGTTCGTTTGTTCATGCAGTAATACGCACTTATTTGGTTGTTACTACTGCCGGTTTAAAAAAGACTCATCCACGCATACAAACGCCCTCTTCCATACACATACTTACTTACATTTGTATATAAGTACATACATACATACTTATGTAGATATACATGGAATTGTACGTGTTTTTATAAAACTCAACAAGATTTGTTTGGTTTTTTTTTTGCTTCTCTTTATGTTTGTTGTCTCTGTTAGAGTATCTGTTTTTGAAGCAAAATTCAAATTCCCGGAAAACATTTCACAAACACTTCTTTTTGTGGGCAGTGCGTCCTACTTCACGGGATTGTTGGTGTTGACCAACAACAAAAAAAAAACAGGGAACCCAATATATAATCATTTTCGATCAGGGTCGACCCAAAATCATGCTCTTCTATATGCATAATATCATTAGGTAATTGATTTAATGAAAAGATATAAAAAATCATTTTTTTTGTTGCTTTTTTTGAAATTTGAGAGAAATAGATACTTTTTAAGCGAACTCCAACTTTAACCATTTATTTTTATGTATCTTGGGAACTATTAGAGATATTGTTACGAAATTCACACGGTTTGAGCTGATGTGTTTTCGAGTTAATTTACGTTTGTTCAGCTTCCTACCGCAAATGCGGGCAAGTACGTAGCCCCTCAAAGTTGGTCACCTCGGGTCTCAATTTTTTTTTAAAAAAATCGCCAAAAATCCATTTATAATCCGAATGAGTTATTAGCTGAAGAGATATTCAGGTTTATTGATGTATTTTTTTTAATCTTGATCGATCTTTTTATGGTTTTTTTAGATGTGGCGGGCCTAAGGAGGGTCGAAATTTATTTATATAAATATCAGCTATTTTGGCGATAAAATTCTAAATAAAATTAAAACAACTTGCTAACAGTTATCTCTTCCTTATAAAATGTCATACGCATCCAAATTTGGAACTTGTAAAAAGGACCGCATTTTAATATTTTCCCCAAAAAAACCCATATATTTTTTCTTTTGTAAAAAATTTCTTCGGGACTATATATAATTTTTATATGATCCGGAAAGATAACTTAATGCAAAAGCGTGTAAAGAAAAATTTGGCACACTTAAGCGGACATACCACCCCCCATTCCTATCCAAACTTGACCAATTTTAAAAGAAAAATTTCGGTTTGAGTAAAAAAGTCTAAAAAGGCAAAGCACCGATCCACGAAAAACCTTCATATTTGTATAACACCATATGTTTCTTATATACCTACTAAGTATTTTTACTATCACATGGTAAATAACGTCACAGTAGGCACTTTTCTAAAAAAAACTCAGTTTTTGGAACACATTTTCCCCGTTTTAGGAATTTCAGTATTTGAAAATAACAAATTTAAAAAATTCTAGTGCCATTGACTAAAGATATTTTAGTCTATATTGGTTCCAAATTTTGTTATGTTATCTTTAATTGTTAAAATTTTACATTAATTCAAATTTTATATTTTTATTCGTGGAAAATCAGCATATGAATTTTTTTTTTCAAAGGAGCCATGGTTTGTGGAACTTCTGAGGAGCAAATAAAGGCTTTTTGTATAAGTATTTGATATTGTTGAAAACACTATGACTTGTGGATTGATATTTTAGTGAAATTAAATAATTTCATAAAATTTTGGGACTTCATTTACCTTAAAAACCAATTAACCTGAATATCTCTTCAACTTGTAGAGATAACCTACACTTGTAATCGTATTTTTTGTAGATCTTCTCAAGGACTATTTATATTTCAGCGCATTCGGATCATAAATGGATTTATGGCGATTTTTTTAAAAAGCTTGAGACCCGAGGTGACCAACCTTGAGGGGCCACCCACTGGCCCCCATTGGCCTATACTCATACCATGTGAAATTTCATAACAACATCTCCAATAGTTCCCAAGATACCGAATTATTTCCAAAAAAAAGTTTCTAAACAACTGTGTGCTGTAAGACGATCGGGAGGCAGTAAAATATGTTTCTCTTAATTTTGTGAAAATGCATACTAAGGTAGTTTTCCAGAACGCGTAAGTAATTAAAAATCTACTAAAAAATAAATGAGTTATGCTATTGGGTGTATAAATTAAAAATGCGGGATGTTTTTAAATTTCTAGTAATTATTTTTAAACATTTGTACAATACAAATTTATTCAAAGTATTTGCTATTGTTAGCTATGTCCGTTAGCTATGGCCCAGAAGGAATCAGACCAAATACTCTGTTCTAAAGTGAAGCGTATTCTACATCGATCGAAACAAATAGTATTCGGACTAATATACGCCCCTGCCCCGTCCGACTACTATATGTATCTCGACTATAAGGCGGGCGAGGAAAAAATTCCCAACCACTTATTTCTAAATAGTTTTTAACAGGTATTGAAACATGTGGCCGAGCTTGTCATGATAGAATATTACGGTTTCATGTCTGGCCTCATACTCTGGGCGATTTCGGCAATTGCTCGATTCAAACGAATATGTTGCGTTGTGTTCGGCCAGACTTCAGCAGCTCATAATAGATAGGATCATTTTGCTACTATAGAGTATTACCTTAGCGCGGAGGATATTTAGCAATTGGATACTTGGATATTTTTGATCGCAAGTAATAATTCGGTGCAAAAATTATATTATTTTACAGCGTTCAAGCAGCATTCCCGCTTTGTTGGCACAAAATTCGTCATTTTCGAATATAATGTTCAATATCTAAGTGAGAATAAGTGACAACTATTAACCCTTCCAAATGACAAAAATCGCGTTCAAAAAATATACTCCATCTGTTGTGAATCCAGCATTTTTAAATCATTTTTGCGATAACACGTTTTTCGACCTTCTCAGTTTTTTCATACAAAGCTTGTATAGTCTTCATCTTTAAAAAAACAAATTGACAGTATTTTGTTTTAGTTGGAGGGCATCCTGACTTTAAACTACTCAGCCATATTCCAACCGATTTTTAAAATAATTTTTGTGTTTAAAATGTTAAACTCATTTCTGTCAAACAAAATAATTGATTGGATTGTAAAGAACATATTTGAGATGTTTTAAAGTTGTAGCATTAAGAATATCGTTATTTCAATTGCACCATGAGAACAGTGCATATTTTGTTCGTTCGTTTTTGTATCACTGTGTAATTCTGAACTTACTATGATTTTGATTATCCAACCTAAACCAAGTTTAATTCTTTCAAATGTTTGACTTACTCTATTTCGAAAATGATGATTCTCGGAGTTTAGCTCAGGAATTGTTTCTGGTTTATTCGCATAAACCCTAGATGTCATAGAAACCTCAAAGAAAAACATCGCTCGGCGTGAAATCGCATGATTTGTTCTGAAAATCGTTGCTGCAATAAATTTATTCTTACATGCGCGGTATGGCAGGTGGCACCGTCTTACTAAAACCACATGTCATACAGATCCATTCCGTCCAGTTGAGGACACAAGATATCCGTTATCATGTCCTTGTAACGAATGCCGTTCACAGTCACTGCGATTTCAGCCACATCTTCAAAAAATAAGGCCCATTAATGACGCCTGACCGCACTAGACAGTTTTTCGTTGTGGGTACATTTGTTTCTCATAGATTGCATGAGGATTTCCTAAGCCCTAAATTCGACAATGTTGTGTATTCACAAAACCATTCAGATGGAAATGCGCTACATCGGAGAAGATGATTTTTTTTTAAAATTGGCATTGACTTTACTTTTCTCCATTACCCGTTGAACAAATTGCCGGCCATATCCATGGTCTGCTGGTTTCAGCTCCATGGAGGAGGTATTTTGTGAAAATTCGCTGCGTAGTTATTCCATGCAGAATTGATGTTTTCGGCGACAGCAGCAATTTTTGTCCATAACCATCACAGTTTCATCAAATTTGTTGATCACTCTTCGAATGGTTGACACATTGGGTCCACTTTCTCGACTGAAAATTCTTCGATACAAGCTTAAGCAGCAGCTGCTACAAACCATATTAGAAATTGTGAAGCAGATGGCAATTTCAATTAAAAAAAACATTGATCATGGCCCTGAGAATTAGAATACCATGCATTGCATGGAAATTTGAGGATGGAATATTCCAGATTATGATCTCAACAATTCTGTAAAGATCACATCAGTACAAGGCTATCTGAAATGCTTTGGATTGAAAGACAATACAGGGCAGCCGTTATTGAAATTGTGGGTATCATTTCCACGTCTTGATTAACCAAAGACTGCAAAGTGTTTAGTGATAGCGAAACTTTCAGGAATAAAATACCTAATATGGGGTATCTTCGCAGCTGAAGAATTGTTCAGATGCGATGCAATTGTGAAGGATTTACCCCTTTTCTCGCATTCCTCTTGCGAACTGTAAAACCCTTGCTTTTAATTGAAAGAGTGTGGACAGTATGACGTGCATCTGTTTGGAAGAGTTGAAAACTTTCGCGTTCAAAAGTTTTATAGCGTCCATGGATAAGAAATATACTCTGAATCAGCAAACATACCGTGCGGCCTTGAATGCCATGTTTTCTCTACAGTTGCATAGATTATAAGTAAAACAAAAAACATGATGTTATTTGGTGATGTTTGGTTTTCAGCCGCTACCTGTGATGATGTTCTATGTTCTGTTGATAACAACACAACAATAACGGGTCACCAGTCTTCCTGTCCATGTCCGTGTGCAGCAAATAGACACACACCAACAAACCAACCTACCAACCAGTCAACAATCAGACACTGTTAAAGTTATTGGTAAACTAATGTTCTACAACTGACAACACATGCTGACTGGAGTGAACCGAATGACTGCCTGTTGGTCTGATAGACTGGCTACTTTTGGTATGTTTACATTATACTCAGTCCCAATAACAATTTGATAATAAAAAGAAGTCCAGCATGGACACTGTGTAACTGTTGTTTGTTTGTTTGTTTGTTTTCGAATTGCTTTTTGGTATGTGTTTATATATCCGTTTTTATGTTGCAATTACAACCACAACAATATCAACTGCCTGCTCGACATTCTCTCGCTGTCTCCGGTTTATGTGCGAATGTTGGGGTTTTTGTAAATGTCTCTATGACTCTGTGTGCAGGCAGGAGTCTATGAAATGTCCATTGAATTTGCTGTTTATTGTTTGCATCAGATATGACAAGGAATGCAATACAATTTAGATACATGTACAAAACGAAACAAAACACAGCCACAACAACAATGACAATACAAGAATCAAGGTTGAATAATTTTATTAGGGAAATTGCCACCAAATTAATGTTGATAATTTTGTATGCAAAACTTAAAGTTTTAATGCTAAATGACTATGTAGATAAGTTGTTTAAAATGTATTAGCAGTAATTTGTGTTTTTTAATGGTAATTCATGCCAAAGGCCAGCTAATACACAATACAAATCACATAAAATCATCATTCAGAACCGGTGTCTCACTGGCCTTTCACCTATGGAATGATAGACTAGTTAGATTCAGTGGAGACTATCTTCAAATGGTTCACTTCGATCCATGCAAAAGTGATCGCATTCTGATATGCAGGTATTAACAGGACCATACTGTTAATCGACACAATTTGATTCCTCAACGAACCAACCACATTCTCTGATGGTTGTGGTATTTTAGGTCATTACGAAAGATTTCAGCGGGTACCGTTTCAACATTTCAAAAAATTTAATTCTAAGGGACACTCCAATGAGTATATAATAGAAATAATCGTATAATCAAAAATCCCGAACGACATTTTGTAGTCCTATACGCCGATACTTAGGTATGCTAAAACTGTTCGCGGTAATCATGAAAAAGTACCGCTAAAGCTTATGGTGAATGTGCTTCATCGCTTTCAACGTTCGAGTGTTTGTGCTGTTCAGAAGTGGCGACAGTGGAAGACAAAGAAGGCCAGGTCAGCCAAAATAGTTTGAAGACCAAGAATTGAAGGCATTACTCCATGAATATTGTTTTCAAACTCAGCAAGCTTGAAAAATCATTGGAAGCTACTCGAGCAGCAATTTAAGAAAGAAGATTTTGCATGCCTCAAATGCTGCTTGAACGCTATAAAAGGAAATAATATTTGCACCGAATCATTACTTGTGATGAAAAATTGATGCATTACAATAACCCGAAGCGTAAGAGATCATTTGTGAAGCCCGGCCAACAAACCGAATCGAGACCAAAACCAAATATCCATGGCGCTAAGGTAATTCTCTGTATATGGTGAAAGCAAAAGGTTTCTATGTACTATGAGCTGCTCAAATCTGACCAGACCATTACAGCCAACTTGTACCGAATGCAACTGATTCGTTTTGAGCGAGAATATGCGAACGGACATGAAACCCAAGTAAATAACACTGTACAACACCAAAAAAATTACAAGGTCAGACCAATAAATTTTGATAGAGGAGACAAAAAAAAAAACAAGTAAGGAAGTATGGTCGGTCAAGCCCGACCATATAATACCCTACACTAAGTAAAAGAGCAAAAACATTTTTCTATTAAAATTTCAATAATTTATATTTTTGAGTGATTTTTGGAAGTGGGCCTTATATGGGGGCTATGACCAACTATGGACCATGAAATTAGGTCGTGTGATTTCTGTCTATATTAAAGTTAACTATGTTGAATTTTGTGTGTATACCAAAATTTTTAAGCGATTTATGCACGTTAAAGTGATTTTCGGAAGCGGGTCTATATGGGAGCTATGACTAATTATGGACCGATCGTAACTAAATTTGGTGATATGAATTTTGTGTATATAAAACTTATATGGAGCGGAATTTGTGGAGATACATGTATAAATTAAACATTTATGACCGATAAAGTCCAATTTCGGGAGGACATTTGTATGGGGGCTAGGTGAAATAATGCACCGATTTCAGCCAGTTTCAATAGGCTTTGTCCTTGAGCCGCAAAAAATAATATGTACTAAATTTGATCGAAATATCTTCATAATTGCGACCTGTACTGTGCGCACAAGGTTTACATGGACAGCCAGCCAGCCAGCCGTCCAGACAGACAGACAGACGGACATCGTTTAATCGACTCAGAAAGTGATTCTAAGTCGATCGGTATACTTTAAGGTGGGTGTTAGACTAATATTTTTGGGCGTTACAAACATCTGCACAAACGCATAATACCCTCCCCACTATGGTGGTGTAGGGTATAAAGACACGTGTATCGGCGCTTTGAAAGTTTACATCTGAATTGCATTTGAGGGGGAGTTAAAGTTTCTCAACTCTGGCACATTCTTATTGTTAATCGGCATAAGAAACCATGTGATACTTACATTTTAGGTATAAAATGTGTTCAGCAAATTTATGTAAAATGTTACGGAGAACATTTTTGTAGAATATGTTAACACTCTAAATTCTCAAGGCATGGGTCTTTTTTGTCCTTCTTTTAAAAAAAGAGCAAAAAAACTCTTGTTTCAAACCAAGTCCGCTTGAAACACGACACTCACTCAGTGTTCTCAATGCTGACTCAACAATACGATATTGTATCCATAAATTTACCTTATATCAACAAGGATACATATGCGATGGTTTGAATCCTCCTATTTTCGAACTCAACAAATAAGATATTCAAAGACAAATTTCACAAAATGGGTGATAATATTCCTCCCTTGAAGTGCTACGTTTCTCAAGATATCGAACATTACTTTTTCCTATCGGAGTCCATATGATCCCATTACCAAGTATCGTACCGACGAGTTGACAGGCACTGGACCTGTCATTATTAAAAGCAACTTTTATGTACAAGAACAAGTGAATACTTCTTACACATTAGCAACAATTCTAACGAATGAAGATCATGAAGATCAGCTGTCCAATATGATTAGGTTGTAAAGTCATTTTTAAATTAATATCAATGCGCCAAGGTTTTTAGTAAAAAGAATGCCAGAAAGATCTACTTCTACATATTTAGTTCGTTAAATAAATGTTCGTTTCCTTGCTACCTTTAGGGATATAAATAACTTTAAATCTAGTCAAACTATAAACATGTTGGTCCATCAACATATAAAGGTGTATTTTACGGGTCACCTGATTCAAAATCCATGACCAAAGTCAGTCCAGTGGCAGGGAGGTAGCCTAGGAAGTGAGATTTAAGTCAGTTCTCAAGATTCCCTTTACTACATAAGGCACACGTACATCAGAAGAGGTTCTTAACATTTTACGTAATATACTAGTCTCAGAGAATCCTTCCACAGCTGTACAGAAGTTATTCGAAAACAAAGGAAAGAATAGGATAAAGAAACAAGAGTGAGGAATAGGTGACTGCATGGGTTTCTATGAACTAAACCAAAATATAGATGAATATTTTCGTCTCCTAGATCATAACACTGTTTTTCAGGCTGTGATCCTGGTGATAAACAAAAAGTCCAACTCATATTTTTATTGATAGTCAATTGGTTATTAAAACCACAAGGAAAAATAATGTTAAGTCTCGGAAAGTTTTACAGCGGAAGAATAAAATAAATTTATTAAGTATACAGAGGTAACAGTTTAACATCACCAAAGCGGGAAATAGATCTCTATTAAACACTAAACTTCAACATAAAAACTCATTAAGGGCTTTCAATATAAAGCATTTGTAATAAATTTATTTTTCCTAACTCTGCTAAACTAAAATTGAATACCTTTTTACATCTGTTTACGCAAAAAAAAAACTCTTCATCATAGTTTTTCTTCATTGTCTGTCTTGCCGTTCTTTGTAATACAAAGTTTGTATCTTATAACCATTAAGCGACTTTTAAGAATTGTCATTTGTATGAAAATGCAAATTTATGGCTTATTTGGTTTTTGTTTTCCTTGGAGTATGTTGTACAAGTGTAAGCATTTTGTATAAAGGACAAAGGTACTAACTATGCTTTGTATTTGTGTGTTAATGTCAACCCCTTTTTTCTATTATCACCCTTTCATTAATTTACATGAGAAAATCTCTGTGTGTAATATTATTTGCCACCTTTATTCAAGCGTTTGTTACCTTTCTCAGAAAATGTATTTTATCTCTTGGGTAAACAATGTAAAATCTATAAAAGTGATTTCATTAAAAATCCCTTATTTCGTATTTAGAGATAAACATTAGTGTTGATTGTATCGTTTACCGTATTCATTATAAAATCCCCCAGATTTTTTTTTTTGCCTAAACTGGGGAATATAAAGGAAACGTTAATGAATATTATGAGTTTTTAATAAGTTGTATTGTAGAAGGAACATTTAATTTGGGGTAATATTACTTTAGTGTCCAAGATTTTTATAGCATTAGTTTAAAACTGTAAGCTCTAAAAAGGTTTTGATTTAAGAATACTGAAAGTTTTAAAATAAAAATAGCTTTTAAATAAGCATAGAAAAAATCAATGGCTATTTAAATAATATACTTAAGAAACTAGGGCATTAAAGTGTAATTGGTTAAATTTGCAAACTTCTTTTGTTTATATAGTTAATATTGTAAATTTGTTTACAGAATGTAGTAAAATTTTGTGTCTACCAAGTGTTGTAGGGTGGCGCTTATTTTGCACTTTTTTTATCTTCGATGTACTCAAGCTATTCTCCGTCAAAAAATCGAACGTTGAAAATTTGAGTAAAATCAGAATGTTGAATTGAAATTGTGTGAATAAAAAATGTTTTGGTGAAAACATTATTGAAATTAAAACAAGTAAGAGAGCTATATTCGGCTGTGTCGAATCTTATATAACCTTCACCAAATTATATTTTAATTAAACAAAATTAAATTTTTATTTTTCCTCAAGTTTAAAAAAAAAAAAAAATGTTTTATTTTTTTTTAAAAACGTTTTTTTTCATATTTTTTTTTTAAAAAAGACCGATCATTGTATGTCCAACTTACTATAGCCTTATATACATAATTGCAATGGGCTTTGAAATAACTATCATTAGATATCCATATTGTCTATATTAATGACTTAGTAATCCAGATATACATACGTCAAAAATAAGGAAAAATCGAGGTTGTCCGGAAGAATTCCCGACATATTGATGTATGAATCATTTGTGTAAGTTAATGGGGGGCTACTAGGGTATTCATTCGACTAATGATCGTTCGATTAATCGAATAATTTCTTACGAATAATTATTCGAACAATTTAAAAATGGCCATTTTCGAATAACGAATAATTCGAACAATTTTATGTAGAATAATCGAATAAAACGAATAAATGTTCATATATATTTAAATTTATTAAATTGCTTAAAATTTTTCATAATTTCAAATTTAAATAAGTTATAATGACTCACAAATAACTAAAGACAAAGGGACTTTCGATCACTGTAGATGAGTGTTCCGTTAGCTCCTTCTATAAATATATAAATATTATTGCAAGAAGTTACAATTCTAAAAACAAATCTTTCAAAATTTTTAACTTAGGACTTGAACCAATGAAAATAAAAGGTACGGAATAAAATATTTGTTATTTAGCTGGCGAAATATAGAAGAATCGCAATTAATAATCAAAATATTAATTTAGATTAAAGTGGAGTTGAATGTGATGGAGAATGTGATTTTGAAACGGTCAACGAAAGTGATATTGAGGATGAAATTTATAATGATTACATTGAAATAGATGAAGGCCATGATCTTAAATTATATGTTTATTAGTGATGTTATTAACCGCGTATGTAAGTATTGCGAAATATTTAATAAATCGAACGATAATCACAAATATTTCAAACTAACGTTTTGTTGCATGAAAAGCAGTGTTGCCAGTTTAGCCTTTTTGAGGCTAAATTTAGCCTTTTTATTTACTCTTTAGCCTCGAAATTTTGGTTTTAGCTTCGTGGCTTTTTTCTAGCCTTTTCTTAATTTCAAAATAGCCTTTTTTGAAATTAAAAAAGGCTAAAAATTTCGAGACTAAAGAGTAAATAAAAAGGCTAAATTTATATTTGTGAACCATTTTCATTTTAATTCATTATTGATTTTCATTTAGCTTTTCAACATACTCAAGAATTGTGCAGTATTAAAAGAACAAATAACAATTGCCAATATCAAGTGGTTCAAAATGAAATAGAGTATTTTATATCTGAAAGCTTAAATGTCTAGCAAATTCTCTTTCAAGACAAAAAAATTACACATTATATTCATCATTATATAATGGACAAAAGCCCCACAAACTCTTGAAGGCTTGTGATACTCGATGGCGATCAATAGCCGTTAAACGTCTTGTGGATCTATGCTTCGAGTTAAAACCCATTTTGTTTTAATTTCGTCAAACCAGCAATTCTAAAAAGCCAAACTTTTAAGTAATTAATACACTGATTATAATTTGGCGTACCATCCTTTTTTAAAACCAGTATTGCACAAAGTACAAAAAGTAAATAAATCATTTGCTGTTTTCTGATTTAAAATTCAAGGAATTTGATCCATTATCGTCGCCAATTGAAAATTGTTTAATGTTTTTGACACATTTTTCATACTAGTTTGATGAATGAGAGATAAAATAAAGAACGTTTTAATTAGTGAAGATTATGACAAAAATAATACGACAAATTAAACTAATTGAGCAATTGCGACAAAGATTACCATATGAAAACTCTACGCAAAATCAATTTTTTCCCGTTGATAATAAAGTAGTAAAACCAAAAAAATATATTATGTCATATTGATAGTGAAAAATTAAAGTGCTAATAAAATTACGAAGCTTAAGGCTCAGGGGCAGAATATATTAAACTACAAATGGACAAATATAGAACCAACAATGTCCATTTTCTGACATGGTTAATCTAGTATTTAACTTTTTAGTACTTCCTTTAAGTAAAGCTGATGAATTTTATGAACATATTTTCTAATTTTTTATTTAAAAATAAATATAAACCAAAATTCTTAATTTATAATATTTTAGCTTTTTTTTGGCTTTTTTTCTAAAGCGGTTTAGCTTTTTCTGGCCTTTTTTTGAAGCCAATATAGCTTCTTTTTTCGCCAGCCCCTGGCAACACTGATGAAAAGCATGGAGTCCTATACATGATTTTGAAAATCGTTGAACATTATTGTCTAACATGGTAATAAACTTTTTGCGTATTTGTGAATGCGTTAACCATGCAAGTTAGCCACGTTCACTGACAATGATATCAAGCCTTGGCAACATTGATAGAGCTTGATGTATAATACAATTTGTTATTTATAATTTAGAAATAGTGAATAATTAATTTACTAAAGAATTAGTTACTCAATTTAAACCCCTAATTAATGAACGACATAAAAAAGTTCTTAATACGTTTATATTGTATTTGAATTCAGGATCATGTCCAACTAGCTCAAATTTGTTAAAGCATAGCTCCAAAACGGTAACTATAGGGTTTGCTAGTCAATTGTTTTGTTGGTTGTTTGGGAATTAATCTGATCAGAGTATTTCTGATGAAAATTTAATGATGGACTTTGTTTTCGAATGTTTTTTAACATTATTAATACTTGAATTTTTAAATATTAAAAAACCGACATCAAAACTTTATTCTTTACTTTTTTAAAAAAATGTAAATTATTCGAATAATTTGATTAAATTTAAACGTGTGATCGAATTATTCGAACAAGTTAAAATCTCTTATGCGAATTATTCGTTTAGTCGAACAAGAGAAGAATCGAATAATTCGATTACCCTAGGGGCTACGGAAAGTTGATTTCAACATACAGACGGACATATATCGACTTCGCTATCTATAACTATCCAGAATATATATACTTTGTGGGGTGAAAAATGTAGGAATTGCAAACGGAATAACAAACTTATAGATACTTATATATGAAGGCTATAAAAATAAAATGTGTTAAAAACTATTCTCCCAACCATTTCACATTTAAAAAGTTTTTTTTACCAATTACTAAAAATTAAAAACAAAAGATTTTTAAGAGTTAAAATTATTTCTTAATGAGCTTTTCGTGCTTATTCTCTAATATTTTATTTCAGATTGATACCCAATCAACGCACAGTGGCGCCATTTGAAAGTGGTTCTACGGCTTTTAGGTGTCTAGGTGCTAAAATATTTTTGATTTTGTATGTTTCTTTTTATGATTTAAAATTATTCCAGAAAGGATTTGATTTTTTTTTTAAATTACATATTTTTAAATTTTTTATAAAATATTCCATAAAAGATTTAATTTGAATTTTTAAAATATTTCTCACATTAAGTAAATGAAGGTATATCTAATGTGTTTTCACGATTATATGTCATAAATTGCGCAAAAATGCATGCAACACATTTTTGGAAATTTTACCTCTAGCAAAAAATGGGGCAAGGACGGGCAGCTGGAAATGTTTGCATTGGTAAAGGAATAATCAAATACCTTATTTTGAAAATATAGCAAATATAGAAATTTATTGTTTTTTTCCATCAAAGTTGAGAAATATTGAAAAAATGGATCGTTGGTCTATCAATAGAATCAAAAAAGAATGATGATCCGTTACCTAGTTTTTGTGATACTATGCTTTTTAAACACTGAAAATCGGTCAACTTTGTAGGGCTATGTCTTCTGAACCAAAAATCCAATTGTTGAACAATTTCCTGTAAAATAGGTTTATTCAATATTTTTTAGGGGCACATGAGATTTTTGATTTTTGCAATCTTGCTTGTTCTACGGGCGCCACTGTGTGGCGATGCTCATTTACAATTTTGTAATCTTAAATTTCTAGGACATTATTAACCATTTTATAATAGGATCAAAATTTACCAAGAGAGTTAGTAAAAAATTTCTGATGAAACAAAATTTAGGGGAAATTACATTTTTAAGAAAAAATTGGAAAATTTATCTAAAACCGTTGGACGTGGCTATAAAAGAGCTTAGTAAGGATTCTGCTACTTTTATTCAATAATAAAATGTTTAATTAATAATGTGATGAATGCCAACAATTCTATTGCTAACGATTTAATTGAAAGCTAAAAGTATAGACTTAATGATTGACAAAATATAGTTTTAAATACACTAACTTTATTCCTTAACTCAGAAATATTCCCTTCTAGCAATAGTTTTTTGAAGTTTATCACAAAAACTCAAACTAAGGAATTTGGAAATGGGCTTTTTCTAGAATGTACTATAATGAACTTTGTCCGATGAGATAATATATGAAACTGAAGACATTACTGAAACGAGTTTTTTACCAGAACTTAACGAAATTATTAAAAGTATTTTAAAATCTAAAAAATCCAAAAAGGACTCCAATGATATAATGGCGCATTTTATATGCTTAGACCCCTTTCATATTAGGCAATTTATTTGCTTCTCTTTAACCCGACCTTACCTCTGACATCAACAAACACTAGCGACTGACGCAACTAATGTGAAAATTAAGAAATTTGATATTCTTTATCTTACATCCAATTTCTTTAACATCTACAAACAGCGTGAGAGTTTTTTCCAATTCAAGTTTTATTAAAACTTAACAAAAAAAAACGCTTATATTCTTTTTTAAAATAAAATACTCAATTTACAATTAAAATAGAAATTATTCTTTTAATCGAATAATCTTAAATTAACCGATTATTAATCAATTAAATCTAAACCCCGATCGATTAATTGCTCGATTAACAGATTAATATAGAAACCCGATTAATAGAATACCCTATAGTTTATCCATATTTATGTCACTTTAGTTATTTGTCTGTTTTTTTGTACCTTATAGGAGTCTAAACCACTAGACCATATTTTTGAAATTTTTACTGTATATTATTTCCCTACTTCAAGTAGGCATGGCACCTCCCACACAAAGATATTATTGTGAACGCAGTAGAACTTCTCTGATAAAAGAGCATAGCACCACCCATACAAAGTGAATCATTACTTTCGAATATCTGCAGAACTATAATTGTGAAAGTCTTCAAGTTATATATTTTTTTTTATTTCATATTTTATTTATTGTATCTTCACAAAATAATGTGAACTATCAATAATTTGTTCAAACCTTAAATCTAAATATTATTTTTAATTTACGTCCCACCACAGTTGGACGAAAAATTATGTTTAATTTATAGATCCTATCATCAGCGCAGATCTGTTGGATTCCTTTTTCTTAGTCGGATGTAGCCATTACTTCTCATTAATGTTCGTGCAAGTGGGTTTGGGTGAACTTCTAACTTTTTCAAGTATGACTCCGCTTGTTTTTATACCCTACACCACCATAGTGTTATGCGTTTGTGTAGATGTTTGTAACGCCAAATAATATTAGTCTAACACCCACCTTAATGTATACCGATCGACTTAGAATCACTTTCTGAGTCGATTTAGCGATGTCCGTCCGTCCGTCGGTCCGTCTGGTCGTCTGGCTGGCTGTCCATGTAAACCTTGTGCGCAGAGTACAGGTCGCAATTTTGAAGATATTTCGATGAAATTTTATACATATTATTTTTTCGGCTCAAGGACCAAGCGGTCCATTATTTCACCTAGCCCCCATACAAATGTCCTCCCGAAATTGGACTTTATCGGTCATAAATGTTTAATTTATATATGTATCTCCACAAATTCCGCTCCAACTAAGTTTTATATACACAAAATACATGTCACCAAATTTTGTTGCGATCAGTCTATAATTAGTCATAGCTCCCATATAGACCCGCTTCCGAAAATCACTTTAACGTGCATAAATCGCTTAAAAATCTTGGTAAACAAACAAAATTCAACATAGTTAACTTTAATATAGACATAAATCACATGACCTAATTTCATGGTAATCGGTCCATAATTGGTCATAGCCCCCATATAAGGCCCACTTCCAAAAAACACTAAAAAATATTAATTATTGAAATTTTAAAAGAAAAATGTTTTTGCTATTTTACTTAGTGTAGGGTATTATATGGTCGGGCTTGACCGACCATACTTTCTTACTAGTTTTATTTCATTTTTCACCAGGGAGACACCTAGGTCCTTATGAATGTTAATATTTCATACCAAGGCGCTGCTGTTATCATTCGTAATATTTTATTTTGGAATCTTTGAATTTTTTCAATATTAGAAGCTGAGGCCGTGCTCCATAATTGAATTCCATAGCACCATATGGGTTTTATTATTGAGCTGTACAGCAAAAGTTTGCAATCTAAACTCAATCTCGAGTTTTTACCAATTAGCCAGTAAATTTGTAGTAATTTTAACTTCATTTGAGTCAATTTCGTATCTATGTATATGCTTTTTCCAGGTAAGACGTCGGTCTAGATGCAGACCTAGATATTTAACTTCAGTTTGTTGAGGTATTGTATGATTATTTATTAGGATTGTAGAGCACGATTCCCTACCCAATGTGAAAGTGAGATGTATACATTTTTGCTCGTTTACTTTTATTCTCCATTGTTTTAACCACCTTTCTATGTCGAGTATATGGTCTTGTAAAAGTACAAGTATATATCAAATATAGGAAGGGACCCAGTATACTTAATTGGGGTACGCCTGATTCAGTAGGCTGTGGTGAACTTATGAAGTCTCCCTCTTTAAGAACGAACTTTCGATGACTTAAATAACTTTCTAGAAGCTTGTGTGTTTTCACTGGTAAATTTTGTTTTATTTTTATCGATAATCCTTCATGCCATACTTTGCCGAAGGCTTGAGAAACGTCGATGAAGAGTGTAGAACAATATTTTTTTTTCTCAAATGTCTTGGATATGATTTCTACCAACATTTGAGTTTGTTCTATGGTGTTCTATGTTTTTCTCGAAATCCGAATTGATGAGTTGGAATATAATCAAAATGTTTCACAATCGGCTTTAACTTGTGCATTAACAGTTTTTCGAATAGCTTTGATATATTTGACAATAGGCTAATGGGTCTATATGATTCTACTTTACTGTGATCTTTTCCCGGCTTAGGTATCATTGTAACTAAAGAAACCTTCCATTCTGGTGGATAATATTCAAGGCGTAATATAGCATTAAAAATAAATAGGATTATTCTTAATGCAATTTGGGGTAGCTCGAGGAGCATCTTGTTACTGATTTTATCAATGCCAGGTATTTTTTGGAGTTTAAATCAACAATAGCCTTGTCATTCTCTGAAATCTCAAAACGAAGTGGTTCAGCTGCAGTAATATGGGGTAATGAAGGTAAATAGTAAATAGTTATTTTCAAATATCTGGAGAATTATAATTGTGTAAGTCTTCAAATAGTACCCTTATCAGTTCATATAGTTGGGCTGAAAATGTTCGGTGTTGGATTAGTGGGCGTGGCACTTCACATACAAAGCAAATTGTTTATTTCAAATATCTGAAGAACTATAATCGTAATTGTATTTAAACATTATATGAATTAATTTATTTTTACTTACTTAAATCTGGAGAACTATAGTTGTGAAAGTCTTAAAACTTTATATGATTCAATTTACTATCAGACAAAAATGGGAGTGATCGGATCAGGGGGTGAGTCACCTCCCATACAAAGTAAATAGTTATTTCTAAATGTCTAGAGAACTATAATTGCGAGATTCTTTATTATCACGACTGAAAGTGTTCGGGATGGATTAGTGGGAGTTGCACATCCCATACAAAGTAAATACTTCATTTCAAATAACTGGAGAACTATAATTGTAAGAGTAAATTGCTTATTACTGTTAAATTTTAAATAGATATTTTAATGTTGGTTTGAACAAAACTATTTTTTTCACCGACATTTTTTTTTCAACAATTTTTTTATCAAAGAATGTGTTTTTAATGATTATGTTAAAGTATACTTAGGTGAAGGGCATATAAGATTCGACACAGCCGAATGTTGTACGTAAGAAAAATGTGTTTCTAAAACTCATTTGAAAATCCCTCAAAAATACGTTTTAAATTTCAGTCATATTTTTCTTTCAAATTTAACAAAAAAAAAATCAATTTTAATTATCCTTTGGAATTGGTTAGGAACAAACAAGTAGCTGTATTTAAAAAATAAAATATTTATATGGTTATTGAGGTCATTCTCTAAAAAGATAGAATATAAATAAAAGCAACTAATTGAGATTGGCATCCCCTAATTTTTTAAAATATGTATGTCCACGAACAATATGTGACCAATTTAATGACTCACAAGCCGAACATTTAATGTCATCAGTCATGGCTAAAATGTTAGAATTTTAATAGACATTTAAAAATACATACAAACTCATTGACATACATTTATATTATTTTAAATATAACAGACCCACACCCAAAATTTTTTCAAATAATTTTTCATTATTTGACCATGACATTGACTAATAACAGACAATATTTTCTTAACAAAATAAACCAATTTTTAAGCAAGAAAAATTACATAAAAATACATATAATATTGAAAATAAATATTACAAGGATGGAAAAGAAAGTATTGCAGTTACATGCATCACTTGAAGTGACGGACTGAGTGAAGCCTCACCAGGCCATGCAGTTAAAATTGAAGACAACATCAGAAATCTCTACATACAACAGAATGAATGAATGAATAAATGGCCATGGCCAGTGATGAATAGTGCGTAAAATTTACCAATTTATGACTTTATTACAATTACGTGTTTTGTCTGTACATGTGTTTCCAAAGTCTGAATAACAACCACCTCAAGGGTTGCGGCAACATGTACGAATATGTGGCAGTTTGTATGTTTGGTTTTCAGCGAAACATTTTCAGCACTTTTATTTTAAAATATTGTAATGTGCTTCGTTTTTTGGTTGTTTGTGTTTCTTTTGTTACAAAAAAAAAGAGTAATAATTCATTTAATTTGATACATTACATATATTTTGATTACAGTGCAGAACACAAATTTAAAGAAGTAAAACAAAAACGTGGCAACAATAATTATGGTTATTATTATATTTAATGATACTGTTGGTAAATTTTGATGTTGCTGATGATGTCGACGACGACGACGCTGATGTTGATGATAATAATGCGGTGATATTTTCTGGTTAATTACACTTCATAATTAAAGCAGTTTATTTGAAAATAAACTAAAAAATATTAATAAATTGACTTGAATTATTATAAATTTCACACTTTCACTATTAAAACAAGTAAGAAAGTATGGTCAGTCAAGCCCAACCATATAATACCCTACACTAAGTAAAAGAGCAAAACCATTTTTCTTTTAAAATTTCAATAATTTATATTTTTGAGTGATTTTCGGAAGAGGGCCTTATATGGGCGCTATGACCAATTATGGACCGATCACCATGAAATTAGGTCATGTGATTTATGTCTATATGAAAGCTTACTAAGTTTAATTTTGTGAGTATACCTACATTTTTAAGCGATTTATGCACGTTAAAGTGATTTTCGGAAGCGGGTCTATATGGGAGCTATGACTAATTATGGACCGATCATAACACAATTTGGTGACATGAATTTTGTATATATGAAACTTATTTGGAGCGAAATTTGTGTAGATACATATATAAAAAAGTAAAGTATGGTCGGTCAAGCCCGACCATATAATACCCTACACTAAGTAAAAGAGCAAAAAAAATTTTTCTTTTAAAATTTCAATAATTTATATTTTTGAGTGATTTTCGGAAGTGGGGTTATATGGGGGCTATGACCAATTATGAACCGATCATCATGAAATTAGGTCGTGTGATTTATGTCTATATTAAAGTTAACTATGTTGAATTTTGTGTGTTTACCAAAATTTTTAAGCGATTTATGCACGTTAAAGTGATTTTCGGAAGCGGGTCAATATGTGAGCTATGACTAATTATGGACCGATCGTAACAAAATTTGGTGACATGAATTTTGTGTATATAAAACTTATTTGGGAGGGTATAATGCATTTGTGCAGATGTTTGTAACGCCCAAAAATATTAGTCTAGCATCCACCTAAAAGTATACCGATCGACTTAGAATCACTTTCTGAGTCGATTAAACGATGTCCGTCGGTCCGTCTGGTCGGCTGGCTGGTCGGTTGGCTGTCCATGTAAACCTTGTGCGGAGAGTACAGGTCGCACTTTTGAAGATATTTCGATGAAATTTGGTACATATTATTTTTTCGGCTGAACGACCAAGCCTAGTAAAACTGGCTGAAATCGGGCCACTATTTCAACTAGCCCCCATACAAATGTCCTCCCGAAATTGAACTTTATCGGTCATAAATGTTTAATTTATATATGTATCTCCACAAATTCCGCTCCAAATAAGTTTTATATACACAAAATTCATGTCACCAAATTTTATTACGATCGGTCCATAATTAGTCATAGCTCCCATATAGACCCGCTTCCGAAAATCACTTTAACGTGCATAAATCGCTTAAAAATTTTGGTATATAACAAAATTCAACATAGTTAACAGACATAGACATAAATCACACGACCTAATTTCATGGTGATCGGTCCATAATTGGTCATAGCACACATATAAGGCCCACTTCCGAAAATCACTCAAAAATATAAATTACTGAAATTTTAAAAGAAAAATATTTTTGCTCTTTTACTTAGGGTAGGGTATTATATGGTCGGGCTTGACCGACCATACTTCCTTACTTGTTTTAGCTATTAGAAAACAAAAAAATATATTTTTTAGAGCTGCACTGTGGTTCCAAATCAAAATCTAGGTGGACAAAATTATTTGGCGCTCTTTTCATATAGAATTGGTATCTCCGATTCCAAAAAAAAAAATGTTTAAAAGATCAATATAAACTTTTTTCAAGTTACAGCAGGGTCTAGATATATAAAAATAATTAATAAAAAAAATTAGAAAAATACGTTTTCATGTGTTTCTGAAACTAAATTTTGAAAAAGATCTGTATTTACTATAGCTATGTTCAATAACTAAAAGTTATTACTAGTTAGTAGCAATTGTTACTGGAAAAGCGTTCATTAACTCAAAAACTTGCAAGTAGAGAAAAATTCAAGAGCGTATAAATTTTAGAGAGTGCTCTCTCGTTGCAAACTATTACAAGTTCTATTTTGAACTCGTAATAGTTAGCATCTTATATTTCATATGTTTTGTGTTATTGTTTATTTATTTACAATTTTATTTTCGTGGTGAAAGAATGTAAAAAAAAAAGAATTTTCAATAAAATTGAAGAAAATGTGAGTATATATACATTTTAAAAGGAATAAAATAAGAAAATTGTGTGTATAAAACAATTGTTACTGGAAAATCGTTCATTTACTTTTTACTATTTTTGAGAATTTAAGAGATTAATTTTGTAAATTTTGACTTTATTCTCTCGTTGCAAGTATTTACTGGGAAAGTAAATGAACCGACCTATTGAAATTTATTTAAAAAATATGAAACAAATTTCAATAAGAAAAACGACCTATGACCATGAACGACAAAATTGTAGACGGAAATATGCCTTAAATTAAAGGCAATTATAGACTGATCCAAATGTTTTTTCAGATAAATTGTATCTCTAAACTAACATTAGTAAAAGTCTGGTATTTATGCGTAAAACTAGTTTTCGGGATAACTTGTAAGATTTATATGATTTGTGTTTATAAAAATTCTAATTCATGCTACATTTAAAACTTGACACATCAATGAGCGTTAAATGATGAAGAAAAATTACACCAACAAAACATCGTTAGCATTGATACGAAATTGCCCTATTCAATTCTAATGTAACAGTTTCTAACGGCTGGTTTCAAACTCAACATGTTTAGCAACTAATATGGCTCTGCTAGAACATGCTGGAAATCCTCAGAAGATACCGCTGGTATATAATTAGTGATAGAGAGTTGCTGAACATGTCAGTTTAGCTTAAGCATTCATTAAGCTAATGACCAAACCATATTACCAGTGTAATTTTAAAGAGTATAATATAAGTCTGTATATTAAAAGAAATTAACTGATGTTGTGTAAATTTAAATAAAGAGTTGTTAACAATTTTAAGCTACTTGGCTTAAAATTAAAAGAATTGGGTTTATTTAAACCAAGGTTTTTAAAAGGTAAAAACGTAATAATATCCTTAATGTACATTCTGTATACATTCTAATAGTTTTATTAACAACACTTTAGCAAACAATTATATTTCTCTTTATGTTTTTGGCATATTATAAAATAGTTAAGATTATCTTGTTTATTTTAAAACGATAGAATTAGATTTATTTTGCAATTAACTAAAATAAAATTTAATAATAATTAAGTACAATTATTTAAGTAAAACAATATTAACAATACAATATTTCGAAATAAATTAATCGTTATTTAATACATAGTATTATAACATAAAGCCGGCAATTATTTAATAAATAAGCTACACCATTTCTAATTGTATTTCAGACTGAATTACATAAATCTCTAATTATATTCCATAATTTTCCAATTTTATTTCAAAAATTTCCATTTGTATTTCAAACTTTTAAATTTATACTTAAAAAGTTTCTAATTGTATTTCAGAATTTTCCAATTGTATTTCAGATATTTCTATTTGTATTTCAGAAATTGCCATTTGTATTTCTATTCTAATTTTCTGAAATACAAATGGAAATTTCTGAAATACAATTGGAAAATTCTGAAATATAATTGGAAATTTCTTAAATTCAATTGGAATTTTCTGAAATACAATTGGATATGGTGTAGTAATATATTTTTAAATTAACTTTATAAGAGTTATGTTATTTAGAACATTTATTGAACACAAATTTGTTACAAAATAAAAATACTAGTCAAATAACTATGCGGAGCTAAAGATTGCCACACCCCTTTTTTAATGGTTATGAACCTCAAAAATATGTGAAGCATTAAAATTTCATAAATTTTACATAAAGTGTATTTCATTAAACATTTTCGAGTTACTGATATGATAATAAATTTTTAACTCAAAAAAAAACTTATTTGATTATCACCAAAATTTTAACATTTATATAAAGCGCTTTTAAGGATTGCTGTTCTGAGTCAAATGTTTTATACTTAAATTTATTTTCATCGTTGACCTTAATATTCCCTATGTATATTTACAATTTCAAATTGAATACATATTTTTAAATTCAATTATATTCAAGAGTATTTCGCATATATTTTAAACAATGATAGTGTGTTTATGTTTGTTTTTAACAAACATTTTGTACAGAAAATCCATTAACTAAATACCAGAAATGTCAGTCATGTCTGTCTAAATGTCTATGCCATTTAATTGCTTTTTAAACTCATACCAAAATATTGACAGACATTCTCAGGCCTCAGTTATAGTGTTTGTACATATCTGTGTATACCGGAGGTAAATTATTTTCTATGTCCTAAACATTTATATATGTAATGTGCTCATATGTATGTATGTAACTACCCAGCAGTTCTAGCAGACTATCTCGTGCTAGTAATTTTACCTATCATTTAGGGTGACAACTGGTTACATAACTAGCTACGTAACTAGTTATTCTAACACGTGTATGTCCTAAGCAGGGGCCAATTGACTTTTTCGGTTTACAATGAGACTGTGAAGATTCACATACCGGCTACGTAGAGTCAATTACCTTACTAGCTACCTAACTGGTTACTTGAGCAGCTACATAACTAGTTATGTTAATATATAAGGGAGCTAATTTACCTCAAATAGTCAGTTAAAAAGACATGTCATAGAGAGTTTAATAACTGATTGCTTGTAAACAAACCTTCCTCCCACAACTCTCCAATAGATTACTTCTGGTTGGTAAAATAACTACTTCCTAAAGTGCAGTCACTTAGAGACACTTCAAGCTAGGTTACATGGGATATCAGTTAAGCAAAAAGAAAATAATCTGTATTAATCACAAACAAGTGCATTACAAAATAAACGTTTAAAGTGACTACACTTTAGATTACATATAGACATTTAAGTGATAAGTGACTTCAAGCTAGATCACCTGGGATGTGTAAAGTAACCAATTGCCTTCTATCTGCACTTCAAATAGCATATACTTGTCAAATGACCCAAAATATATAAATTCGAGTCAGCCAAGTGATCAGACATTATTGACTATTACTGTCTATAAGGGATACATTGACTACTTGCTTAACTGCTGGGTATGTAGTTAAATTTTAGCAAAAAATCCATGTCGTATGTGAGTGAAAAGTAATGCTAATTTATTACGGTGGCCCTTAATTTGCAGTTTTTCGATTTTCCATGATTGCAAGTTTTAAAATTGTTCGCCGTCACATTAACACCAATTGCTGGAAATTTCTTTTGATTTTTATTTTTTACCATAACAAAATCTGAAACATTTAGCAGGAAAATTGGTTAATTGGATACGAATTGAAACCTAGAGACCTTGCAACACGATTTTGCATATCCGAAATGATGCTTGATACTTCGATATTTTTGCAATATGGACCAGTCTAATGTATACACATATAAAATTTTGTGTAGGGATATGTATAATTATTTGTATAGAATAAATATGCTTACGAAATATGTATATTTCATTGATATTTTGTTTCGTACGAATATTTAAAATAAGTAGAGTGTTAGATATTTTCGATAACCTTAAAAAAATATCAAGTATTGTAACTTACATGATAAACTGAAAAATAGTATAAACTTCTGCAGATTTCAATATATTTAGCAATGAAAAACACAAATTTGTATATATTTGATTTAAAATTATTTATAGAATAACGGTATTTTAGAGAAACAGTTATGTTCGGTAATGTTAATAGCAGTAAATTCGGTAAAGGTAATTCAGAGCTATCGGTATTCGAGCTAAAATAGTATTTTAACGGCTACGATAGCTTGACGGTAACGCTAGCCAACATTGCTTGAATTACATCACACATTGGTTTAGAAATATATAATTTGAATTAATCTAAAATTATAACAATTAAAGATAACATAACAAAATTTCGAACCAATATAGACTAGAATGTCCTTAAATCAATGGCATTAGAATTTTGGAAATTTTTTATTTTCCAATACTGAAATTCCTAAAACGGGGAAAATGTGTTCCAAAAACTGAGTTTTTTTTTAGAAAAGTGCCTACTGTGACGTTACTTACCATCAGTGTTGCCAGTTTAGCCTTTTTGAGGCTAAATTTAGCCTTTTTATTTACTCTTTAGCCTCGAAATTTTGGTTTTAGCTTCGTGGCTTTTTTCTAGCCTTTTCTTAATTTCAAAATAGCCTTTTTTGAAATTAAAAAAGGCTAAAAATTTCGAGACTAAAGAGTAAATAAAAAGGCTAAATTTATATTTGTGAACCATTTTCATTTTAATTCATTACTGATTTTCATTTAGCTTTTCAACATACTCAAGAATTGTGCAGTATTAAAAGAACAAATAACAATTGCCAATATCAAGTGGTTCAAAATGAAATAGAGTATTTTATATCTGAAAGCTTAAATGTCTAGCAAATTCTCTTTCAAGACAAAATTGTTATTACACATTATATTCATCATTATATAATGGACAAAAGCCCCACAAACTCTTGAAGGCTTGTGATACTCGATTACGATCAATAGCCGTTAAACGTCTTGTGGATCTATGCTTCGAGTTAAAACCCATTTTGTTTTAATTTCGTCAAACCAGCAATTCTAAAAAGCCAAACTTTTAAGTAATTAATACACTGATTATAATTTGGCGTAACATCTTTTTTTAAAACCAGTATTGCAAAAAGTACAAAAAGTAAATAAATCATTTGCTGTTTTCTGATTTAAAATTCAAGGAATTTGATCCATTATCGTCGCCAATTGAAAATTGTTTAATGTTTTTGACACATTTTTCATACTAGTATTAGTGAAGATTATGACAAAAATAATACGACAAATTAAACTAATTGAGCAATTGCGACAAAGATTACCATATGAAAACTCTACGCAAAATCAATTTTTTTCCCGTTGATAATAAAGTAGTAAAACCAAAAAAAATATATTATGTCATATTGATAGTGACAAATTAAAGTGCTAATAAAATTACGAAGCTTAAGGCTCAGGGGCAGAATATATTAAACTACAAATGGACAAATATAGAACCAACAATGTCCATTTTCTGACATGGTTAATCTAGTATTTAACTTGTTAGTACTTCCTTTAAGTAAAGCAGATGAATTTTATGAACATATTTTCTAATTTTTTATTTAAAAATAAATATAAACCAAAATTCTTAATTTATAATATTTTAGCTTTTTTTTGGCTTTTTTTCTAAAGCGGTTTAGCTTTTTCTGGCCTTTTTTTGAAGCCAATATAGCTTCTTTTTTCGCCAGCTCCTGGCAACACTGCTTACCATGATACTTAGTACGTATTTAAAAAACATATGGAATTATACAAATATAGAGCTTTTTCGTGGATCGGTGCTTTGCCTTTTTAGAATTTTTTACTCAAACCGATTTTTTTTTTAAATTGGCCAAGTTTGGATAGGACTGGGTGGTATGTCCGTTTATGTGAGCCAAGTTTTCCTTTACACGCTTTTTCATTAAGTCATCTTTCCGGATCATATAAAAATTATATATAGTCCCGAAGAAATTTTTTTTCTACAAAAGAAAAAAATATATGGACTTTTTTGGGGATAAACGTAAAAAATGCGGTCCTTTTTACAAGTTCCAACTTTGGATGCGTATAACTTTTTATAAGGAAGAAATAACTGTTAGCAAGTTGTTTTTATTTTATTTAGAATTTTATCGCCAAATAGCTGATATTTTAAAAATAAATTTCGACCCTCCGTAGGCTAGCCATATCTAAAAAACCATAAAAAGATCGAGCAAAATTAAAAAAAATAAATCAATAAACCTGAATATCTCTTCAACTAATAGAGATCATTATAGATCATCTCAAGGACTATTAATATTCAAAATTTAATTTTTTTTTTAAAAAATTAGACCCGAGGTGACCAACATTGAGGGGCTACGTACTTGCTCCTATTAGCGCTAGGAAGCTTAACAAACGTAAATCAACTCGAAAACACCCAAAAATTCATTTATGATCCGAATGAGCTGAAATTTAAAATATAAATAGTCCTTGAGAAGATGTGTAGGTTATCTCCTTCAGTTGAAGAGATATTTAGGTTTATTTTTTTTATTTTTTTAATTTTGCTCGATTTTTTTGGTTTTTTAGATATGCCTATGGAGGCTCGAATTTTTTTTTCAAAATATCAGCTATATTGGCAATAAAATTCTAAATAAAATAAAAAAAACTTGGTAACAGTTATCTCGTCCGTGTAAAAAGTTACACGCATCCAAAGTTGGAACATGTAAAATGGGCCTAATTTTTTACGATTTTTCCTAAAAAAGTCCCTATATTTTTTCTTTTGTAGAAACAAATTTTCTTTGGGACTATATACAATTTTTATATGTTCCGGAAAGAAAACTTAATGCAAAAGCATGCAAAGTAAAATTGGGCTCACTTAAGCGGACACAGTATCCCCCAGACCTATCCAAACTTGGACAATTTTAAAAAAAATATTTAGGTTTCAGTAAAAAATTCTAAAAAGGCAAAGCACCGATCCTCAAAAAAGTTCCGTATTTGTATAACCCTATATGTTGTTTAAATACTTAAAAAGTTGTTTTACTATCACACGGTAAATGGCGTCACAGTAGGCACTTTTCTAAAAAAACTCAGTTTTTGGAACACATTTTCCCCGTTTTAGGAATTTCGGTATTTGAAAATAAAAAATGTCAAAAATTATAATGTCATTAATTTAAGGACATTTGGATCTAAATTAGTTCCCAATTTTGTTATGATATCTTTAACCGTTAAAATTTTACATTAAATCAAATTTTATATTTTTATTCGTGGAAAATCACCATATCAGATCATTTCCAACGCCATATCTAAAAAACCAAAAAAAATCGAGCAAAATTAAAAAAATTAAATAAACCTAAATATCTCTTCAACTGAAGGAGATAACCTAGATCTTCTCAAGGACTATTTATATTTTAAATTTCAGCTCATTCGGATCATAAATGAATTTTTGGGGATTTTTTTAAAAATTTTGAGACCCGAGGTGACCAACTTTGAGGGAGTACAAACTGGCCCGTATTACCCGTAGGAAACTGAACAAATGCAATTCAACTCAAAAACACCTCAGCTCTAACCATGTGAAATTTTGTAATAATATCTCCAATAGTTCCGGAGATACCGAATTATTTCCAAAAAAAAAAGTTTCTAAACCACTGTGCGTTGGTCGCTTCGGTCTTATAAATTTTTAAGAAATCAACAAATTCAAGTAAGAAATTAAGATAGCAACAAAATTATATATTAAGATAACAATTGAAATGTGGGTTAGCTCATTTAGATAAAGAGATAGTGAGGTTGCGGCATTTTTTTTAAATATATATGCAAATTTATAAATATGTATATATAAAAATAAATTTTTGACTTGTAAATTGGAGTATACAAATTGAAATTAATTAAGAACCCATAGCACTTCTCAGCAGGACCTGCTCTGGCTTAATTTCTCGACGTCAGCTGACTTTATAATAGGTCGGCGGTAGATCAAAGTCGGTAGATGAAAGTGAAGCTCGGCAGTTTTTAAGTCGACTTAAGCTGAAAAAATTTATTGGTGGCTAGGGTCTCAACTAGGGTATTCGTTCGACTAATGATCGTTCGATTAATCAAATCATTTCTTACGAATAATTTTTCAAACAATTTTAAAATGGCCATTTTCGAATAACGCATAATTCGAACAATTTTATGTAGAATAATCGAATAAAACGAATAAATGTTCATTTATATTTGAATTTATTAAATTGCTTAAAATGTTTCATAATTTCAAATTTAAATAAGTAATAATGACTCACAAAAATTGTATTGTTTCTGAAATTCGACAAATAACTAAAGACAAAGGGATTTTCGATCACTGTAGATGAGTGTTCCGTTCGCTCCTTCTATAGATATATAAATATTACTGCAAGATGTTACAATTCTAAAAACAAATCTTTCAAAATTTTTAACTCAGGACTTTAACCAATGAAAATAAAAGATACGGAATAAAATATTTGTTATTTAGCTGGCGAAATATTAGAAGAATCGCAATTAATAATCTAAATTTTAACGTAGATTAAAGTGGAGTTCAATGTGATGGAGAATGTGATTTTGAAACTGTCGTCGAAAGTGATATTGAGGATGATATTTATAATGATTACATTGATATAGATGAAGGCTATGATCTTAAAATATATGTATATAAGTGATGTACAGCGTACGTAAGTGTTGCAAAATATTTAATAAATCGAATGATAAACACAAAAGTGTATTGCAAACTAACGTCTTGTTGCAAGAAAAGCATGGAGTTCGTCCTATACATGATTTCGAACATCGTTGAACATCTTTGTCTAACATGGTAATACACTTTTTGCGTATTTGTAAATGCGTCAATCATGCACTGTCTAACTTCAAATTAGCCACGTTCACTGACAATGATATCTAACTTTCGACAGATTACCTATATTGTGTAATTCCCCAAAAGAAAAGATTCGGCAACGTTGATAGAGCTTGATATATAATACAATTTGTTATAAATAATTTAAAAATAGTGAATAATTAATTTACTAAAGAATCAGTTACTCAATTAAATCAGTTACCCGAATTAATGAACGACATAAAAAAGTTCTTAATACGTTTATATTGTATTTGAATTCAGGATCATGTCCAACTCGCTCAAATTTTTCAAAGCATAGCTCCAAAACTGAAACTAAAGGGTGACTAGCTAATTGTTTTGTAGATTGTTCGGGAGTTAATCTGATCAGTACATTTCTGTTGAAAATTTAATAATGGACTTTGTTTTCGAATGTTTTGTAACATTATCAATACTTGAATTGTTAACTTTAACATTATTTTTTGTTTTTCTTTAACAATAAAATATTAAAAAATCGACATCACAAATTCATTCTTTATTTTTTTAAAAAAATTTTAATTATTCGAATAATAATAATAAACGTGTGATCGAATTATTCGAACAAGTTAAAATCTCTTATTCGAATTATTAGTTTTATTCGAACAAGAGAAAAATCGAATAATTCGAATACCCTAGTCTCTACCCAACAGAATTAATTACTTTATAATCAATTTTATTATATGTACCCAGCATAAACTTTCATTGCCAAGTAATGAGTTAAAATTCAAAATTCTTTCTCTCTACTATTCTCACAACTGTGGCAAGCATTTAACCGCTTATATATGAAGGATTTAATATCAAGTGAACCAAATTTTTAAATCGATGTCTTCAGATCGTAATGAAATTTGCACCAAGGTTATTTCTTCAGACTCAATTTTTTAACAAGATCGGTCAAGAATTCTCTGAGTTAGAAGGGTAAAAATTTGACAAACAGGTGTTTTTTCTCATTCATGCAAAATGTGCTCCAAATAGTTTAAATAGCTATTTCTTCGATCTTTCCAATAGGACTAACAAATGGTGCAAATTTCATCACGATCGGAAGACATGGATTTCAAAGTTTTGTTGACTTGACATGAAAACCCCATATTTGCAAGTAATAACTTAAATAACTCATTGCTAGTTAGGTCTCACAGAAGCCGTTATGTGTAAAAGCAGAATATACTTATACAAAGCAGAAGGAAGTAAGCAGTTATATAATAGATAATAAATAAGTCATTATACAACAACTTCTAGGTAATGTAAATGGTAAGTAGTAGTCATTTAAAAAAAAGTTATTGAGTAATAGTTTTTGACAGGTATGAACAAATTCATACTTAAAAAAAGTAAGAAAGTATGGTCAGTCAAGCCCGACCATATAATACCCTACACCAAGTAAATGAGTAAAAATATTTTTCTTTTAAAATTTCAATGATTTATATTCGTGAGTGATTTTCGGAAGTGGGCCTTATATGGGAGCTATGACCAATTATGGACCGATCATCATAAAATTAGGTGGTATGATTTATGTCTATATGAAAGTTATTTATGTTGAATTTTGTGTATATACCAAAATTTTTAAGTGATTTAAACACGTTAAAGTGATTTTCGGAAGCGGGTCTATATGGGAGCTATGACTAATTATGGACCGATCGTAACAAAATTTGGTGACAAGAACTTTGTATATATAAAACTTATTTGGAGCGAAATTTGTGTATAACTTCGGGAGGACATTTGTATGGGGGCTAAGTGAAATAATGGACCGATTTCAGCCAGTTTCAATAGGCTTCGTCCTTGGGCCAATTATATGTACCAAATTTTATCAAAATATCTTAAAAATTGCGACCTGTACTCTGAGCACAAGGTTTACATGGACAGCCAGCCAACCAGCCAGCCAGACGGACATCGTTTAATCGACTCAGAAAGGGATTCTAAGTCGATCGGTGTACTTTAAGGTGGGTGTTAGACCAATATTTTTGGGCGTTACACACATCTGCACAAACGCATAATACCCTCCCCACTATGGTGGTGTAGGGTATAATTAAGAAGTTTTGGGAAAAACTTCACATACTCAATTCATACAGTTTATGTATAAATTGTGTAAGCGTTATGTTTGTTCTTAGCATTTCTACTACTATATAAGTACTAAAATATTCGCTTTGCAAACGCATTTCTAAACTTCTGAGCTAATTCAATTTTACCCTGATTTTCTGCATTGCAGCACACTAAAAAAGTCAAACAAAAAACACTCTAATATTTATGCATACAAAAATTTTACAAATTATGGTTTTATGATTTCTCTATTTTTATTTAAATATACAACTAAATTAACAAATAATATTTAATTAAATAAAAAATGTTGTATTTAAAATTTTTTGTTCACCCACGATTTGTTTATTTTGGCCACAAATGAGTACTTGTCTGCAATTGTTGACAACCCTTGTGGCTCGTAAATTTTATTTTATTTATTTATTTGTTTATTTATAATTTTAATATAATGCTTTTATTATTAGTTTGTTGTAGCTGCTGCTATCAAGTTGCTTCTGTTATTGTTGTTTAATTTTTCTATTTATTTATGTCTATTTGCTGAAAAAATTAACACGTTCATTATTCTTTTGTTTGTTTTTACGAATGACAAATACTAGATGGACATTTAGCGGTTGAGGGCCAGCCATATGAAATGACACAAAAAAACACATTGGTCAGATAACCCAGCGAAATTGTTATTTATTTATTTACTATTTTTTTACAGAAACCATGTAAAATACTTATGTCTATATCAGTTTGTAATTTCTTTATTTGTCATTTCCGACTCCACAAAGTATATAGTGATGGCTTAATATAAAAAAGGCGTAACTCGATTTTTTGTTACTTTACAGGAGAATGAGAAAACTTAATAAAATCCATCAATTTTAATATATGTATGTAATTCTTTTTTCATTGATATTTTAGAAAACAAAAATTAGTTACGCCTTTTTTATATTAAGCCATCGATATATTCTTTGTCGTTATAGATAGCGGATTCGATATAGACAAGTCCGTCTGTATATTGAAATCAACTTTCCGTAGCCCTCAAATAACTTACATACATGATGCACTAATCATTATGTCGGCTATAGACCCGGTTCAATTGATATTTAACATCAGCCCAGTTTAGATTTTTCACCCATTCTTGATCTATATCTGGATTACTATGTCATTAGTATAGACAATATGGATATCTAATCATAGATATTTCAAAGGCCTTTGTAGACAACGCCATAATAAGTCGGACCCTCAATGGGTCAAAATCGTAAATTTTTTTCACTAGGTAATAAATTAATTTTTTTTCCAAAAATATTTTTAAAAAATTAATTTTGAAGAAAATTAGTTGGTCATAAAATTTAAAAAAAAATTAATAAAAATTAAAAAAATCTTTATTTTTAAAATTTTGTTTACCAGAAAATATTTAAAATTTTCATTTTAAAGTTTTA
The DNA here is from genome assembly GCF_958450345.1 of Calliphora vicina. Taxonomy (NCBI): domain Eukaryota; kingdom Metazoa; phylum Arthropoda; class Insecta; order Diptera; family Calliphoridae; genus Calliphora; species Calliphora vicina. Next base: position 81,930,664 of record NC_088784.1, read on the forward strand.
GTTATACAGAAAATAAAACAATTAAGAAAGTATGGTCGGTCAAGCCCGACCATATAATACCCTACACCAAGTAAATGAGTAAAAATATTTTTCTTTTAAAATATCAATAATTTATATTCGTGAGTGATTTTCGGAAGTGGGCCTTATATGGAAGCTATGACCAATTAAGGACCGATCACCATAAAATTTGGTCGTGTGATTTATGTCTATATTAAAGTTAACTATGTTGAATTTTGTGTGTATACCAACATTTTTAAGCGATTTATGCACGTTAAAGTGATTTTCGGAAGCGGTTCTATATGGGAGCTAAGACTAATTATGGACCGATCGTAACAAAATTTGGTGACATGAATTTTGTATATATAATATATATATAACTTATTTAGAGCGAAATTTGTGTAGATACATAGATAAATTAAACATTTATGACCGATAAAGTCCAATTTCGAGGGGACATTTGTATGGTGGCTAGGTGAAATAATGGACCGATTTCAGCCAGTTTCAATAGGCTTGGTCCTTGGGCCGAAAAAGTACTATGTACCAAATTTGATCGAAATATCTTCAAAATTGCGACCTGTACTCTGCGCACAGGGTTTACATGGACAGCCAGCCAGCCAGCCAGCCAGCCAGCCAGCCAGCCAACCAGACGGACGGACGGACATCGTTTAATCGACTCAGAAAGTGATTCTAAGTCGATCGATATACTTTAAGGTGGGTGTTAGACTAATATTTTTGGGCGTTACAAACATCTGCACAAATGCATAATACCCTCCCCACTATGGTGTTGTAGGGTATAATTAAGAAAATCTTTTTTTTTAAATTTTGTTTACCAGAAAATATTCAAAATTTTAATTTTAAAGTTTTAGTTATACCGAAAATAAAAAAAACATTTTGGGGAAAAAAAACTCTGCGAGGTCCAGAGTTTTACAAAGTCTATCCATTAAATTGTAGACCAAATTTTATCGAATCGCATAGCTGCTTACAAAAAATTAGAACCAGTTTTGTATGAACCAATATTTTACTAAAAATTTAGCAAAGAGCATAGAGCCAATGATAAAAAATTTTATTTTTGGGATTTTTGAAAAGTCTTTTGGGAATTAGGGGATTCTCAACAATAAAGAGCTTAGATTAGATTATCAGGAATCCGTCGTTGTCCCTTTGTGTTAACTGAAAAATAGAGAAATAAAGAGGTCCGTATAGAGATGAAAAGAGAAGACGAAAGTCAGATAGAGTAAAGGTAGAAAGATACTAGGTGACCCAGAGGTGATGTCCGTGTGTGGCATGTGTGGTCTATTGCTATTTCTAATAAAGGCTTTGATGAAATCTAACTTCATGTCCGAGAGTTCAGAAAGACAATTGAAGGAGCGATGTCCTAAAAGTGACAAAATAGATCAAAAATCTTCATTCTGACAGCTTCTACAGAAGTCATTATTAGTAGGATCGTCCAAGCCTCCTTGCAAGCCTCATTTACAGTGTCCGATTAGCACCGCCACTGCATTACTTAATATCTTGCCCGCTATCGGTTTAGTCGAGACCATATCATTCTTGTAATCATACAGGTTCAACTCAATCTTGTCTGAGCAAGCTTAAAGTTACTAATTCGTTATCTAAATGGAATCCCGCAATACTTTCGCAATGACCTAAAATACTACCAAATTTTTTTAGTTTGTTCGAAAAAGGGCAACAACCCGTGCCGCTCGTCGCTCAAAGTTTTGAGGTGCATTTTCCGGGGGAAAAGATGCAATTTTGTCACAGTTTAAAAGAATCGAAATGTGTACGTAATTGCCGTTCTTAAGAGCACTTGGAGTCATTCGCCAAAATATGGCCCAAAAATTAGTTTTTTTCAAAAATCGCAAAATTTATATCGCACATACGGAAAAACTGTAGGAGGTATTGACATAATTTTTTCACATTTTTATTCTCTATTATGTTGTCAATAAATCCATATGTGATGATCGAAAAATTCTAAAATTTGTTTAACAAAATTTTTAAAAATTTGAAAATGGAATTTTGAAACTGCCATTAAAAAAAATTATTTTTGTTGGTCGTACAGGCGTATAGGTTAACGGTTTCCTACTAAGACAAAAACTCATATACAAGTAAATATATATATATATTTTAAGTAAAAATTAGCTCTTATTTCAATATTTCTCAAAATATGTTAATTTTGTTCCTAAGTTTCTTGTTCTAGTGGCCTGAGACACGTTAATGGCCTGGCGATTTTTTAATATGGTTGCCAGAAACATATATTTGTTTGCTGTAACCATATATATGGTTGATACAATCATGTGAATCGTAAGTTAACCATATTATGGTTACCACAATCATGTAAATGGTTACTGTGACTATAATATTGTTAAACATTTTGTAACACTATATAAATGGTTACAGTAACCATGCCCAATTATATTTTTTCTCTGCGTGTACCTCTAGGTACCCGAACAGTTGGAAAAATGCAAGAGTTGTGCCAGTGCCTAAGGTTAAAAATCCATCGGAATTATCTCATTTTCGTCCCATTAGTGTCGTGAATATTTTCTCTAAGATTTTTGAAACTATGATCAACAACCAAATGACAGGGTATGTAGAGGAAGAGAGATTTATATCTGAGGGCCAATCAGGCTTTAGAAAGGGTCATAATGCTGCGGGTCTTTCATTGAATATCACTGAGGAGGTTCGTATTGCTGTTGACCGGAAAAAACTAGCCTCTATTATCAGCCTCGACTTTAGCAGAGCGTTTGAATCTATTTCTCACGAGGTTTTACTTAATAAATTATTTTCCATATATGGGTTTTCGACCTCAGCTTGTCGCTTGATTGATACGTTTATTAGGGGCAGATCACAGTATGTTCAGTTTAGGGATTCAATTTCATCGACGAAAAATTTATTTCGGGGTGTCCCACAGGGATCTATATTAGGTCCACTATTATTTTTGTTGTATATCAACGATATTTTAAATAATTTATTTCCCTTGAGAGGTTTTCTGTATGCAGATGATTTACAATTAGTGGCAGTTTCTAATTCTGTTTATGAGCTGAATCTAATGATTAATCGGTGTATGCAGACTATTGATTCCTGGTGTGATGAAAATTTTATAATTTTAAATGTTTCTAAATCTAGGGCGATGTTTTTTGGCGTTAACGGTATGATGAGACCTGCAATTTCAGTAAATTGCGCATATATTAACATAGTTTCAATTATTAAGGTCTTAGGAATTCATGTTGATGAAGGCCTTATGTTTTCCCAAAATATTAATTTCGTGATTTCGAGAACTATATTTGTATTGAGGAGAATCTATAACACATGCTACAACTTGCCAGGGAGAATTAGAAAACAAAATGGTCATTTACTTCTTATGCCACTTTTGATGTATGGGTTGAAAATATTTTCTGGAACTAGTGCTACTAATTTGATAAGATTGAGAAGAATGTGTTTTAATAAGATCATTCGATACGTCTACCAACTGCGTCCTAGAGATCATGTTTCGGAATATGTTTTTGACTTATTGGGTTGTACTTTTGAGGATTTTATTAATGTTAAGTTACTTACAGTTTTTTATAAAACAATTAGTCATAATAATCCATCATATTTAGTCTCTAGATTTAATTTTTCGAATTCTTCGCGAACTTGCTCCCTAATAAGTCTCAGGTTTAATACAATTATTATGCAAAAATCCTTCGTTATACGTGTAATACGTTTATGGAAAAACTTAATACCATACAGTGATAGAAATTTTTCAAAATCTATCATAGTTTTTGTAAAAACTATTATTGGTCTCATGAACTGATTTTTAACTTATCGTTGTTGATAATCAATTTTGTTAAATAACTTATTTTTCCCTAAATTTATTACTCCATATTCGTGTATAGATATTAGTTTAGTATTTAATATTTTAAATTTCTTATAAAACTTTTGTGTTAAAATTATGTTTTAAATATGTAATCACACTTTGGCCTATGTTGGCTTTTAGATTACAATTAATAAATGAAAAATGAAAATGAAATGATAAATTTTAAGCAAAAATGAGCTTTTATTTTAATATTTCTCAAAATATGTTAATTTTGTTAATACATTTCTTGTTCTAGTGGCCTGAGACACATTAATGGCCTGGCTAATTTTTAATAACTTTAAAATTTTTTAACCTTTTATATCTTATTAGAAGGATATAAAAGGTTAAAAAATTAGAAGGACAATTATGTACACATTTCGATTCTTTTAAATTAACTTGCAAAAGCAATTACTTAATAGCAAAATTTTCAAACGCAAGTCGGCACGGGTTGCAATCATGATAGAAAGATTAAATTTCATATTTAACTATAGTTTTATATATGTAAAAAAATAGAGGGTACCCGTTCTAAAATTCCCAAAAAGGGACACTCTAATGAACATGTTAAGCCACATTCACTTAAATAAAATATTGTCTTGTTAATAAGCCAGCATTATTAAAAAAATTATATCTTTCGAGTTGTTTAAATAAATTTGTTTGTATTTGTCATGTGATATTTGTCTAATATTATTTCATAACTATTATAAAAAAAAACATCTTAAATTATTATTTAATTATGTAAGCAATGTGGCTTTTCAAGTTAAGGAAATCTACATTTTCGCAAGTATTATAAATTGAAAAAGCGACCTGACCGCCAATTTATAAAATTTTTTTTTTTTAATTATTGAAATCGCGTGTCTTATTTATTTAATGAACTAAGCCCTTTTAATTGTTTAATTTTTTTTAATATTTCATTTCATAATCGAAATTGTTTTAAAACGAAATTTTTTAACCGCCAAATATGTGACTGGGTAATGTTGTTTGTTATTAACAGACACAAAATATAAAATAAAACTAGTAATAAAGAAAATATCCATAAATCACGTACAAGTGGATTCTAATGATACATGTAGACAAAATGCATGTTTAACTACAAGCCATAACAGAAGAAAGACTGTTTGATGATTCAATGGCTAAATGGATGAATGAATGAATAAACGAATGCATCGTGTGTCAAAATAAATAAAAACACACTCTATTACGCGGTTTGCTTACTGGCTGATGAATCTCCCCATGGAGCTGTAAATCATCATGTACATACAATACAATATTAAATATATGCATAGTTTCTTTTTTTTCTAATGACAACTTATCGTTAAGCTTTATTTAAACATTTGTCATTTCTGTTATTAGAGTGATTTAGTGCACTTTATTCGTTAGTTTTGTGGTGATTTGTTTCATTGTTAATTTGCCGTAACTTTAACTCATTCTAGTTACTTGTATCGTTTGGGTAATATTTAGTAAATGAATGTTTTGGTTGTCTAGCACTCTGTTTTAGTACTAAGAACTAAACAAATATACTGGGTTTGTTTTGAGGTGGGAACAGTTGCTGCACCAGTACTGCGCAGAATCTCTCCTTATGTTATGGCAAATGTAAAGTTATATATTTTAAAAATAAAATTTAAAAAACCTTAATATTAATACAAGTACTTACTCACATTCAAATTGTTGAAAAAATTGTATTACTTTTTAAAAAAATCAGCCATTAGATTTGTTTATTTTAAGGCTTAAGTTAATATAGAATTGAAGGGCATAGAGTAGTACCTCGATAAGCCCCACGATTTAAAAAAAAAACCATAGCTATGCTTATTTAAATGTTTGTTAACAATTTATAATATTTGCGAAGAATTTTACTTCATAAACATCATAAGCCACATTCGTTATTTGTTACATCTTTGAACAGAATTATTAATCTTGATGAAGATAAATGTATAATTGAAGATTTTAGTTATATTAGTGATAATACAATGTTAGAAATTACCACATTCACAAGGAAAACGAATTTATTTAAAAAAAACCAAGCGAGATATTTTTAAGTTATGTTATTGCACAAACAAATGATTCATTTAAATAAATGTGTTATGTCATGTTTTTGCTGTAGAAAATCTATAGCGACACCACAGCAAATTTTTTATTGAAAATTATACATTTTTAGCGAAAAAATTTAAAAACAAGCTCAGAAATTCTTAACTTAATAACTATAACATTTAACAATGATAGTTTATAAACAAAAAAAATAGATTTCTTCTATTAAATAAATATTGACGAAATTGAAAGATATTTTTAAAACAAGTGACGATTAAATTTTTAGATGGATAACGATGTTCTACCGGACCAATCATCATACCACTAATTTGCCATCAGATACAGATTTTGTATTAATAGAAAAAGCCAACAGAAGTTTGCAATTCAAATTTATTCTCCAGAAGGTTGAAGTACAACAGTATATAGTTAAATCCATAAAAAAATAGAGGCATCATCATATAACGAAAATAAAAATGACCATTTTATATAGAATTAAAATGAAAAATATTCTAAATATCTTGTTTTTAAAAATAAGAAAAATATTCAATAAAATTTAGGCAACAACAACTTGATAAGCCACTTTTTATGCCCTTCAAAATAAATGTTTTATTTTGATGTATATTTCTCTCGCCTCCCACTAAGCGACCAAAAACCAAAGACCAAGTGTCCATTTTGGATTAAGAAAGCTAGATTTTGCAAAAAAAAAAAAAAAATAGAGGTTTTATGTCTTGAGTTGCAAAATGTTTATTTTGATATATATCCCACTCGCATCGCACTAAGCACCCAACAAGATCTCCAAGAAAACGACATAAGTTTTCATTTGAAAAAAAGTCAAAAATTTTATGTTTTGAGTTACAAATCATTTATTTTGATAGATACCCAACTCGCATCCATCTAAGCGAACAAATAGGTCTTCAAGGATAAGACCTAGCTTTCCTTTGAGAAAAAGGTCCCATTTAAAAAAAAAGTCAAAAAAGTTTGATTTCAGAAAAAAAATCCAAAATTTTTTTTCGAATCCAATAATTTTGGTGTTAATTTCATCCCGATCCGAAGACATCGATTGGACCGACTTGGATGAAATCTTCAGTGAATCTTCAGAATACCCTAGCGTGTGGGCGGAGGGGCGTGGCATAATCAAACCCTACACCAAGTAAATGAGCAAAAACATTTTTCTTTAAAATTTCAATAATTTATATTCGTGAGTGGTTTTCGGAAGAGGGCTATGACCAACCAACAAGTGATTTATCCTCGTTGAAGTGATTTCGGAAGCGGGTCTTATACGGGAACTATGACTAATTATGGACCGATCATAATAGAATTTGTTGACATGAATTCCGTGTATATAAAATTTATTTGGACAATAATTTGTGTAGATACCATTATAAATTAAATATTTAAGATCGATAAAGTCCCATTTCGGGAAGATATTTGTATGGGGGCTAGGTGAAATAATAGTTACAATAGGTTTGGTTCTTGGGCCGAAAAAAATATATGTACCAAATTTTATCGAAATATCTTCAAAATTGCGACCTGTACTTTGTGCACAAGGTTTACATGGACAGCCAGACGGACGGACGGACATCGTTTAATCGACTCAGAAAGTGGTTCTGAGTCGATCTGTACACTTTATGGTGGGTGTTAGACTATAATTTTTGGGCGTTACAAACATCTGCACAAATCAAATATGAGAGAGTAAATTTGATTTGGTAGTAATAGAGTATATTTGATATGGTAGTTTATAAAAATATATTGTCAAAAAAAAAAATGTTGATTGACCTTTCAAAAATGCTGATTTGCCCAAAAAAAAAAATTTGTTTGCAAAAAAAAAAAAATTTTTTGCAAAATTTTTTTTCTCAACAAAATAAATTTGTCGACCAGAAAAAGTTTTTTTTTTTCATTCGAGAACTAAATGAATAACTCTTCGCCTTCCACTTATAATAAAAATATAAAATAACGGTGAATTCATAAAAAATTATAGGTTTATTCAAATAAAATTTTGTTGTCATTTAGTCACTGAAAAATCGGGAAAGGGCATCTATGTCTAGAGACGCAAAAACAAAAGAAGAACACGGATTCAGTAAATGCGTCGTAGTGCATCTTCATCGGGAGCTGCCGAGACACCCCACCACAAAATCGAAAGACTAGAAGCCAATCGCTCCCGAATGGCTCGATCAATAAACAATTCTCAAAACATTTGTTGGACATCGGAAATGCAAGAATTCCAATTGATCCCGCCACAAATTAGATTGATTTCCCGCCGAACTTCTGCCAAATGCAAAGCCGTTGTCGACAAGTTATTGGACCATGAGGTCCAATTTCAAAACTTAAATTAGACAACACTTTCGCGTGTCAATTTTAAATTAAATCGGACTATACGTTTAGAATTTACATATTTATTTGCCACTTTTTTTTCTTTCTATACCACTGTGTGATATTTAGAAATAACTATTTACTTTGTATGGGAAGTGCCACACCCCCTTTTCCGATCTGTACAATTTTGGTTAAACTTTATGCACTGATAAGAATTTGATTTTTATAAAGTTTGAAGACTGTCACAATTATAGTTCTGCAGATATTCGAAAATAACTATTAACTTGGAATGAGTGGTGCAGCGCCTATTTTTAAAATTCCGTCCATTTTCAGCCAAGAAGTGCACAATGGTATCAAAATAAATTCCTCGAAGTTTTGCGTCTTTCACAACTATAGTTCACCAGATTCAGCAGATATTCCATAATAAATATAAACTTTTTATGGGATGTGACACGCCCACTTGAAATTTCCAAATAAAAAATGTCCAAGATATCAAGGAACATAAAGAAAAAATTTCAAGAGATTCGCACCAGTTGTTTTGGGTCGTATAAATCATAGACTAACAAACATATAATCCAACATACATTAATTTTTATTTATATAGATATATACAGTGGTGGCCACCAATTTAAGACAAATACTTGAATTTTTTTCATCAACTGAATTTTAAGTGCGATAGAGCCAAAATAAAAGAACCTCTAAGGGTATGAAATTTATTAATAATGTTTCTAGTTTCTGAAAAATGTTTGGAAAAATCGGTAAAACATATATGGACAAAGATATGTGGAAATACGTTGACCCACCTCAGCGAACATCCGCTGTTAATAACCAGTGTTTAAAAAACTAGACTACAAGTAGCAGTAGCAACGATAAAACACAAGTAGTCTAGTTAAAAAATTAATAAAAACTCGGAGTCAATAATTACTACTACTACTGCTACCTTCACATTTTGGTAGCAGTAGTTGTAGTAGTACTAAAAAAAGAAAAATTTAAAAGTAGCAGAGTAATTTATTTTCTATTGCTACCTTAAAAAAGAAAAAGTTTTGATGTAGCAGTCATTAGTTTTTTATCAATTCTGCTACTTTTAAAATTTAGTAGTAATAGAAGTAGCAGTTGAGGTAGTAGAAGAAGTAGTAGTTAAGTAGCAGTTGAATTAGCAGCTAAGTAGCAATTGAGGTAGCAATAAAATAAGTCAAAAATAAAAATCTTCAGCCAAAAAAGTGTGTTGTTGTGAATGTATAATTGTGTAAGTTGGTCGTGTTATAAACAAAACCTCGGCTTTTTTGTTATACACACAGAAAACACGATCTTTCTGTTAGAAACACGAACATCTAAACGAATAAAAGCGAATAATTCTTTCAAACTCTCTCAAAACAAAAACAACACACCGTGTTTAATTATGTCAATTTTGGTGTTATGACTGAAGATTTTTTTTTGACTACTTTTATTGCTACCTTAACTGCTGCATCAACTGCTACTTAACTGCTACCTTAAAAATTAAAACTCGATATAGAGCAGTAGCAATGATTTGTATTTTTATGCTACTACTCCATTTATAATTCATGTTTTATTGCTACTGCTCTGTTAAGAGTTTTATATTTTGAAGGTAGCAGTAGTTTTAAAAAAACAAGAAAACGCAAAAAGACAAATGCTACTGCTACTGCTACCGCTACATACACTTTTTTGAAGCAGTAGTTGTAGCAACAGTTAAAAATTTGTTAGTTATCGTAGCTTTTTAAACACTGTTAATAACATGATATGACCGAAACTAATGGAACTAAAAATACGAAATTTGGTCCGAATATTTTATAATAATAAAATTATAATGATATAAAAATGAGAAAATAAGTTGTAGAAACATTTTATGTGATCATGGTGAATATGTATGAATTGACACAGTCGAATAAAACACACTTGTGTGTTAAAACAGTCCTCATGCATACATATTTGTGGAAATATTTGAAAAAATAGTTGACAATTACATGGAATTTAGCAAACAATTTTTGTCTTAAATTCCTGGCCACCACTGTAGATGATTGATGATACGTTATTTTGATTAAGAAAACCATTCACTTAATGATACGTTATTTTTAATTTTGGCTATAACTTGATTATTTATGATAGCTGAAGTTTAAAATTTTGAACAGGTCAATGAACTTAACTAAACAAACTTATTCCGTTTTGCATATTCTACTACTGGTCATATAATAGGATTAAAATTAATTTAAAGGTTTTATTCACCAAATTTATAAAATTTCATTAATAAATTATCAAAATTGTAACACACATGGACCAGTTAAGTAATATGTCCTCTTTCCACAATTCACCTTTGAAGCAATTGGCATAAGTTTGCCTCAGAGCAAACTAAATGAATATTTAAAACAATATAAACATTTTTAAAGCCATGCAGTTGGAATTAATTTAATCTCTCACTTTTTTTACGACACTTTTTTTATTTAATTCTTCCTTGCAGGTTTTCTAGTTTTTGTTTGTCAATGTCCCTACCAATGTCACTGCTATAGTAGTTTTAATAAATATAATTTCTTTTTTTTTTGGTGGAATGTGTTGATTTGTAAATTTACTAAATAAAAAAGACAATTTTAAATGTTTTTTGCACACCTACACAACGACTTGGAATTAATGTGACTATAAAAATAAATTCCAGAGGGAACCGAAAAAAATAACAGATTCAACTAAAGTTCTGCCACATTTACTTTGTGCTTGTTTGTAAGCAGGATTCAGTTGTTGGGAGTAAGTTTTTCTTTTCTTTTCATTTTTTTTGGAACAAAACAGTCTCTGTTTAAAATTTTGTTGGCGTCATGGTGAAGAATAAACCCGCTAAATTAATGTGAAGTAAAATGAATAAACAGCAGGAAGAACTGCAAAAGAGTAGGTTTTATTTCTAGCTAAATTTTAAGGTACTACTGACAATAGGTTGACATTGGCCCGATAACATTTAATGAAAAGCATGAAGAAGTTAAGGGATGTGTTACGATTTTCTTTATGTTACTTATTTACAAAATTAAATTCCTTTAAATACCTGCTAGTACAAGTGATTGCTGTAATATGTAGTGGCAGTAGACGTTGTGGCAGTTGAACTTCTCTATAAGATGCATTAAAACTGCAGTCATATTAACACAGCAATGAAATACAATTTCCAACAGTGAGAACTGGGGCCAAGAATTGTGTGGGTTGCAACTGCTGGCAAATTGGCGAAAATGAAGAGATACACATGTTGCCAAAATAATAAACATGGATAAAAAAGAAAGGAAAGGAAACAAGGAAGCAGTGGCAGAAGAGCAAGAAACTGCTGCACTTAAAAAACAAGTTGGCAAATGAAATTTAAAAAAATGTCGAACAACAAAAAACTCTTCAAATGAAATAAAAAATTATCAAGAGTAAAACTTAAATGCCAACCATGCCGCCAAACATGATAAAAAACTACAACTCTACAAAAGAAGAAGTAAAATCAATTTACAAATTTTTTTTTGTTGTTTTTGCTGGTGTTGTTGTGTTTATAGAGGACCAGGAGTTACAGGGTGTTTTAGGCAATGATGAAATGTGTGATTTGAAATTTTAGAGAAATATTATGACTGTTTAGTGAATGGTATCTTAAGTAGATAATAAATTATCTTCTGCTAGGTGTCCAAATAATAAACTTTTTTTGTGATAAATAAATTTTCTTTTTCAAAACTTTATATGAGGAAAATTAAAAAAAAATTGAGATTTTGACAAAAATATTAAAAAATATTAAAATTTTTCTCGTCGTCCAAACATAAAATACAATATAACATTATCGGATAACGATTAGAGGTTACACACTTTATTTGAATTACAGATTAGTTTATAAGGATGACACGGGTTCAAATCAGAACCAGCATCCATAGAAACCAATAAATGCTTGAATCCTTATCCTTCTCAAAAAAACTTTGAAGTTTGAGGCACGGTGGTAAATTCCGGCCAAAAATTTTTATCTTTTGTTTATTAATTTTTATAAAATTTTGATGGTAAATTTTTCTTAACACTTAACACAGTATCATTATTATTTTGGCTATAAAGTAACTATATGGTTATTTATAGTGCTGTAAAGTCAAAGGTTTTTCTTGTCATTTTAATATTAGAAAAATGTGATTTTTTTACTTTTGAATCGAAGTAGCCTATGCTTTTTTCTTTAAACAATTTTTTTGCAAATTAGCACATGTTTTTATAAAACAGTTAGCAGTTAACTATTCCACCTGATTATTACGGAGTTTTTGCGTGTTCTTTTTATATAAAAGTGATTTGATTAAGAACTAGTTTTAAATCAATAGAAACTAAATTAAAAAAAGTTTGAAAGACCAGTACCGCAATTCTGTAACTTTTTAACGACAAAATTTTGTCGTTAAGTAAACAAAATTCGTTAGTTAACAATATTTATCGTTAAGAGATATTCCGAATTAAATTTTACCGATTATTTTCGTTAAAAATAGTCGGTAGATAATGAAATTTGTTGGTAGGTTAACGACAAATAAAATGTTCTAGTTAAGCCATAACGATAATTGTTTAGGATTTAGTTTTGTAACATAAATATTCGAAATAAATTGTTTTTTGAAAGTACGGTTGGTCAACTTTTTGTGTTTGTTAGATACGGACTGATTTGGGTTCTTATTATAAAAATTAACATGTTTTAATTATCTTTTTAAGATAAATTTGGACATATATTTGGTCAATTCACAAGGTCTCTTATCAGTCATATTGTCATAATGTCCTAACATATCTCGTCTCGGCGGCTCGGTTTAAACGACTCTTAGGCATTCGGGACAGGTCTCTGCTGGATGGTTACGATAACACAATAAACATAGCATAAATAGTAGTTTTATTTTAGGACTTTTTTTAGCTTGAAAAGCATAAAAACCACTGTGAAATATTAGGACATTATGAGACCTTGTGAATTGACCAATTATATTTATTTTGAAAAGCAATACAAACCACTGTGAAATATTAGGACAATATGACATGATAAGATACGTTGTGAATTGACCAATTATATTAATTTTAGAAAATAATATTCGAATTTTAAGAGCAACTTTGGGGCATAATATCCATAATTAACACATTTCTGGAGTGTATAATGTTTATCCCTATATTCAATTTCCATTTTTGGCGATGTGATACGATTATAAACTTATATAAAAGTTATAAAATCGTTTTTAAGACAGTATTCTAAGAAGGAAATTCATCTGAATTTGTCGACTGTCCTTATAACAACACATATCTAAATTGTGAATTAATGATCACTTGTGGTGGCATAGACATATGTATTACACTGGGTTACTTTTATTTTTAGAAAAAAACTCTTGTTATTTTGATTTCAGTAGGTTTCGCGAACATATTTGGGTGAATTGATGCTTGATTTTTATATATAAATGAGATTATTTATTCACACGACTACGAATTTATCTGCTAACACGAAAAAATAGTAAATATTTTTATGATTTTTTAATTTTAAAAATATTGACATTTATATTTTTAACTATATTCGTCGTTAAAATTTGTTATCGAGAGATATCGTTAACTTCAAATAGTGAATATTAAATTCGTTAAAGCAACCGATAGTTTTCGTTACTTAACGACATCGGTAGGAAAGTATAAAAAGTTACAGAATTGCGGTACAGAACTAATTAAATGAGCCTACTAGAGCTTAAATGTAAACTACATCTAATACTGTAAAGTATCAAGAGTACGTACTATAAATTTCAGCTGCAATTATCTGTCATTCCAATAACCAGAACGATTTCAGTGCCTTCATATTTTACACATTTTTTGTAATTTATTGACCAATTTCAAAAATTATGTAAGTTTGAGAGTTATTTACGTCTATGCTGATTTGGCCAAACCATGTATTTGTATGTCGAAATTTTTTCAATTCAGGCATTTACATCAATAACCTAATTTTTCCGATAATTTGAAAACGTCCATGATTTTTTGGACAAACCCGGTATATGTATTCCGAAATTTGTACGACCATTTTTTTCAATCACTTATGGTATTCTTCATTTAGGAATTTACATGAATAATTTAATTTTTTCAATACTTTTAAAACGTCCATGATTGTTTGGCCAAACCTTGTATATGTAATCTGAAATTTGAATGACCAATTTGGTTTTCGATCAGATATTTTATTCTTTATTTTTGGACTAAATTTCAGTCACTTACATGCAATTTGTTTGATACTTTTGGAACGTCCATGCTTTTTTGGCCAAACCCTGTATTTGAACATCGAAATATTTATCGATCGATCGGTTATGTTATTCTTAATACAAAAACCAAATTTCAAACATTTTTATGAAGAAATAAAGAAGTTATGGATTTTTGACCGGAATTGACCACCGTGCATTGTCTCATGACATTTAGAAGAGTGTTGAGGAGTCTTTGCTTTCGTCAATTACGAACAGTGTTCTCCTTGACATTCAATGCTATAATATAGCTTTTCGTGATCCCGATAAGATCCCGATGTGTCTCTCAACCACTTCGTTCTTATTATGCACAGTTGGGGCAATATAAAAAGTTTTTGGAAATAAATCTAGCATTTCTTTAAGTTTAAGTTATAAATGTGGACCCTACAAATACTCCAAGAGCGGCTCTATCGGTGCTCAAAACAGGGTACCTTGTACCTGTAACATTTTTAAACAAGTGCCTTTTTTTCCCCATCCTATTCAAAGATTTTTATATTTTTGAAAAGCGCTCCACTAGTTCTTTTAAAACTGACTCACTTGTTCTGATTATCTCTTATAATTTCCGAGTTACAGGCATTTCAGAATTGAAATTTAAACATGATGCCATACTTTGGTATAGGGTTTACTTTTAGACCAAATGGACTCGATTTCTTTTTTTAGTTAGACAACTAAATTACTATTAATATAGAAGAGATTTCAGATCAATATCAATTATGGATCCAAAAATAGACTATTTTCAATATAAAAATTAAAAAAATAGTAGTTTTTTTGCTGTTTTTGGGCGAAAATGTGACTTAACTCTTTTTTATTAAAGAACATATAACAATTTTATGTTTTTCAGTAAGATAGCTTTGCGGCGGAGAATTTGGTATAAAATACATGTCCCATTTTTCGATCATGTCGGGCCTACGCCCTTTGAAATTTTACTTATTTTTTAACAAAATTTTAAATTTGGGCCAAATGTTCACAAATCTCAAAGCTGAGATGAGAAAACGGAAAGCAGCTTTAGAAATGTTGATGTGTTCTATATTTATATCCAAAGTATTTTCTTATCTCCGAAGGAAATGTGGATCCTATAGGCAAAATTGTAAAAAATACCAAAATTTTTTTCAATAAAAAATTAAATTTTTTTTTAAATTTTGTTACCTGAATACCATAATTGTGTTTAGAAATAACAGCACTTGAAAAACATTAATTATCGAAAGATTTACGGTAATTCTGTGAATCGACATTTTGCTGGAAAAAACACGAAATAGACTTTTTGGACGAAAAAAGTCGAAAAATCCTTTATGACAATTTTTTTTGTTTTTGAGATACTCAAAAATTAAAAAAAATAAAATTTTCTAAAACTAATTTTTTTTATTTTTGAGATACTCCAAAATTAAAAAAAAATAAAATTTTCCAAGACTAAATTACTAACTGCTCTTTCCACACTCCCCCTTTAACAGTTGGTATAACATTTATATTGTTAACTTGTATGTGTTAACACACTCATTAAAACGCAGCTTACTTACTCAAAACAATAGCAGACTTTTAGGAGCCGTTTGGCATTTTTTTGTCTTTTTTCGATTTTTTTTTTAGTTATTCCTCAACATCTACAATTTCCACTGCTGCAATTACTAAAGATGGCAGTTCATTTTTCATTATCCCAACATAAAGTATAATGAACGATATATAGTTTTTTTCTTTCTCGGCATTAATTTTTGTTCTCATTTCGCTTTAAGGATGTTACAACAGAAGAATAAACAGAGCAAAAATTGCGAAAACAGTACATACACCTATATATGTATATTAAACCTGCCCCTTTAGAAATGATTTTAACATAATTTATTATACATTTGAATTAAATCTTATCATCTAGAAAAAAATATCTTATAAAACATTGATAGCAAAAGAAACAACAAACAAGAATGATATGTTGGGCCGTGTCGAATCATCCAGTTTTGTAACTGGATTTGCGCACTGTTTTTCGTTATATGAGTGGCATAAAATGTTTCGTCAGTTAAGTTTAGGGGCTGGTCTAATGTACTATATACAACACACATGTTTTATAGGACATTAAACATAAAAACTGTTTGTGTTTTTATAACAGTTTTTATGCTGGTTTTTGCCATTGTGAGTCTGTGTGTAAATTTTATTTTTTACTTAAAGTGCGTATGTGCTACAAATTAAAATATAATAATGAGATTGTTGTTAAGGGATTCGCTTTTTTTTGGTTCGTTTGTATGTGCATTTTTTCTTTTTGTTTTTCCTTATTATTGTGACATATACATAATTTGTCAAATGATTGTTAAGGAATGAGATCAAACAAACTACAGATGCGAAACTTACAAACCTACTAAATTAAACAAATCAGAATGAGTTATCTTAAATGAGCAATTTCAAATATATTTGAGAATCGTTGAAACTGAACTCAGATGGCTTTAATTTCTTTTACATTTCAAAATTTTTAATTAAAATTACAGCTGTAAAATTAATCTATCATCTGACTTCCGAATTTCATAATAATTTTTATACCCTTCACCATGAGTGGCAAGGGTATATATAAGTTTGTCATTCCGTTTGTAATTTCTACATTTTTCATTTGCATTTATATACAAAGTATATATTAGGGTATTCATTCGACTAATGATCGTTCGATTAATCGAATAATTTCTTACGAATAATTATTCGAACAATTTAAAAATGGCCATTTTCAAATAACGAATAATTCGAATAATTTTATGTAGAATAATCGAATAAAACGAATAAATGTTCATATATATTTAAATTTATTAAATTGCTTAAAATTTTTCATATTTCCAAATTTAACTAAGTAATAATGACTCACAAAAATTGTATTGTTTCTGAAATTCGACAAATAACTAAAGACAAAGGGACTTTCTATCACTGTAGATGAATGTTCCGATAGCTCCTTCTGCAAGAAGTTACTATTCTAAAAACAAATCTTTCAACATTTTTAACTTAGGACTTGAACCAATGAAAATTAAAGGTACGGAATAAAATATTTGCTATTTAGCTGGCGAAATATTAGAAGAATCGCAATTAATAATCAAAATTTTAACTTAGATTAAAGTGGAGTTGAATGTGATGTAGAATGTGATTTTGAAACGGTCGTCGAAAGTGATATTGAGGATGACATTTATAATGATTACATTGAAATAGATGAAGGCCATGATCTTAAAATATATGTATAGAAGTGATGTTATTAACCGCGTACATAAGTGTTGCAAAATATTTTATAAATCGCATGATAAACACAAATATTGCAAACTAACGTTTTGCTGCAACAAAAGCATGGAGTTCGTCTTATACATGATTTTGAACATCGTTGAACATCTTTGTCTTCGATGGTAATAAACTTTTTGCGTATTTGTAAATGCGTCAATCAGTCACTGCCTGATTTCAAATTAGAAACGTTCACTGACAATGATATCAAACTTTGTGTAAATCCCTAAGACAACTTGATTAGGCAAATATTCGGAACCCTGATAGAATTTGAGGGTATAATACAATTTGTTATGAATAATTTAGATAAAGTGAATAATTCATTTACTAAAGAATTAGTTATGCATTTTAAAACCCGAATTAATGAACGACAGAATATTTTTGATGAAAATTTAATGATGGACTTTGTTTTCGAATGTTTTTTTAACATTATCAATACTTGAATTGTTTACTTTAACGTTATTTTTTGTTTTTCCTTAACAATAAAATATTAAAAAACCGACATCAAAACTTCATTCTTAACTTTTTTAAAAAAAATTAAATTATTCGAATAATTCGATTAATTTTAAACGCGTGATCGAATTATTCGAACGAGTTAAAATCTCTTATTCGAATTATTCGTTTTATTCGAACAAGTGAAAAATCGAATAATTCGAATACCCTAGTATATATATTCTGAATCGTTATAGATAGCGGAGTCGATATAGCCATGTCCGTCTGTCCGCCTGTGTGTTTGAAGTCCCCAAATAACTTACATACACGAATTATACATCAGTATCTCCGAAATTCTTTCGGCTCGGTTGCTATTTAAAATCGAAAAAATCGGTCCACAAATGGCTGAGATATAAGGAAAAAACCAGGACAACATATCTGGATTACTAAATCATTAATATAGACAATATGGATATCTAATGATAGATATTTCAAAGACCTGTGCAACGACGTATATAAGACCATAGTAAGTTGGACCTACAATGCGTCAAAATCGGAAAAAAATATTTTTTAACCCGAATTTTTTTCACCAAAATTTTTTTTCACAAAATATTAAAAAAATTTAAAAAAAAAATTATAAAATTGAAAAAAAAAATTATAAAATTTTAAAAAAAAATTTTAAAATTTAAAAAACAATTTCGTAAAAACAACTGGAAAAAAAATTTAAATTTTGTTTACCTAAAAATATTTAAAATTTTTATTTTTAAGTATAATTTGGTGAAGGGTATATAAGATTCTGCACAGCCGAATATAGCTCTCGTACTTGTTTTTATACCATTCGCCATGAGTGGCAAGGGTATATACTATAAGTTTGTCATGCCGTTTGAAATTTCTACATTTTTCATTTGCGACCCCATAAAGTATATATACTGGATCGTTATAGATAGCGAAGTCGATATGTTGAAATCAACTTTTCGTAGACCCCAAATAACTTACATACACTATTCATACATCAATATACCGGAAATTCTTCCGGTTTGTTTGCTATTTAAAATCAACAAAATCGGCCAACAAATGGCTGAGAGATAAGGAAAAAACCATGACAACCACGATTTTTGATCTATATCTAGATTACTAAGTCATTAATATAGACAAAATGGATATCTATTGATAGATATTTCAAAGTCCATTGCAACGATGTATATTAGGCTATCGAAAGTTGGACTTACAATGGGTCAAAATCGGGAAAAATAATTTTTAACCCGAAGTTTTTTTCATAAAATTTTTTTTTGGTCAAAAATTCTTTTTCCAAAAAAAAAAAGTTTTAAAAAAAATTAAAAACTCTTTTTAAAACAAAGTAAAAAACAATTTTCTAAAAAAATTAAAAAAAATAAAAAAGATTTTTAATTTAGTTCTTGTACTTGTTTTTCCTGAATATGAGTAGGTGTAGCTACTACGTATTAAATTAACCGGGTTTCTGGTTTAATCGGTTAATCGAGCAAATAATTATTCGGGCTTTAGATTTAATCGGTTTATAATCGGTTAATTTTAAATTATTCGATTAACCGAATAATTTATATTTTAATTTTAAATTGAAAATAAAACCACGAATTTTGTGTACTTTATTTTAGCATTTTATTAATAAAAACAAAACATAAAAATCAAACAAAACATAACAATTCATCCAAAAAATTAATAATGGCAAAACACATGTTAGTTTTTTTAGGATTTTAGTGAGATCTTCTGAAATAATCTTTAAAAAAGAATATGATATAATCTATATATGTACTTTTAAACGATTTTTGCTTTAGCTTTAATAAAACTTGACGTGGAAAAAACTATCTCGCTGATTGTAGATGTATGAGGAATCGAAAGTTAGGCATGATCAAGAATATCCAATATCTCAGTTCTTTATTTAGTATTATCCATCCATATAAAATCCTCCATTATACCATTGGAGTCCTTTTTGATTTTGAATACTTTTAATACTTATTTATGTTAGGTTCTGATAAAAGCCTCATTTCAGTAATGTCTCCAGAGGAATTCATGATAATAGACTAATATCATGTATTCCTCCGACAAATACATATAAATTAAATATGTCAGTTGTTACTCATTAAACATGTTTCTTGGATGTTCTAAAAATACGTAATTTTACTTTGACATTTGAATTAATACGGAAAAATAAATACCAAAAAATATGTTAAAGTGCAAAAAAAAAGAAATTTCGTTTAATCGAAACAAATTAATCGGTTTATTTGTTATTTGAAAATCTACAATTTTAAATTATTCAAACAGTTAACCGACCAAAATTAATCGGTTAACCCATTAACGGTTAATCGATTGAATAGTAGCAACATATGTATCGAAGTAAACTTTTTTTCTCTATTATACCTCTTGGGAGCATATGGGTTCCACAAATCATCTGCATCTTACACGATTTATTGCAGTTCTTTTTTTTCTTCCACTGTAAGATTCCACTGTCCTAGTTCTTGGAGAATCGTGCATTTTCATGTATTCTTTGGCCGACCATGGCTTCTTAAGCCTTGAGGCTCATTGTCCCTACCATTTCATTGGTAGGGTTGCAGAGAAACATGTTGCTGATATTGTTAGGCCAGAATATTCTGTGTATGATTCTGAGGCACTTGTTGATGCATACCTGTAGCTTTTGCGTGATGGTGTTCGATTCTAACCAAGTTTGACTTCCGTACAACAGAGAAAACTTTACACATGCGTTGAATATTCTAAGTTTGGTTCATCTGGATATTTGTTTCTCCATACTGCAGTCTTTATAATGCCTCTCTCGCTTTATTGAGCCTGTCTGTTTTAGAGCCGACATTCGTTGATACTGTACTGCCTACATAGCAGAAGTTTTCTACGTATACAACTGGTTGGCATTGTAGCTTGATGTTGTCGGTGCTAACGTTGTTGATTCTCATAGCTTTGGTTTTCTTTACAAATATTATACATTTGCTTGCATGTTGGAGATCTTGTGTGCGCGATATATCATCCGTTGTAGCAATATTTCAAGTCGCCATTTTTCCAAGTTGGAGGTAGTCTTTCCTCCTCCCAGACTGATGTGATGTGTGTTCGTAGAAGTTCAGCTGTGGTTTCTATGTCAACCCGGAGAATTTCAGCTGCTATTCCATCTTCGCCTGCTGTCCTGTTATTTCTTAACTTCCCTCCTTTATCACACTTTAACTGGGGGGCTGCTTGATATACTTGGGATATTTTCTTCTACTTAATAAATTTCGTTGTCATTAGTAGTTGCATCCGAGGAGACTTTACTAATTTCTTCGAAATCTTCTCTCAATCTTTGTGTCTGTGCATAATTTTTTGTTAATAGTGCACCACTGCTATCAGCGACTGGTTGGCTCCTGTTACACTTTCGATTGGTGATACAGTTTATTGTCTGGTGTAGTTTTCTCATATTGTTCTAGGATTTCTATTGCCTCTTCTTGCTTGTTTTTCCAGTAGTTGGTACTGCTGTCTCAAAGTGTTGTTGTTGTTTAGCTCCCTTCTTTGAGAAACCAGGTTCCAAGTGTAGTCTGATAACCAACATGAACACCGCGGCTGTCCTTGACGAAGCGCATTCTGGACATCCTATTTTGAACCACTTTTTCAAGCATTCCTCGAACAATGCTGGCCTCAAATGCATCAATTGTTGCAGGTTTATCAGCATAAATCAGTGACTTCAGGAAATAATCGAGATGTATCAAATCGCACGATTTGGAGGCCAATTAACAGGTATAATTCTTGAAATCAATTTTGCAGTAACGATCTCCATTGGCCGTAACGTGAGCTCCGGCTTCATATTTGAAGAAAAATAGGGTCAGATGATGCCACCAGCCTGTAAACCACACGCAACGGTGCATTTTTCTGGATGTAATGGAGTCTAGTGTAGATTGGTCTCACTCCATATACGGCAATTTTGTTTATTAACAAATTCGTTAAGCCAAAAATTAGCCTCATCGCTGAACACAATTTTGCGATAAAACAGTCTTTCAGATAGGCGAATCGATGACATATTCATCAAAGTAAATTTGAATAATTTGGCAGCGTTGTTCAACCATCAATCTTGATGGTTTACCAGAGTATGCTAATCATAAATGTCAAAAAGTGAAAACAGAATGATAGTTCGTTTTGACAGTTATCCCTTTCGTATAAAAATACCCTTTAGTTACATAAGTATATATATATATTAATTCCTGTTGTTCCTATAAGGAGCATAAGTGGACCTGAGTAAAACACTTAGACTAGAAAATATTTATCTTTTCCAAAAACTTTACCAGTTTGACTGATCAAATTCCTTACAGAAAAAAACGTACTCATATAAAACTTTAATATGTTTGTATTTAGTACTCGGTACTAAATATAATATGTACTAGTTACTAGAATGTTAGAATATGTCTGTTCGGCTGTGTACTCGAGCTTTGTATCTGTATTAAGTAGTTTATTTTTAATGTTTTTTGCAAGTGTGTTTAATGATATATTTTTTTTGTAGTACTTTCATTTCCCTTTAATCTTATTGCTCTACTTATTTTCTTTGTTATCTGATCTTGAGTTCTTTGAACTACAAATAATTTGATAAAAATTTAAAAGTAATTTTGTTACTCGTTGAAATGTAAACCAGGGCAAGAGCGTTTTAATGTGGTGAATGAAAAATCACTAAATTATGCCAGCATTGTTTAAAGCCTAGAAAAATACTATATAAAATACATATTTATTATAGGAGAGGTTGAAAATTAAGGATGATTTGGTATTGAGATATAGAATTTTAAAAATAAACAGTTCTTTGTCCAGCAAATATAAAATACGAAATCCTACATAGCTTAGAGCTTAATTTAAAATAGTATCACATTTAATGAAAAGGTATGACGAAACCAATATCCAATCAAGAGCAAACATCAGTTTTTCAATACACAATAGTGAGAAGTGCATAGTAAGCACTGTTTGTCATAAATAAATATAGTAAGGACATTTTTCACAAGCTGTGTCTTCAATGTTTTACAGGTGTTTAGTAAAATACTAGGCTATTTTACATATGACTTAGACTAAATAAAGATGTTTAATTTTTTCTACTATTTAAAAACAAATTGTCTTTTTAAAAACTTAATGTTAACAATTTATATATGGGCATTTCCACCGAAACCAGAAAATTAAAAGTTTTTGTGTTACCATATTTTCATAATAAAGCAATCAAATTTAAATTATGTAAAGAAATTTTACATTTATTCATAACTTATTTCGAATAATTTAAAATTGCCGATTTTCAAATAACAAATAAACCGATTAATTTGTGTCGATTAACCGAAATTCCTTTTTTTTTGCACTTTAAAATTTTTCCCTTTCAATTCAAATACAAATTTCAAATTAAAATTAGATATTTTTTGAACATCCAATAAACTTGATTAGTGAGTATGTATAACAACTGACATATTGAATTTACATGTCTTTGAAAATTTGTTTGTATTTACATGTATAGACGAAACTTTTTTGTTGAAATGAGTCTTTTATCATAACTAAAAGAAACTATTAAATTAAACAAAATCTAAAACAATCCAAAAAGGAATATTCTTTATCATGCTTTTGATTTCTCCAACATATACAATCAGCGAGAGAGTTTTTTCCCAAGAAAAGTTTTATTAAATCTAAAGAAAAAAATCGTTTAAAATATTATATTTGTAAAAGATTATTTCAGAAGATCTCACTAAAACCATAAAAAAATCAAACATCGCTCATTTGCTGCAACAACGTCATAATTCAAAAAAAGTCGTTTCGAGAAAAACGTCTTTGAATGTTTTATGACATTTTACTATTTCTTAAATAAATTGTCAACAAATCATGCGATTTCAGAAATATAAATAGTAGATGTTAATATTTTTTAATCTGTATTTAAACCAAATTTATACTTATCAAATATACGAGAAAACATGAATTTTAATTTTGAAGTTTACAAAATACAAAATAATTGACTTTTTTGAAAACTGATAAAACTAGATGAAAGATTATAGAACGGCGCATATTTTGTATTACTCAGTTTAAAAAACAAGGATTTTGAGTTATGACGATGATGCACCAAATAGGCGATATGTTTATAAAAATTATCTCAAATACCTCATTTGCCGTTTTTTATGTTTTTGTACACAAAATTCGTTGTTGTATTTTCAATTTAAAATTAAAATAGAAATTATTCGGTTAATCGAATAATCTTAAATTAACCGATTATTAACCGAATAAATCTAAACCTCGATTAATTATTTGCTCGATTAACCGATTAAACCAGAAACCCGATTAATTGAATACCCTAATAACAACAGACTAGCAAACGGATTGTTGGTGGTTCGACTCGTGGCTGCGACTTATTTTTTTTTTATTTCTTGTTTGCAAATACAAAATTCTATAAATAACTCTACTAACAAAAAAAACTTATTTCCGGCCAAAATATAAAGGATTACTTTTGGGACATCGCGAACAAAAATAATGACTTCTTTCAGTAGAAAAATAAGTAGTCGAATCGTCAAATTCCCCTTATTTTTCGGCTTATTTGAGAAATTCAAAATTATTTTTAGAAAATTCATTTATTTTAAAGTAAAGTATACATTGTAGTTAAAGCATTTAATAAAACGAAATAATTTTTCATGGGTTTCTGATTCGATTCGGTTCGTAGAGATTTGAAAAAATAATTTGTAATTACAACATGTGTTGATTTATTGTGAAATGTATCTCTATAATGCGAGGGCTCTTTCAATATTTGAGAAATTTTTAAAAATTGTTTCCTACTTCTGGCCACAAATTTTTGCAACAGCCTTTGAGCGTTGATTTTTTGAGTGCAGTATAAGTCAATGCAACATTCTTTACACAATCTAATATTGAAAATTTTTTTCATATACGACAAAAAAAAAATAATTTTTGCAAAAAATATTTAAAAAAAAATTGCTCTTAATAATAAATACTAGACTTCATGTTATATTTTTCTTAAATTTCATCAAAATCGGGCCAAAAATATATAATATTTCGCTATCTCTCCATGAAAAATTCCAAATATTTAAAAATTTTACATTTGACCCTCAAGATTTAAGGCTTAACGTTTTCCGATTTTAGTAAAACATTCAGACTATATTTAAATTGACCTGGACTATAATATTTTGTATTTGTTTTACTTAAAATTAATAACAGTAAGGCAATTGGGCTGATTCGCTAAAATATGGCCAACTAATTTGTTTTTCTCGAAAATCGTAAAATTTAAATCGCAGGTACGGAGAAACTATAAGAGGTATTGACATACATTTTTCATATTTTTATTCTTTACTATGTTGTCAATAAATCCCCATGTGAAGATCAAACTATTTTTTTTTTTAATTTTTTTTACCTAAAAATATTTAAAATTTGCATTTTAAAGTACAATTTGGTGAAGGGTATATAAGATTTGGCACAGCCGAATATAGCTGTCTTACTTGTTTTATTATATTTTTGTACATTGCATTACCAAACATTGGAGATAACTACAAGATGAAGCTAATTACTGCGTTTTATGTATTTTGAAGTCATTAATGAGACTAATGGAAAATACCAAACAAACCTAATCAATAGAGAGTATTTGTGGAAAATTACAGCCAATTAATTCCTTTCGTTTGGGCCCTATGTTTTCAACAGACAGACGGACGGACAAAGCTAGATCGTCTTAGAATGTTGGTCAGAGAAAAATAATTTGATATGTTACAAACCGAATGACAAAATCAATTTTTTTAATACTTTATTTTGAAAGTACCTTAGAAACAGTAGTTTTAAGGTCAGTGAACCAGTGTTAGTCCAAATTAAATAAATATCTGTACTTTCAGTTTATTCAATTTTTTGTATTAAAAAATCGAAAGTAAAAATAAAAGAGAAATTGTGGTATTATTTAAATTGTTTATGCATATTAGTAAATAGTTAGCATAACAATTCTCTGTCTACCATAAGAAACTTTTAAGAGTCAATAATATACCCTTATTAACATAAGCAATTAGCAACTAATATAAAAATTTCTTTTCGACTGCTTTTCTCTGCTCACATTAAGTATAAATAATCTAACGGGCGGACTGTTCAACGTTTATTTAGTTAACGATCTCATTTGAAACCAACAAGAAATTTTTGATAATCTCCAAAATGAAATTGAATTTCAAATATATATTTTTCTTTGCTTTTTTAACATTTCAACTAGTTGTTCATTCCAATGCGGAATTAAGGCAAGATTTTCGTGATTTTCTTAATCTAGTGCCCAGAAGACGGATAGGCTATATTGCGGCCCGACACTATATTGTGGACGAACAGTTTCGTAGCTCACTCAAGTATTTGCAGAGTTCACGTTTCACCCAGAATTGGGGTAAAATACGTAGTTCAGAGGAGTTTGTTGATTTAATCGATTACGTACGAACGCACAATGTATCGCTGACGGCTTTAGAGGATGTAGCCAGCGTCATTGATAAATTACCAAATCAATTGCGTACATTTCGCATACCAACCAAAGTACCCGTCATGATGATGATGCAAAGGAATTTGGTGTCATTTATGCGCGAAGTTATGCAGGCGTTGCCACGTGCACGTTTTTTCAGTTTAATGGCGCGTAAAGTTACAGAAGGCGGTGATTTTGCACGACTCTATAAAGCTGTGCAACAAAAGGAATTTAAACAATTGCTGGATAAAGCCAAGGTATGTGTATTCATGTCTACAGTAGATGTGTGTGTATTTTTTTTTCGCTGGTTAAATGACAGTCAGTCTGTGGGTGATGGAAATAAAGGAAATTGTTTAAATGTGTGTTTCGGCATTTGTGCATTTGTATCTATGTAAATTCAAGTGCAATGTGCAGATGTTCAGTTTATTTTATGTTTTTAATGCTTGCTTTTATTGTTGTTCACACAGGCATCTGACAATCTGCAGCCATCTTGGTCGGAATTAAGAAGACATTATATTGAAGTTAATGATCTGATTGATATGTCATACGAAATTATATCTTGGGGACCTTAAATGTGCTGAGTTGTAAATTAAAATGTGCTTTCGTTATATTATTATGTGATATCTCTTCAATTGTGTTGGCAAATAAAACTAATTTAAATATTTTTGCGTATTTTATGGTTGTAGTAATGAAAGGGTAAGTCATTAAAAATAAGTGTAGAATATGTGAAATTTGTTCAAGGTAAATTAAATAGGAAAATTTTCGACAAGACATCGGACCTTAAATGTTCCAAAATTCGATTTGGTTTGTCTTTTATCGGAGTTCAAACAGGCAAAAAGCGTTGTTCAAACGTCAATTTATTCATGATGATATTCCAGAGTATAAAGATCGTAAATATTAAAAGGTGAGCTCAATATGACAGTTCGTTTGACAGTTAACCCTTTCATATGTTCTATCAGGCTCAGAAAAACACCTTTTATTAGCACACTAAACTACATGTAATCTTCAATTGCCTAAATTAACTTGTTAAGCGATTTTCTCTCTACAAAAAAAATATAATAATAATAATAAAACAAAGAAAAAAAAACATGTTAATTGTAATTTAGCTACTTTGAAGCTTAGAAAGAAATAATAACTGAGATCTGTTTTAATGTGGTTAAGAAAAAGAAAAGTAAGATTTTGAATTCTTAATTATTTCCCTTGAAAATACTACAACAGACACTTGAAAGAAGATGATAAAGAAGAAATTGTACATATTTAAATAGGGCTCTAGATAGAAATTACCTTAAGAGCATTTTAACAGCAGCCGCAGCAACAAGGAAAAAAACTCCGACGAATCAAAGTAAAGGGGTAAACAAAGAAAATTATTTTATTAAGTTAAAAGAAGAAAAAAAAATATCAAAAAACAAAAAAAATCAAGACTGATTTAAAAAAAAGAAAAAAACATAAAATTATTAAAAAGAAATTGCTACAGCAACAATATTTCTTTTGGTAATTTTCTTCTTATTATTTTTTCTGCTTATGATTTTTGTATTTTTTTGCTCTTACTTTCTCTGTCATTATTTCAGCTGAATTTGCCTTTTTAAATTATGGACAGTGGTTAAAATGAAACAAATTGATTGGTATATGCTTAGAGAATATTCATAGAGCGGAAAATCTCTTGTCAAAGACCTAACTCAGTTTTCAAAAACCTAAGTGGTGAGAATGTATTAGTATAAAAAACTATGTGAAAACAAAAACAACACTCCTATGTGGGATTATTTTGAGTAATTTTTTTGTTTGAGTTTTTTTCTAGTTTCCGCTCTATGTTTCTGTATTTTCTCTATGGCTGTGTATTTTATTAAATACTAGTTGATCGCCCCCGGCTTCGCCCGGTAGCAATTACTAATGTTAGTTCTTCAATTTTCTCCAACCCACGCACACCAGCCAGTTCTTATTTATTTGCAAATAAAATATCTAAATTTGTACTGCATACTTTAGGGAGCTTTTTTATTACAGTTGACTGGACTCACAAAAAAAGGAATTTCCGAGTTTTACCCGGAATTTCTGATTTTTTTTTCTTTACAAACCATCTCTTGAAAATTTCGAATCGAATAAAAAAATCAGCCAAATCTCTCCAGCCGTTCTCACGTGATGACATTACGTACATGGACCATTTCATTTTTATATATATAGATTTTGGAAATGATTGCAGATTTAACTAAGATTGTATGGAAAGTTATACATTTGATATACAAATGTTTACATTAGCTAGATTTTTTAATTTATTTCATTATGAAATTTAGTTGTACCACTGTTGTGTTTTTTAATTTTTTCAGTTTACATAACCTTCAACCCCTTGCTTTGGCTGGGTTTAACGTCTTAGATGAAGGAACAAACAAATTTATATAGCAAGACATCCACTGATGGTCATATACGAATTGTAAAACACCTTACATTTAAAGGACACCATGTAAAGGCTGTTAACTTTCGCACTCCCGAAACCTACCCGGGTGGGATTTTCGATTTTGAATCATTGATAACTTACTGAATTTGTGAATAATTTACTTTGTTTTATCGAAAAATATTGTGTCAGTGAATAGCAGAATTTTTCTTCTAAAATTTGTTCAAACCTTTTTCTTATTAAACAAAAAATACCTTATACGTTAAAATATATAGTATATTATTATTAATTATTTTTCTATTGTCTTAAATCATATAATAAGTTTCACATTTCGTTTGTGTAAAATAATGTTCAGTACAATTGGCTCCTTTTAAGCAGGACTCATGACACACATCTGATGTTTGTCCTCACGACACACATAGCATTTGACTTTTCATTTTATTCGACCACATGCATCATGCTCTAGTTCTTCGTTTTTGATAAACCGATTCTTACTATTTTCAGCAGATTTTGTCCTTTTATCATATGAATAACGTGCAAAAAGTATCAATAGCAATCATATATGGAAAATATCAACTTTTAGGTGGTTTTTCTCACATTTGGGTCAATAACGTGGCACAGTGGTTTAGAAACGTTTTTTTTTGGAAATAATTCGGTATCACGGGAACTATTGTTATTTTTACGAAATTTCAAATGGTTGGAGCTGAGGTGTTTTCGAGCTGATTTATAGTTGTTCAGCTTCCTAGTGGTAATGGGGGCCTGTGCGTGGCCCCTCAAAGTTGATCACTTCGGGTCTCATATTTTTTTTAAAAAAAATAGCCAAAAATGATCCGAATGAGCTGAAAATTTAAATATAAATAATCCTTGGGATCCTTAAATTTTTTAAAAGGTGGAGAGTTTTGTGGAGCTACTGAAGGGTAAAAAAATAAACTATGTATATATAAGTATTTGGTATTTGTATTGAACAGTGATATCTTAGTATAACGAAATAATTTTATGAATTTTTCGGTCGTTAAAAACAAAAAAAATATAATATGGTGATATTCCATGCAGAAAAGTATAAAATTTGTACAGTTAAAGCTATCATAACAGTATTTGAAATTAATGTATATCAAAATATTCTAAAATCTTTTAAATACCGAAATTCCTAAAACTGAGTTTTTTTTAGAAAAGTGCATACCGTAGCATTATTTACCTTGTGATAGTAAAAAAACTTTGTAAGTATTTAAGTAGTATATAGGGTTACGCAAATATGGAGCTTTCTCGGGGATCCATGCTTTTTACTCAAACAAATTTTTTTTAAGGTGGGGAATAGTTCCGCTTAAGTGAGCCAAGTTTTACTTTACACGCTTTTTCATTAAGTTTTTTTTCGGTCTATCGGAGTTGTCATAGAATCCAATCATTGTCGGAATCGCTTTTGAAAACGACAGAAAAAGTACATCGGTCTCGTAAAATCGAAAGTTATTGGTGTTATATTCGATACAGAATTAAATTCTTTATCAGTTAAACAAAAAATAATATTGAATTTCATAACTCAAATGTACCTTTTTGTCGTTTTCAAAACCGATTCCGACAATGATTTTATTCTATGACAATCCCATATATATTTTTTATATAGTGCAGACGAAAATTGTTTTCTACAAAAAAAAAAATATAGGGACTTTTTTTGGGAAAAAACGTAAAAAATACGACCCTTTTTACATGTTCCAAATTTAGATCCGTGTATATTTTTATAGAGAGGAGAGAACTGTTAGCAATATCATTTTATTTAAAAAAAAAAATCGACCCTCTGTTGGACCGGCTAGAAAAAATCCTAAATATCTCTTCAAGTAAAAGAGATAACCTAGTGTATTTTGTAGATAATCTTAGGGACTATTTATATTTAAAATTTCAGTTTATTCGGATCATAAATGTATTTTTGTGGATTTTTTTTAAAAACGTGAGACCCGAGGTGACCAACTTTGACTGGCCTCCATTACCCTAGCTGAACAACTGTAAATAAACTCGAAAATACCACAGCATACATTTTGTAACAATATCCTCAATAGTTCCCGAGATACCAAATTATTTCCAAAAAAATAAACGTTTCAAAATTACAGAATCAAAATTTTTTGGAAATAAATCTGGCGTTACTAAACCGCTGGTCCGATCGGGATAAAATTTTACGTAGGGGTAGACAAGGAGTATTTATGTTTATGTTATACAAATGCTCCAAGTGCCGGCGCAATGGGGACTCAAAGTAGGGTAACTTCGATATGTTAAATTTTTAAAAACGTTCCATTTTTTGTTTCCTATCCGATTTCAAATATCTTTATATGTTTGGTAAGCGCTCAGCTCAGATCTTGTTTGCGTTACCTATTTATCTCTTATAATTTCCGAGTTATAGGCACTTCAAAATTGTAATTTAAAATTATAGGGCGTATTTTTGGTCCGAATGGACTCAATTTAATAATTTAGTTAGTTACACAACTAAATTGCCAATAATATATAAACGATTTCAGAGCAATATCAATTATGGAACCAAAAATAAACGATTTTCAATATAAAAATTTAAAAAATAGTAGATTTTTTCTTTTTTTTTGGGCGAAAATGTGACAAAACTCTTTTGTTATTAAAAAATATTTTCTTTGAAAATATATAACAATTTTATATTTTTCTGTAAGATATCTTTAGTGAGAACATTTTTTAGAAACAGAAATTTGAAACACTGATATGTTCCCTATTTATCTCCAAAGTATTTATACCAACCCCGACTGAACTGAGGACCCTATAGGAAAAACTGTAAAAACACAATTTTTGGGATTTTCCTTCCAATTTTTACGAATTGCGGGATTCCCTGTGACATTTCGACAAGTATTTTACAATTTATTATTTAGAACAACAAATTTAAAAAATTTTCGAAAATTCGTTGATTTTTTTTAATAAATAAAGCTTTTGTTACATATTACATATTTATTGAATTTTTAAAACTAAAATTTGTATCAAAATTTCAATAGGATTGCAAATATTAGAAACAATTGGATTCACATTTATCCTGAACTAATTTTTTTGTTGTTTACATAAGTCAATTTTTGGTGTTACAAAAAAAATTTCAGGTCAAAATCTCAATTATCTTCAAAAATATGCCACTTTAAAACTCCGTCATTCAAAAATATTTCACTGTAGGCTTTATGGTGGTTTTACCTATATAGGTCAATTGTGAATCTAAAGCATCCAGGGACCCACTCAAACACACAACAAATTTCATCGAAATCGGCCCTGCCGTTAAGGAGGAGTTCAGTTACTAACACACGTACAGAAGAATTATATATACAAGGTGGCGCAAAAGTAATCCTCATCCTATAAATTTTTCGATTGGCCCCTAATGTCAGTTCTGTTTTGACATTTGTGTCAAAACGCGGAATATTGCTGACTATTTATTTGACCAATAATTACAGCCAAAAAACATCGGAAGTTAACTTTTGCGCCACCTTGTATAAAGAAGATATATAGTGGATCTACAGCCAATATTTCGATATGTTACAAATGGAATGACAAAATCAATATACCATCCATATTTTTTATGTTGGGTATAAAAAACAGCAAAACAACCTTCTTCAGTTTTAATACTAAACCAACCGCTTTCACATGAATAAGCAAAGACAAGCAGTTTGTTGGCAAAACTTTTTAATAAGGCCCAGGTAAAATGGTTTGAATTTATATTTATTCACATTTTTTCATTATTTTTCTGGATGTTCGTTATTCACATAGAATTTGGTAGAAAGCAAGAATAGACCGAAAAAAAACCACCAGCTGTTTTCGTCGTTGTTTCATTTTTTTTTTGTGAAATGACCATGATTTTGTATTTCCTGTGCTTTTCCAAACCTTTTCAAATTTCTTATGCAAACATTATAAATTAGCCAAGTGTATATAAACTGAGTGTGTGTTGTTTTTGTTGTTGTCGTAAAGGAATCTTAGACTCATTTTTAGACCCTTTTATGTATTCTGTAAAAAATAATAAAAAATAAATTATGAAAGTCATGTAAGAACGTGTTAAAATTTAACAAAAGTGTTGTTTTTTTTTGTTTTGCATATAAAAAAATTTAGTTAAAATTTGATGTTAAATTTTTTAAGGTTGGGTTGCTTCATTTTCATGGGACTATTAAGTTTTTATCATTAGACTTGAAAAAAAAAATTGTGAATGTTCCAATGATGGCATTAAATATTGATTTTTATGGCAGAGAAATTGGAAAATATGTTAAATTATTTTTATTGCTGGCACATTTTATTAGAAACTTTAATAAAAGTTTTATGTAAAGAAAGAGTTAGTGCGTAGAAATCCAATAACATTAAAGAAGAAAAGCAGTTTGTTTAAAATTACTTTATATTTAGATAAAAATAAATCAACATCAACTCGTCATCGTTCTCAGGAACTGAACATTTCTCATACTTTTTTGAGAAGAATTTCCCATAAAGATCTTGGTATGATGATCGGATAAGGTACTGCCGAGCCTGTAGTGGTAGTCATATTAATTATATTGTGTTCCATTCTTAAATAGCAAAGTTCAAACTTTCCAATAAATTCAGTAATAAATCCTTTTTTATAGCCGATTCAAATTCTAGGTACTGCTCATGACTCCCGGGACTTTCATCTCCATATCGAAATATATATTTACATTACATAGAGATAGATTATTCCAATATAACCATCATTCCCTTCTATATTCCCTTGTACATTTTGCTAGTAACATCAATTTATATTGCAACAAATATTTACTATAAAAGCCATTAATTTCACCCAAAATGAATTAAATATATAATCGTTTCCACTTTAAATCTATTTTCCCAGTGAAATGAATAAAAACAAAACAAACATTATATAGAATGTCTGTATATAAATTGTCAATCAACCATCATATTACTACAATCAATTATGTAATAATTTTGGAGCACTTAAAAATTATACGCAAAAAGTTAATTATATAAAATAAAAAATTTGGCGCCAATAAGTGATGACAGTTTAAAAACATATGAAGAACATTAAACAGCAACAGAAAATATAATAAAAATAAAACACCAATAACAACAAAATTGTAAACATAAAAAAATAGTAATAATAAAATGATAAACTTTATTGCTTATACAAAAAATAAAACGAAAAAAGAGTTCAATAATCTCTACTTATTTTCACTTTAAAATCTCTATTATACTCGTAACACTGACATCACACATGATACTCTTCATTTTGTTAGTTCATATAAGGGACGCTAAGGGAAATTAAAACAAACTTGGTACTAAGTACCAATATTTTGTACGTATTAAGTACCAGTGCGTTGTTCCCTTTGAACGATTGTATAAAAATACAATAAGTTGCTGTACACGAAGTTTTGATGAGATCGGCCCAATATAATATATATTTGGGGAATTTCATGTCGAAGTGAACCAACTTTTGAAATAGGTGTCTTCCGAGCAGAATGAAATTTGCACCAAGTTAATTCTTCAAACAAATGATCATTTTAACATAACATATCCGAGATGTCCTACTTTGGAGACCACTGGACGCGCCTCTGTTGAGGGCTACTTCATCTTTGTGTATTTGAAGTTTCATTCAAATCGGACTAAGCGCTTAGAAGTTACATATTTATTTCCCTCTTTTTTTCTATAGCAATGTGTGACGTTCATTACGTATACGCAATATTTTTTATTTTTATTTCACAGAATATTATTAATTATACGCGTGAATATTTTGTAAATAAAAACCCCAAATCATAATGTGTTATTTTATGTCATGGTTAAGAAAAATATAAAATATACATAAGTAATAGTGATTAAAAGGCTCATGTTTCTCATTTGTCTATATGCACAAATGCAATCTTAAAATCTTATCAATTAATAAATTTTTTGAGTTTTTCATTACATTTGTTTCACTAAGTTAGTAAGAAAAACTGAAGGAATTATCCCCCATATGCATAAACAGTTTTTAAATTTGTCAAAGGTTTATAAAAACAATTTTGAATGGAAATTTTGTTTTATACCGTAGCCAGACGATAGACTTAATTTGCATTAACAGCACACTAATGTGAATTAAAATTTAACTCTGACAGACGACAGTTTTCGTATTTAGTAAACTGTTGTTTGTATGTAAACTGTTTAATGTTGAAAAAATTTGTTGCAAATCGGTAAATTCTCTGCTAGATGTTAAGCTTTCCCAGTGTTATATATCAATGGATAGGCGATTTTGTCTTTGTTTTCCAAAATATATGTATATAAAATTTGACAATTAAAGAATTCATGGAATACTTTTTTGAAAAATATGACAAAAAATGCTTTTTATTGAGTTTTTGCGAAGATAAAAATTTTGCAAATTAAAACTAAAGTTTTATTTATAAATATTTTTAAATGAAATTTTACATTTATATAGATTTTTCCATTGAAAATGCAAAAATAAAAACAAATTTAACATTTGTCATCAGGAATCCCGCAATTCCCAAAAAAGTGTTGAAAAATCCCAAAAATGGGGATTTTTTTAGTTTTTTTTTGGCTATAATATCCATACCAGGGCGGAGCGGGCAACCTTTTACAAAATAATTAAGAACATATCTGGGCATCTAAAATGGGTTACAATATTTTGATATCGACTATGCGATTTGAGAATTTTTGCCCTAAACTTGAATTTAAAGTACATAAAAAATAGGCGTTTTTTGAGTGGATCTGGTCCCCTCGGTATCAAGAATTTAAAATCTTTTTTCATTTAAAATATTTGATGAAAAGTTAGCTTTTAAAAAAGTATTAATTCCTTATACGTCGTCTTAGAAATTGTTCGGGATAACATGAAAGGAAAAAAGTACTTTTTTCCAAAATTTTTCAAATTGAAATGCATATAACTTTGGAGTTAGTCATTATTTACATGTGCTGTTATTTATCTACATGTGTTGTTAGTCCAATAATGGAAAATACGACAAAATCGGCAAATATTTAAATCCGCTGTTATCAAAAAACTGGAGTAGGGTGGGTAAAAATTTTGAAAATTTTATTTTCAAATGCGAATATCTCCTAAGCTTTAGCTCCTTAGTTTTTGGTGCTCGATGAGGAGATTCTACATTCATAATTTGCTTGAAATTGGAACACAAAGGAAGAAATAGGATCGTTTTAAAATTTAACATACTCGAGGTGTGCTACTTTGGGGTTCAGTTGCCGACCTGTGGTGAGCCCAGGTGGTACGAATTCAAAACTTAAACTCTACAGCACTTCCTCTTTGCGAGTGTGAAATTTCATTCAAATCAGGCTAACTGTTTAGAAGTTACAGCTTCATTTTCCTCTTTCTTTTCTATTCTACTGTGCTACGTTTTTTTTTTTTAACAATAGTAAACAATTTCCCAATAGCTGATTGATTGTCGACGGTATTGCCATATTGAAATAGCTAAATTCAGTATAATTTAATTTTGATTTTGTGTATTTACGTCAAAGCTAATGCGCATTATTATGGGGATAATTCACAAGTTAATTTGAATTAAGACTGCTAATGTAAATTAACGCTGTCGTCTGTCTACGGCGTAGACTCTACGCTATTATATACCTTTGATAAATTTAAAAAATGTTTATGCATATGGGAGTAAGTGTTTTAGGGCATAAACTATTAAATTATTATAAAACAAAGCATACTTTTAGGCAGCCTTAAAAAATGTATATCTAAATTTATTTCGATTTTTTAAGTTTTTGGCGATTTTGATCTTGAAGATGAAGTTTTTTTGATTTTATATGTTCACGATTTTTGTTCTCTATGACAATGGCTACGACTTTTCCACAGAGAGTAAATCAAAATTCCTAACTGTTTGCAAGATAAGAGCCTGAGAAAATTATCACTTTTTTGCAAAAATGACACCGAGGACCCAAATTTTTAAATGACTTTGGGCAAAACTGTTAGGCACCGGTCTTTTATCACGTAGTGGTGTCCGTATCTTACAAAATCTTTCTATCAACAACAAATGATATATCAAGATCTTGACCACCATATAACGCTTATATCAGAAAAAAATTAGAAAGTATGGTCGGTCAAGCCCGACTACATAATACTCTACACTAAGTGAATGAGCAAAATCATTTTTCTTTTAAAATTTCAATAATTTATTTTCGTGAATGATTTTTCGGAAGAGTGCATTATATGGTAGCTATGACTAATCATTCACCGATCGCCATGAAATTAGGTCATATTATTTATGTCTGTATGGAAGTTAGAAGTGTTGAATTGTATGTGTATACCAATATTTTAAAGAGATTTTTGCTCGTTAAAGTGATTTTCGGAAGCGGCCCTTAAATGGGATTTATGACTAATTATGGACCGATCATCATAAAATTAGGTCGTGTTATTTATATCTACATAAAAGTTATTTGTGTTTCATTTTATGTGTATACAAACATTTGTAAGAGATTTGTGATCGTTTAAGTGATTTTCGGAAGTGGGCCTTATATGGGAGCTATGACTAATTATGAACCGATCATCATAAAATTTGGTGACGTGATTTCCGTATATATAAAACATATTTGGAGCGTAATTTGTGTAGATACATAATTGAATTAAACATTTATCACGAATAAAGTCCATTTTCGGGAGGACATTTGTGTAGGGGCTAGGTGAAATAATAAACAGTTTTAAGCCATTTTCAATAGGCTGTCAGACGATCGGTATACTTTAAGGTGGGTGTTAGACTAATATTTTTGGGCGTTACAAACATCTGTACAAACGCATCATACCCTCCCCACTATGGTGGTGTGGAGTATAACAAAATATCGAAAATTGTACAATCTGTGCATTTTTCCACTCTCCGAACTGAAAAACTTAAAAAAAAAACAAAATAACGAAGATTACTTCAAAGCTATAATGATATAATGTTCCCTCAATATGTTTCATATAAACACAACTCTCGTAGGAAAGGTCAATAGTAGATCCTAAACTCCAAACAAAACTTTTTCCCACAAAACAGTTAAACATTTACAATTCTCTTAAAATGTTATAATGGATGTAAATGTGTCCCAAATTACTCTACTAAATTCAGCTGAGACCGCTCTGTCATATAAGGACAGTTTTCTCCAAAGGAATTAATTTCAATACAATTTTTATTTCGGCAGCTAGAGTTAATCTATAATTTGTCTATTGCGGACTACAGTTTCCTATTTGTTTTCGAAGTTTTTAAATGCATTTTTGTAAATTTGTACTTTTCGGTCTAGAATTGTACCAAAAAAGTACAATTGTGTCGACATTTCCTTCCCATCTTATTTGAGTTTATGAAATGAATGTGTGTTTATACAAATATTAGTGAGGGAACTTTCCATGGTAGTATCCTTTTCAATTTGGCATGCATGCATCTAGTGCAGTTCGCCAATTTCATGGAAATATATCTGCGTTTGTGAGGATGTATATTAGGGTGGCACCTGCGACTTAAGAAAACCCCACAAGCAAAAGTCTAACATGGTCAAATCGCACGCTCACCGTGACCAATTCACATAACCTCTATGTGAGAAAGTTTGCTTGCTATTTTGAACGAAAACTCGAAACTTCAAATAAAAATTTTGATAAAATTTTAAACATTTGGTTTTTAGATGATGGAGAACAATTTATTACCTTGGGAACATTGAAAAATCCTTTGTTATATTTAGAATAAGAGCTACCCTAATATATATGTGTGATGATTTTGTGTTGGCGTATACTATAGTTTCATATGTTAGTTCGTGTGCAACAAAAATAATTTTGATGTTTATTGACTTTTAACTGTACTTTTAGTGTAATGCAATTAGTTTTTAATACATTTCAATTTCTCTATATATATTTGTATGTATGTGGAAATTTGTGGAAGTATGCATGTGGTTATTCTCTCATTAATTTAGTTTGTATATTTTGTGTCCTCTTGTAACAATCAAAGTTTTTAAAAACCAATATGTGTGTGCAGTTTACAGAGCTGGAGCTCTAAATATGATAGTTCAACATTTTCGATTAATATCTACTATTGAGGTTTGGTGATAAATGGCAAAATATCAGCTCCAATAACCAAAAGTGAAAAAATTGTCCTCTAATATCATCATTACAATAGCGAACAATTTTTTTTCTCAGCCTAGTGCATTATTTGGTAGTGCAAACCAAATTTCCAACACTGATGTTTCGGATTAAATGTAAACACTGTGGTAGAAGCTAAGAAAAATCGATTTATTTCCAATACACATATTTAGTGAAATGCTTAGTGCACTCAAAATTTAGTGCACTACGAGTACCTCCAGCTCTGTTATTTTTCAATATAAATATAAGCATTACTGTATAAATACAGTTTAAATGTTTGTGTTTTCATGATTAATTAATAAAGCATTACTTTATTGCAATTATAATTGAAACATTTTTTCGTTTCTGGAATCATTTTATTAATTTAAAATAATGATTTATGGATAATGAATGCTAGAGCATGGATTACTGTGTGTATCATTAAGAGAATTTGGTTTAAATTAATTTCATTTTATTAATATGAATTTTAATTTTAATTTTATTTGAAAGTGATTTAGGTATGCACAAAAAGAGTGCACTAGTTTCAAATTTGTATCCATTAGTGTTAGGCGAGAGGAGAGTTTCATCATTTTTAATCTACCGAATTCCATTCAGCTCAGAACTAGTCTGTTTTTGATACTGCATTTTTGGCAAATTGTAAAACGAGTAAGAAAGTATAGTCTGTCAGCCCGACCATACCTTTAGGTATATTTTAGGTATATTTTCAAATTTCTATAATTTATTTTTGGAAGGGGCCTCATTTACATGGGAGCTATAACCAATTACGGACCAATCGCCATGGATTTTTATTTATATTGTTTATATATTCTGTTAAATTTTATTTACATACCAACATTTTTAAAAGAGATTTTCGGAAGTGGGCCTTGCATGGGAGCTATGACCAATTATGTACCGAGCGCCATGAAATTTTAAATTGAACTTATTTGTGTTTAAAATTTTCTTGATACCAACATTTTCAGAAGTATTGCTCCCCTTTAAAGTATTTTCCGAAAGTAGGCCTGCCCCGCACACAATTTTTAAGTATGATTCGTGGAAAATGTGTAATGTAAATAGAACACTTGTGACTGATAAATTCCTATTTTTGGAGAACATATGAGTGACGTCATTTGAATTTTTTCGTTGCAAAAATCATAACTTTTGAATCAAATGAGATAATCAAAAAAAGACATATAATACTCGTAGATAATTGATCAATCTATGAAACGAGTCTTCGAAAAGGGTTCTACGACTTTTAGGTGCCTACCTATATGTTAGTATTTGAAATTTTTGGAAAAATGAATTTTATGGGAAGTAAAATAAAATATTTTTTTATTTTTTTAAATTATTTTTAAGGCTTTTATAATTTAAAATTATTTCAGAAAATACTTAAAATTTTTTTTTTAATTTTTAAATACAGACACCACTGTGCGACTCAACGACTCAAAATCCTGTTCCATCGGCCAAAACTCTGTAACTTTTGAACCGATAGAGATATTTTATTATTATATTTTGCTGACGGAGAGATATTTTCCTGAACTTTTCTCCAGTTTTAATTAATCGGTTCAGCAGTTGTTGAGAAATGTAAAGCTAAAGTTAAACTTTTATTTTTTTATAGCATTTAGTATGAAAATGCAGATTTTTAGAAAGTATGTTCGGTCAAGTCCGACCATATAAAACCCTACAGTATAATTTATTTTCGGGAGCTATGACTACTTATAGACCGATCGCCATACAATTAGGTCGTGTGTTTTGTGTCTATATGGAAGTTATTTCTGTTGAATTTTATGTTTCTACCAACATTTTTAAGAGATTTATGCTCGTTAAAGTGATTTTCAAAAGCGGGCCTTATATGGGAGCTATGACTTATTATGAACCGATCGCCAAGAAATTAGGTTGTGCGATCTATGTTCATATAAAGTTTATTTCTGTTCAACTTTATGTTTATACCTGTATTTTAAAGAGATTTATGCTCGTTAAAGTGATTTTCGAAAGCGGGACTTATATGGGAGCTATGGCTAATTATGGACCGATCGCCACAAAATTAGGCTGTGTAATATATTTCAATATTAGGTATATTTCTATTGCAATTTATGTTTCTAACTGTATTTTTATGAGATTTTTGCTCGTTAAAGCGGGCCATATATAAGCTTAGGTGACTTGAATTCAGCATATATAAAATTTATTTGGAGCGAAATTTGTGTAGATAGCTACATAAATTAACCATTTACGGCCGATAAAGTCTAATTTCGGGAGAAGCTTTGTGTGAGAGCTAGGTTACTCAAACAGTTTCAATAGGCTTCGTCCTCGGGCCGAAAAAGATTTATGTACCAAATTTTATCGTAATATCTTAAAATTTTGACTTGTACTTTTCGCCAGTCATATGAACAGGTAAAATAAGAATGCAAAAAAATGTTGGGAGTAATTTCATTCAAATGAAAAATGTGTCCTACAGACAGGTCAAAATAGGTTAACAAGTATATATGGGATTAAAGAGAACTCGTTCGCCTTTCTTCTGGGGTAAAAGTTCTATTCCACTAAAATTAAAAAAAAAATTAATAACACAGCAGGTATACACGGTACTGCGACATAACATACCAGATCTCAAGTACTATTATCCTACCAACATAACAAAAAAATTGAGCAACAACAGTTTGTGAGTAATGATAATTTACTTCCGATCAAATTTACAAAAATTATTTTTATACCCTACACCACCATATGGGGAGGGTATTATACGTTTGTGCAGATGTTTGTAACGCCCAAAAACCCACCTTAAAGTATACCGATCGACTTAGAATCACTTTCTGAGTCGATTAAACGATGTCGGTCCGTCCGTGTGGTTGGCTGACTGGCTGGCTGTCCATATAAACCTTGTGCGCAGAGTACAAGTCGCAATTTTGAAGATATTTCGATCAAGTTCGGTACATATTATTTCTTAGGAGCAAGCCTATTGAAACTGGCTAAAATCGGTCCAGTATTTCACCTAGCCCCCATACAAATGTCCTTCCGAAATTGGACTTTATCGGTCATAAATGTTTAATTTATAAATGTATCTCCACAAATTGCGCTCCAAATAAGTTTTATATATACAAAATTCATGTCACCAAATTTTGTTACGATCAGTCCATAATTAGTCATAGTAATAAGGACGCAGCCTCAGTAGCCAGTTCCTAATTTCTAATATTGATATGTAAATTTAATTTGCTATTAATAAATAAAATAATAATAACATAGTGAACTTTTATATAGACACAAATCACACGACCTAATTTCATGGTGATCGTTCCATAATTGGCCACAGCCCCTATATAAGGCCCACTTCCGAAAATCACTCAAAAATATAAATTATTGAAATTTTAAAAGAAAAATGTTTTTGCTCTTTTACCATACTTTCTTACTTTTTGTCATTGCGAATGCAAGCCGTACCATAATTGCAAGCATTTAAAATCGAATGGCATGACATGTTGGTCGGAAGCAATGGGATCCCTGGTATTAAAACGTCGTCTTCTTTGTACTTTCCTTTAAGTATTGTTGCTTCGGTGACGTTATTGATCAGGTTTTTTACCGCAAGTCGGGCGCCATTACAAAGACGTGGTTGGTTTATGTTTCGTACATTATGTATACCGATCCGACTTTCGTTTGGAGATTGTGTGGCGGTTGTTCCAGCGAGCTTAAAAACTCGGTTGAATAGTTGAAGACACAAATTTGTTCGTTATCAATTCACTCTGAATCTTAAAATTCAAATCGTCGACATTAATGTTTATCGTAGTCAATATAACACGTTCACTCAACCAATCATTATTTTTTTAATTTTGTGCAATGTTTGGAAACACTTTTCGGATGAGTTCGGATTTTGATTCGTTGAACTGGCAGAAAGCGACGGAAAATGTAATGCAGCCGGTCGTAATTTCAACCGGGATTTTGCCGTTGCCAATGTTCAGCAATTCTTTTGAAAATATTTCTCGAGCTTGATCGTTCTGCAGCTCGCTTGTTCATAGTCAATTTGAGTTTCTTGATGTGCTGCCACAAAACGGATGACTTCAAAAACATTAAGTTCATTGGCTGGAATCACTGGCAATGTTTGCAATGCAACCTAATGCGTCGGCGAAAAATAAATGGGGGAATCCTGGAATAGGATTTCCTTGGTTCCGCCGTTGAAATTTCTTTGACAATTGATTGATATCTTGGCATTTCGGAGTATAGCAGCTTTGTAGATGTCAGTCGATCAACTCTTTGTAATAAATTCTCCTCAGTAAAGTACACTGAGTACACTATTCATGAATGGCAAATGAAAAAATGCGTCAAATTGCTTCGTTACTGCTAACATAGTGGCCCATTTGAAACTCAATAACTTCACAGTTATGCGGTGAATTCGCACTAACTCTAATTACAGCCATGTCACTGCTTTGGTCACATATTTACAGATGTATTTCACGTAATAGCAAGATTCCACGTTGATAAGTGTTTTAATGTTTTGGAGAGTAGTAGCGAATAAGGAATAATCCAACGTATAATATTAACTGGCCATTTAATAAAAGTAGGCTTGGACAACTTTTCTGTCTGTAAGAAACTTTTGTTGACTATTGCGAACATTTAAAAAAAATCCAAATCTGCGGTTTTAAATATATCAAAAAAAAAGTGGGCGTGGTCAATTTTCTTTCAGTAAAAATAAATTGGATTAATACAAACATTTAAAAAAAATTGCCATATCTGTGGAGGCGTTTTCCGATTTTAGATAAATCAAAAAAGTGGGCGTGTTAAATTTTTCTCGATTTTAAATAGCAACCGAATCGGTTCTATGCGGATATATTGATTTATGAAGCTCGTAAATAATTTGGGGGCTATGGAAGTTGATTTTAACATACAGACTGACATACGCTATATCTACTCCGGTATCTATAATGATTCAGAATATCTATACTTTGTGGTGAACAAATGAAACATGTTATTGATGACAAATCATGATTTTGACTACAAAAATTATGTTGCTAGTGCAAAATACGTAGATAAACCTTATGTATGGATTACAACACACGAGGGTAAACAAAAATTTTTTTTGAGGATGAGATGAATAATTTTGGAAACTTTAAATAATTCAAGTTGAAATCGAATTTTCATGATTTAAGAGACGTACGATAAATGAACTTGAGATAATTAAAAATTTACTTTCAAATTATTTAAAATAAATAGTTCAAATAATTACCAAAAATCTATAAAAAAACAATTTTTTATTTATTTCAAATAATAATTTCGTATTAAGCTCTATAATTAATAA
This sequence comes from Calliphora vicina, assembly GCF_958450345.1. Classification (NCBI taxonomy): domain Eukaryota; kingdom Metazoa; phylum Arthropoda; class Insecta; order Diptera; family Calliphoridae; genus Calliphora; species Calliphora vicina. The sequence goes on from NC_088784.1 coordinate 81,974,795, forward strand.
AATTAACTCAATCAAACTATATAAGAATATAAACGAAAGACAATCACGTTCCAATATGATAAAAAGAAGTGATAGAAGAACTAAAAAAACCTTTTTTTCCAAAACGTTTGTCCTTATCGGCTATTTAAAACCAAAGACACGAACAAAAGCGAAATTAATACCAGAGGCAAAATCATTAACAGTATGGCAAAATAATAAAAAAAAACGAAAGAAAACATATGCATAGTCAGACAATGCCGACTATAATATATGCTACAATTCATACGAAAATACAGTGCAAATTTAATTCATAAACTACATGCTGAAAATATAAATTATATTATGAACTCATGATTTTGCAACATCCGTTTATGATTTCGTCTATCTAAACCAGACGCGTCTAGACGGAACAAAGCGGTGTAGCATATTTAAATAAAGGAGATCTAATTATGTTATTATATAAGTAAAATAATAAGTACAAATAAGCTATTCACACGGTGTGCTATCAGGTCATATTGTCATAAAATACTGAAATTTTATAATAGTTTTAAAAATTGTTGTTGTGCTTCAACGAAAAAAGTCCTATAATAATAGGACCTTTCATGCTGTGTTTTTTGTTTTGTCATAACAAAACAGTGTAAATCTAACCCGAATGCGAAAAATACTTCAGTGTGCCCTTGCAACGACGAATATAAAGACACATTAAGTCGGACCTACAATGGGTCAAAATCGGGAAAATTAATTTTTAACCCATTTAACGATTATTTTTTTCACGAAAAATTTTTTTTTTATCATAAATTTTTTTCAATAAAAAAAAAATTTAAATTAAAAAAAAACTTTTTAAAAAATGTTGAAATTAAAATTTAAGCAAGTAAGAAAGTATGGTCGGTCAAGCCCGACCATATAATACCGTACACTAAGTAAAAGAGCAAAAACATTTTTCTTTTAAAATTTCAATAATTTATATTTTTGAGTTATTTTCGGAAGTGGGCCTTATATGGGGGCTATGTCCAATTATGGACCGATCACCATGAAATTATGCCGCGTGATTTATGTCTTTGAGTATATGTATGTTTGTGAGTATACCAACATTTTTAAGCGATTTATGCACGTTAAAGTGATTTTCGGAAGCGGGTCTATATGGGAGCTATGACTAATTATGGACCGATCATAACAAAATTTGGTGACATGAATTTTGTGTATATAAAACTTATTTGGAGCGGAATTTGTGGAGATACATATATAAACTAAACATTTATGACCGATAAAGTCCAATTTCGGGAGGACATTTGTATGGGGGCTAGGTAAAATAATGGACCGATTTCAGCCAGTTTCAATATGCTTGGTCCTTGAGCCGAAAAAATAATATGTACTAAATTTCTTCGAAATTGCGACCTGTACTCTGCGCACAAGGTTTACATTGACAGCCAGCCAGCCGACCAGACGAACGGACGGACGGACATCGTTTAATCGACTCAGAAAGTAATTATAAGTCGATCGGTATACTTTAAGGTGGGTGTTAGACTAATATATTTCGGCGTACAAACATCTGCACAAACGCATTATACCCTCCCTACTATGGTGGTGTAGGGTACAAAAAAAACATAAGATTCGGCACAGTCGATTATACTTGTTTTTGTCATTCTTATTAAAAATATTTATAATTGTTTGTTGACTCACAGCAGTCATATTTTGTTGTGTTATTATTTTATAACAAATGACTTTAAGACTACCGTGTGAATACCCTAAATGTATCAGCAGAATTTTCATTCAGTAAGATCATCCGGATTACTCTCTATCCGAGTCTATCATTCCAACTTTATGTGATGTAGGGTATAGCAACTACAGTAATTCTAGATATAAACTTGCTGTATTGAAATAAATATCTTTGAGCCAATAGAAGACAACAAGGAAGTTTTAAAAATGTCAGATTTTTTTCAAAGAACTCTAAGAAAAACTTCAAAATGAAAACATGCAACCGGTGGAAAAAAATTAATTTCAAAAACAAAAGCTGCAAAAAAGTAGGAGTTGTACTCTTGCTTTTTGTCGATGCGTTAGTGCTGTGGTCGTATTAGAACTCGTTGTTGGGAAGTGGATTTCAATAAAAGACTCACGCACTTGCCATCAGCTATTAGGAGAAAAGAAACTGTCATGACATGTACATACTAATCAAATGTCTGGAAAAACAAACACATACTTACATACAGCAACAATAATGTCAAACAAAGCTTTTGAAAATTTTCATTTGAATCTTAAAGGAGCCAGATTATGGGGTAGGAATTTTCTACATATGGCCAGTTTAAAATAAAATCCAATTTTAAATATGGGCTTTTTATTCACCCATAGATGCTTAAAAATGTAAAAATAAACGAAATTTCTAAAATTTCAAAAAAATTTTAATTGTTAGAAATTCAATTAAAAGATATTCGATTTTGTTAAATTATTCAAGTTTTTTGAAATTGACAGATTTTACTTTTTTATAACGGAGTATAATTTTAAATCATGAGAGCCCGAAATTCGAAATTGAAACTATGATACTTACTGGAGTCTATTGTCTACTGACATTTTGATATTGAACGTTATGACATTCGAAAATAATCTGGCAACTACTTCCTTATAAAATTTATTCGGCAACCGAACAAAAAATATGACTTGCTTTCACTTGAAAATTACTGAAAGAGATACCACTGCAACAACACAAACAATTTTCCTCTAGTTTTTGTCTTATTTTTTGTTCGTATTTCATCATACTCATCAAATGAGAAGACACTTCATTGTCTAAAATTTTAAAAACAAATGTTCTTTATTGAACTGATGTTAGTTTTCATTTCTAAAAACTTCTTTCTTACTCCAGTTTTTTTTTTCTTTTTTGTACAATAACTAACGAATATTTTACCAAACGTGCTGAAATTATTTTCAAACATAAATACTCTTATAAAAAAAAAATAAAAAATCCTTCGTTAGAGAGGAAAATTTGATGTTTTTTTTTTGTTTGGGAAACTGTCTGACAAGCATTTTAAGCAGCAATTATTTACTTAAAAATACTAGATATGGAATACGAAATAATTGTACTCATACAGTTTGAAATAGAAAACAATGTTGTTTTTGTATTTTTTGGGTTTCTAGAAAAGCAACAGTCGTATGAAACTAAAATACAAATATTTACAACAAACAATCATTCTTAACAACAATTGAAATTGAATCCAACTTTTTTCAACAATCTATAATATATCTATACTTCTGCACACGCAGAGAAAAAAACATGGTTCGGCATGGTTACGAGAACTATAGTATATTCATTGTAACAATAATTACAAATAATTGTTAGTTAAATTTAATTTCATTTGATCATAAATATGATTTTGATGGGTCATACTATTATTACTTTGGGTTATATTATGATTGGATTGGATCATAATATGGTTACTTCATAACATGTTGTGCTCATTTATGATAATGATAATACGACTATATTTTATCATAATATGATATTTCATGACTCTAATAATGATGATAATATAATCGGACTACAATCATAATATGTTATTCTAAGATTATATTTACTTTAACCATGCTTTTTCTCTGAGTGCATGTACTCGTTTTAAATTTCGATGTACGAATGTGTATTTGCAAGATATCATCATAACATTTCTTTTCATTTTATGGCTTTAGGTTGTTATTAAAACAAAACATCCATTATAAGAAGTTGTTCGCATACGTAGATATGTGAATTTGAGTAAAACTAAATGCATCCAATGTTTGATGGTCTGTTGTTTGTCTGTCGAATGTGTATATGGTATTTCATTTTTTCAACATTTAAGTTACATCCAGCAATTGTAGTTAGAGTAAAGTGTTTAATTTCATAAAATAGCAGAATATGGCTAAACTGAATGCAAACTACATATCGTTGTCTTGTTTGCATAATGGTCTATGTGATTTTTTAATAACTTTTGGAAAATGCAAAAACATACTTTATATTTTGTGAGAAAATCATAGAATCGGTAGAGATATTTGAAGATATATTGCTACTTGTATATACGATGTAAATGCCTCTCAAAAAGGAGGTATTTTTATATCCATAAACAAAACAAGTAAGAAAGTATTGTCGGTCAAGCTCGACCATCTAATACCTTACACTAAGGAAATGAGCCAAAAATATTTTTCTTTTAAAATTTCGGAAATTTATTTTCGGGGGCGGGCCTTATATGGGAGCTATGACTAATTATGGACCGATCATAATCAAATTTAGTAACATTACTTCCGTATATATAAAACTTATTTGGAGCAAAATTTGTGTTGATAACTATATAAATTCATACATTTATGACCGATAAAGTCCAATTTCGGGAGGACATTTGTATAGAAGCTAGGTGAAATAATGAACAGATATCAACCAGTCTCAATAGGCTTCTTCATTGGGACGAACAAATTATATGTACCAAATTTTATCAAAATATAATCAAAGTGATTCTGAGTCGATCGGTATACTTTAAGGTGGGTGTTGCGTGATAAATTGCGTTTGTCCTTTGAATCGAAATATTGTTCGTAAAACCAAAAACAGTAACTAAAGTTACTGAAAATTAGCATAAATCAGAGTCCAACTGTTGTTGGCTCGATATGGCCTTCCGATAAGGGCGTAACGGGAGGAAAGTATCCCCATATATTCATTGTTGGACACAAAAGTTACTGAAAATTGGCAAAATCGGTCGAGTAGATCCAGAGTTATGGAACAAAATATCAGAAAACCTTTAAAGAGTTTATATTTTTCAAAAATATTTTGCTATTTTCTTTAAATATATTGCAGATAATATCATTCAGTTTTCCAAGCATTGCACAGTGGGCGAACTGAAAAAAATGAGGAAATAAATCTATAACTTCTATACGAATAGCCCGATTTTAATAAAATTCCTAGGGGGGAGCGTGACACAATGCCCCAAAGTGGGGCACCTCGGGTATATCAAAAATTTTAAATAATTCCAAATTTTTGTTCACGATCCTATTTGAAAGATTTTTATATCTATAATCTACTAGACGAGATCTGCAAAAAACATAGATTTAGCCATATATTAGCTCTTATAAGTAGTTTACGAGTTATTTGCATTAGAAAAGTAAAATTTTATTTTTTCAGCCAATTTCAATATGCTTCGTCATATACATACTTTGCCCACAAGTTTTACATGGACAGCCAGCCAGCTGGAACTGGAAGCATTACTCCAGGAAGATTGTTGCAAAACTAAACAAGAGCTTGTAAATTCAATTGGGAAATTGAGTACCATACGAATTGAAGCCGATATATCTTGAACAACGATTTTGAATGTCCGAAATTATGCTTGAACTTTATAAAAGAAAATCGTTTTTACACGTAATCATTACTTGCGATGGAAACCCATTACGATAAACCGAAGCATAATAGATCGAAAGTGAAGCCCGGCCAACCTGCCGAATCGACACCATAGACAAATAATTCTGTATTTGGTGGGATAAAAGCGTCCTATCAATTATGAGCAGCTGGAATTTGACCAAACCATCACAGGGACTTAGTACCGAACACAACTGATTCGTTTAAAGCGAGCTTAGGACGAAAAATGCCACGATAACGCTTGGCCACATGTTGCAATTAGAGATGCTAATCGGGACTGATTTTTGAAAATCCCGGGGTTCAAGATTTGGTAAAGAATATTCGGGAAATCTAAAATCCCGAAAATTATAAGAAAGAAACGTGCATAATTATGTCTTTACAATTGAAAGATAATTTTTTATATAGCAATTAATTTTTATTAGACACTAAAAAGCATAAAATACTTGCATGAGTACATTATATAAGAAGAAATATTTTTTTCATGAAAAATAGTATAGCAGAAATGCATTCTACAGAAAATTCTAAGAAATTTTCCCCAAGAAACCGTAGGTCTAAAATGAAATCCTATCTTGCGCATTTCGTCTTTTATCCAATTATATTTCAGTAGTTATTAATATTTTAATAGTTTTTTTTTAATAAGAATTAATAGAATTTGATTTTAGACCTATGGTTTCTTGCGAAAACTTTCTTAGAATTTTCCGTAGAATGCGTTTCTGCTATACGATTTTTTACTTTTTAATCGTCCATACAAATCGACCCAGCCTAATGTATATACTGGTAAAAACAGTACCTTATCTTTTAGCCTTTTAGCAATCGAAATATTTTCATTTTGTTCGAGCTCCTCATCTGAGATAAAATCTATTTCATTTGAAGAGGATTTAAATTGAGTTTTGTTAGACAACTTACAAAAAAGGCGAAGAATTGATTTTCTAGGGCCCCACTCAAGGAAAACCAAAAATACCGTTTTCGGTTATTAACTATATTGTAGCAGGAGTTGAGCTTAGCAACTTTTCTGAAAATCACTTTGTGATATTCGGGCATGTAGAATGTCAAAATGCATGAAAAAGGCACACAAAAAGGACAATTTCCCCTATTTATTTATGAAAAACGGGATTTAGAAAATTCCGAAAACCCCGGTATTTTCGGGAACGGGATTCCCTGTTTGGAATCTCTAGTTGCAATACATGTTAAAAAGTATTTAAAATGAAGTGGTTGGGAAGTTTTACCTCAGCTGCTTTATACTGCAGACCTTGCCAGTTCAGACTACTATTTGATGCGATTGATGCAGATTGCTCACTCTGGTATACGCTTCTCCTTGGGACAGAGTATCCGATATTGGCTTGATTCTGCTTGGCTTCAAAAGGTTAATAGATATTTTGGCTTTGAATTCATATGTTGCCAGGATAAAGGAAAAGGTCATTACTAATTACTTATTATTAGAATTAGTTTTGTCGATTTTCAATCTGATATCGATATTTATAAGAAATTTATGCGTATTTAAGAAAAATTCGTTTGAAATAATTGAATGGGATGGTAAATCGGTGGAAAATACAGTCACCATTAGTAGGGTTAAATAAAGGATAATTTTTTATTTTTACCAAAAAGACAACAAAATTAATATGTCGTTGCCCCGAAGTTATCTTCACGTAAGTCCAAACAATTTTTTTTTTGGGAAATTGAATTTAAATTTTAACGATTTGTATAAAAAAAATTGAGTCGAAAAAAGTGGTTCGATATTTCTGTATTATGTAGTGCTTGAAATTCTACATCTATTAGTGTAAAAATTTCCAAAGTCATGGAGGAAATTTTTCAAGTTATTGGCATTGTTAGCTTCAAAAAAAATTACCATTTTGTTGTATACTCCACTTTTTACGAAATATGCATTAATTTATGGCACATACGTGAAAATGTACTGATAAAAACTGCACTAATTTTTTTCTCCAAAATTATCTTCACGTATGTATATGAGTTATACTTTCAGCATTCAAAATTAACATATGAATTTAGTAAATCGCTCTGGAAATGTTATGGCAAGTTCTAAAGTGTGTTTTTTTAAGCCGAATAGAACTTGAAATTGTAAAAAATTTACAAAAGAAGTTATTTTAATTAAAAAAAATTTTATTTAAAAAACATGATGATTTCAAGAATATGCCACCATGTTTTAATGAAGCGCATAATGGACAATGTTGGCCTGCAAGGCGTCAATTGTTGCTGGTTTAGCATAAATCAGTGACTTCACTTGGACCTAGAGGTAATAATCGAAAATGTCAAATTTATCGTCCCTGGAAGCCAATAGACAGGTCCATTTCAATAAATCGATGGTTGCGTTATCCATATGGCACGTAGCGTCTCCTGTTGAAACCACATATCGCCCGGCTATATGTAATCCATATTTTCAAACAAAAAATCATTGATCATGGTTCTTTAACGATCTCCAATGACCGCAATACGAGCTCCGGCTTCATTTCTGAAGAAATAAGATCCGATGATGCCATCAGTATGTAAACCGCACCAATCGGTGAATTTTTCTGGATGTAATGAAGTTTGTTGAGTTTGTTGTGGATTGGTTTTACTCCATATGCGTCAATTTTGTTTGTTAACAGACCCGTTAAGCCAAAATTGAGCCTTATCGCTAAATGTGAATCAATAACTGATTTTCAAAGTACATTTGGATAATTTTGTTGCCACAAACATATATTTGTTTACTGTAACCATATATATGGTTGATACAATCATGTGAATCATAAATTAACCATATTATGGTTACCACAATCATGTAAATGGTTACTGTGACTATAATATAGTTAAAAATCTTGTAACACTATTTAAATAGTTACAGTAACCATGGCCAATTATATTTTTTCTCTGCGTGTACGTATCCTAAATGTCAAAAAGTGAGAATAGTGGAACAGTTCATTAGACAGTTAATTCTTTCGTAAGTTCTGGCGGGCTTAAAAAACCACACTTTATTATTAAAATTTTGGAAAATGTATTGCAAGATTTTCTAATATTGAACATATGATTCTTTGAAGCGACTCCTGTGTGCCACAAAACAGAAAGAAAATAGTATCGTCTGATTCCCTTGACATTTTGTATAAAAGAAGTAACTTGAAAACAATTGTTCAAAAATAATCACAGCCGGGACTTTCTCAAATTCAAGAGATTTACACTGTACATACTGGAATAGACCGATTCCTAAAATTAAAATAAGTCACTATCATTTTAGATTCGACAACAAAATCAATCCATTTGAAAAATTATGGAAATCGGTCGGAAGATTTGAAAGTTTATTCGTTACTAGCAAGCCAATATAATTTTAAAAAAGTTCCATTTGCCAAAATTAAAGTAATAAAATATAATAAATTCAATTTATTTTCTCTACTCAATAAAACATCCATAAGTGAATAAATATTTCTCAAGACAAAATGAAAGCCATTCAAAGCATATACGTATACCGTCGTCATCGGATCCGTGAGGTCATTTGACAGATATTTTATTCCGTAGTTAATCGGAACATGTCGTCTTTACAATCCAATAAAAAATCACAACTATCTCAAAAAATACATGTTTTTATTTTAAATTAAAAAATTGCATTCCTACTCAGATACCCTATATATAAAAATAGCCGTTATAGATTGTATGCTGTAAAATTTACGAATATAGAACGAATTCAAAATGCCTATTATAATTAAAATAAAATATTTTTTCTTTTTTAAAAACTTGTTAAATATTTGTATCACATACGTGAAGATAACACAAGATTTTTATATTTATAAAATTTCATAAAAATTTTATTGTATGTCCACAAAAATGGCACATACGGTATCATAACACATTAAATTTTTAGCAAAAATGGATATACAACAAAATTGCTACATAATATCTCTGAAGTTATAAGAGATATAAACCAATCGATTGAACAGATCGATGGATCTCAGAATTTTACCCCCGAAAATGGTCTTAACTCATTTTTTTTGGATTTTGTGATATACGTGAAGATAACTTCGGGACGACGATGTTTGACCACAGCACTTTTAACAATACCTATGAAAATGTGTTTAATATGAATATCCGTACACTGTTTGGATATGAGTCCGATTTTAAGAAGGCTTAACAGACATTGAATTCATGAGTCGGAAGAGCTCTTGTCAGCATCGATCTACTTATCGGACAATAATGTTTCAATAGATATACAGTAGCCGAATAACTAGCAGAAAGGCAGCACAGATGGACGGACGAAGCTAAATCGTCTTAGAATTTTACCAGCACCGATAATATACACAGAGAAACCAGATTCGTAATAGCAACCAAATTTCTGGACAATCGAATGATTTGGTTGCACATATCGAATTTTTTGGTTATATCAACAGAAAGTCAGTAGATAAAGAAGAATTTTGTTTGCAGCAACCAAACTTTTGTTAGGCCCTCTAAAATTTTGTAGTCACTAAGGCAGAATCACTTGATTGGCAACTACGAAGCTATTTTCTCTGTGTATATAACTTTTGGGTCTGCGACCAATATTTCGACGTATTTATAATTTATAATAATGTTTAAATCAATATAATGTCCCATCTTTTTGATGGTGGGTATAATTACGTAGTATCAGATAACATGTGTAACAATTGCACTGAAAATGGAAAAAATTGTGGTAATTGAAAACCAAGCATCAAAGAAAAGAAAAAACTATTTACATAATTGACTTCAGTCACTCATATATTCAGAAATTAAATATAAAAATTTTTATATTTTTTTGAGAATTTTACAACCTCAGCTAGTAAAATTTAACTCAATTTTTGTTTGTTAATTAAAAATACAAACTTTGTAATAAAATATTTTTATTTTTAGTAAAATTCCTTACACTCCAACTACCAACATTTAATTCTACTAAGGAAATATAAAAATTTATTTAATGATGACGTCAAAATGAAATGAGGAAAATTATAAAAAAAAATTTAATAAAAAATGTATAATAAAAATTAAAAGGAGGGTAAAAGAAGCTCACATAAATATCCAAACAAGAACCATAATCATTATTCAATAGTTAAATGTGAAAAAAAAACATCAAAATTGTAAATGATATTTCATTTACGTAAATGCAAAAGAAAGCTGAAAAATAAAATCCCTTTCGAAATACGAATCGAAGAAAAGTGCATTAAACTGCCGTTTAACTACAGCCATATTATACATTTAACGATATTGATTTTTAACGGCCAAATGTTGTAAATTTTTATAATCATTGCAAAGAAACGAATTGTCATTAATTTTCCTCCATTTTAACGAATCGAATAAAAATCAAATGACATGAAAGTAAAGCCACATGTTAAAGAAAATCATTAAGAAAAGTTAAGATGCTTAAAGATGGTAAAAACTGTGTTATTTACACAAAGTAGTTTACAAAGGGAACATGATTATTTAAATGACAACACAAGTCATTATGGATGCCATTTATTTATAATGAGCAATGGTAGGAGTAATATGACAGAAGATTATCTTAAAAGGAGTTGAATGTAATCAAAAGTTTGTAATTATATTGAAACTATAGAAGATGACCAATTTCTTGGTCAAGTTTTTAGCTTTTATTTTGAAACATTTGTACAATATAAATTTATTCAAAGTATTGGCCATTGCTTACTATGACCTTTCTCATCTTTCTGGCAACATATGGACTCCGAGCCAAAAGAACTGCTAATTTTTTGAGGCCAAACACGAATCAAGGCAATAACGGATACTATGTTCCAAAGTAAAGCGTATCCTAGAAAGAGCATTCCGCTTCGATCGAAGCATATGATAGTCGGAAGGGCCAAGGTCTAAACTATAAAGCTGGTGAGGCAAAACTTTCCATCCACTTCATTCGAAAGTCTTTTTAACAGATATTGCAATGGGATATTCAGTTTAATATCAAGCCGAATATTCTGGGCGTTTTTCGGCCAATGATCGTTTCAAATGAATCAGTTGCGTTCGGAACAAGTTCCCTGTGATATGGTTACATTTAAAAAAAAAAACACAAACTGCGAAGCGTTTTGCTTGTCTGCAGTTACACCCAGAGTCTCTGGCGGAAATGGAACCCGCAACCCTCATATTAATAGTTCAGCATACTATCGACTGGTCTATCGGGGCACCCTAATAGATAGCTGTTAATAGATAGGATCCAATTGGTCCCTACAAATACAGAGAATTAGCACCATGGATATTTGGCTTTGGTATCGATTCGACCGGTCGGCCGGGCTTCACGTACGATCTCTTACGCTTCGGGTTAAGGGATCCATTTTTCACCGCAAGTAATGATGCGGTGCAAAAATGACTTTTTTATAGCATTCAAACCACCGGCACTCTTTTTACTGTCTTTGAATTCATATATAAATGCCAACAAACTATTACATTAATTCTGGTAACGCTTATTACAATCAATAAAATATTATAGTCTATAGAAGTAATCAATTAAATTAAGAAACTAGAGAAATTAACAATCATTAGTATTGTCAAAGGTCCGATTAAACATTACAAAGCTTTTATGCTGAAACAAAAAAATAAACATAGAGAAATCATAGACATTTGATATTATTTAACATATACATACTTCAATATATACACAAACAAGCATATTATTGAACTTAAATATTGTTTGGGAAAAAAGTTTGACATTTTAATTAATTGCCTGTCAGCGACATTCAATATGATTGCCAATCACATTTTACCAAATACATACGAACACACACAAAATTATATGAAATGGCACTTTGTAGTCTAATACTCACTCGGTACACTTTACACGCACTCATATGCTCATAATAGTACAAACAAATCATACATATTATTATTAGTCCTGCTTAGAAAATAAGTTATCTCGGGGTCTTCAATTGAGAGAAAAATTGGATTCATTGAAGTTGTTTGACTTGACTAAAATTAAAACATCATCACTTAATTACAGCCATAATGCTATTGGTTTTAAGCATATACTTAGTTTGAAATTTCAAAAAATGAATTCATAACCTTTGGATTTTCTTTGTTACATTGATGGCGTGCCGGTCTAATTTACATACATATATACTTGCAATTTTAAGGATACTAATAATTGTATTTGGTCACTTTTGTAATCATACCTAAAGCCATGTTCTTGATTTACACATTCAAAATTCACAAACAATCTTACTCTGTCTTACCCTGCAGTTCATTAAGGGTAATTTAATTTAAAATTATTCGATTAACCGAATAATTTTTATTTTAATTTTAAATTGAAAATACAACAACGAATTTTGTGTACAAAAACATAAAAACAGCAAATAAGGCATTTGAGATCATTTTTGTAAACATATCGCCTATTTGCAACAACGTCATAACTCAAAATCCGTGTTTTTTGAACTGAGTAATACAAAATATAATCATTAATATATTTTTATCAGTTTTCAAAAAAGTCAATTGTTTTTTGTGTTAGAGTGTTTTTTAGTTGTTTGTAAACATCAAAATTAAAATTCATGTTTTCTCGTATAATTGATAAGTAAAAATTTGGGTTAAATACAGATTAGAAAGATATTCTACTATTTATATTTCTGAAATCGCATGATTTGTTGAAAATTTATTTAAGAAATAAAATGTCATAAAACATTCAAAGAAGTTTTTCTCGAAACGACTTTTTTGAATTATGACGTTGTTGCAGCAAATGAGCGATGTGTGAGTTTTTTAAGGTTTTAGTGAGATCTTCTGAAATAATCTTTTATAAAAATAATATAATTTAAACAATTTTTTTTCTTTAGATTTAATAAACTTTTCTTGGAAAAAAACTCTCTCGCTGATTGTATGTTTCAGAAATCAAAAGCATGATAAAGAATATTCCTTTTTGGATTGTTTTAGATTTTGATTAATTTAATAGTTTCGTTTAGTTATGATAAAAGACTAATTTCAAAAAAAAAATTCGTCTATACATGTAAATACAAACAATGTTTCAAAGACATGTAAATTAAATATGTCAGTTGTTATACATACTCACTAATCATGTTTATTGGATGTTCAAAAATATCTAATTTTAATTTGAAATTTGTATTTGAATTGAAAGGGAAAAATAAATACAAAACAAATTTTAAAGGGCAAAAAAAATGAATTTCGGTTAATCGGTTAATCGACACAAATTAATCGGTTTATTTGTTATTTGAAAATCGGCAATTTTAAATTATTCGAACAGTTAACCGTCCAAAATTAATCGGTTACCCGATTAACGGTTAATCGATTGAATACCCTAATATATACCAATTAGGGTTTTTGTCCCAGGAATTCTAGGGCCAAATATCCTGGGAATTTTGACAACTTTTCACTACACGATTTCTGCAATTGTCGGGTATATATAAAACCAGCAGGAGAGCTATATTCGGCTAGCCGAATCTTATATATCCTTCACCAAATTATGCTCTAAAATTTAATTTTTTGAATATTTAAAACAAAAATTAAAATTTTTTCCAAAATGTTTTTTTTTTAATTTTTTTCCAAATTTTTTATTTTAAATTTTTCCAAATATTTTTTTTAAGTTTTAAAATTTTTTTTTTTAATTTTTTTGTGAATAATAATTTATACAAAAAAATTCGAGTTAAATTTTTTACCCGATTTTAACCCATTGTAGTTCCAAATTACTATAGCCTAATATACATCGTTGCAATGGACTTTGATATCTATCATTAGATATATATTGTCTACATTAATGACATAGTAATCCAGATATAAATAAAAAATAGGCCAAAAATCGAGGTTATCCCTGTTTTATCTTATATCTCAGCCATTTGTGGTCCGATTTTATATAGCAACGATTTATTGATGTATCAATCATGTTTGTAAGTTATTTAGGGGTTACGAAAAGTTGATTTCAACATACAGACGGACATGGCTATATCGACTTCGCTATCTTATAGATGAAAATGTTGAAAAATGTTTGAATAAATTCTGTTATCAGTTAACTTCAAAATTAATTAAATTTAAATTCAGCTATTGATGAAGCTAAAGAATTATACATTGTAAATGGATTTATGGAATGAGAGGCTGACATTTTTTAATTAAGGATTAAGATTTTAGTGAATTAAGCTCAAATTGAATTAATTAATACGAAGTTCTATATATAATGGTTATAACACTATGTTTTTATATGAAATATTGCTATAATATTCCAAATTTACAGTATTGTTATATATTTCGGGAATAGCCAGGTACCCGGGATTGTAGAAACAAATTTGTCCGATTCCCGGGAATCAAAAAAGGTCAGGAAATTAAAAACCCTAGTCAAAAGTAATCCTTAATGCAGTACTTTCGATTAGAGTGGCGAGTCCAATAATAGCCTACCTATCAGTTATTTCAATAGGAGTATTATATGAGTGTTTATTCTTTACAAAGGGAGTTGCATAAGTAATACATACACTGGTGCATATTCCCATAAACGCGCTTAATTTTTTCTGTATTTATACCCTACACCACCATAGTGGGGAGGGTATAATGCGTTTGTGCAGATGTTTGTAACGCCCAAAAATATTAGTCTAACACCCGCCTTAAAGTATACCGCTCGACTTAGAATCACTTTCTGAGTCGATTAAACGATGTCCGTCCGTCCGTCTGGTCGGCTGGCTGTCCATATAAACTTTGTGCGCAGAGTACAGGTTGCAATTTTGAAGATATTTCGATGAAATTTGGTACATATTATTTTTTCGGCTCAAGGAACAAGCCTATTGAAACTGGCTGAAATCGGTCCACTATTTCACCTAGCCCCCACACAAATGTCCTCCCGAAATTGGACTTTATCAGTCATAAATGTTTAATTTATATATGTATCTCCACAAATTCCGCTCCAAATAAGTTTTATATATACAAAATTCATGTCAAAATAAAATATTATCGATTTTATTTTTTTTTTTTCAAACAAATGTACGTTCTAATATTAACATCTCAATTTACTGCAACTTTTTCTAATTGAATCAATAAATTTCATCACTTTTAAAGATGCCCAAGGGAACTTTTTTTCCGATCAAGAAAAGATTCAAATTAAATTTTTTTCACGACCAAGGATGTTCCAATAGAGAAATTGGATGTAAAATCGATCGTTCGGAAAGTGTGGTGCGAAATTTCTAAGAAGAAAGGTCAAAATTATAGAGTGCGCAAACCTACAAAGGGAAATTCAAAACTAACAAGAAGAAAACTTAATCAAATAAAACAAGAAGCAACAAATTGAGTTCCACACAAATCGATGTATATAAAAATAAAATGGTCCATGTATGTAATGTCATCACGTGAGAACGGCTGGAGCGATTTGGCTGATTTTTTTTTATTCGATTCGAAATCTTCAGGAGATGGTTTGTAATGAAAAGCCCCTAAAGTATTCAGTACAAATTTAGATATTTTAATTGCAAATAAATAAGAACAGGGAGGGTTGGAGAAACTTGACGAACTAACATTAGTAACAGCTACCGGGCGAAGCCGGGGCGGTCAACTAGTAAAGAATAAATTGAATCTTCCAGTGACTTCCAAACACGTTGCACACATTTTACGAAACGATGAAAACATAAAATGGAAAAAGTCGAAATGTAAAACCAATGCTAAAAAAGCACCATAAAGAAAATCGTCTAAAATTCGCAAGAAAATATATGAAATGGACAGATGAGTGGAAAAAAGTAATTTTCTCTGACAAAAAAAAATTTAATTTAGACGGTCCTGACTCATACTCATGCTATTGGCACGATTTGAGATCAAACGATGTTCGTGTTATTGTTTGGACAGCGATTTCTGCAGTTGGCAAGTCGAAAATATGTTTTGTTCCGACAAAAATTAATAGTGCGATTTATAACGAACTGTTGAAAGATGCTCTTCTCTCATTTATGGATTTTAATTGTTAAATTTAATTAAAAAATTAAAGAAGATTGCATATTCCAACAAGATAATGCTGCAATCCAAGTTTCTAAGCAATCGAAATCTTGGTTTAATGAACATAGCATTCCTCCGTTGGACTAGCCGGCTTGTAGTCTGGACTTAAACCCAATGGAGAACTTGTGGGGATACATGGCCCGTAAAGTTTATGCAAATAATGCCCAGAATGAAAGCTTAATGAATGTGATAGAGCTGAAACTAAAAATTAAACAAGTATGGGAAGAAATTGATTCCGATCTGCTTAAAAAATTAATGGAATCAATGCCAGACCGTATTTTTGAAACAATCCATAACAAAGGATCATCCACACATTATTAATAATGCTACAGTGGTCCATAAATTAAAGTGCGTTAATCGGAAAATACCCTTAAAATGGCTGTTAATCTCGAAAATTAAATATAAAAAAATAAAGTACAAATTAATTTTTTTTGTAAACAATATTTTAAGTGAAGTCTTAACTAATTTAATACACAAATTTGTAGCCCCTAAATATGTTCTTGTTTAATTTTTACAATTGTTTCAAAAAAAATTGATTACGTTTATAGTACACAGAGAGAAGTGTTTAACTTTGGTACCATCCATGTTCCAAAGACTTAATTCCCCAACAATTTACAATTCAAGATCAATATTTTTTTCTATCGGAGTTCTGTTTTCCTAGAGATATTTGGGGTATTCACATGGTCTGCTATTAGTCATATTGTCATAATGTCCTAATAAATTATAATTGTTGTTGTTGTGTTTTAAACAAAAAAAAAATATTATTTCATGACAAAACAATAAACATAGTTCAAATAGTGTTATTAGTTTAGAACTTTTTTGTTTGAAACACAACAAAAATATGTTTAAACTATCTAATATATTAAGACATTATGACAATATGCCCAAATAGTAGACCATGTGAATACCCCAATTATATTTGCATATCATTTGACCATTGGGCATTGTTAGCTATGAACTTTTCCCATCTTTCTAGGAATATATGGATTCTTGTTGAATTTTATAACAACCTTCATGTGGTAATGCCTCCAATTCTTGGTCTTCAAACTTTTTTGACTCGACTGGGCGATCTTTGTCTTCCTTCTCTTCGCAAGTTGTAACTGATGAAACATATTCACATGATGGAACATATTCATAGGGTTCGGTGTACTTCAGCGGCACTTTTTTCAAATTAATGAAGTAAAGCAAAACTTTTCTCATATGACGCTTTCATTGGTACATAATTCGACATCTCCAAAGCAAAAAAAAAAGTTTATGTTTACACTACAATGTTCAATAACTAATGGTGTTTGAATTTCTGGAATAAATGATGCCTTTATTTTACCTTTTACCCTTCTTTGTGCTCTCTTCGGAAAAAAAATTTAGTTTTGTAAGCGTATAAGGTGTTCTTTTCAAATAATGTTACCCTAAAACCCTGAATATATGCTATATGCTTCACCCGCAATTTTTTCAAATACTTTTCTTGTTATTGTTTTCGTATTTTTTGATTAAAAATTTTAAAATGGCAACTACTTTCTGCTTCCATTTTTTATAATATTTAGGAGCTACATACAAGCAAATTGCATAAATATCCTTCAAAATCTTGGAAATGAATCTAAAATCACTAAAATCCAACATCAGCTTCACTATGCGAATATTTAAACATAAAATCCAAGTAAATTCTCTTGAAAAAAAATAAGGCGTGAATAAAATCGCGATTTTTGATTTTTAGAAGAATACAAATTAAAATGTCCAAAGGACCTCAAATATTATTAATATTGTTCACTAAATATGGTCAAACTCGGAAGACCCAAGGTTAAAAACTTGTGCTTTTTCTGTGTTCTTTGGTGGAAATTATGATATAGGGAACTATGAATGAATACTGACATTAAATATTCCTACTATAAGTCCTGAAAAGCTCAATTTTTAATCTTGTTGATATAAAATGGTAATTTGTATGAGTATTTTGTAGCCCTGTAGTAAAGTGGCCCACAGCTGTCGTGGTTGTTTTGTGTTTATGTTTTACACAAAATAGTGTTAATGCAAGTGAGTGGAATACATGGCGTGTGTAGATACCCAGCGGATAAAATTGCAAGGTCTTGATTTAGAAGGCCTTGTTCTCAGTGTTCCCTATAGGAAGGGGAGCTATTGCTTACACTTCTAAAGCACACTTCAAAATCTGAGCTGTAAATGAATGATTTATTTTTTAAAGAACTTTTGAATCATTCATGTAATAAATAGTAATTTAAAATTTTAATAATTTTGTCATTCAAAAAAAAAAAAAAGAATTGAATTAAAATATAAAAATAATCATTTTGTTATAGACTTTTGTTCTAATTAATTTTTCTATTCACTTCTCAGTTTAGGTAAAAATGCCAAAAAAATAAACTCCGTTTTTTTAATAAAATAATCTCCATTACGATTCAAAGCAATTTCGTAATCGAGCTATTCAATTGATTTAAAAATACTTCTGAGCAACTTTTTAATTCTCACAAATGTTTTTCAATAAAAAGAAAACGAGTTCTTCATTGGAATTAAGAAATGCATTAAAATCCGTCAATGTCGATGAATTCATTCAAATTTTTATTTAATTTCTTTTCATCTTGATTTGAAAATCAAATATGAATCATTCACTTACAGCTTTGTCCAAAAAAAATCATAGAGGTAATACAGAATTATATTTATGTATGTTTTTAAATTCTCGTTATAAGTCAATTTATACTTACCTGTAAAAAGAACCGATCAGACAACCCCTTGTATTTGCAATTCGACTATTCTGCTTTTTTGCCATCAAAATATGGCCTTTTAAAAGGCCTACACACTGCCTAGTTTTGCCCGCTGATTACATTTGTTTGTCTCATTGTCTTAGACTCTGTTTGTGTATGAGTGTATGTTAGTTTATCAATAGAAGAATTTGTAATTTTCTTGCGTTAATTAGACAACTTATGTCTCTGACACCTTAATACTAGTTGTTTTCATCTTGACGTTTCTGTTGTCGCTATTATAATTGTTGTTACTTTCGGTTGTTGCCGCCATTGTTGTCGTTGATGTTATTGCCACTATTACCATCATCATTTTACGTTGTTGTTGTTGTAACTCTTGTTATGCAAATTATGCTGAAAATCATTTTGTAATTTGTTGTACGTGAGAGAGCTTTAATATTTCTACATTAATTACAAATGGATTTTGATACATATTTGAATATCAACTTCAGTGTTGTCGTACTTGTTGTTGGCGTACGAATGCAACAGTATGTAGAGAAATCGAAGGAATTTTGTACATTTAACTAATAATTGGGAAAAACAAAAATGTACATTGAATTAAATTGCCAGGATGAAATGTTGAATATTTATTGTAGATAACAAATTTAAGGGGCCATATTTTTGCTTAAATAATGGCGCGTTAAAGATGGGCCCATTTATTACATATCGTCACCTAAAAAGCAAAATAACGTAACATCACTTTTCATAATTTTATAGGAGAAGCAAAAAACGATATAAAATTAAAACTGCTTGAGATAACTATTGAAACTAAATTTTCAAATCTAAATTACAATTAAATAAATGCAGTTATATGTAAATGGGGATTTCATGTCAAGTGAATCAACTTTTGAAATCGATGTCTTCCGATCGGGATAAAATTATCATCTATTGGATAGTAATTTAGACACAATTTTTCAACAAGATCGGTCGAGAACTCTCTGAGTTGTTGAAGTAGCTTTTACTTGTTCAAAATTTGAAATTAAAATTTTTCTTAATTTAGTTAACATTGAATTTGTAAATTATATGGGAAATTTTATTCTAGGTAAATTGTATTGAAAATTTGAAATTTCATATTAAACTTGTTTAAAATTTAAAATTTTTGTTTTTATTTATTGAGTTACCTTAGCTTTTTGGAAATATTAAATGAGAAAATTTTTGTAGGTAAATTGTTGTTTTTATTTTGAAAATTGGAAATTTGTTTAGGAAAACTTGTTTATGAAAAATTGTTTGTATCATGTAGGCCAATATTATTGGAAAATTGTGTTTGATAGTTTTTGAAGTTTTTTTTTTGAGAAAAATTGAGAGTATGTGATAGAAATTCAAATTGTGCGGTTGAAAAATAAAAATTAAATATTGAAACGGAAAATAAAATAAATAGTAATAGAAAATTGACTAGAAAAAAAAAAGATAAATTCAAAAGGATTACGCAAGAATATTAACTAAAGGGATATGATTTTATACCAAGGATAGTTAATGAAAATTGAAAAAAAAAAAACATGATTGAAAGAAAATGATAATAAAAAAAAATTGTGAAAGTGTGAAGCATAAACATACAAATTCGAATAAAATTAAAAGTTAAACAATATTAACGATTTTTCTTAAATAGAATTTGATAAAAAAGTTAAAATGAAATAAAAACTTAAATCTATGAATATTTTTGAATAAAAGAAATTTATATAAAAGAAAATCAAAATAACATAAAAACTTAAAATTGTGAAGATTTTTAAATACATAATTAATATGAAAAAAAATATTGTTTTTTAAATAAACAAAAAATATATCATTTATAACTTAAAAATTCAAATATTTTAAATGAAATGAAACTAAAAATTTAATAATTCTTGAAATTTAATTTAAATGAAAATTTGTGTCATATCAAAATAAACAATGACAAATAAAACATTCATCATTAAGTTTTGAATGCATTTTTAAATTTTGAACATTAATCGCATGTAAAATGGATATAAATGAATGAAGAGTGTATGCTGAATATAAAACATTTAAAGAAAACCAGTGCAGTGACTTGTCAACATTCTTTAAGTTTGAATGGATGAATTAATTTTAATGAAATAGTAATAATAAAATATTTAATTAATTTTTTTTATTATAAATGTAATTTCTAATTTAAATTTAATTTCGATTTGTTGTGTTTTTAAATCAATTCTGTTTTGTAAAATTTTGAAAAAAAACAAATATTATTTTAAATATGCTGCTGATATGTACATATCGAGGGGTATAATATGTAAGTTGTTTTTGTTATATAATATTATTTTTATTTTAAAATTTTGATTTGTTTCTTTGTTGCTAAAAATTTATTCATGGCAGTAACATTGAATATTTTAATTTGTTTAAATATTGTATTATTATTTGTTTTTAATTTTCAATTTAATAAATGTTGAAATTATTCTAATTTAAAGAAAATTTAACTAAAATGGTGTACTAATTTTTTTTTGAATTTTTGAGTTGTGGAGAATTGAGGTAAGAGATGGAATAAAAATTGTGTTAAATTTTTTCCATTAACAAAAGAAAATTGAACATCACTGATTAGAACCCAATAATTGTAATAATTGTGTAGTCATGAATCAGTGACGTTACAAATGGCGCCCAACGGGAACAAGATATTTTGATTTTAAAGTAACTTAATTGTCAGACATGTTTGATTGATAATTGTACAATTGGAATTAAAATATTTTGAAGGATTAGTTAACCTATATCCTATGGTATGTTTTTCGTATCATAGTTGTGTAGTTTAATTAATGGTATAAAACTCAGGATCCATTATCCTATATATATTTTTATATATATTAGATGTGATGTACTTGAGATTTAATTGTGAATTAAATATTTGTTTGAATTCTAATGTATATGATTTAATACAGTGTCATCTTGAACTTTAGTTTTTCCACAACTCAAAAATTGTTTTATCTGATTGGTTGATTTTGAATTGTTGGTGATTCGCATACGTTGTTAATTTTTTTTATTTTTTTGTCATTGTTTACTTTATAAAAGTTTTAAATTTTTCTTAATTTGTTTTTCTCTTTTGTATGTTTATGCTTATTAACTTTTATTTACTTTGCATTCGCGAATTTTATTAGATTTTTTTTTCAATTTTATTTACTTTTCAATTTTATTTAAGTTTGAAACATGGCTTCAAATAAACCATTTACCGGTAGTCAGGCTAAATCGTTAGAAAACATGGGTAAAACAGCTAGTGTAAATCAAAGATCAGATCGAGTTGTTAGTGAATCAGATCTTAATGAAACCGTTCGTCATATAGATGAGAATCTATTGAAAGACGACGATGGTAGTGTGAAAATATCCAATAATTTTTCTATGGATAATATTAGGGAGCTAGTGTACGACGTGGTTCAAAATCAGGTAGTTGATTTAATATCCAATTTAGAACAAAATTTGTTAATTAGAATGAATGAAACAATTTCGCAATTATCTGTACAGGGAAATCGAAACCATGATAATAGTCATCAAAGAATGGATAATAGAATTGATATTGACAATTTTGAAGAAAGGCGTATAAGTAGTAGTAATAGGCCTTTAGAAATGCATAGGTGGAATGTTTATTTTTCTGGCGATGATAAGGAACTTCGTGTAGATGATTTCATACGCAGAGTTGAACATATTGCATGTTCTCAAGGAATTTCTCTTCAGGAAGTTGCTAACAACTTATACATTTTATTGAAAGGACAGGCCGCAAATTGGTACTTTCAGTGGGTTCAGAGAAATAGAAATATTACATGGAATTCTTTAAAGTCAGCCCTGGTAGTTCAGTTCAGATCGTGTGAAAGCGATTATGATTTGGAACACAGAATGATGAATAGGTTGCAGAAGTATAATGAATCCTTTGATCAGTTTTACAATGTGATACTTGATTTAAATTCGAGAATGAGCTGCCCCAGGTCAGATAGAGATTTGATTGAGATTATGAAACGGAATATAGCCAGTAAAATGTTAATATTTGTGCATAACTCAACTTCTAATACTTTACCGGAATTTCTATTAGAATGTAGACGCGCTGAACGAAATGTTTTAAAAATTGAAACAGGCTTTAATAGAACTTTATTTAAACCAAAGGTTAATGAAGTAGAATTTGTTGATGAGGTCTCTTCAGATTGTGGTGGTAATGAAGAGTTTATTGAGGCTTTAAGTCGTGGAAAACCTTCAAAGGACATTTCTGATATAACTTGTTTTGACTGTAAGGAAAAAGGCCATTTTGCTTTTAATTGCACTAAAAAATCAGGCAGAGTTTTCTGTTATAGGTGTGGCGGGGATAATTATGTCATATCTAATTGCCCTTTTTGCGCTGAGGGAAACCTACAAAGGAACAGGAAATCCGGGGACCCTGTTCAAAAGTAGATGAAACCCGGAAACCAGATTTGACAAATTTTACACCGGACATACAGGACAACTTTCATGATAGATGGGTCGAATATTTTAGAATTCGGACGAACATTTTTAGTGAAGTTGATAATACGGAATCGAAATCAATATCGGACAAAATTTTGAAAACACGGCAAAGACATAAGGAACTTAGAAATGAACACAAAATTGTTGAAAGTGCGATACTTAGCGGTGATAATGGTGACATACGTCCGTTCGCTGAAGTAGAAATGTTTGGTGAAAAGATAAAAGGGTTATTAGACAGCGGTGCCACAATATCGGTATTAGGTTTGGATTCAGTTGAATTTTTGAAAAAGCATAACATAGAAATGAAAAATTTTCAATCTGAGGTCAAAACGGCTAATGGTTCAACCATGCCGATTATAGGTAAAATTATTACCGATATAACTTTTAACGAACGAACTGAATCAATTACAATCTACATTTCTCCCGGACTTTCTCAAAAACTGTATTTAGGCTTTAATTTTTGGAAATTATTTGGACTTGATGCAACACTAAATTTAGAAGTTAATGAACTTAATGACAAAATTGATGACAATAAACACAACTTAACAGATATTCAGAATAAGGAACTAGGAAAAGTGATTAATATGTTTCCTTCGTCTGAGGTTTTAGGATTAGGTAAAACTTCAATATTAGAACATATAATAGATACTGGCGATGCGAAACCAGTAAAACGTAGGCATTACCCTATCTCACCAGCCAAACAGAAATTAATTTACGGAGAACTAGATCGCATGATAAGTCTTGGAGTGATTGAAGAAAGCAATAGTCCTTGGTCTTCTCCTGTGACTGCCGTGATAAAGCCAAATAAAACGCGAATTTGTTTGGATAGCCGCGAACTGAATAAGGTCACAATTAAGGATGCGTATCCTATACCAAATATCGAAGGTTTACTGATGAGGCTAGAGGATACTTTTTATATTAGCGCAATAGACCTTAAGGACGCATTCTGGCAAATTCCGCTAGAGAAAACTAGTCAGGAAAAGACAGCCTTTACTGTTGCTGGTAGACCGCTCTACCATTTTAAGGTTATGCCATTTGGGCTTTGTAATGCCCCACAAACTATGATGCGCCTTATGGATAAGGTAATACCTTCGGATTTAAGGGAGAGAGTATTTGTCTACTTAGACGATCTGCTTATATTTTCTAAAAATTTTGAGGAACATTTAGTTTTGTTGAGGAAAGTTGCGGAATGCTTAGCCAAAAGTGGCTTAACTATAAATGTTGCAAAATCTAAATTTTGTATGAAAGAAGTAAATTATTTGGGCTTTATAGTTGGTGGTGGCAGTATAAGAACTTCAGATGAGAAAGTTGAGGCCATCCGAAATTTTAAAATCCCTCGAACTGTTAGAGAAGTACGCCAATTTCTTGGTGTTGCAAATTACTATAGAAAGTTTGTCCCTAATTTTTCTTCATTAGCTTCCCCTATATCAGACCTTATTAAGAAAGGCAAAAAGTTTGAAATGACTGAGGAGGCTTTGGAAGCTATATCAAATTTAAAGAGGTCTTTAACAACAGCACCCGTACTTGTTCACCCAGACTACTCCAAGCCATTTATAGTTCAATGTGACGCTTCTAATACAGGAATTGGTGCTGTTTTATGTCAAATTGACGCAGCAGGTTTTGAAAGACCTATTTATTTCTATTCAAAGAAACTAAATAAGTCTCAGAAAAATTATTCTGTAACGGAACTTGAGTGCTTAGCAGCTGTTTCCGCTATAAAGAAATTCCGTCCGTATTTAGAAATGCAACCATTTAAAGTTATAACTGACCATTCTAGCTTAAAATGGCTAATGAGTCAGAAAGATTTGTCTGGGAGACTTGCTCGTTGGAGTCTTTCTTTACAAGGGTATGATTTCGAAATTGAACATAGAAAAGGTTCGGAGAATATTGTTCCAGATGCCTTATCTCGTTCTTTAGCGGAAAATGAAATTTCAGAACTCTTTGAGTGTATTTTAGATGTCAATTTGAATAGTGAAGAATTCGATAGTGAAGATTACAAATCATTGAGGCAGAATTGTTTGGAGAATTCAGAATCTTTACCAGACATTAAGGTGTCGGGGAAATTTGTATATAAGAGAGTAGGATTTTATGGGGGTAATCAGGTTACAGATACTCTAGTTTGGAAATTATGGGTACCAAACTCGCTTACTGAAGATTTAATTAAATCAGCTCATAATTCTCCTCAGGCTTCCCATGGTGGAATTTCAAAAACACTGTTCCGGTTACGCGAAAAATATTATTGGCCTAATATGGCTATTCAAGTTAGAAATTTTATTAGTAAATGTGAAACATGTAAGGTTACCAAAGCTCCTAATTTTATTACAAGACCACCAATGGGAAAACAAACAATTACCGAAATGCCTTTTCAGAAAATTTTTATCGATTTACTCGGACCATACCCTCGGTCAAAGGCTGGGAATACAAATCTGCTTGTGGTTTTAGATCACTTCAGTAAATTTTGTTTTATCCATCCCTTACGTAAAGCCGATGTTAATAATATAATAACATTTTTACAGAACCATGTTTTCAGTGTGTTTGGTGTTCCGGAAACAGTCCACAGCGATAACGGAAGTCAGTTTACATCTAAAGATTTCTCCGAAATGTGTAGGACATATGGCATAAATCAGGTATTTAGTGGATCTTATGCCCCTCAGAGCAATGCTTCTGAAAGGGTGAATAGATCAATATTAGCAGCAATCCGATCTTATATAAGTGACAACCAGACAACTTGGGACGAAAATATTTGTCATATTAATCAATCTCTGCGTAGTTCAGTTCACTCATCTATTGAAATTTCACCATATTTCGCGTTATTTGGTAGGAATATGATTTCTCATGGGTCAGCTTATAATATTCTCAGGAATTTGGGAAATATTAATGATGGTGAACTTGAAATAGTTAGCCAACCGGACCATGTAAAACTCATTAACGAGTCCATATTGAGAAACTTAGAGAAATCATATAGAAGGAGTGAACGAACATATAATTTAAGAGGTTGTAAGAATATTAGATATGAGCCTGGTCAGGAAGTCTATAGAAAAAATTTTCAACAAAGCGACTTTTCGAAACAGTTTAATGCAAAATTAGCTCCAAAATACGCGAAAGCTAGAATTGAATCAGCATTAGGTAATTGTTTATATAGATTAACGGATTTGAACGGAAAATTTATTGGTGTATTTCACGCGAAGGATATCAAACAATAGATGTGCCCGGCTAACATCGTGGGTCGTGCCACACGTGGGAACAAATACCTATGGTCAAAACACAACACATAGTCCCAAAACATTTCCTTTTTTGAATCTATTTCGTAAATATTTTGGTTTGTTGGGGTTGTTTTCTTCATGCACATAGTCCCAAAACATTTCCTTTTTTATTTCATACTTGTAAATGTTTTGGTTTGTTGAAGTAGCTTTTACTTGTTCAAAATTTGAAATTAAAATTTTTCTTAATTTAGTTAACATTGAATTTGTAAATTATATGGGAAATTTTATTCTAGGTAAATTGTATTGAAAATTTGAAATTTCATATTAAACTTGTTTAAAATTTAAAATTTTTGTTTTTATTTATTGAGTTACCTTAGCTTTTTGGAAATATTAAATGAGAAAATTTTTGTAGGTAAATTGTTGTTTTTATTTTGAAAATTGGAAATTTGTTTAGGAAAACTTGTTTATGAAAAATTGTTTGTATCATGTAGGCCAATATTATTGGAAAATTGTGTTTGATAGTTTTTGAAGTTTTTTTTTTTTGAGAAAAATTGAGAGTATGTGATAGAAATTCAAATTGTGCGGTTGAAAAATAAAAATTAAATATTGAAACGGAAAATAAAATAAATAGTAATAGAAAATTGACTAGAAAAAAAAAAAGATAAATTCAAAAGGATTACGCAAGAATATTAACTAAAGGGATATGATTTTATACCAAGGATAGTTAATGAAAATTGAAAAAAAAAAAACATGATTGAAAGAAAATGATAATAAAAAAAAATTGTGAAAGTGTGAAGCATAAACATACAAATTCGAATAAAATTAAAAGTTAAACAATATTAACGATTTTTCTTAAATAGAATTTGATAAAAAAGTTAAAATGAAATAAAAACTTAAATCTATGAATATTTTTGAATAAAAGAAATTTATATAAAAGAAAATCAAAATAACATAAAAACTTAAAATTGTGAAGATTTTTAAATACATAATTAATATGAAAAAAAATATTGTTTTTTAAATAAACAAAAAATATATCATTTATAACTTAAAAATTCAAATATTTTAAATGAAATGAAACTAAAAATTTAATAATTCTTGAAATTTAATTTAAATGAAAATTTGTGTCATATCAAAATAAACAATGACAAATAAAACATTCATCATTAAGTTTTGAATGCATTTTTAAATTTTGAACATTAATCGCATGTAAAATGGATATAAATGAATGAAGAGTGTATGCTGAATATAAAACATTTAAAGAAAACCAGTGCAGTGACTTGTCAACATTCTTTAAGTTTGAATGGATGAATTAATTTTAATGAAATAGTAATAACAAAATATTTAATTAATTTTTTTTATTATAAATGTAATTTCTAATTTAAATTTAATTTCGATTTGTTGTGTTTTTAAATCAATTCTGTTTTGTAAAATTTTGAAAAAAAACAAATATTATTTTAAATATGCTGCTGATATGTACATATCGAGGGGTATAATATGTAAGTTGTTTTTGTTATATAATATTATTTTTATTTTAAAATTTTGATTTGTTTCTTTGTTGCTAAAAATTTATTCATGGCAGTAACATTGAATATTTTAATTTGTTTAAATATTGTATTATTATTTGTTTTTAATTTTCAATTTAATAAATGTTGAAATTATTCTAATTTAAAGAAAATTTAACTAAAATGGTGTACTAATTTTTTTTTGAATTTTTGAGTTGTGGAGAATTGAGGTAAGAGATGGAATAAAAATTGTGTTAAATTTTTTCCATTAACAAAAGAAAATTGAACATCACTGATTAGAACCCAATAATTGTAATAATTGTGTAGTCATGAATCAGTGACGTTACAGAGTTTGACATTTTGATCAAGCAGGTGTTTTTTCTCATCATTGTAACTTATTACCTATTGTTCTTAGCAAAATGTGTCCCAAATAGTGTAAATAGCAATTTCTTCAATCTTTCGAAAAAAAATAAAATTTTTTGTCGAAATCAAAATTTAGTTTTTACTTGTTATAACCTGCACCACCATAGTGGGGAGGGTATTATGCGTTTGTGCAGATCTTTGTAACGCCCAAAAATATTAGTATAACACCCACCTTAAAGTATACCGATCGACTTAGAATCATTTTCTGAGTCGATTAAGCGATGTCCGTCCGTCCGTCCGTCTGGTCGGCTGGCTGGCTGTCCATGTAAACCTTGTGCGCAGAGACAGGTCGCAATTTTGAAGATATTTCGATCAAATTTGGTACATATTATTTTTTCGGCCCATGGACCAAGCCTATTGAAACTGCCTGAAATCGGTCCATTATTTCACCTAGCCCCCATACAAATGTCCTCCCGAAATTGGACTTTATCGGTCATAAATGTGTCATTTATATATGTATCTCCACAAATTCCGCTCCAAATAAGTTTTATATACACAAAATTCATGTCACCAAATTTTGTTACGATCGGTCCATAATTAGTCATAGCTCCCATATAGACCCGCTTCCGAAAATCACTTTAACGTGCATAAATCGCTTAAAAATGTTGGTAAACACACACAATTCAACATAGTTAACTTTAATATAGATATAAATCACACGACCTAATTTCATGGTGATCGGTCCATAATTGGTCATAGCCCCCATATAACCCCACTTTCGAAAATCACTCAAAAATATAAATTATTGAAATTTTAAAAGAAAAATTTTTTTTGTTCTTTTACTTAGTGTAGGGTATTATATGGTCGGGCTTGACCGACCATACTTTCTTACTTGTTTTGTTATATCTCTGTTGTTCTCATCCAAAAGCAAAATTTAACTTTTTTAATAAGAGACAACATTGGATGTAAAATCGATCGTTCGGAAAGTGTGGTGCAAAATTTCTTGAAGAAATGTCAAAATTATGGAGTGCGCAAACCTACAAAGGGAAATACAAAACTAACAAGAAAACAACTTAATCTAATAAAACAAGAAGCAACCCGCAACAAATTGAATTCCACACAAATAAAGAATAAATTGAATTTTCCAGTGACTGCCAAACACATTGCACACATTTTACGAAACGTTGAAAATATAAAATGGAAAAAGCCGAAATGTAATCCAATGCTAAAAAAGCACCATAAAGAAAATCGTCTAAAATTCGCAAGAAAATATATGAAATGGACAGATGAGTGGAAAAAAGTAATTTTCTCTGACGAAAAAAAATTTAGTTTAGACGTTCCTGACTCATACTCATGCTATTGGCACGATTTGAGATCAAACGTAATTTCGGTGGTGGCAGTGTTATGGTTTGGGCAGCGTTTTCTGCAGTTGGCAAGTCGAAAATATGTTTTGTTCCGACAAAAATGAATAGTGCGATTTATAAAGAACTGTTGGAAGATGCTCTTCTCTCATTTATAGATGAATGTTGCAATCCATGTTTCTAAGCAATCGAAATCTTGGTTTACTGAACATAGAATTCCTCTGGCCGGCTTGTAGTCCGGACTTAAACTCAATGGCACGTAAAGTTTATGCAAATAATGCCCAGAATGAAAGCATAATGACTGTGACAGAGCTGAAACTAAAAATTAAACAAGTCTGGGAGGAAACTGATTCCGATCTGCTTAAAATATTAGTGGAATCAATGCCAGACCGTATTTTTGAAACAATCCATAACAAAGGATCATCCACACATTATTAATAATGCTACAGTGGCCCATACATTAAAGTGCGTTTATAGGAAAATACCATTAAAAATGGCTGTTAATCTCGAAAATTAAGTAGAAAAAATAAATAAAGTGAAACAAATGAATTTTTTTTGTAAACAATATTTAAAGTGAAGCCTTAACTAATTTAATAAACAAATTTGTAGCCCCTTAAATATGTTCTTGTTTAATTTTTAAAATTTTTTTTAAAAAAAGTAGTGTGCATTTATAGGAATATGCACCAGTGTATAGGTTATTTTTGATAATAAAACTTTAAAATTTTGTACACATTAGGAGCCGCAGAACAAAAGGTGCTTTTTCGAATTTTTTACAAATTGATATTTTTATAAAATTTGGGTTGAAATCTTCTAGAAAAAATCAATTTCCCAAAATTTTTAAATTTTTAAAAAAGTACCTTTTGTTAGCGGCTCCTCACATATGTAATAAAATAGAATTTTTGATGATATGTTGTTTTTTAGGTGAAGATATATAAATACATCACATGCTGCCATCGCTTTGTTCCTCGGTATGGATGACAGACAAGTTATCGATTGGAATGTGCGGATTTTGAAGCTTCAGAAATTCCAGCATCTTGCTGCCGGTATTACCCATTTTAGGTAAACAAGCATTTACCCGAAGTCTTATTTAAATTTCAACAGCAAGAATACATTCAAAAGTTAACCCATTCCATGTAAATCTTATCGTACCTCTACAATTGCCATGAAAATTCTTGTATTAAGTGTCCAGGCATTTGATATCCCTATAGCCCCGGTGATTATTATTAGAGACGAAAAAAAAATTAATAACAAATTAATAACAACCTAAGCTAATTTGGATTTGAAAGTATTAATATCGTGCACAAATAATTTGTTCGTGATTTTAAACATAAAGGTATTTTTGAGAATGATGACCGTGACCTTTCTCCTTTTTGGCAATTTGCCCCAATTCTGTCTGTCTGTCCGTCTGTGTAAAACACGCTCACGTCGAAAATACGTAAACAAACTTAGTAGAGTTGCAAGAAAAATGTTTATTATTGTCCTAAGCAGTTTGGTATTGAAAACCAGCGAAATCGGTACAGTGGAACCAAAGTTATGAATAAAAATGTGGGACAAATATGTTGCAGCTAATATCATAAAATTTTGCACTCGTTACTTTTATGATAAAAGGAGTAACTCTGGTGAAAATTATAAGAATCGGTCCATGATTTCTCCTAGCCCCCATACAAATATCTTCCCGACATATGGTTCTATGGTCTATTCAGCAAAAATAAGTTTCGTGCTAAAAAAAATTATATTACAAAATTTTTCGTGGATCGGCCCATATTTGACCATAGCCCCCATATAAAGTACACTTCCGAAAATCTCTTAAATAAGCATATATGTCTTATAAATGTCGCTATCAAGTTGAAATTCGAAATAAATAATCCCCATATATACCAAAATCGCTGTACTTAATTCTATGAAGATGGGCCGATAATTGGTTATAGCTCCCATATAAGGACCACTTCCGAAAAACACAATAACCTACATAAATATCTAAAAAATATCAATATCAAAACAAAATTTCACACACATCCGTAGTTTATATTTAGAAATCATACTACTGGATTTTGTGAATATCGGTCCATATTTAACCATAGCTCCCATATAAGGTCCACTTCCAAAAATCAGTTAAGTACTAATAAATCTCTTTATCATTTATCATGCTAAAATTCGCCAAAAATTATACATATATATATATATATATAGATATCAACGTACCAAATTTTATGCAGATTGGACGATAATTGGTCATAGGTCCCCTATAAGGCCCATTTCCGAAAAAAAGATATTAACCTTAAAAAATATTAAAAACATATCGATATCAAAATGAAATTACGCACAGATCAGTAATTTGTATCCAGTAATCATACTTCTGGATTTTGTGAATATCGGTCCATATTTAACTATAGCTCCCATATAAGAACCACTCCCGAAAATCACTAATATCCTCATAAATTTAGTTATCAGGTTGAAATTCAAAACAAATTTATTCAATATATACCAAAATCGATGTACCAAATGATAGGCCCATAATTGGTCATAACCTCCATATAAGAACCACTTCAGGAAAACACATTAACTTGCACAAATATCCATAAATACCTATACTGAACCAACATTTTACACCGATCAGTAATTTGTAGCCAAGAATCGTGCTACAAGATTTTTTAAATATTGGTCCATAATTCGGCATAGCTCATATCAGGTCCACTCTTGTTAATAGCGTTGTTTATATGAAATTCTACAAAAATAGCCCTTAAATACTTAGGACCATAATAGGTCATAGCATCCATACATTAAACCAAAATAGTACACAGATCAGTAATTTGTATTCAAAAATCATAATACTGATTTTTGTGAATATTGGTCCATAATTGGCCACAGCTCTCATATAAATACATAAAAATCACGTAAAAATATTTTATGACAATCGAATCATAATAGGTCATAGCTTCTACATAAGTCCCACAACCAAATATTTTGAAATTTGTCTAAATATATTTGTATACCCTTTTTGTGCAGATGTTTGTAACGCCCAAAAATATTAGTCTAACACCCACCTTAAAGTATACCGATCGACTTAGAATCACTTTCCTTGTGCGCAGAGTACAGGTCGCAATTTTGAAGATATTTCGATCAAATTTGGTACATATTATTTTTTCGGCTCAAGGACCAAGCCTATTGAAACTGGCTGAAATCGGTCCACTATTTCACCTAGCCCCCATACGAATGTCCTCCCGAAATTGGACTTTATCGGTCATAAATGTTTAATTTATATATGTATCTACACAAATTCCGCTCCAAATAAGTTTTATATACACAAAATTCATGTCACCAAATTTTGTTACGATCGGTCCATAATTAGTCATAGCTCCCATATAGACCCGCTTCCGAAAATCACTTTAACGTGCATAAATCGCTTAAAAATGTTGGTAAACACACAAAATTCAACATAGTTAACTTTAATATGGACATAAATCACACGACCTAATTTCATGGTGATCGGTCCATAATTGGTCATAGCCCCCATATAACCCCACTTTCGAAAATCACTCAAAAATATAAATTATTGAAATTTTAAAAGAACAATTTTTTTTGCTCTTTTACTTAGTGTAGGGAATTATATGGTCGGGCTTGACCGACCATACTTTCTTACTTGTTTTGTTATATCTCTGTTGTTCTCATCCAAAAGCAAAATTTAACTTTTTTAATAAGAAACAACTTAACTGTACTTTTTGAAAGTAAAAAAGTTTTTTTTCTTATTCTTGTTGTCTGCCTTAATTATGCGATCGGTGCTATTTTATGTGGAATATTCGTATAAACGCAGACATGAAATTTGTTTTTAAAAAAGTTACCAAAAATAAAATATTATCAATTTTAGTTTTTTTTCAACCAAAGGTACGTTTCTGATAGTAACATCTCAATTTACTGCAACTTTTTCTATTTGAATCAATCACTTTTAAAGATGCCCAAGGGAAATTTTTTTTCCGATCAAGAAAAGATTCAAATTAAATTTTTTCACGACCAAGGATGTTCCAATAGAGATATTGGATGTAAAATCAATCGTTCGGAAAGTGCGGTTCGAAATTTCTTGAAGAAATGTCAAAATTATGGAGTGCGCAAACCTACAAAGGGAAATACAAAACTAACAAGAAAACAACTTAATCTAATAAAACAAGAAGCAACCCGCAACAAATTGAATTCCACACAAATAAAGAATAAATTGAATCTTCCAAACACGTTGCACACATTTTACGAAACGATGAAAGCATAAAATGGATAAAGCCGAAATGTAAACTAATGCTAAAATGCACCATAAAGAAAATCGTCTAAAATTCGCAAGAAAATATATGAAATGGACAGATGAGTGGAAAAAAGTAATTTTCTATGACGAAAAAAAGTTTAGTTTAGACGGTCCTGGCTCATACTCATGCTATTGGCACGATTTGAGATCAAACGATGTTCGGATGTCAAAACGTAATTTCGGTGGTGGCAGTGTTATGGTTTGGGCAGCGTTTTCTGCAGTTGGCAAGTCGAAGATATGTTTTGTTCCGACAAAAATGAATAGTGCGATTTATAAAGAACTGTTGGAAGATGCTCTTCTCTCATTTATAGATTAATGTTGCAATCCTTGTTTCTAAGCAATCGAAATCTTGGTTTACTGAACATAGAATTCCTCTGTTGGACTGGCCGGCTTGTAGTCCGGACTTAAACCCAATGGTCCGTAAAGTTTATGCAAATAATGCCCAGAATGAAAGCATAATGACTGTGACAGAGCTGAAACTAAAAATTAAACAAGTCTGGGAGGAAACTGATTCCGATCTGCTTAAAAAATTAGTGGAATCAATGCCAGACCGTATTTTTGAAACAATCCATAACAAAGAATCATCCACACATTATTAATAATGCTACAGTGGCCCATAAATTAAAGTGCGTTTATAGGAAAATACCATTAAAAATGGCTGTTAATCTCGAAAATTAAGTAAGCAAAAATAAATAAAGTACAAATGAATTTTTTTTGTAAACAATATTTTAAGTGAAGTCTTAACTACTTAATTTAATAAACAAATTTGTAGCCCCCTAAATATGTTCTTGTTTAATTTTTACAATTTTTTTTTAAAAAAAAAGTAGTGTGCGTTTATAGGAATATGCGCCAGTGTATAGGTTATTTTTGATAATAAAACTTTAACATTTTGTACACATTAGGAGCCGCAGAACAAAAGTTGCTTTTTCGATTTTTTTACAAATTGATATTTTTATAAAATTTGGGTTGAAATCTTCTAGAAAAAATCAATTTCCCAAAATTTTTAAAAAAATACCGCAGAATCCTCACATATGTAATAAAATAGAATTTTTGATGATATGTTGTTTTTTAGGTGAAGATACGTAAATACATCACGTGCTGCTATCGCTTTGTTCCTCGGTATGGATGACAGACAAGTCATCGATTGGAATGTTCGGAGTTTGAAGTTTCAGAAACTCCAGCATATTGCTGCCGGTATTACCCATTTTAGGTAAACAAGCATTTACCCGAAGTCTTATTTAAATTTCAACAGCAAGAATAGATTCAAAAGTTAACCCATTCCATGTAAATCTTATCGTACCTCTACAATTGCCATGAAAATTCATGTATTAAGTGTCCAGGCATTTGATATCCCTATAGCCCCGGTGATTATTATTAGAGCCAAAAAAAATTAATAACAAATTAATAACAACCTAAGCTAATTTGGATTTGAAAGTATTAACATCGTGTACAAATAATTTTTTAGTGGTTTTAAACATAAAGGTATTCTTGAGAATGATGACCGTGACCTTTCTCCTTTTTGGCAATTTGCCCCCAGTTCTGATCAAATATTTTCAAACAAACTGTATTTGAAATCAGTTTATTTTTTTATTCAGTTTTATAAAATTTTTCTCTTAACACTATTATTTTAAAATATTTAATTGTTTTTTATTCTAAAATATTATAGCCATAGATAAATAAACATAGATCGGAAACTATCCTGTCAAAGACCTAACTCAGTTGTCAAAAACCTAACTGTTGAGAATATCTTAGTAAAAAAACTATGTGAAAACAAAAACAACACTTGTATGTGTTTTTTTTATAGTTTCCGCTCTATGTGTATTTCTTTATGATTATAACCATAGATAATAGACATAGAGCGGAAACTCTCCTGTCAAAGACCTAAATCAGTTGTCAGAAACCTAAGTGGTGAGAATGCATTAGTTGAAAAAACTATGTGAAAACAAAAACAACACTCGTATGATTGATTATTTTGAGTAATTTTTTTGTTTGATGTTTTTTCTCTATCTTTCGCTATGATTATAACTTCGATATATAAAAAATTACGTACGTTTTTATTTTGACGAAGAAAAACTATAAAACTATAAATCAAACGAAAACATATTTGTATCTCGATCGTTATAAAACTGGTTAAGCAATAGCCAACTGGCTTAGCAATAGACTACTGTCTCCTGACTGGAGGCGAGAAGTTCGTCCTCGGTTGAGATGTACAACATCTTTTTGTTTTTATATAAATTTATTCCATCTATTGGTCCCTCAACTAGGCACGTAAGGGATATACGTTCCATACATAGATGGCGTACATTTATTTGATAAAACATTACAACCAGCACGTGTCCTGGCGCCATGTGAGAGATGTTAGCGACTAGTCCTCTTTAAACAATCTCTCGCCATTCACGTTCTTGGTACTGCTACCAACTTGGTACTGCTAAGTAAATCTCATAAGTAGGGAGAGCTAGTAAAAGTGATAATGGTAGGAACTATGGCGTTGAATAACCTTTTATCATGAATTCATTATTACGAAATTTGATGCTGCATCGGATCCATCAGATGATGGATATATTTGAAAAATTTTGCTCTGCCCAAGTTTAAAATCAATTGAAAACTATTTGTGTATTATTAGTTCTATTGTTCAACCTAAAAGAAATTTAAATATAAACAAAATGTTAAAGCCTTTTCATAAAGAAGGCATGTTGCACAAATGTACATACATTATTAATTAGTACTAAGTACTAAATATAATTGTTTCCTTCCCACCTTTCTTTGAGTCCTTCAAATGTCCTTTGTACATATTTTTTAGTTCACAACTAGAAAAAATTGGAGGCATAGAAAGGGGTACATAGCTCGTGCTTTCTAGTAAAATACCAACATAAAATTAAGTCAAATCATGCAAACAACAATTGAATTTTTTAATAAAAAAAATTAAAACAACCTGCACCCACCAATAAACAAACAAAGTAATTTAACAATAAACATGAGTAATCAAAAAATATGTATATACAACAAATAAATAGACAACTGAATGGAAATGAGTACCCATATTGTTACAAGAACTGAATTAAAATAAATTAATTTCATAGCTACTTGTTTTTGGTACCTTGAGATGTTGGCTGATTCTCTATAACTTCAGTTTAGAATTAAATCGTCCCCAGTCATTACAAAGCATGATATGCCAATAGTGTACTTTGTGCCAATTTAGTTTGAAGTTTAATATCAGGATAATAGGCTGTTTCCTGCATGAGTTGTCAATTACAGTGAAGAGCCCTCAACGTTTCGTGTTGTAATAAGCCAAAAATGAAACATAAACGTCATGCTTACAACAACAACAACAAAAGTAATAAAAATTACAACAATGGCAGCATGAAGCAACCACAAAGTACAAACTTTTTGCTGGGCATTTGGTTTGGCCAGTAAGCTAATAAAAATCCATCTTAATATGTCGAAGAAGTCGAAGTCAAGCAATAATGAGTGAAGCTTTTAAGGCTGGTCAATAGCGACTTTGATGATACCCTATACATTTTTAAAGGAAAAGTGATTATGATGGAAAATATATCTAGAAGGCACAGTGCTGTGTTTGCATACATGCAATGGACAAAAACAGAAGGAATTATCGGTGCAAAGACACAATCTGCATTGCTGCCATCGAGAACATAATAGAATTGTGTTTGGTAATCTTTATTATAACCCGACAAAATCACCTCTGACGCGGTCCATTCCGAAGGTCCAATTTTTGATATCTCTAGGCAGCCATTTGACGAATTGGATTTTTTTTTTTAAATTAAATACAAGATTTTTGTTCTTTCCTTTTTTGAAATTAAAAGAAAATTTTCCCCATTTTTATTGTAGTTTTCGATTTTGAAAGGATCCTTGTTCATTTGTTGTTACAAGGGCTTTATTAAGTCCATGTCACTATAAAATTGTAAATAAATTAAGAGGCGCCTTTAAGTACCACAACAAATATTTATGCTCGCGTGTTTTCTTAAATAAAATCCTCCAACCTTCCGACTGTATCCACAAACTTTATTGGCTGACTATTAGAAAACAAAAGAGGCAAAATGATTGATGATGTTTCAATTGTTTTATGAGCATTTTTTCTTTCGAAAGTATATAGTAAAATATTTGTATGCGTGTGTTTAGATTTGTATTTATTTGCGTGTAAAGGGAAAGCACAATGTTTGTCTCTCAGTCTGGCTTTTGTATATAGCAGAGCTGTAAATGAATGAATTCCAAAAACTTAAATGCATTCATTTTGCCTAAAATATGAACTGAATTACAATTTCTATGAATTTAAAATCCTTGCATTCCTTTTACCAAAACAATAAATTTAATTAAAATATTAATGAATTCATCATGAAAATTTATTCTACACTTTTCTTTTTTTTTAATTTTTTATATGAAAACTTTTCGGTTTTGGATGGGGGGATTCCTATTTCACCCCATCTAGAGCCGCGCCTTTCCCAATAAATTCTTCAATATTGTGCAAAGGGATCTCATAGCCCCGAGCTTGGTGTCCTTTTTTTGGGGGATTTTTGAAAAGTTTTTTTAGGATTGTCAAAAACAACTGACTAATTTCTTTTTCACTTTTGTATTTTGATCAAAAGTTTCTATATAATTGTAAAATTTCATTAAAAGATTTTAAAAATTAAAATGTTCCAAAAAAAATCATTTTATTCACTTATTTTTGAAAAAAGTTTTCTATAATTTTTTTAATTCTTAAAAATTTTGTACATTCTTAAAAAGAGGACATAATTTCCTACACGTTGATATATAATATCCAGTTCAAAAGTGACACAACTCAAAATTTTAATTTTCAGAAATCGTGAAAAATTATTTAAAAATTGAAACATATGTTTTTTTTAGCAACAGTTAACAACAACAAACTACACTGATATCTTTTTGTATAGATAAACAAGTGTATTGTGCATAGTTTAAGCATATAAACCACAGATGTTCAAAAATAAAAATGAAGATATTTGGTAAGAGAGCTACCCAGCAAACATAATGTCAAACACTTAAAATAACAACAAAATGAAGAAAGTTTAAATTTAGAATTTTTTCAAATAAAACCAATTTATTAAATGAATATAATTTAAATTTTAAGGAAATGAAAGAATATACTTTATACGGCCGAAATACTCTCAAATTTTTTATTTATTTTTAACTTTGTTTTTTTGTGTTCAATTGTAATTAAAACGCGCGTGTTTGCTATGCTTCATCCAAAAACCAACCAACAACAATGCTTATTGAATTTCTGAAAAAATGAGACATTTATTACGCTCTTTAAAAGAGCGTAACAAATGTGTTTAAATTTTTTAAACAATTGTTGTATGGGATGAACATCACTGATATAAACCCGAAAAAATAATTTTGAGTTGTGTCACTTTTGAACTGGGTGTGCGATATGTATATTAGGGTGACAGCCGTTTTTTTTTGGATTTCAAAGAGTGCCGGGTGGATTATTGTGACACTAGACCTAAAGGTTAAGTGCGGAAAATTTGAGCCAAATCGGACAACGATTTCGGGACGCGCATCGAGGTCATAGTTCAGATATATGCAAAATTTTAAATAGTAAAATTGTAAATATGAAATAAATAGGTGAAACTCGTTAATTTTCTGCATTGTTTCCAGAAATATGTAGATTTATTTATATTAATGAAAATTACATCAACAAAAATTTGTTGGAGTTTAACTCTGTATCTACTTTGGGTAAAAATTAACAAAATACTGCATTATTTTTCAGTTTTTGTAAAATGTTTGCTACTAACAAAATACTTTTGCAATTGAGTGCAAAATAATCAAAATGTGTACGTCATTGTCGTTGTAATGAGATATAAATGACAAAAATTGGTTAAAAAATGTTAAAGTTATTACAAATTCCTCAAATCATTAACGTGTCTCAGGCCATTTGAACCAGAAATTTAGGAAAAATATTAACATATTTTGAGAAAAATTAAAATAAAAGCTAATTTTTATTTAAAACTAGCTGACCCGACAGACGTTGTCCTGTCCAAATTAAAAAAAATGCTTGTATTCGATTTGCGAATTTGTGAGAAGCGGTTTGAAATGGGTAAAAATAGTCAAAAAGAAAAAAAAAACGAATTGTTGAATGATAATTTTTATTCATATAGGTTTGGTTTATGTTTGATTTACATTTGATTTTAAAATATCTACAATGAATATTATGGCCATAGAATAAAGTATATATATAAGCGTTACTGAGAGACAAAAAATCGGTTTAGATCATTTTAGAATATGAGTGATCACAGATCGAGCTTCTTTTCTTGATTAAACGCTTATTGGCCAAGCTATTAGATAATTTAGATATTGTGAGTTTTTATATAAAAAATCTATTTTTGGGCAGAAATATGAGTGATTACAGATCGAGCTCCTTTTCTTGATTAAACGCTTATTGGCCAAGTTATTAGCGAATTTATATATTTTGATATTTTATATAAAAATCGATTTTTGTTTAGAAATATGAGTGATCACAGATCGAACTTCTTTTATTGATTAAACCCTTATTGGCCAAGTTAGTAACAAATTTAGATATTTTGAGTTTTTATATAAAAAATCGAAAAATCGAGTGATCACTGATCGAGCTCCTTTTCTTGATTAAATGCTTATTGGCCAAGTTATTAACGAATTTAGATACTTTGAGTTTTTATATAAAAAATCTATTTTTGGGCAGAAATATGAGTGATCACAGATCGAGCTCATTTTCTTGATTAAACGCTTAGTGGATACGTTATTAGCGAATTTAGATATTTTGAGTTTTTGCGATTTTAGATATATCGCAAAAAAGTGGGCCTGATAAATTTTTCTCACGAATTTTATTACGAACATTTACAAACAAATTAGCCAAATAGGTGGTTCCGATTTTAGATAATTCGAAAAAAAGTCAATTTTTCCTTCAGTAAAAACTTAAATTGGATAACTACGAACATTTAAACAAGAAATTAGCCAAATCGGTGTAGCCGTTTTTCGATTTTAGATAAATCGAATAAGTGGGTGTAAAAGTGGGCGTTGTCAATTTTTCATTCCGTAAAAACCTAAGTTGGACTATGACCAT
The DNA here is from genome assembly GCF_958450345.1 of Calliphora vicina. Classification (NCBI taxonomy): domain Eukaryota; kingdom Metazoa; phylum Arthropoda; class Insecta; order Diptera; family Calliphoridae; genus Calliphora; species Calliphora vicina. The sequence goes on from NC_088784.1 coordinate 82,015,969, forward strand.
CATTTAAAAAAAAATATTGTCTAAATCGTTCCGGCCGTTCTCAACTGATGCAATTACCAACGAACGACTTTTTATTTTTATTTATATAGATTAAGCTCCACGTCCTAAGGTTTTCACCAGTACTAAATTCGTATATAAAAATATTACATTTGTTCTTCAGAAACTCCACAAACTTTGCCCCCTTTTAAAAAAATGTTCACAAGATTTGTTTGGTAGACTCTTAGCTATAGGATTTTACTACCCTTTGGTAGTAAAGTCGAACCTATACTGCCATGACTGTGTGTTTTTTGCACTGTGTTATTTGTGTACGTCAACAATATATTGTCACAAATAATACAGTATAGTTGTGGTAACCATAACGAATCATGATTTTTCTCTGCGTGCATCAATGGGCATCTGATAGTACAAATTGTCAGTAAACCTATTTTTTAGATTGTCGATTTGTGACTTATCGATATACCACACTAAGTCCTTCAATTATATTTTTTTTTACCTGTAAAATATATAAATCTTTCACTAACCCCATGATAAATGGATGAGCTCCCCAAATATTTCATTACTAGATATGTTAATATTTAATGAAATATATTGTATACCTTAGCATTGATTATAATTTCCTGATTTAACATTTCTGATTGATTTCCGTAATCATAAAGTTATTTGATGTGATGTAAGTAGAATTATCTATTTTTTTTATAAAATTATTTACAATGGTCCTTTTTTTGTATATAAACTCCAAATACAATAATTAAACGTTTTATTAGCATAACATTTTTTTTGTATTTAGAGATAATTGTATAAAAAGGGCAAAACCTAATACGAAATACAAACAAGCAAACAAAATAAACATGGAAATACATACATCCATACGTACATTTGTGCCTTTTTTTGTTAAATAGAAAAAAAAATGAAAAAATAGCAACCAATTTACCTGCGGAATACACAACAATCAATGTTGGTCAATATTTGCCAACTGTTAAAACGTACATCAAGTACAGAAAATATATACATATGTACAGACATATATAAAGCAAAACAGGATATAGAGGGAAAAAATGCTAGGTCTGCAATTTGTAGGCCTTGTAAAAACCCTGTTTCCAAATTCCTAAATATGCTATACCCATTCTAAACTGCCTTCTCGCAGAAGATGTTAATAAGGGTGGTACTTCTGCTTTTAAATAAATTCAAACTCATTCAAAATTGTATTACGAAATATGGTTTAACTCTTTCCAGTTTAGTGGTGACTTTACTAACCACCTTTTCTATAGTCTTTAAACATAGTCTATTGGCATCTATTGACATTTTTCTAAACAATTGAATTTCTTAAAATCTTCGTTAATGTTTTTTGAAAAACTTTGCCGTCAGTGTGCTCTGATTAGATAAATTTATTAATTTGAAAATTACCGTTTTTTTAATAGACTTTCACGCACATTTTCATTTTTTTTTAATTACAGGCAAAAACATCGGAAGTTTACTTTTGCGCCACCTGTATAACGCTGTACGCCTCCTTACAGGCCTTCAACGAAAGACCTTCTAATATGCCTTTTTATGCAGGGCTTCTATCAGCGCTCCAGCAGAAGCGAGTATGTAATGACTCCCTATGACTCACCGATTAAAATTAACACAAGGCCTTTAGAAAGGCCTCTTTACTGCATATTTTTCCTGCTGGGAAGCATAAATGTTTACATGTGTGTGTATGCGAGTCAATGTGGGTGAATAAAAATCAACAAAACTCTCACTGATTTCACACAGAAATGGCAAAATAAAAAGTTGAAAAATTTAATGCATCAACAAAAAAAAATACATCAAAAGGACAAAATTTTCAATTTCATACTGAATTTTTGTATCCACATTTTGTCGTATGAGTGAGAGAGTGAGTGAGTGAAGTTATAAGTGGCAAAAACCACCTTGACTTTTGATCACCTTTACTGCCGAATATAACGTTTTTTTTTTGTTGTATCAGAGGGTAATTTTTACATTTTACTGTGATGTTGTGTTCTTTTGTTTGATTTTATACTTTATAACAAGTTTAACAATTTAAGCTGCAAAATCCTTGCACTGTTTGTTTGACACAGACACACATACAAAATGTACTTGATAATAGTTTATCGATGAAGATGATGATGAACAAGGTTGTGTGATTTTTATATGATTTTTTGGTAGATTCATGGGGAAAAATGTTTACATTTAACCCATTGTGAAGGCAATTTATTTGTATTAATTTCAGGATTTTTAAACAAAAATCTAAAATTTATTTAGCCCTTTTTTTAATAATGTTTAAAACTCCAATCCACTAATATGTTTAACTTAATATGCTGACAAGTTCTAATTCGAACTTTTCAAAACGGGTTAATGTTTGGTTAAATGAGAGGACTTTATGTGTCTAGATGTTTTTATTGAGGTGAAATAAAATCAATTCTTCTTTAGATCCTTTATTCTTTGTTTATCTTTAGCCAATGTTTTGCTTTTGTTCACAGTATTTTTTTTAGCTGGAGACCAGGATGTTCATAAAAACAGGAAATTCCTGTATAAAATTGTTTTAGTTAAGTTAACGAACTTATTTTTTTTTTTTTTTCAAATGCTAGTTTTTTTTAATTTATTTTAAGAATTATAAAGTGGATTTTCGAAATTGTTAGAATCATATCAGTATTTATACAGTTAATTCGCAGAAATTGTAAAAGTCCTCTAAGAACAGGCAGAACACAGAATTAAAACATGACATTAATATGAACGGATTGAGATTGTAGACTTTTTATGTTTTTTCTCTACAAATAAAATAATCGTCTGTTTGTTTTAAGTAAAAAAAAACGTGGTCAACCTTTGTTCACTTTTGGTTTGAATGATAAGTTAATTGTCCAATAGACATAAAAACATAGAAAGTGATTAGAAAGAAGATTGAAAATATTTTTGGTGAAAAAATTTTGTGGGAATAATTTTTTTTTGGCAATATATACTTCATTAGAAAAGTCTTTGAATTATCTATCATCAATTAGTCGTGGTTTTGTCGTATTAAATAGTAACCGAACCGGGAATTGAACGGATATATTGATGTACGAATCATATATGTGAATTAGTAGAGCGTTTCGGAAAGTTGATTTCAACATACAGACGGACAGACTGACATGACTATATCGATGGCTATTGTTTTCATGACTGTGTAATCGCTTTTGGCATACATTTGGTATTACGTTGTTTGTCTAATTACATTCCAAATTCTGAAAATTTGAGCAAAATCACACAAAGTTTAGATTTGAAATTTCGAGTTTTATGTCAGAGAAGCAATATTTACAAAATTAAGGATAAATAAACCCATTTAAAAACAAGTAAGAGAGCTATATTCGGCTGTGCCGAATCTTATATACCCTTCACCAAATTATACTTCAAAATAAAAGTTTTAAATATTTTTAGGTAAACAAAATTTATTTTTTTTTTCCAAAGTTGTTTTTTTTCATGTTTTGTAAAAAAAAAATGTTCGAATTGTTTTTTAAAATTTTTAATTTTTTTTTTAAATTTAAAAACAAAAAATTTTGGTTTTTAAAATTTTTTTTTTTTGGTGAAAAAAAAAATTCTGGTTAAAAAATAGTTTTTCCGATTTTGACCCATTGTATGTCCAACTTACTATGGTCGTCGTTGCAAAGGTCTTTGAAATATGTATCATTAGATATCCATATTGTCTATATTTATGACTTAGTAATCCAGATATAGGTCTAAAATCCTCATATCTCAGCCATTTGTGGACCGATTTTGCTGATTTTAAATAGGAAACTTCTCGAAAGCATGTTTGACAGAATTATTGACGATTTGGATCCCGAAGATATCTGGGGTCTTCAGAAAATTGATTTCAACAACAAACGGACAGGGCTTAATCGACTCCGCTATCTATAAGGATCCAGAATTGTGGAAATTACAAAAGGAATGACAAACTTATATATACCCTTCTCACGAAGGAGAAGGGTATAACAAGTAAGAGAGCAATATTCGGCTGTGCCGAATCTTATATACCTTTCACCAAATTATACTTCAAAATAAAAGTTTTAAATATTTTTTTTCCAAAGTTCTTTTTTTCATTTTCTGGAAAAAAAAATTCGAATTGTTTTTTAAATTTTTTTTTTGTTAAATTTTAAAATTTTTTTTTTTTGTTTTTTCAATTTTTTTTTACTATGCAGCGAAAAAAAAATTTTGGTTAAAAAAAAATTCGGGTTAAAAAATATTTTTTCAGATTTTGACCCATTGTAGGTCCAACTTACTATGGTCTTATATACGTCTTTGCAAAGGTCTTTGAAATATCTATCATTAGATATCCATATTGTATAATGGATTACTAATGACTTAGTAATCCAGATATGTCAAAAATATTTAAAAAATCTAGGTTGTCCTGGTTTTTTCCTTATATCTCAGCCATTTGTGGACCGATTTTTCTCGATTTGAAATAGCAGCCGAGCCGGAAGAATTCTGGAGTTATTGATGTATGAATCGTGTATGTAAGTTGTTTGTGGGCTTCGGAAAATTGATTTCAACACACAGACGGACAGACGGATATGGCTATATCGACTACGCTATCTATAACGATCCAGAATATACATACATATATACTTAGAGGGTACCCAAATGAAAAATGTAGAAATGTCTCCCGGTTTGGCCCAAAGTCATGCCCTATTAAATAGTCTTTGTGCATGGGACAGTGGAAAAGTTTTTGCCAAATTTTGTCGAATTATCCTTGAAATTGCGATCTGTAGTTTGATTAAAAAGTTTACATGGACGAACTGACATTAATGGACTCAGAAGGTGATCTTGAGTAGGCCTAACCAAAAATTCATGAAATTGGTTTATTATGAAACATTTCTGTATTCTATTGGATAATAAACTGAATGAGAGATGGACGAACATAGCTAGATCGCCTTAGAATTTTATAAGGACATAGAATATGTATACTTAATTGTTCTATGTCTAATACCCCCATATTTCTAGTAGTGATGGGTATAAAAAATATTCTAAATAATTTTTAAGATTACTTTTAACGTAAGGTTGGGCTAAATATTTCCAAGTAAAAAGTTACATTATATTTTTAATAGTCACTGATCAGTAATGTTCAAAAATGTACAGTAAAAACTGTCAATGATCATTTTTAATTTGAAGTTTTTTCAACATGTAACTGTTTGTACAATAGACATATAATTTGAACCAAAACTCAAACAAATAAAATGTGCAACCTATTAATGTTTTCCGATGAAATTTTCAGCATTTGGTATTAGATACCGCAGAATCGGAGAACTGGGTGCATCGAAAATCAAAAACGTGGAAATAATTGGAACCCTAGTATGTATCTGAAATATTTTTTCAGAAACGTAAGGCAGGCACGGATCCAGTTCAATAAAGGAAAATTCACCCCCGAAAAGTTTTAATATAAACAAGTAAGAGAGCTATATTCGGCTGTGCCGAATCTTATATACCCTTCACCAAATTATAGTTTAAAATACAAATTTTAAATATTTTTAGGTACTCAAAATTAAAAAAAAAATTTTCCAAAAAAATTATTTGGTAAACAAACGGGTTAAAAAATATTTTTCACGATTTTGACCCATTTGATCGAAATTGCTATAGCTTAATATACATCGTTGCAATGGACTTTCAAATATCTATCATTAGGTATCCATATTGTCTATATTAATGACTTAGAAATCCAGATATAGATCAAAAATAGGACAAAAATCGAGGTTGGCCCGGTTTAAGTTGCAACTGAGCTGGGAAAATACAAGATATATTGATATATTAATCATGTTTGTAAGTTATTTGGAGGCTACGGAAAGTTGATTTAAACATACTGACGGACAGACGGACATATCGCTATCTATAACGATCCAGAATATATATACTTTGTGGGGTCACAAATGAAAAATATAGAAGGTGAAGGGTAAAAGAAAAATGTAAAATTAATTTTAAATTTATTTCCCCCCAAATGATTGATAGTAGGTTGTAATATGGTCGGGATCGACTGAATATACATTCTTTCTTTTTTTTAGTAAACAATATGCATAAAAAATGTAACTGTTTTTCAAATAGCAACAATTTGATTAGAGGGCTTTATTAGCAACCACAAAATGCAGCAAATAAATTGTGGTAATTTAGTCATTGAGTAATAATAAAAAATAAAAACAGGAAAAAGTAACAGTACAGTATGTTGTATGCAATCAGTTGTACCGTTTAGCATTCAACCCAAATAATACTTGAAAGCTACTAGTGAAGCTGAAAGAGTAAGAAATTGTATCTTATTTTCAAAAATGTATACCATTTTAATTTAATTGGAGGGAGTTTTTTTTTTTGCAAAAACTAATCAAAGAAAATGTTCAGTTGAGTTTTTATGCAAATGATAATTTTTTTTCCTTCACCGAATTTTTGATCATTATAGAAAGCGGAGTCGATATATCCATGTCCATCTTCCCATCTGTATGTTTAAATCAACTATCCGAAGCCCGCAAATAACCTACATACATGATTGATACATCAATATAGCCGATATAATCCCGGTTCGGTCGCTATTGAAATTCGGGAAGAATGGCCACAAAATGGTTGAGATTAGGGATGACAAATTCCAAAACCCCTACTGCTCCCAGATTGAAAATAAACAAGATATTTGACTGTGCCGAATCTTATATAACCTTCACCAAATTATACTTCAAAATAGAAATTTTAAATATTTTTAGATAAATTTTTTTTTTTAAATTTTTTGGAAAAAAAATTTTCGAATTGTTTTTTTAAATTTAAAATTTTTTTATTAAATTTCAAAATGTTTTTTTTTTGTTTTTTAATTTTTTTTTTAATATTTAGCGAAAAAAAAAACTTTTGATGAAAAAAAATTCGGGTTAAAAATATTTTTTTAGGTCCTACTTACTATGGTCTTATATACGTCGTTGCAAAAGTTCTATCTATCATTAGATATCCATATTGTCTATATTAATGACTTAGTAATCCAGATATAGGTCAAAAATTGGTCAAAAATCGAGGTTGTCCTGGTTTTTTTCCTTATAGCTCAGCCATTTGTGGACCGATTTTCTCGATTTTAAATAGCAGCCGGAAGAATTCCGGAGATATTGATGTATTAATCGTGTATTCAAGTTATTTGGGAGCTTCAGAAAGTTGATTTCAACAGACACACAGACGGACATGGCTTAATCGACTCCGCTATCTATAAGGATTCAGAATATATATACTAGGGTATTCGAATTTTTCTCTTGTTCTAATAAAACGAATAATTCGAAGAAGAGATTTTAACTTGTTCGAATAATTCGATCACATGTTTAAAATTAATCGAATAATTTAATTTTTTTAAAAAAGTAAAGAATGAAGTTTTGATGTCGGATTTTTAATATTTTTTTGTTAAAGAAAACCAAAAAATAACGTTAAAGTTAACAATTCAAGTATTAATAATGTTAAAAAAACATTCGAAAAGAAAGTCCATCATTAAATTTTCAACAGAAATATTCTGATCAGATTAACTCCCGAACAATCTACAAAACAATTGACTAGCAAATCCCTTTTTCCGTTTTGGAGCTATGCTTTAAAAAATTTGAGCTAGTTGGACATGATCCTGAATTCAAATACAATATAAACTTATTAAGAACTTTTTTATATCGTTCATTAGTTCGGGTTTTAAATTGAGTAACTAATTCTTTAGTAAATTAATTATTCACTATTTCTAAATTATTTATAACAAATTGTATTATAAATCAAGCTCTATCAACGTTGCCGAATCTTTGCTTAATAAAGTGGTCTTGGGGAATTACACAATAAAGGGAATCTGTCCAAAGTTTGATATCATTGTCAGTGAACGTGGCTAATTTGTCAGACAGTGCATGATTAACGCATTCACAAATACGCAAAAAGTTTATTTCCATGTTAGACAAATATATTCAAAATCATGTATAAAACGAACTCCATGCTTTTCTTGCAACATTTGCAATATTTGTGTTTATCATTCGATTTATTAAAAATTTTGCAACACTTGCGTACGCTGTTAATAACATCACATATATACATATATTTTAAGATCATGACCTTCATCTATTTCAATGTAATCATTGTAAATGTCATCCTCAATATCACTTTCGACGACCGTTTCAAAATCACATTCTCCATCACATTCATCTCCACTTTAATCTAAGTTAAAATTTTGATTATTAATAGCGATTATTCTAATATTTCGTCCGCGAAATAACAAATATTTTATTCCGTATCTTTTATTTTCATCCTAAGTTAAAAATTTTTAAAGATTTGTGTTTAGAATTGTAACTTCTTGCTGTAATATTTATATATTTATAGAAGGAGCAATCGGAACACTCATCTACAGTGATCGAAAGTCCCTTTGTCTTTAGTTATTTGTCGAATTTCAGAAACAATACAATTTTTGTGAGTCATTATTATTTATTATTATTTTTTTTTTAAAAATTTTTAGCAATTTAATAAATTTAAATATATATGAACATTTATTCGTTTTAATCGATTATTCTACATAAAATTGTTCGAATTATTCGTTATTCGAAAATGGCCATTTCTAAATTGTTCGAATAATATTCGTAAGAAATTATTCGATTAATCGAACGATCATTAGTCGAATGAATACCCTAATATATACTTTATAGGGTCGGAAAATTATATTGTGGAAATTACAGACGGAATGACAAACTTCACCTTCGTGAGAAGGGTATATACAAATCTGGCTCCGTTATGATTTGAAGAGAGATTAGTATTATAAGTATGCAGAAACTCTGGTATTTTGGGAGTTTCAAAAAGCGAAATATCAAAAATCTTGTAATTTTCCGGGATATTTCGGGATTAACAAATCCCGGGAAATTACAAGATTTTAGATATTTTGGAAGATTTGTGAAAAAAATTCAGGATTTGCTAACCACGACTACCTCGCTTTTTAAACTATTTTTTTTTATTTATAGCTGGATAACTAAGTCATTAACATAGACAATATTTATATATAATAGAAACCCATATTATTTTTTTCCAAATATTTTTTTTTTTCTAAAAATTATTTTAGAGCGTACTTTGGTGAAGGGTATATAAGATTCGGAACAACCGAATATACCCTCTTATTTATTTATTATGCAATAAAATATTTGTTTAATTAAATTTTACAGTTACATACAATTTTTGTTCAGAAAAAACTAAATATTTTTTTTTCAAAATTCCTAAAAATTAAATTTTTACATTTTAAAAAATAGTTTGGAAAACAATTTAAAACAGGTAGTATTAGTTCAAAATTGCAATTTATTTTAAATCCCCCACTGTGCCTATTCAAATCAATTGATTCATTAGAAAACGAAAAAGGAATTTCAATGTACTATCGATGTACAAAAATGTTTTGATGAGATGTTTTTGATTGACATTTTTTTATAAAATAATTTTAAATTTTTAAACCCATTTGATATGAGCTCAAGTTGCGTACAAGCAAAAATTTTCAAATGTTTGAATTTTTATTTTATTTTTATTTACAGGGACTTTATATTGTAGAATTAACATAGCAAATGACAAACATAGGATATATTTATCATTACCATTAATATGTAGAGAAGGGTATAAAACCTAAAAATAAATAGAAGAAACAAACATTCTGTAAAAACCAAACTATTTAAAACAGAACAAACAAATAAAAATAAAATACTGCATACAAACAGGCGGCAACTAACCAATTCTAAAATGCCAACATGCACAAATAGACTTTAATAAAGTTCATTATTTACACAACAACAACGACAACAACCAGTACAACAACATAACTGTGTAAATATGACTGGGTTGGTCTTTTTCAAAATTATGTGTGTGTTTTCTAATGGTAAATACTATTTAATGCAAAAAAAAAAAAATGAAAAAACCACACATGCATACAATTTATTGCAAATCAACTATTGAACAACAAGTTCAAGAGCAAAATTATCCAATGGCAAACAAAAAATAAATTTTATAATTCAGCATACACATGCATATAGAAAATTCACAAAAAGGATACATTAAAGGATTTCTATTTGCACAGTGTACGAGTATAAGTTGTCAAATTAGACAAAATTTTTTTTGCACAATTTGAATTTTCCATTCATTTGCTAAGACACAACAAATATGTATAGAACACATCGACACGAACATATTATTTTCTCTCCTCGAGTATTAGAGAGAAACAAGTAGTAGATTTACAAATAATAATAATAGTGAATCCCTTAAGGGATATTACTAAACCAAACCAAATAATGCAATCGACAGTTCATTTTAAACACACCGACTATGACCAATTGCTTTATACATACATTCATATGTCGTATATTTATTTACTATATATACAAATATGTTTGTGTATATATCTCCTGCATTACTTTTAAAGGATTTTTCTAAAAAGAAGTGTTATTTTGTGGCATGAGAACTAGGAAGGCTCAAAAATCTAATAGTGCATATACACCATATCAAATTCAATTACACTATGCGACAATAGTAGGGTCAGTGATCGGCGGGGGTTCTGCCCAATTGGAAATGTTAGATCGGTAAAAAAATTGTAATCCTTTTTCATGCATTTTGACTATCTAAATGTCCGAATATTGCAAAGTTATGTTCAGTAAAGTTGTTACGCACAGCGCCGGCTACAACATAATCAATATAGAAAAGTGACATTTTTGTTTTCATTGAGTGGCACCCTGGAAAATCAGTTTTTCATATTTTTTTTCGTTAGTTATCTTACAAAACTCAATTAAAACCATCTAAAACTATACTCAGAGAAGAAATATAGTTGTACATGTTTACCATAACCATTTCAAAATTTTTACAAGTTTTTTAACAATATTATAATATGTTCAAGTTACCATTCATATAATTGTAGCAATCATATATATGATTGTAGTAATTAACCATTTTTATGATGTATTACTTCACCATATTGTGTTATTCTCGAATTATGGTTATCATACTCTGAGTACAACAAATTATGATATAATGATTGATCATAAACATGATTGCCATAACCATATATTTATTTACTACAATCATATATATGATTGCTTCAATTATATGAATGGCAACTTAAACATATTATGATTACCGCAATCATATACATAATTACAGTAATCATAATATTGTTATAGAACTTGTACAACTATATTTTTTCTCTGAGTATAGTTTTAGATGGTTTAATTGAGTTTTGTAAGACAAATAACGAAAATAATTATGAAAAAAGGATTTTCCAAGATTCCACTCAATGAAAACCAAAAATACCACTTTTCTTTATTGACTATGTTGTAGCCGGCGTTGAGCTTAACAACTTTACTGAACATAACTTTGCAATATTCGGACATTTAGATGGTCAAAATGCATGAAAAAAGCAAAAGAATTACATTTTTTCCTATACGATATATACTAATTTCAAATCGATATATCTCGATTCCTAGACCTGACCCAGCGAAACGCCGAGACACGTATAACTTTTTTTTTACCGGTCTAACATTTCCCATTGGGCAGAACCCCCGCCGATCACTGACCCTACTATTTGTCGCATAGTGTTATTAAATTCAATGTCGTTTTAGATACGATTTCCTTGGTGTCAGTCTGTATGTGTGTGTAAATCACGCTCACGTCTAAAATACGTAATCAAAATTAATAAGATTTAAATAAAAATTTCTATCATTGTCTAAAGCAATTTAGTATTTAAAATCAGCCAAATTGGTTTAGTAGAATTGAAGTTATGTATCAATATATGAGACAATCTCAAACAAATTTTATATTGGGCGTACGACATGAAAATGCAGAATTTTTATAATTTTAGATTTTATTTTGAAACATTTTTACAATAAAAACAAGTAAGAAAGTATGGTCGGTCAAGCCCGACCATATAATACCCTACACTAAGTAAAAGAGCAAAAAAAAATTTTCTTTTAAAATTTAAATAATTTATATTTTTGAGTGATTTTCGGAAGTGGGCCTTATATGGGGGCTATGACCAATTATGGACCGATCACCATGAAATTAGGTCGTGTGATTTGTGTGTATATTAAAGTTAACTATGTTGAATTTTGTGTGTTTACCAACATTTTTAAGCGATTTATGCACGTTAAAGTGATTTTCGGAAGCGGGTCTATATGGGAGCTATGACTAAATATGGACCGATGGTAACAAAATTTGGTGACATGAATTTTGTGTATATAAAACTTATTTGGAGCGGAATTTGTGGAGATACATATATAAATTAAACATTTATGACCGATAAAGTCCAATTTCGGGAGGACATTTGCATGGGGGCTAGGTGAAATAATGGACCGATTTCAGCCAGTTTCAATAGGCTTGGTCCTTGAGCCGAAAAAATAATATGTATCAAATTTCATCGAAATATTTTCAAAATTGCGACCTGTACTCTGCGCACAAGGTTTACATGGACAGCCAGCCAGCCAGCCAGCCAACCAGACGGACGGACATCGCTTAATCGACTCAGAAAGTGATTCTAAGTCGATCGGTATACTTTAAGGTGGGTGTTAGACTAATATTTTTGGGCGTTACAAACATCTGCACAAACGCATAATACCCTCCCCACTATGGTGGTGTAGGGTATAATTAATTCAAATTATTGGGCATTTGAAACCGCAAATGGCCAATAATTCAAATTATTGGATTAACCGAAAAAGTGTGTTTGTGCAAAAACCGGTTTTGATTATTGTCTTTTAAAAAAACCGGTTAAACCGTTTCAGTTTTTGTCTTCAAAAAACCAGTTAACCGTTTTATATTAAATTTGTATTTAATATGAAAAAGGTCTCCTTAAATTTATTTTTCTTTGTGGACGCAAATAGGAAATGTGTTAAGAATTGTGTACTAAATCTTCGGAAATTTAGCATTTTGAATACTTAAGGCTCTATCTTAATGCAATTATTTTATATCTTTTATGAAATGTTGTCAAATGCTATAATTTTCAATAAAATAAATCAATATTTTTAAAAGTGATATCAAAGTTTTTTGTAAATATGTTTGAATGAGCTTTAGGAAATATATTTCATTAAAACCGGTTAACCGTCTTACAAAAACCGGTTTGACAAAAAACCGAAAAGTAAAAAAACCGAAACCGGCCGAAAAGGCGGGTGAGACAAAATTTTCCAACCACTTCTTTCTAAATAGTTTTTAACAGGTATTGCAACATGTGGCCTAACGTTGTCATGATGAAATATTACGGTTTCATGTCTGGAAGCTTATTCTGGACGTTTTACGGTCAATGCTCGATTCAAGCGAATCAGTTGCATTCGGTACAGGTTCCTTGCGATGGTCTGGCCTGATTTCAGCAGCTCATAATAGATATGTCGCTTTTGCTCCTACCAAATAAAGAGCATTACCTTAGCGCGATGGATATTTGGGTTTGGTTTCGATTTGGTTGGTTGGGCGGGCTTCAATTAGGATCTCTTACGATTCGAGTTATCATAATAGCTCTATTTTTCAGCGCAAGTAATGATTCTGTGAAAAAATTATTTTCCTTTATAGCTTTCAAGCAGCAATTCAGACATAAAATATCATCATTCAAGGTATCTCAGCTTCAATTCAGATGGTACCCAATTTCCCTGCTTTTGGATGATTCCTGCTGCTTCCAAACCTTTTGAAATTGCTGATGGAATAGCTCCTAATGATTGTTGAGTATAACAATAATCTTCTTGGAGTAATTCCTCCAATTGCTCTTCAAATAGTTTTGGTGGCACTTTGTCTTCCGTGTTAAAATCACCTCTGAACCGCACATTGAAGTCGATGGAACACATGCACCATGCACCATGCTTTGGTGAGCAATCGGTGTGTCTCAGCAGCATTTTCGGAGCAAAAAAAACTTCGTTGTTTACACTATAATGTTCCTCGATTAATGCACGTAACTTCAACAAATAGATATCTACTGTGTAAAATACTCAGCAGATAAATTTACATAAAAGGTAACTTGACATCAATTTCCAATCAATATCTACGGGTAAAAATTACCTAATAGTTTTACTCCATAAGTAACTAAACTCTGATAGATATCTATTTGTTGAAACTACGAGCATAAATGCTGAACATTATAGTGTAAATATAATGTCCAACATTTAATCGAGAATAAATGACAGATGAGTAGCCTTCAAAATGACATATAAATTATTAAAAAGAAAAACAGCGTTCAAAGGATACGTCCGTCACATAGTGTTTTGAGCTTGGCCAAAAATGGTTAAAACTTATGTAGGAATTTAATAATTTTTTATAATAATTAAACTGAAAAGACTTCAAATAGATTATATTCAAAATTTTAATGAAAACCGTTTAGTAGTTTTGAAGTTATGTATGTATTATGAAAATTTGTATATAAAATTTGTCTTCCTCTACTTGCCCCAGTTTTTTTGGAAAATGTTTTTTAGTGTCAACATCCCTTTAGATTCATGATATTTTCTACTTCTGGATAGTGGTAAAACAAAATAAAACAAGTACTGTGATGAATGAATTTAACAATATATAGCAAGTCGTCTCTAAAGGGAATTATTGTATTCTGAGGACTAGAAAATAATTTTTACACTTTTAAAATTAAACAATAATTGGAAGAAACACTCACATATTAGAAGCAGATTTGAAGATGAGTTTAGTGATTGGCTATATACTGAAATATTTAGTGAAGTAGTTTGTGCTGTGAGTTATTTTAATTTAACTTATAGAAATTCAGTTTGAGTAAGCGTTTGGTATAGGCTCCAAGTACAAGCATTTGCAGAGGTGGACCCAAATTAAGTTATGAAGAATATCTTCAGTCCATGCTATAGCTAAAGCAGCACAAATAATATCTGATATCGGTGGAATAAGCATTAGCTCTATGTATAGCCATAGAAGAAGTAGTGTTAGAAGTAGTGAATTCTATTCATGAAGATTGTTTTCCGACTTATCACTTAATTTTAGAAGCTAAAAAATTTATTCCAGAGGATATTACCGTAAAAAGAAACCTTATTTTATATGGAGGTTAAGCCATTTGCTTAGACCTCAATTTGGTTAGTGAACAATTTAAAAAAAAAAAGTTTTTTCATAAGATTTGTTATATCTTTGTTGAATCATAAAGTACACAGAATTGGATTTTATATGCAAAAGCACATCGGGATAGGACTCAATTGTATTGCTTGCAAATACGCATTATCTTGTTCTGATTTTCGAAGAATTTAGCCTCAACATAAATTCAATATTTATATTTATTATCCTTATTATATCACTATTTAATGCTGTACTCTGTCACTGTAAATTTGCATATGCTGTGGCACTAGAAATTCCATAATTGGAAACCTTTTGTAAATAACAACCCAAAACAGTCAACAAATACAATAACCATATGCAAATCTATATGCACACATTTATACAAATAATATGTAAGTATTACTGCACTACTAGATATTTGTATATCAGTATATTAGACCGATCCATAAAAAAATATTTTAGGTTGGTTGGGTCGAATTTTATTCTTTTAGAAAAAACCGATTTTCTTTATGAATTCTTTAATTTAATTTCCCCATACAACATGATTTGTTTTCTTTTTTCGACGTCTTAGTGGGGGAAATAAAAATAGGTTGAAATAAATCTGTAACTTCTAAACGGATAGCTTGGTTTAGTTGACATATACCCCAGGTAGCGGTTTTGAGATCTTAATGCCCCCCGCACCTTTGTGTTTAAAGTCCAAATTCAACTACACCCCCTACTCCACGCGAAATTTTTTTAAAATTATCCGTTTAGAAGTTACAGATTAATATCCACTATTTTCAGTTCCACCACTGTATGTCATACATGTTTGTTTAGATTGAATGCTTAAAGCTCAAATACAAATACAATTTAATAACTCATACTGAATCATAAATAACAATGCATACATACATACATACCTGCATGTATATTAGAGTGGCCCCTATATTGAAGATTTTAGCTTTTCGATGGCCCAAAAGGTACAAAACTGTTCATCGTCAATTTTGACCCCATATATAAAATGGTTAAAATAGGTTAACAAATTATTTTGAAGTAATAATTTTAACACATTTGTGACAGAAACCAAATTTCCAAAATCAAAAACCCATTATAAGCACAACAATTGAAATTCAATTTGTGTACCCACCATCAGAAAAGATGGGAGGCATATTGATTTTGTCATTCCGTTTGTAACATATAGAAATATTGGTCGTAAAACCAAAGACTATATATATTCTTGGTTCTCATAAAATTCTAATATAATCTAGCTATGTCCGTCCGAAAGGAGCTAGGTTGCTGAAATTTTCCACAATTACTTTATGTTCATAAAGTTTGTTTGGTATTGCAAATGGGCAATATTGGTGAATGATTTCACTTAGCCCCCATACAAATATACCACCGGAATACTGTTGATTATAATGCAATCTTTTATATGAACCTAAATCATTCTACCAACTTTCCTGAGTATCGTTCCATAACACTATGCAAGAAATGAAGACTTTTGGAAAAACACAAGATCATGACAGTATAGGTTTGACTCTACTACCAAAGGGTAGTAAAACTCTATACTCAGTTTGTCCATTTTGGTGACCGATTTTTTTTTATGGGCCCCCAATGTTTCTGAAAATCAGTTTGGCCTCTAAAAAAGGTGTCATCAGTTTTTGGTTTACAGCCAATTCAGACTTTGTGATACGGCTTAACTTTATATAACAATAATATAGGTAAGAGTCCGCCAAATAAATTTTTTTCTAAAAAATTGCTTTTTCGTGCTCTTTTGTTGAAAAAATATAGGAAGAAAAAACTTGTTTTTTTTCCTTTTTTGGAATAACTTCCAGGGACTCCTAATTTTTCACTAACAATATTTGTATGTAGCTACGGTAAATCTGAATAACTCTTGTGAACATATCAGTGCAACCTGAACATACATAGGTACTCTAAATAGCTGTCAAAAATCACTTTGTAGGTTAACAATTTTAGTTTTTTACTATTTTTGACTCTAAAACAAAATTTTTTGTTAAATTCGAGTATATACTTCTCTATTGTGCTGGAATAACGAAGAATGGGCAAATCATTATCGGTATGGTCCGGGCGCATCACTTTATACAATCTTGATCACGCAAGACCGGCTTGATGCGAGATATGAAAAAATTTTAAAATTTTTGGAAGTGGGCAAGGATTATGGAGCTTCTGAAGAGTAAATATAAGCTTTTTATATAAGGTTTTGATATGGGTGGAAACCTTATGACTTGAAGATTGACATTTTAGTGAAAAGAATTTATTTTGTGTTTTTTCGGACGTCATTTACCTTAAAAATTAACAATATTTTCAAATAGTGATTTTCCATCAAGAAAAATAAAAACTTTGAATTAATGTAAAATTTGAACAGTTACAGACATCAGAATAAAATTTGAAAGTAATATAGATCTAAATGTTCTTAAGTCAATGACATCACTAATTTTGCTATTCTTTGTTTTCAAACACCGAAATTCCTAAAAAAAAATGATTTTTTGGAACTTCGACGTCATTTACAGTATGATAGTAAAAACGTTTTGTATGTATATAAACAACATATAGGGCTATACAAATGTGATGAGTTTTTGAGGATCGGTGCTTTGCGTTTTTACTCAAACCTAAAATTTTGTTTCAAAATTGGGCAAGTATGGATAGGGCTGCGGGGTACAATGTCCGCTTAAGTTAGTCAAATTTTACTTTATACGTTTTTGCCTTAAGTTCTCTTTCCAGATCATAAAAAAATGTATATAGTCCCGTAGAAAATTAGTTTTTTATAAAACAAAAAATATGGGGACTTTTTTGGGAAAAACTTAAAAAACATACGCATACAAAGTTGAAATATATAAAAAGATGCTTCAACTTTGGATGCGTGTAACTTCTTATGGGGACGAAATAATTATTATCTGGTTTGTTTTATTTTCTTTAGAATTTTATCGCAAATATACGTCATATATAAAAAACAAATTTCGACCTTTCGTAGGCCCATCATATATAAAATACGAAAAAAAGATCGAGCAAAATTTAAAAAAAAAAATTAAACCTAAATAGCTCTTCAACTAAAATAGATAATCTACAGATAAAAACATATTTTTTATTGACCTTCTCAAGGACTATCTATATTTTAAATTTCAGCTCATTCGGAGCATAAATGGCTTTTTGGCAATTTTTTTTAAAATGTGTCACATTGAGGGTCCACCCACTGATCCCCATTCCGAACACCTCAGCCGAGTAAATAATACAGCACAACATAGAAGTGTGGACTTGATCATACTACTTTAACAAAAAATCTTTGTTTTAGCGTCAAAAATAGTAAAAACGAAAATTGTTAAGGTACAAAGTGATTTTTATGTGCTATTTAGAGTGACTAGACACGTTCAGAATGCATTGATATGTTCTCAGGACTTGTTCAACTTTACCGTAGCTACAAATTTGCTAAACATTGTTAGTGAAAAATTAGGAGACCCTAGAAGTAATTCTAAAAAAAGTAAAAAAAAAATTGTTCTTCGAAAAAGCTATTTTTTGGAAAAAAATTTAAACAAAATTTATTTGGCGGACTCTTAGCTATATTATTGCCATATAAAGATAAGCCGTATCACAAAGTCTGAATTAGCTGTTAACCAAAAACTGATGACACCTTTTTTTAGAAGCCCCATTGATTTTCAGAATCTTTGAGGGCCCATAAAAAAAATTTGGTCACCAAAATGGACAAACTCAGTATAGGGTTTTACTACCCTTTGTTAGTATAGTCGAACCTATACTGTCATGATCTTATGTTTTTTTCACTGTTGCACTGTGTAATTGACCCTATTCCCCATATAACTCATATATCAGAAAAATAGTTTACTGTCACATATTGATGGTGTTTATACAAGATTCGGAGCAGCCGAATATAAGCTCTTACTTCTTTAATCTTCATTTGGTGTTTATTAAATCGAAAACAAATTTTTAATTTAAAACAGATTTTGAAAATGTTCCATTTGGGTTTTGCAATTTTATGATTTTTATTGGTATTACATAAGTTATAATGAGTTATCAATAACAAAAACTATTTTTAATTCGATTTTTTTCAATTTTTATTTTTTTTTTAATTTTCTAAAAAATATTGAAAAGAAAAATAAGAACTTTGGAGAATCGAAATCTACTAGAGTTTCCAATTACTGTGATACTTTTTTTTAATTTTAAGTTCTATTCAAATTAATAGAAATCTAAAATAATTATAAAGCGTAAAATTAACTTATTTTAGCCGACCCTAATGTATAAGTACATATATATTAGAATGCAGTTAAGTATGTATGTAGGGATGATAGTGATAATATGGATCTAAAATGGCTGAATGTTACACAGAGGTGAAAAAGTATATTGATTCTAAAACTCTTACATATTAACACCGTTAGATATTTACATATTTATGTTTTTGTGTGGACACAAAAAGTCATGCAAATACAATTAAATGTAATATTGAATACATTTTTCTAAAACAAATAAGCAGCATTTTGCATATGATTTGGACAAATTTTGTGTGTTCCAACATATTATTATGCATTTCACGATATTATTCCAAAATTATCGAATTGTAAATCAATTAAATACATAGTTTTGCATGAAATTTTTTAAAAAACAACTATATAACAAAAACAAATTGTGCTTAAAGCTAACTACTCTGTTCAAAATTTCGTTCGAAATTCTGTCAAACTACATATAAAATATTTGGAATGAAATATTTGCGAAATAATTTCGCAAAAGCAGTACTCTGTTCTTTTTGTCAAAAGCATGTGAAATACATCTGGAAAACTTATTTTTCTACACGAAATAACATAAGAAGCACTTCTTTCGCAGGAAATTTAAACGAACAGCATATCATTTGTTATATATAAAATTTTTCGCACGAAACAACCATAATTTTTCGCAAATATGAACAGAGTACTAAGCTTTATATACAAAAATGTATGAATCTATCTTCAACTGTTACATACACCATCAATAAATTTATATCAACTGGAACGCTACACACAGTTCTTTCTGGAGGACGGCCAAAATACACTACTGCAAGATAGGATGTTCGAATAGTTCGAGAATTTAAAAAAAGATCCATAAAAGTCCACTGCAGGTGTTCTCAAGTCATTGGGTCTTTGTATATGCACACGTACAATTCAAAGAAGAGCTGTGGCTTGAAATCTTATAGATCTGCAAATAAACCATTTATTTCACAAAAAAATAAAAAAGCTCGGCTTCAATTTGCACGAAAGCACTTGAACTAGAGACCACTTGAACAAAGTTTTGTTTACCAAACTTAATATGGTGAGTTCAGTTGGAATGAAAAGAGTACGTTGCCCACCTAATCAACGATTACATCCTCGATACTATATTTGTATGCTATAAAATATAAAGTTTTTTGGCCCCAGATAGTTACACAAAATTTAGAAATTTTAGGAATGCAAGAATAGTCTTGCATTATTAAAATTGTCTAAAACTAGTAAATTTGCCATCTTTCTCCAGACCTAATGGTCTGCAACTTCAACATTTTCTAACCCAATTTAGAATTTTATATATTTTTAGAAAGACAATTATGTATAATTTACAATTCATCAATACTGAACAAAAACTAATTTAGCATAATCTAAAAATTTTCAATTTTTCTCAAAGTAAACGCATTCTTAATCCTTAGAGCCGATGATTGTAATTTTCATTAAATTTTATCCCATTGAAACACTTGAAATGTGAATGCACCGTCAACCGTTCTTGATCGTTGCCCATTTAAATTAATTTATAATACGACTCCAGAGAACCAACAAACTCAATAAATGACAAAATGCAATAAAGCATTGTAAATGACTATCAACTTCACTCACACCATTTATTCATTCCCACATACAAATTTATATTAGGATGGTCCTATTTTTATGTAGCAAAAACATCTTTAGGATTTTCAAATTTTTCAAATATTTATGCCAAACGAGCCATACGCAATTCTGAAAGTTCCTGGAAAAATGGAAAAAATGTAAACTTATTTTAAAAGAAACATTCATTATAATATACATTAACGTGTCCCCTGTTGGGGCTCAAGCATAATTTGAAAGCTTATAGAGCAAAGTATTTTTGAGATTTTTTTCAGATTTCTCGGAAGAGGTCGTTCAAGTCGAGTTTTTGCCAAAAATCAAGTTTGTCGACGTTTTTTTGAATTTTCTTCATAACTTTGTCAAGACCCACGATTTTCATTACTTATGAGGACACAGTTTAAAAGAAAAATGTCCATGCTTTATTTTTGTGTGCAAAAATTTTTAGTTTTTGCAATGAATTGGATCATTATGATGCCCTACATTAAAATTTTTCGTAATTTTTCCATAAATTTTGTAAATAAGGTTTATAACTTTTAAAATTTTTACGAAAATTAAAAAAACTAACAATGCAGTTTGAAAGATCAATTAAGTCTTAATAATTTAGGGACAACAATTTTCATTTAACAGTTTTCTTTTAATATGTACGATAATTTTTAAGAGATTTGTGCTCGTTAAAATGATTTTCGGAAGTGGGCTTTGTATGGGAGCTATGACTAATTACACAGTACCACACGTGAATAAATCTGTTAAAAATGATGGTATACAAGCAAAATTCATGATAAATTACTTTCATATAAACACAAATCACATTACCTAATATCATGGTGTTCGGTCCATAATTGGATTTTTAATCCAGTTATTGAGCAAAAAAGTTGAAAAATTGGTAAAAAATTGGAAAAAATGGGCAGTTTTGCGATTTTTAAGTCACTGGATGCATCTTTTTCGGGTAGGTATGTTCCGTACTTTTCTTCTACTATTCAATATCTACAACTTTTCTTCAGCCACAAAAGAGATATTCCGTACGGTATACGAGATATAACCGTGCTAAAATATAGAAAAAGTGATAAAAATCCTCCTTGAGGAAAAAAATTCGTATGGCCATTAAATTATTACGGCAGCCAACTTGACAAAACTAATGATACAGAAGTTCTTATTTTTGGGGTTACTTACACGTGCAATTGTCAGAATTGTGTCCCAAAGCAATGATCTGAAAAATGTTGTACTGTGTTATGGACCGATCGTTATACAATTTGGTGACATGACTTTTGTATATATATAAAATATTTGTATTGAATTTTAAAGTGATTTTCGGAAGTGGACCTTATATGGGAGCTATGACTAATTACGGATCGATCGTCACAAAATTTGGTAGGCGCATGTTTAGCTTATATAAAACTTATTTGTACTCAATTCGGTTTAGATATCTTTATAACTAAGATATTTATGAGAGCTTATCTATTTTTAGATAGGGCAATCGTAACTGGGCTAGTAGAAATAATGGACCGATTCCAGCGAAATTCAATATGCTTCGTCCAATTAGCAATAAAAAAGCTTGTACAAAATTTTATCTTTGAAATTGCGACTTGTAGTTTGTTTACACTATGGTGTTGTAGGGTATAAAAATCATTTCAAGTACATTAACGTTTTCGTTTGCTTTATATAACTCAGGAACGGTAAAAGTAAATTCAAAAATTGTTGTCTCTAAAGTATTAAGAATTAATTGATCTTTCAAACTGCATTGTTAGTTTTTTTAATTTCCATAAAAATGTTAAAAGTTATAACATTTTTTAAAAATTTTCGAAAAATTGTAATGTAGGGCCAATTCAATACAAAAACTAAAAATTTTTGACACAAAAATAAAGCATGGACATTTTTCTGTCCTCAAAAGTAATGAAAATCATGTGTCTTCACAAAGTTGTGAATAAAACTAAAAAAAAAAACGCCGACAAAACAGATTTTTGACAATAACTAGACTTAAACCACTTCCGAAAAATCTGAAAAAAAAATCTCAAAAATACTCTACCCTATAAGCTTTCAAATTATGCTTGAGCAGTAGAGTGACAATCAGCTGTATGGAAAAAAATTTTTGTTAAAATTTTGAAGAGTGCCGGGTGGAATATTATGACACTAGGCCTAAATGTTAAGTGCTGAAAATTTGAGCCAAATCAGGCAACGATTTCTGGACGCGCATCGAGGTCAAAGTTCAGATATATGCAAAATTTTACTGTTAATATGGAATAAATAGGTGAAACTCGTTAACTTTCTGCATTGTTTTCTAGAAATGTATAGATTTATTTATATTAATGAATATTACATTAAAAAAAAATTTTTGGAAATTAACCCTGTATCTCCTTTGGTTCAAAATGACCCAAAAACTGTATTATCGCCAAAATTAGAGAAAAATGCAAATTTTTCAGTTTTTGAAAAAATTTTGCTACTAAATAAACACTTTTGCAATTGAATGCAAAAGAATCGAAATATGTACGTAATTATCGTTGTAATGAGATATAAACGACAAAATTTGATTAAAAAATTTTAAAGTTATTACAAATTCGCCAGACCATTAACGTGTTCAGTCCACTTGAACAAAAAATTTAGGAAAAAAATTAAGATATTTTGAGAAAAATTAAAATAAAAGCTCATTTTTACTTAAAATATGTCCATATTTACTTGTATATGAGTTTTTGTCTTCGTAGGATACCGTTAATCTATTCGCAGGTATGACCAAAAAAATTAAATTTTTTTAACGGCAGTTTTAAAACTCCAATTTCAAATTTTTAAAAATTTTGTTAAACAAATTTCAGAATTTTTTGATCATCACTTGGGGATTTATTGTCAACATAATAGGGAATAAAAATGTGGAAAAATTATGTCAATACCTCCTATAGTTTTTCCGCACCTGCGATTTAAATTTTGTGATTTTCGAGAAAAACAAATTTTTTGGCCATATTTTGGCGAATGAGCCGAATTTCCATACTGTTATAAATTTTAAGTAAAACCTCTTCATAATATTATAGTCCTTGTAATTTTAAATATGTTCTGAAAGTTTTACTAAAATCGGAAAACGATAACCTTTAAATCGTGAAGGTCAAAGGTCAAATTTTTCAATATTTGGAATTTCTAATGAAAAGATAGCGAAATGTTATATATTTTTGAGCCGATTTTCATGAACTTTCAGAAAATTACAAGGACTATAATATTATGAATAGGCTTTACTTAAAATTTATAACAGTATGGAAATTCGGCTCATTCGCCAAAATATGGCCAAAAAATTAGTTTTTCTCGAAAATCACAAAATTTAAATCGCAGGTACGGAAAAACTATAGGAGGAATTGACATAATTTTTCCACATTTTTATTCCCTATTATGTTGACAATAAATCTCCAAGTGATGATCAAAAAATTCTGAAATTTGTTTAACAAAATTTTTAAAAATTTGAAATTGGAGTTTTGAAACTGCCATTAAAAAAAATATATTTTTTTGGTCATACCTGCGAATAGGTTAACGGTATCCTACGAAGACAAAAACTCATATACAAGTAAATATAGACATATTTTAAGTAAAAATGAGCTTTTATTTTAATTTTTCTCGAAATATGTTAATTTTTTTCCTAAATTGTTTGTTTAAGTGGCCTGAAACACGTTAATGGTCTGGCGAATTTGTAATAACTTTAAAAATTTTTTAATAAAATTTTGTCATTTATATCTCATTACAACGATAATTACGTACATATTTCGATTCTTTTGCATTCAATTGCAAAAGTATTTATTTAGTAGCAAAATTTTTTCAAAAACTGAAAAATTTGCATTTTTCTCTAATTTTGGCGATAATACAGTTTTTGGGTCATTTTGAACCAAAGGAGATAAAGGGTTAATTTCCAAATTTTTTTTTAATGTAATATTCATTAATATAAATAAATCTACATATTTCTAGAAAACAATGCAGAAAGTTAACGAGTTTCACCTATTTATTCCATATTAACAGTAAAATTTTGCATATATCTGAACTTTGACCTCGATGCGCGTCCAGAAATCGTTGCCCGATTTGGCTCAAATTTTCAGCACTTAACATTTAGGCCTAGTGTCACAATATTCCACCCGGCACTCTTTGAAATCTAAAAAAAAAAAAATCGGCTGTCACTCTTTTGAGCACCCATGAAAATAAAAAAAAGTTTTTTGGGGCACACTAATTTACATATCTAGATTTTGTTATTTACCAAGTGTTCAGTTTGTATTCATTAGGTGGCCTAATATTTTTCCGCAGAGCATCCAATGCATCCCGAGAAAGTCACTGTTGGGTGTAGAGTTTGGGCATCACTCAATATTTCTTTGACAACGACCTTGGCCAGGTCATCACCGTCAATGATCATCTCACTTGGAGGTTCTGTGAACTTGTGGGATTTTCTGAAGTTGCAGATCTATACGAATAAGACAAAAACCACAGCGGCTCCCAGAGCCAATACAACCCATGTCATCCTTCAAATTCATTCTGATTTGAACGCCAGAGTCAGCGAAGCGGTCTCTCAAACGCATAAAAAATGTCAATGATATATCACACTGTGATTTATTTAAATTTGGGAACCGCTTAATGAAAGACCCTTTATTATGAGTTAGATTGGGGCTATTTAAAGTTGGCGGATTTCGAAAAAAATCGAATCGAAAATATTGCAAAATTAGAGCCAACCTAGTGTTTATGTACAAACGCATTTCAAAAGGTTTGCGTTTCTAAAACCAAACTTCAAAATGCTACTTATTCTCTTACTTACTTACTAAATAATTTGAATGAATATAAATTTTTATTTAACTCCCTAAAATGGTACTTGTGGGAATATTCAATAAGATGCAATTTTGTTGCAGTTGCAATAGATGATTTTATTGTTGGTAAACACTAAGAAATTGTTTACTAAAACTTTTAGTCAATATAAAAGAATATTATTAGAAGATAATTATGTAGTCAGTTTATAAATTTTGATAAAATTGGATTTAAATTTTTTTTTTTTTATTTCTATAAATCCCACACGATTTAAGTAAGTCCCTAGTCGACATATATCTTCATATAGGAAGCTGGAACGCTCAAAATACTTCACGACATGAGTTTTAATTGGTACTCCACCAGTAACGAAGAGTAATGGACTCCACCAGGGTTTATCAAATTAAAAGACACGAGGTTGGTGCAAACGACGTAAAATAAGAACCGTTATACGAAGCCTTATATCACACATGTGCCAGAGTAAGACGTAAAATTGTCGAAGGCAAAAAAACTAAAACGGGCCTGATTGCACTTAAAAAATAGTTGCAATGACGCGCGAGTTGTTAATCAACCCAGACTAAATTTACGACTGGACTTACTTTACGACTGGATTAAAATTAAAGTTCGAAAATTTTTTGTTTTTAAAAATAAAATCTTATATTACTTTTTAATTTTTAACACATTGACTGCCACGTCGGACACATATGTGTGACACTGCACAATGAGGTTTACGCCACGTCGGACACGACTTTTATTCTCCCTAGCCGTGTCAAACAATAGTGCTGGATTTTAAGAATTTGTTCGATGTTGTCTGGAAGTTCCTCATCAAAACTGTAATCTTCACATCTTCATCACTTTCTGAACTTGTACTGAGTATTTTTTCTAACTCAGTATCCCATAAAAAAATCATTTTCGCCATTTCGTAAGACCCTCTTATTTATAAAAAAAAAATCGGTTTCTAAGCAGTAAATATTACAGACAGTAGCCTAAATTCCAATATTGACGTTTTCGAAAAGATTACGCAAAGAAAAGGCGTAAATTGGTGAAAGTGCCTTGGCAGTCAATATGTTAAGATTAATGATATACAAATCAGAGCCGAATTCACTGGTTAACATTATTTAATTTGACTAATATTTTCATCAAGTTTCTCAGTAATTCAACATGTACTCCTATAAATTACGAAAAATATCAACCTTCTATATTCCCCTTATTTTTTAAAACAATTTCACCTTACTTTGAAAATATTTCCATTTTCTAATTTTAATATTAAATAAACATTTTTCACACAATGTGTATTTAGCTATTAGGCATCCCTCAAAATGTATTCCCACATTATTCCCCGTTTAATGTATAATTTCGAATTTAATGCAGATTAAAAATATTATAGACAAAGATTATATAATTATATTAATAAAAAAAAGTTTCTTTATAGCTTTGTGAAGTTAATTTGTTCCATCAATCTTCTCCCTCTTAATGAACTTGAACTTTTTTCCATTTTGATTTTTATTAACAATTTAATAATTCATATTTCAAAATTATTATGCAAGATTTAGATAGAAAAAAATAACAAAACAAAAACCAAAAAATAAATAGAAGAATAATAAAGCACACAACACCCCAACAGTTAAGAAGAACTCTATGGAATACTTTGCTTATTCGATAAGCGTTACTGTGGGATGGAATAAAAATATATTGAAGATATATAATTTATTACTACAACGTACAGTGGCGTCATTAAAGTTTTTTTTTTTTTTTTTTTTTTGCAAAAATCATAACTTTTGAACCTAATGAGCTAATTTAAAAATTTTAAAAAAGGGAATTTTTCGGTAGTTTTTGGGAAAAAAATCATTTTTTCTTTTTAAGTTATCTAGACAATTTCTAAGAAGGTGTATTAGGAATTTATACTTTTTAAAAGCCAACTTTACACTCAATATTTTAAACGAAAACAAATTTGAAACTTGCTGATACCGAGAGGACCAGGTCAATCCAAATAATGTATATTTTTTTTTATGTAAAATTCAAATTTAATCCAAAAATTCTCAAATTGCATAATCGATATCAAAATATCCTAACCCATTTTAGATTGCAAAATATGTTCTTAATTACTTTGTGAAAAGTTCCGATTACCCCGCCTCTGGTATGGAAATTATAGCCAAAAAACTAAAAAATACCATTTTTTGGATTTTCACTTATTTTTTTTTTTGGGAATTTTGGGATTCCTGATTACAAGTTTCAAAATTTGTTTTTATTTTTCCATTTTCAATAGAAAAATCTATATAACTGTCACGTTTTTTTATGTGACAAAATAATTAGGGAAAACTAAATTTCTCGCAGAGAATTTACCTTTCTTGTCATTCCTTTTGTAATTGGGGAAACCGGGAAAACCTCGATTTTTGATCTATATCTGGATTACCAAGTCATTAATTTAGACAATATGGATATCTAATGGTAGATATTTTAAAGTCCATTGCAACGATGTATATAAAGCTATAGTAAGTTGGACCTACAATGGGTCAAAATCGGAAAAAATATTTTTTACCCGAATTTTTTTTCATCATTTGTATGGGGGATAGGTGAAATAATGGACCGCTTTCAGCCAGTTTCAATAGGCTTGGTCCTTGGGCCGAAAAAATAATATGTACCAAATTTGATCGAAATATCTTCAAAATTGCGACCTGTACTCTGCGCACAAGGTTTACATGAACAGCCAGCCAGCCGACCAGCCAGCCGACCAGACGGACGGACATCGATTAATCGACTCAGAAAGTGATTCTAAGTCGATCGCTATACCTTAAGGTGTGTGTTAGACTAATATTTTTGGGCGTTACAAACATCTGCACAAACGCATTATACCCTCTTCACTATTGTGGTGTAGGGTATAAATATCAGTATATTTAAGATCCAAGTTTAAAGGACTATAACAGGAAAATGGAGTGGCCCATAAATATAAGATATATATATATATATATATATATGTCCTTTATTTATTTTAAAATAATCATATAAATACATATATGTAATATAAAAAAATAAAAGTTCATGTTGAACATAGGGCATTTACAATTTCCTTCCATTTTCTTCGATCCCTGGCAAGATACTTAATTTGGTTCCATGACTTATTAACAGTATTACATTCTTGTTTAACCGCTCATATCCACGTAGTGCGTGGTCTTCCAGGTCTACGATGACCATGAGGGTTCCATTGAAGTGCTGATCGGGTGATATCATCTTCAGGTCTTCTTAAAATGTGGCCAATCCATGTCCATTTTCGCTTCATTATTTCGTGTTCTATTGGTGTGTTGTTTGTAAGTCTTAAGAGGTCTTCCGTTGATATGGTGTTTGGCCAGAAAATACAAAGAATCCGGCGCAAGCATCGGTTTATAAAACCTTGAAGTTTCTTTAAATTGGACTGTGTTATTCCCCATGTAGTAGAGCCATACAACAGCACAGACTTTACACTGCAGTCAAAGAGCCGTAGTTTTGTTTTCCTACTGATGGTGTTGGTTCTCCATACCTTATGCAATGATTGAAATGCAACTCTTGCTTTATTTATTCGCGCCTGTATATCATCAGTAGTGCCGCCATCTTTTGTAATTACGCTTCCAAGATAGTTAAATGATTCCACATCTTGTATTACGATATTTTCCAGTTTTAGCGGCGTGATTGAAGTTGTGCCTATACGCATAAGCTTTGTCTTTTTTAAATTAATTTTCAAACCGATCTTCTTCGCATTTACAGAAAGTTGTTTTAATTTAGCTTCTATATCATCGAAGCGGTGTGCCATTAGGCAAATGTCGTCGGCATAATCTATGTCATTTAGTTTTTCGGCCATGTTCCACTGTATGCCATTTGGGGCTTCGATATTGGTTTGCTCAAGTACACTGTCAAGAAGCAGAAGAAATAATGTAGGTGATAGAATACAGCCTTGTTTCACTCCAGCAGAGGAAGAAAATGGTACTGGTGTTACCATTAAAACGTACTCGACTGGTGGACTCGTTATATAGTTCTCGGATAGGCATAACAATTTTATTGGGAATACCTTTAGAAGAAAGTGTATCCCACAAGTGAACCCTTGATACTGTGTCGAAGGCTCTTTCAAAGTCAACAAAAAGAAGGTAAAGGTGTGTGTTGTATTCCTTGGACTGTTCAATGATGATACGTAGAGAATTAATGTGGTCAGCACAGGATCTACCAGTACGGAATCCTGCTTGTTCATTGCGCAGTATAGATTCTACTGATGGTTGAATGCGTTCTAGTAGAATCGTTGCCATTAGCTTGGAGATAGCATTTAATAGGGTAATGCCCCTCCAGTTCTTGCATTCACTTAAATCGCCCTTCTTTGGAATCGTAATTACGACACCTTCTTTCCATGACGTCGGCATCTGGTTTGTGTCCCACACATCTTTTATAATTGGATGTAGTTTTATTGCTAATATCGGCGCGCCATATTTGAGAAGTTCCGAAGGAATATTGTCAGGGCCAGAAGATTTGCCGTTTTTTAGCTTTTCTAGGCATAATTGTATTTCCAGGACTGTAGGCGGAGATGTGGAAATATTCCTGCGTTGGTTTCGTCGGGCAGACAGAGGTTGGTCAACTATAGCATTTGTGTTTACTACTGGCAAATTTTCTGTGAAAAATTCACACCATCGGTTAAGTTGTTGTTCCGGTGCTGTGAGCGGCGTGCCATTTCGGTCCTTGATTATTGCAGTGCTTCTTATGTTGTTACCACCAAGTTTCTTAATAGATGCATTTACTTGGCGCATGTTCCCAGTATTTGCCGCCCGTTCCGTTTCCTCAGCTATGTTATTGTAGTATTTCTCTTTATCCTGGCGTACTAGAGTTTTCACTTTTGAGGCGGATTGCCTGTACTGAAGTTTAGCTGCAGTTTTTTCCTCTTGAGTCTTAGCCTTGTTCTTCATGTTCTTCAGGTGTTTCCGGTTTAATATTTCTCCCCAAGTTTCGTCACTTATCCAAGACTTGCGCTTTTTCTCAACGTGACCAAGTACGTCTGTTGCACTTTGTGTGCATGCATTTAGTATGTCGTTCCAAGATAAATCAGTATTGTCGTATGTTGTAAGTGTAGTTGTTAATGTGTTCTGGCATTTCCCCGCAATAGTGGGGTCTTGCAGCCGAGAGGTGTTGAGTTTAGCAGGATGATTATGTTGTTTTATTGCTGCAGGACGAAGACGAAAAGTGCCAACTAACAATTGGTGATCACTGTCAAGATCTGCACCGCGTCGAGTTTTAACGTCTTCAAGAGATCCGACGAAAAGTTTGCTGATGATAACATGGTCAATTTGGTTACGAGTATTACCATCGGGTGATTCCCAAGTGTATTTGTGTATGTCCTTGTGTATAAAACGTGTTCCACCTATAAACAAGCTATGCCTCGCGCAAAAATCCACTACTCGTTCACCATTATCATTTCGTACATTTCCCAAACCATTTCTTCCCATTACGGATTGAATGTTGGTATTGTCATTTCCGACTTTTGCGTTGAAATCGCCTATGATAATTTTTATATCCCCTCCAGGAAGTGAGCAGATAGTTGTGTCAAGCTGGGAGTAAAATTCATCCTTGACTCTATCCTCATCAGGTTCCGTTGGAGCGTAACACTGAACGACAGATATGTTGCGAAACCGACAATTAAATCTTGCCACTATAATTCGGTCAGAGATAGGGTTAAATTCTATTAAACAGCGACTTGAGTGAGGTGTTAAAAGGATACCAACACCACGATGTCGGGTGCTATTGCTTCCAGAAAAAAGAAAATGGTGACCTGTAGGTAGGTACATAGAGCCACTTTGCAGGTATCTTATTTCACTTAACCCGAGTATCGAAAGTTTGTAGTTTGACATTTCCTTGCAAACTTGTTCTAATCTAGATGTATCAGAAAGAGTTCTTATGTTCCATGTCCCAATCATTATCCGGGTTCTGAAGCCAAAGGTCGTCGTCGTATGGGAGTTAGTTCTTTTATTTAAAATTGTAAACGTTTCTATAATATTGAGTTTTTTACATGAGTGAGTTATTAGCACACTGCAAAACCTACTTTCTACTGTGAGGGTACCGTAAGTGGAGGAGCGTTTCAGAGGAATTTACATTATTTACGACGTTTTTCCTCCTAGTTCCTGAGACGCATTCAGGCCATTCAGGGTTCGCTGCCACTCCTATAAATATAAGATATACACCTAATAAAAGCTTATATCAATGTTTATCCATATTTTGAAGTATGAATTTCTATATGGTAAAACAATTGAGAAAAAAAATTAACAAAAATATGATTCAAAATATTTGAATATTCCAATTGAAAAACCCATTTGTATTGGAGGAGAGCAGATTGTCAGCTGCCGAAAAAAATTTGTTTTTCCAAATTCTGAAGATACGGATTTTTATAATTTTGTCCACCTAGATTTAGATTTGGAACCACAGTACACAGGGAACCTGTACTGAACGCAACTGATACATTTGAAGCGAATATTGGCCCAAAACGCACAGAATATGCGGCCAGAAATGAAACAGTAATATTCCATCATGACAATGCTCGACCACATGTTGAAATGCCTGTTAAAAAGTATTTAGAATGAAGTAGTTGGGAAGTTTTAGCTCAGCCGCTGCTTTCATTGAAATGGGTAGGGCTGGCCGTGAAGCAAAAGCTTGTGAGAACCTCTGCTTTTTCTGATTATCCAGCCAGTCGATTAGGTTGTCTTTTAACCCGCAAATTTAAAATCTGACACACTGTGCACTAGATACCGTAATACAAAAACATCGAACTGTTAAAGACAAAAGACGTGGGTATTTTTACCCAACCATTTTTTACTCAAACTCACTCGGTTTTAGCAAAAAAAACGTAAAAAATAAAAATGAGTTTCTTGGTAATATATATTTACAACAATGCAAGTGTTTGAAAGTGTTAGCTATTGTGCGTGTGTGTCAGTTTGTGGGTTTCGGTTTCTGTTGCTGCTGGTGCTTGTGTGTTTGGTGTGCAAATTATGGTTTAACACCTCATTGAACTTTTTTTATGTTGCTCTTTGTATATATTTTTTGTTTGTGGTTTGAGGGCTTTTAACAATTTCTTTAATTTTGTTTTTTTTTTGTTTTACTGTTACTTTTCTTTATATTCTATTTTACGTTATATTCAAATTAGGGATCTTTTTATGCGTAAATTATAATTTCTTTTTACTCACAAAGGTTTTCTTTACTTGTTCGTTGTCCTTTGAGTGTAACAAAAAAACTTTGCTGGCAAAGTTTTTCTTTTCTTTTAAGCTTTTGTAACATCAAGAATGTAGATGAATGAAACTAGAGAGAGATATAGATAAAGTTAATTATGGATATGAGTTAATATGATTTTTTTAATATAAAGTTAATTTTGTATTAAAATGTGCTAAAATGCTTGTGGTTTATGGTGTGTGTTTAAGAAGAGTGTTAAAGAAACATGATGATGATGATGGTTAAGAAACAGAAAATATGCTAATTGGAATTATATTCATTATTGCTAAATAGAAAATAACTTTACATAATTTTTTGCTTTGGTAAACTCATTATTATTTTACAACTCAGTGAATAGGCGAGAAAATATCAAAAGCCATAAATTTCACGATAGAAAAACAAAGCGAACGAAAGTTAGTCAGTGGAAGTTGATTGAACTAGGGTTGCTCTATATCGATAAAATTGATATGATTGAGAAAATGTTGAAAATAGACAAACCGAATAGAATTGAAGTTAATGAAAACCAAATTATATTTCTGTAATTAACAATGTAAAAACAGGCATTTGTTCGATATCGAGCAACAAACCTGCCATATTTATTTTATCTTCCCTGTTACCATTTAAAAATTGTAAAATATTATAGCTTTAAACATAAGCCAACAAATTCTATTATATCATATTTAAACTAAAAACTTAAAAAATAAGCCAAACCCATATAGAACATCAAAACTCCACAACAAAACCCCAACACAAAGCTAAATTAGTGCCATAACTTATAATTTTATTCGTGGTGGAAATTTAAAATGTAAATTATTTTCTGGTCATTTGATTTGCAGCAAAACGAAATACAAACCGAACAAAAACTGTTAGAGAAATGTAAATTATTAACCAGTTACTAAATAAAGTTTTACTCTTTTACTTTAGAAAATCAATTGTATGAGTTCCATACAAATGTATACGAACTTATTTGAACAAATAGAAGTTTGCTATTTTGAAATTTTCCCCCATTTCAATTCAATTCATTTGCATAGTTAAGGACAATTTGCATACAAAAATACCTACACGACTATTTATTTATTCAAACAATAGGAAAACACTCACACACACACAGGCAGAGAGAGCAACAAATAAACTCATGTGTAAATAATACAACCAAACAATATACAATAAATAGCTTAAGGCCCAACAACATTTGAATAGGATCAGAGGAAAAGTGCAAACAAAAAGTTGAAAAAAAATAAAAAATAATAAATAAAAAATCATGTGTTAAAATGTATATTTATCAACGCATTTGTTTAATATGAAAAAAAATATATAATAACAAAAAATAAACACACAATACTATTCGTTTTTCACCATTTGAAAAAAAAATACTGAAAAAAACAATTGTTCTCCACTTAAGGTTAACTAGTAATCGCAGGATTTAATATAATGAATTCACACTTTATCCAACATTGTGTGGAGAATAAATAGTTATTTTTGTTAAGATAAGGAAACTTTCACAAAGTTCTTTACTATACGATCCAAGATTTTCAGGAAACTGGTCTGAATGATTGTGCAGATAATGTGTTGTTACGAAATTGTATTTGAATTCAAATACAACAGTTTTAACGGCTGTTTTAAAGTTGCATAATGCTTCTCAACCTTTCTAACATGTCTGTAGATATTATTAGATAGCTGTGGAACATACGACAATGAATAAAAGCTTTGAGTTGAACACTGTTTGTATGGCAACATTAAGTTGATGATTAAGCTGTTAACATTAACATCAAAGCTCTAGAATTCGAAAATACTAGTTTGAAGATCATTGTAGAAATAAAGCTTTCAAAAGGCATCTTAATGGTAATGCAGTGTATATAAATTGGCCGTGAGAACACCAGTCAGTCAGTCAGTCTAATTTGAAGTATCGTTCTAATCCTAAATTATTAAGCTGCTAACATTAACATCGAAAGCTATAGAAATCGAAAATACTAGTTTGAAGATCATTGTAGAAATAGAGCTATCAAGAAGCATCTAGATGGTAATGCAGTGTATATAAATTGGCCTTGAGAACACCACTCAGTCAGTCTAATTTGAAGTATCGTTAAGTAGATACATAAACTGCATTACTCTACACATTATAAAGTGTGTAATTTAAGTGTGTGTATTTCTATAAAAACACTGAATGACTATATAAACTGTTGTTGTATAAATTTTAATAAATAAAGAGTTGTTACAATTTTAAACTACTAAACTGTTTTTATTTGCAATCAAATGCATCCGGTTTGATACCTTTTACACAAGGCAATTTAGTTGCGCAAGTCTCTTGTGTTTATAATTCAGAGGCAGACGTAATGGAGAAGAAAATTTTGCATACTGTTTTGTTGTTGGGCAAGAGACTTGCGCAACTAAATTACCTGTGTGTAAGGGGTCTTTATTTAAAGGTAATAAGTTGGTAGGTAGTAGATTCCTCACACGTATGGTTCGACCAAAAAAAAAGAAGAGAATTTTCCCTATAATGTGTCGTATGGTCGATACTCAAATTGGTGCGATCTGCGTGATAGTCGTGTGCTCCAAATGAAAGTGAGCGTTTTACGTATGAGATTACTTATGACTTTTGAACAATACCCATGATAATATCTGTAAAATAGGGATAAGCTGCTAACATTCCGACGATGTTTTAAAGTATCGATAAATCGAGTAACAGTTTCATCACCTATAAGAACCACCGCCCTTTTTTGAACCCGTTCCTTGCAGTTCCGGCCCATATCTGGGAATTATATTTCATTTTCGGACGAATGAAACTAGTGTTGTACAATGAAGTTCGGAAGGGGATAAATATGTACGACATCGTCTCAAGAAACCCAAGCACCTAAAAGTTTCCTTCGCAACATCGAATATATGACGATTTCAAAGGACGTCAAAAGGTTATGTATCTGAAACTCTAACAGTTGTGTTACCCATACGAAGAATTGATTGTGGTGAAATCTCAAGACATTTGTGTGTCAATAGGCAGCACTGAGTTTTGAGTGCGTTGAAATTAATTCGGTTCCATTCACAACATCTGGAGATTGTTATAAAGTCACAATTGATATTCATTCTTGAGAGTTTAATCTCAAAAAGAGTTGGTCTATGGTCAAATGAATATCAGTGACAGATAGTACTGTCATCCGCGAAAGAATGAAATGGATTTGAAGTGAGGTTAGTAAATCATTCATGAAAATCAAAAAAAGTGAAAGAGAAAGAACAGAGCCCTGGGGGACTCCAGAGCTTAAACTAGAAATAAAACGAGAAAATTCGACTCCAACACCGAACGAGATCAATTTCCAAACTAGTCCATCATACCACACCTGGTCAAATGCTTTCGAAATTTCGATTGTGACTACCTTATTCTCTCCCATGTGGTGTATTGATTGACACCCCTGTTCTGAATGAAAGGTATCCAGTTGAACGACTACTACGAAAGCCAGAAGTCAATTCGATTGGAAATAATTGACATGATGATAGTTTAACATGCTCTCCATAACCTTCGAGAACGCCGAACTAATTTCGATTAGTGGGGTCGCCTTTTTTTGGGATTGGCTGGACATTGGCAACTTTCCAAAAATTGGGGAAAATCCCAGATTGATATGAAAAGTAGAAAAGGTTCTAAGTGGACTGGCCAGCGGTAATGAACTTTTTTTTTTAAACAAGTGCTGGAATACAATTTGGAACAGGGGATTTCTTCATGTTGATTCAGGATAGAACTTTGCTAACTGCCCAAGTTCTGAAGAATATTTTGGGCATAATACAAGAACAGTGGTTATCACAGTCCAATTGGTGATTGCAGTCGGGAAAAAATTAATTTGTTTAGAAAATTTTTGCCAAAAGGTTTGCTTTTTCCTTAGCTTCGTTTACAATATAATCACTCGTAAGAAGGAGAGGAATTGAAGCAGTTGTGTTGTTCCGAATCCTCTTGACAAAGTACCAGAAACTTTTGCTGTTTTTTTGGAGCATCAAATATTCTAATTCGTTTGCGATGTTTGTTGCTAAGCCTAAGCGATCGAGTGTATTCGTAAAGTATGCATATTTTTGTTTCTGCGCCAATTTCAAAATGACATATTTTTAGCTCTAACTACCTCACGAGAAGTTCTATTGAACCAGCATTTGTCCGTCGATTTATTGGAAATATTACTTTTATACCATCTCGGTGTTCTCTACCATATCGGCAGCTGCGTCCATGTTATCGTCGAGGAAATATAGTTTCCAATTAAAGTTATCAAAGAAACATCTCTTTGAGCTGTCCATAAACAATCTACATTCATGAGACTTCCAATTTCGTTAAAAGGCCGCCAATATAAGCACGAAAGACTACATCATTTTCTGAGCTAAAAAAAGGAAGAAAGTAGCTATCTGCTACTTTTAAAAACCCTATTGAGTCAGCAACAGCACTCAGGTACGATTGATTGGCCGGAATTTGTCTCTAACCATTTAACCCGCTTCGGGATTTAAAGCTCAGAAACAAAATGTTTACCGAACGTTACAATTGATCCAGCAGGACAAGTCCTGGAGCTCAATGGATTCAACCGGAACTAGATAGGACTCTAGTGAGCTGCGATTTTTAATTCATAAACTCTAACCAGGAATGAGGTACGTGAAAACTTTGATCTCCATTTTCGCTCTATATTTACCTTTATACTGAGCATGGCCCAAAGGGTTCTCGGCAGTGTACAGTAGAAAACTGTTAGCAGATAGAAAATTGGTTTTTCTTTTTATAATATTAAAAAAATAAGGTAGATTCAAAGCTACATTAGGAAAATACCAATGCGCATCTAATACAAAACCACTAACGATATCTCGCTAGGTGGCAAACCGCACTATCTTGGACCTTAACTGACAGGTCCATTTCTCGAAATAAAATTATAGCCAAATTTTTATTTCAATAAATCGATGGTTGCGGTCCATCTCATCACATCTCGCCTGGATCAAAGTCATCCATAGTTTCAAATAAGAAATCACTGATCATGATGCTCCGGCTTAATTTTTGAAGAAATAAAATCCTATGATGCCATTGACGTGTAAGCCTCACATAACTCTGAATTTTTTTGGATATAATAGAGTCTTTAGGGTTCGTTGTGGATTGGTCTCTCTCCATATAACCTTCGTCTATAAGGTGCGCGAATTGATGACTGATCTTCAAAGAAATTTAGATAATTTGGTAGCTTTGTTCAAGAGTAAATCTATTCATGATGATTTGCCATGGTATACTGATCAAAAATGACAAAAATTGAGCGCAGTATGACAGTTCCTTTACAGTTTACCCTTTCGTATGTTCCATCCGGCTTAAAAAAATACCCTTTACAAGAATCCTTATATCAGTTGGATAACAACACCCTAGATGTCTTAATCGATACCAAAGTTTTAAACGGCTCTCTCCTCTCAGAAAGGGATGACATGCAACTGCTCTATGACCTGTCTAATCTTACTGTTCCCATTTGTAGATCCTCTGTTCCCCGAGGCATCATAGAGGCTGATCCATATCATAACACAGCTTTGGCTAGGCTTAGTTCAATATATAAAGCCTGCCTTGAATAGTTTCATATTTCGGAATCATGGGCCAGGCGCAGTGTGGTCTTCAGTATGAAGGGTGAGAAGACGTCTCATATGGCATCCAGAGAATATAGACCTTTTTCCCCTTAGGAAAGCTTGGCTGATATTGTTCTTAAAAATTCGAATACCTTGTGGGAGGAGGATCCATGTGAAAGCGTACAGCAGTAGGATTTACCATCTCCGATTTTAATAAAATTTCCCACATACATAACATATCCAATATGTTCCTGATATCAGTGACTTTTTCAATAGAAACTCATTCCTATGTAAAAATATTGCGATTTGAAAATTAAAAAAATTGTTAAAATTGTTTAAAATTGTAGGCACATAATTGACCATAACTTTGAAACTACTCAAAGACCAGTATAATTTTTGACTCCATTTTGAAGCCAAAGATATTGTCCTTAAAATGGTGTTAATAAAATTGTTTACTTCCGTAAGGTTAAATGTCAATTTTCGGAGTATATATTTCAATGTAAAAAATATCATAGATTGTGGTGCTAAAAATTAAAAAAGAACATGGTATGAGGACACCTAAACTCTCTACTATATTCGAGCAAAAAAATTTCGAGGGAGTCTTAATTAGTTCAGGAGTTATAAAGAAAAACTTTATTAAAAGTACGTTTTTTCATATAAATTCATATAAAAATTTAAGCACCTGTGTTTTGCCATATAAATTGAAATTGATTCAAATGTGTTCTGTTTTCTATTTGCTTAAATTGTTATATGAATTTATAACTCCTGAACTAATCGAGTTTCCATCGAAATTATTTCAATTCATATTAATTAGTAAACAAATCTGTAGGAAGTATTTCCAGTAAATTTGGTAACGTCGGTTACATCAAATAAATCTATAAATGAGAAATCGAATAAATAAATGAATAAATTCTCTAAAATCTCTTTAATTTTCTAACAATTTAAGTGGGGTTTGTTTAACCCAACCTATAACCTTTGAAGTATTTCTAAAAAAAAAATTACAAAAACACAGTTAAATTCCAGGCAAATACA
This sequence comes from Calliphora vicina, assembly GCF_958450345.1. Classification (NCBI taxonomy): domain Eukaryota; kingdom Metazoa; phylum Arthropoda; class Insecta; order Diptera; family Calliphoridae; genus Calliphora; species Calliphora vicina. The sequence continues at coordinate 82,055,310 of NC_088784.1, forward strand.
CACACGGTCGCACAAACTCTCACTCTCTTTTACAAACACACACTTGCATAAATTCATATATCATTTTTCGTTGTAAAATATGTATGTTTTTTGAGTGTATGTATGAATAAAATGTAAAAAAATAAGAAAAACAATGCACGTGTTTACATATAATATGAATTGAGGAAACACAACATCTAAAAAACCGTAAGCGTTGAATATATACTAATATACATTAGACCTGCCCTACAAAAGTAGACAAATTTAGCATGATAAATTGTGTAAACAGTGTAAAAAAACATTAGTTATTTGTAGCTGCTAAAGAACAAATTAAGACCCATCCAAAGCAAATCTATTTTTCAAGAGCAGGTCTAGTAAACATAATGTTTAACGAGTGCTCTCGTATGGACTATTTTTGCAGCTATTTAACCACCTACAATTGCTACTCGTGTTATTACACAAAACATTACATATTGCCAATGTTTGTATGTGGCAAGTATACAAGGATTTAACTCAATATACTGTTGAGTTGTAACTTCAGAAAAATAAAATAATAAAAATTACAAATACAAATACACTTTACATAAGGGTAAAATGTAATCGAGTGTAAAAATGTTCAAAAAAATTATTGAAAATTGAAGAGAACATTGAAAAACGCATTTATTAAATTGTTTGTTTAAAGGTTTTTTTTTTGTTCGATTTTAAAGGTCTGATTATAAAATTGTTGAAAATCAGCGAAATGAAACGAGCTAATATTGAATATTTTAATCAATCAAAGCTTAAAACTGCAGGCCATGTTTTGATTTAAATTGCAATATGAACATATTAAGATAATTATGAAAACACTTTTTGTTTTTTTTACAGTTGATAAGCTATAAATATTAGATGTTGTGCCATTAATTGTAATACTTTTTAATATAATAAAAATAGTATAGAATATTGTTTCACATAAATAGTTGTGAAATAAAATATACGGATTCTTCAAATATCGTAATGTTTCACCTACAGCTACAAAACTCTTATTCTTTATCTATGAAATGTATATATCTTCGAGCTGAATTTATTGAGCTAATTTTTACTCACATCCATTTTTACTCATTTTAGATGGCATTTACAATGGCAAAATCTTATCATATAGATGATATTGGGTTTTCACCGTCACACAGTGGGTTGAATGGTACCCAAAGTGGCGATTAATTTATAGAAGCCGTAGTTTTAAAATATTATATTTTTTTTATTGATGAGTTATTATAAGCACATAAAAACACAGCATTTTAGAAAAAAAAGGTTAAACAATTTTTTTAACCCTTTAAGCGCATTATTGTTTTTTGGAAAAAAGACCTTTCTCACAATTTATGCTGTAACTTTGGAATGGAAAGCGATAAATTATTGAATAAAATTTGAAATTAAAGCGTACTTAATGTGCTATTAAAATTTTTGTTTTACACAAAATTGTATAAATTTACAATTTTTTTCAAAAAAGACATAAAAGAGAATATTATAATTTTTTAGTACTGAATAATCATAAATCCATAAAAACACAGCACTTTAGAAAAAAAAAGTATAAAAAAAATATTTTTTTAACCCGTTAAATGCATTATTGTTTTTTGGAAAAAAAGACCTTAGCTCACAATTTATGCTATAACTTTGGACTAGAAAGCGACAAATTAATAAATAAAATTGGAAATTAAAGCATACTTCATGTGCTACTAAAAAAATAAAATTATAAATTTATTATATGTATTTATATTAGTATAAATTTAATTTAAAATCCAATTTTTGTTTTACACAAAATTTTATAAATGTAAAATTTTTTTAAAAAAAGTCACAAAATAGAATATTATAATTTTTTCGTAATGAATAATCATAAATACATAAAAACACAGCATTTAAAATAAAAAAAAAATATTTTAACCCGTTAAGCGCATTATTGTTTTTTTGGAAAAAAAAGACCTTAGTTCACAATTTATGCTGTAACTTTAGAATGGAAAGCGATAAATTAATGAATTAAATTGGAAATAAAAGAATTCTTATATGCCATTAAAAAATTCAAAACATAAATTTATTATATGTATTTACATTAGCATAAATTTAATTTAAAATCTAATTTTTGTTTTTCACAAAATTTTATAAATGTACAAATTTTTTTTAAAAAAAAGCCACAAAAGACAATATTATAAATTTTTGTAATGAACTATCATAAATACATAAAAACACAACTTTAAAAAAAATGTAAGAAAAAAATGTTTTAACCTATTTTGTATCAGAATATGTTTTTTAGCAAGAGGAATTCTTTCACTATAACTTAAATAAGTAAAAAACCTCAATAAACCCGCACGATTTTTTTTCTGTATATAGAAGCTGAAAGTTCATATTTTAAGAGCATTTAATGGAATTTACCCGATCTCGCCCTGATTTTTTTTTAAACTCAATCTATATATCGAAAAAACCCCAATAATGGAGAACTTTAAAAAAAATCTTAAAAAATATTTTCAAAACATTCATCTAAACAGAAATTATTTATTTATGTTCTCAAATACCTGAAGTTGATAGTTCCATTTTAATATTTCTACTTTTAACAGACTTAACAAAAAATATAAGCTCTCGAAATATCACAATTTTCAATTTTAACCACAGCACGCAAAATTTGTAAAAATTATTTGACTTTGACCGCTCACAGCCAATAAAGTAAGTTACTCACGACTGTAATTTTAGCAGTTTATGATGTATTATTTAATGCACTTTAACCCAATACCAAACATGTCTGAAACAGATAAAGTTCAGCTTTTGAATTAATCGCCACTTTTGGTATATTTCAACCCTCTGTGCGTCATAGCAATGAGCAAAACTTCAAAAGTTCAAAAATATTATAAAACTAGATTAAGTCTTGTTGTTTCGGTAGCCAGCCAGGTAGGTCAATTGTGTTATCGTAAGCAAAATATGCATTAACTATCCATATTCAAGGCTCGCTGTTTACATGCCGAGTTAATGAAGCAGTGGCTCATTCCTAAGTAGTGGATTGACATGCATTAACAGTGAGAGTTCGATCAATCTTAAGTGGTCTATCTGAGCAGTGTCACGAAAAGTATTCCGTTGTCTTCTACTCCTTGTTATTATTTCATCTGCAATAGTTATTGTAATTCATAATTCGCGATACTTTCGCAACTTTCAATATCCATGTAACCAAGTATCCAGATGAGGGTGACAATTTATTCATTCATTAATATGCAATTTTCGACGTGATATACACATTCATTAGTAATCCAATGCTTGACTTTTTATAAATAAAGATGATTATATCTCCTGATACTGAACACATTTTACTCCAAAATTCAAATCTATTCCGTACTCTCGAGACATCTTTAAAAATTTAGATGGCATTATCCGTAATGTGTATGGTATATTACAGTCTTCCCGGTATCTAAAAAACCGATATAGAAGACCGTTTCGAAATGTAGTTCAAAGGTATACCACAATTGAAGCCATCCTCAATTTTCTATTGTGTACATTTAGATGCCAATTATATAAGTTAACTGTACAATATCATCTCCAGGTATTTGGGATTGGCGGAGAGCAAGATGATTACTATTTATTTATACTCTCACCAAATACAGAGCATTACCTTAGCGACATGGATATTTGTCTGTGGTGTCAATTCGGCTGGTTGGCCGGGATTCATGTAGGATCTCATTTGCTTCGGGTTATCGTAATGAATCCATTTTTCATCACAAGTAATGATTCGGTGCAAAAATCATTTTCATTATTAGCGTTCAAGCAGAATTTACGATATACAAAATCGTCTTTCAAGGTCTCTCGACTTCAATTCGTATGGCAACCAATTTCCCTGCTTTTGGATGAATCGTGCTGCTTATATAGGTTTTAAAATTGCTGATTGAGTAGCCCCCAATGATTTTCCCAGCTCTTGTTGAGTTTGACAGCAATTTTCATGTAATAATGCCTCCAATTCTTGGTTTAAATTTTTTTTTGGCTGGCCTGAGCGATCTTTGTCTTTGGTGAGCAATAGATGTGCTTCAATATGACTGATCTACACTCAGCCTCAAAAGTGAGTAAACACCCGAGAATTTGTTGATTTTTTTAGGATCATTAAAATCATTATAGTCCGACTTAAATCTTTTTTTTCACAACCGAATCTATTATTCAACTCAATATCCAACAAACCAAAACTTTAAAATTTTAATCGAAGAATAAATTTTAGGATTTTCATTATCTTAAAAAAAGTCAAATATTTTTTATTGTATACTCAATTTTGAGGCTCACTGTATATAAAATTTTGTCTTAAGATAGAAGGAAATCCTAAGCCATAAATTGGGATGTTGATTTCATGGCATCAAAATACTGCTGTACTCCTGTATGTCTGTAGATATAATGCCACCAATCTCATCACAGCTGAGCAAATCGTTGTACATTAGTTCCTCCAGAGTTTCCTGATTGTTGGTGATCCAAGGTCCTTTTTAAGGAACCCTGGCATAGTCGGACTAGATTATGGAATCTTACAAACCCTAGACTCCCTACTTAGACTTAAGTTTAGCCTTGAGTAAATGAGGAAGCTTAGTTATAAGATTATACTTAATAAAGTTGAGCATGTCTGTGTATAACAAGTGTCATTAGCAAAACCCCACAGACGGCCTTGAATTTAATCCTAAACCTACTACAAATGGAGTGTGGCAACAAGAAACTTATTTAGGCTATTTGGGTCCACATTAGCAAAACCATGGCGGACAGGACATTAGCGGTCAAGATAATATTCCCACGGGAATATCGGATCATAGAGTCGCGACATTTAACTTCGGTGTATTAAACCAGCAGCAATCCCTAGCAGGGATGTATGAATTGGATCCAATCAACTGTTAGAAGGGGGTTCCGTTTTCACTGATGGATCCAAGATGGACTCTGGTACAACGGCCGGGGTTTATATGGTCGACAACAGTACTAAACGATAATACAGACACTCCGACAAATGCAGACTCTTCCAGGCAGCGATCTTCTTGATCTCAAAAGTACACGTCACAGAGGGGTCTGTAGACAATCATTCTAGAATAGTGGCAGACTATTCAATCAGATTGTGTTGGATACCAGGGCATTGTAACATACAGGGAAATGAGGCAGCAGACTGGCCAAAGATGGTTCAGATCTGGACCATAGTATTAAGCACCGGGGTATAAGACCTCCTATTTGTCACTACTACTGGCTAATCTTTTAAAGATTCCGTTAATCCACTAACCAATTCTGCTTTTAGCCTTCCTCATAAGTTTTCTAAAACCGTTATGTTAGGATCCTTGGTGCAAGGACATTTTCAATGATATATCCTGGTTTTATGGCAACCCGATTTCATTAAGATCACAAATGATAGAATCTGACAAACAGTTCTAAAGCTATTAAGATTTTAACTTTAAAAACTATGAACTTTGAACATATATAAAAACCAAACTAAAGTGAACTTCGACATTCTGGAGAACTTCAAACTGTATATGGCCATGAAAAAATTGTGTTAGGTCCCAAATTATTGTTTTATGAAAATTTTTCTTTTCTTCCTAAATTTTTCTAAATATAAATTAAACAAATTAATTAAAGATTCTGACACAACAAAATTGCTCTTTTCAAAGTAATATAATACTACTTTCCAGCTTTTATAGCAAATTTAACAGTTTTAATAATTTGGTTTTTTAACAACAAGCTCTTTGTAAGTATTATTTGGTTCTAAAAAAAAGTGTAGCAATAAAAAAATTATTTTAAATTTCTTCCTTCATAAAATTTTGAATATAAAAAAAGAAAAGAAAAAAATATATATATATGCAGAAAAAAAAGAAAAGACTCCCACCACTGAATCCATTGTAATTTTTCACTTGGACGAGTGTAAAATTAAGTCATTAAATGAGTGGCAGTGAATTTTTGTCTATAAAAATAATGTGTTCATAACTACGATTACTACATACAGCATTGGACAGCTGAATGCTGTGACTACTACTTCTTCTATTATTACAGCTCAACTCGACTGTGGCTCATCAACTTTGCTGCTGCAATCACAAAAAAAAAAAAAAGAATTATGCTAGAATACAAAAGTATAAATGCTTTTAATATAAAAAAAAATAAATACAATAAAAAAGACAGTGAAATGAATTTCCATACAATAAACACAACCACGCGTAACATTACAGCCATCAATGGCCATCATCAAAATTATACTCTACCATACCATACCGTACCACACCTCACTACACCGCATCAAATTTTACCGCATCTCGTCATTTTACTAAATACAGCAGCAGCATTCTACTCAAAATTTTAAAGCTGTGGCAAGCTAAACATTACGAAAAGCACTATGCGTAGCAGCAGAATTGGTAGCTGTAGCAGTTTTTGGAAATTACATTAAATGTGGTAATATTTACATATAAATGGGCGTGCAACATAAGGTGGTTACATTGGTGGTAAAATATACTGTTTTGACTTCATTCAAGGTGATTTTTAGTTGAAATTTGTTTAAATTACAGTTGGTTACTTTTTTTCTCTAAATTGCTGCAGTTATATTTTTTTTTTTGGTTTGTCTTCTTTGCTGAACCGTAATGTTACGATTTTCTTCATCACCACTAACAAATTTATTCTAATTGCCTTTGTATTGTGTTGCAGAACAGGCACAGAATCCTCCATGTGCCCCAAACCTCTAACCCCCTACCATGTATGCGTAATTGTTGCGGATGTTTGCTGTGATGTGTTGTGTTATTTGTTTAGTTAGTGGTTGTGGCAAATTGTTGTAACTAAATATGTATGTATGTTTGCATGAATGTATGTATTTGAAAGAAGACAGGGTAAAATAATAAAAATAATAAATATAACAAGGACCAATTTGAACTAAACCAACGTGCCATGAAAATAATGTTGACAGCATGTTACAAACATTTTTATACTGTGGCATGTTTGACGGTAGGAGATGATGTATGGAGTAAACAAACTAAACTTTTAGTGGTAAATGTCATAATTTTAAAATGAACTGTGTTTTTTTTTTGTATTAGGACGTCATGGCAAATTAAGAAAAAAAGAGATTTATTTAAACAAAGAGAGGGGAAATAATAAATAAAAATAAAGAAACATATACATTTGGCAGAATCACAGAAAAATGTGATTTTATTACCCCAAAATCTCAGCCAAAATTCAAATTATTTTGGGTTAGTGATAACAATTGGTTAGCTGTACAATTTTCAAAAAAAATTTTTTTGAAGACGAGTGCAGCACTTTTATTAGAACTTTTAGTTTTAACTAGGAGCTCCCAAATCCTAAAATTGTTCTTCATCATCTCAATATTTAAAATTTTAGTAAAATCGTTCAAATCAGCAATATTTTCAAGCAAATTTAAAAAAAATTTAAATCTTTAAAAAAAAAAAAATAAATAAAAAAATGGATTTTGTAACTCATTTTGACATAGATGTTTTATATATCGAGGGCCTATATTCACGAAATTACTTTTTGATGGTTAAATGTGCAGTAAAACTTTAAACTTATTTTATTGCTTTTTATTTCAATTTTTGTTATTTCTCTATCTTATACAATTAATTTTTTCCGAATGCAAAATCCTCTATCATTTCAAATATTTTTTTTGGAATAATTGCTTCTTGCTATTATGACATTAAAAAATGGTTAAAGTTGGAGTTTGCTTAAAAAGTGTCTACTATTAGTGTAAAATATTATTATGCCCTACACCACCATAGTGGGGAGGGTATTATGCGTTTGTACAGATGTTTGTAACGCCCAAAAATATTAGTCTAACACCCACCTTAAAGCATACCGATCTACTTAGAATCACTTTCTGGGTCTATTTAACGATGTCCTTCCGTCTGGTTGGCTGGCTGGCTGTCCATGTGAATTTTATGCGCAGAGTACAGGTAGCAATTTTGAAGATATTTCGATTAAATTTGGTACATATTATTTTTTCGGTCCAAGGACCAAGTCTATTGAAACTGGCTGAAATGTCCATCCGAAATTGGACTTTATCGGTCATAAATGTTTAATTTATAAATGTATCTCCACAAATTGCGCTCCAAATAAGTTTTATATATTCATGTCACCAAATTTTGTTACGATCGGTCCATAATAAGATATAGACTCGCTTCCGAAAATCACTTTAAAATGTTGGTATACTAACAAAATTCAACATAGTAAACATTCATATAGACATAAATTACACCATTTAATTTCATTGTGATCGGTCCATAATTGGTCATAGCCCCCATATGAGGCCCACTTACGAAAATCACTCAAAAAATATAAATTATTGAAATTTTAAAAGAAAAATGTTTTTGCTCTTTTACTTAGTGAAGGGTATTATACGGTCGGGCTTGACCGACCATACTTTCTTACTTGTTTTACGATAATTTACACCAATCAAACTCCAAAAAACTTAAAAAAGCAAAATCAAAATTTGTTTCTATAAATTTTCCTATCTATCATGAAGTACACAATAATGTTAAAATGTTGCAACCAATATGTGAGATTCTGTAGTTGCTTAAAAAGTTTTAATAACATAAGTAATACGTGAAAAAACAGTTTTTTGGCTCTCCTGGAAAGTTGTATTTTTTAAGATAGAGGGTTTTGATTATAGGCGCTCGATATTTATGTATATATTCTGGCTCCCTATGAAGTTCTAAGGCGATCTAGCTAAGTCTGTCAGTCTGTTGTTGGCATCGAGGAAAGGACATACGAGGATGAAATTTTCCACAAATACACTCTGTGGATGATGTTAGAAAATGTTTTGCTATTTTCTTTAAGTATGTAAATTACATGAAATTATGCCCAAATTTTTATTTTAATATAGATTTCACGTCAAGTGAACCAACTTTTAAAATCTATGTCTTCCGATCGGGATGAAATTTGCACCGAGATTAGACCTATTAGATAGTAATTCAGACAAAAATTTTCAACAAGATCGGTCAAGAACTCTCTGAGTTATAGGGGGTCAACATTTTACATTTTTGCGAAACATGTGATTTTTCTCATACATGTAACTTATTACTTATTGTTCTTAGCAAAATGTGTCCCAAATAGTTAAGTTAGCTTTTTTTTAATCTTCCAAAAAAAAATATTTAAAATAAAAAATGTTTAATATTTTTTTTCCGAAATCAAAAACTTGTTTGACTTTTTCTTTTAAAATGGGACCTTTTTTCTCTCTTAAAGTAAAGCCTAGATATTTTCCATACGACCTTTTTGGTCGCTTAGTGGGATGCGAGTTCGATATCTATCAAAATAAATGTTTTGTTACTCAAAACATGCAATTTTTGGCTTTATTGCAAAATCAAAAACTTTGTTGACTTTTTTTTCAAAATGAACTCTTTTTATACCCTCCACCACCATAAGTGGTGAATGAGGGTATATATAAGTTTGTCATTCCGTGTGTAACATTGAGAAATATTCATCTGCGACCCAACAAAGTATATATATTATTGATCCTTATGAAATTTTAAGTCGATTTAGCCATGTCCGTCTGTCTGTCCGTCTGTCTGTCTGTCTGTCTGTGTAAAACACGCTCACGTCCAAAATAGGCAAACAAAATGGTTCAGCTTGCAAGAAAAATGTTTATTATTCTCCTAAGCAGTTTGGTATTGAAAATCAGCGAAATCAGTACAGTGGAACCAAAGTTATGAATGAAAATGTGGGACAACCTCAAAAAAAAATTGATAATTTTCATATATTTTTGGACATTTTTTGTAAATATATTGCAGGTAATATCATAAAATTTTGCACTCGTTACTTTTATGATAAAAGGAGTAACTCTGGTTAAAATTATAAGAATCGGTCCAAGATTTCTCCTAGCCCCCATACAAATTTCTTCCCGAAATATGGTTATATGGTCTATAAATGCCTACAGAATATGAATATCCACATGAAATTCAGCGAAAATAAGTTTCGTGGTAAAAGAAATTATATTACAAAATTTTTCGTGGATCGGCCCATATTTGACCATAGCCCCCATATAAAGTACACTTCCGAAAATCTCTTAAATAAGCATAAATGTCTTATAAATATCGCTATCAAGTTGAAATTCGACATGAATAATCCCCATATATACCAAAATCGCTGTACCTAATTCTATGAAAATCGGCCGATAATTGGTTATAGCTCCCATATAAGGACCACTTCCGAAAAACACAATAACCTACATAAATATCTAAAAAATATCAATATCAAAACAAAATTTCACACAGATCCGTAATTTATATTTAGAAATCATACTACTGGATTTTGTGAATATCGGTCCATATTTGACCATAGCTCCCATATAAGGTCCACTTCCAAAAATCAGTTAAGTACTCATAAATCTCTTATAAATTTATCATGCTAAAATTCGACAAAATTTATACTCATATATATAGATATCACTGTACCAAATTTTATGCAGATTGGCCGATAATTGGTCATAGCTCCCCTATAAGGCCCATTTCCGAAAAAAGATATTAACCTTAAAAAGTATTAAAAACATATCGATATCAAAATGAAATTACGCACAGATCCAGTAATTTGAATCCAGTAATCATACTTCTGGATTTTGTGAATATCGGTCCATATTTAACCATAGCTCCCATATAAGGTCCACTCCCGAAAATCACTAATATCCTCATAAATTTCTTACAAATATAGTTATCAGGTTGAAATTCAAAACAAATTTATTCAATATATACAAAAATCGATGTATAAAATTTTATGATGATAGGCCCATAATTGGTCATAACCTCCATATAAGAACTACTTCAGGAAAACACATTACCCTACACAAATATCCATAAAAATCTACACTCAACCAAAATTTTACACCGATGAGTAATTTGTATCCAATAATCGTACTACAAGATTTTTTAAATATTGGTGCATAATTCGGCATAGCTTCCACATAAGATCCATTCTTGTTAATAGCGTTGTTTATATGAAATTCTACAAAAATAGCCCTTAAATACTTAGGACCATAATAGGTCATAGCATCCATATCTATATATATAAAAGTGAATGTGTGTCTGTATGTATGTATGTTTATTATTTTTAGTTTGGGATCTATAGACGGCTAAACGGCTGAACCGATTTGCTTGAAATTTTTACAGTATATTTATGTATGTCTGGAAGGAGCTATAGGCTACTTTTTGTTTTGAAATTTTAAGTGGGCGTGGTACCTCCCATACAAAGTTAATTTTTAAAATCAAATATTTAGGAAACTATAATAGCTATAGTCCTCAAATTTTGCATGAGCAATTCCACTGTTTGTTTAAATATTTGCGGCAAAAATGGGAGTAGTAGCCACAGAGGGCGTGGCACCTCCCATATGATGATTATTTAAAAAATCTAATATATGGGATACAATAAGAGATAGAATCCATTCATTTTGTACGGATATTCTACCATCAATTTTAATATTTAGGACAAGAATGGGCGGACTGAAATAGTGGGCGTGGCACTTCCCAAACAATCTAAATACTAAAATTCATATCTATCTGTATAATTGTAGCATGTAAAGCGTTAAAATTTTGTATGAACTACTTATTTAGGCCAAAAATGGGCAAAATAGCAATAGTGGGCGTGGCACCTCCCATAGATGTGATGAAAAATTATATATAGGGACAGCTATATCAGCTATCAATATTAATATTTAGTACAGAAATGCGCGGACTACCAAAAATATTAAGTAAATGTTAAAATTTGTATGTATACATTTGAAACCCTTATATATATGTATATAAAAGTTTGTTTGTTTGTGTGTATGATTGTTTGCGTATTTGTAATGACACTCGACTTACAGTAAGGCAATTAATTATAACTTCGGAAATGCCATTTGATTTTATTCGATTGCAGTTTCCTATTTGCTTAGTATTTGCAATGATAATTGATAAAGCTCAACGTCAGTGTTTGCAAGTTTGCGGACTAAATCTAGAAAATCCATGTTTTTCACATGAACAGAAACTAATTTTAGATAGACTAAATATATTGTAAATCTTTACGGTACGGGTAGCGAAGCACACCGGGTTTTAGCTAGTATTAAATAAAAATAGTATACAGATCAGTAATTTGTATTCAAAAATCATAATACTGAATTTTGTGAATATTGGCCCATAATTGGCACCAGCTCTCATATAAATACATAAAAATCACGTTAAAATATTTTATAACAATCGAACGATAATAGGTCATAGCTAACACATAAGTCCCACAACCAAATATTTTGAAATTTGTCTAAATATATTTGTATACCCTTTTTTATACTCTGTTTCTTCACTTGAGGTTAAAAGGGAAAAATGTTGAGGTCCAGACTTAAACTCGACAACACTTCCCCTTTGCGCATGTGAAATTTCATTAAAATCGGATTAAGGGTTTAGAAGTTACAGATTTATTTCCCTCTTTTTTTTCTCATACCACTGTGCGCCACTTTGACACTCAGATATTGTAGATCGTTTAACCCAGTTCCAACAAACTGTTTACGGTTACCTATGTAAGAAAATAATAATTTACACGAAGATTTAGAACAATTAAATTTAGACGACAATTTCTCAATTAAAAGACAATAATTAACTGTGTCAAACGTTCTAATAGGAATTTCAGTTATAAATTGCTGAATTAGATACAATTTTTTGTACATTTGAAATAAAATATCTTCTGCGTAAACTGCGTATACCATCATATTTAGGTGGAGGGTATTTAAGATTCGGCACGGCCGAATATAGTACTCTTACTTGTTTAATTTTTTTTTTGCTCAAAAAAAAGCTTAGATATTTTGTTTGAAGACCTACTTGGTCTCGTTGTGTGATGCGAGTTCGATATCTACAAAAATAAATGTTTTGTAACTCAAATTTTTTACTTTTTTTTTTGCAAAATCTAACTTTTTTTCCCAAATGGGCCCCTTTTTAAATTTTTTTTTTGCTCAAAAGAAAGTAAAGGCCTATTTGGTCGATTAGTGGGATGCGAGTGGGATATATAGCAAAATAAATGTTTTTTTAACTCAGATATACAATTTTTGATTTTTTTTGGCAAAATCGATTTTTTTCCAGAACGCGACCTTTTTTATTTTTGCTCAGAAGAAATCTTACTTCTATTCCTTTAAGAGCTTTTTGGTCTCTTAGTGGGATGCGAGGGGGATAGTATCAAAATAAATGTTTTAACAAAAAAATTGTTTGTCTTGCGTTATAAAATATTTATTTTGATAGATATCCCACTCGTATCCAACTAAGCGACCAAATAGGTCTTCAAGGAAAATATCTAAGCTTTATTTTAGGAAAAAAGAAAAAAGGTCCCATTTTAAAAAAAAATCAAACAAGTTTTTGATTTCGGAAAAAAAATATTAAAAAATTTGTGTTTTTTTTTAAATATTGTTTTTTTCGAAAGATTGAAGAAAGTGCTATCGAATCTATTTGGGATACATTTTGCTAATAACAATAGGTAATAAGTTACATGGATGAGAAAAAACACCTGCTAGCCAAAATGTCAAATTTTGACTACCTCTAACTCAGAGAGTTCTTCACCGATGTTGTTGAAAAATTGTGTCTTTTTCATACCGATCCACTATAGGTTAAACGGCTACCAAAACTGTGCTAAAGTCCAATTTTTCAAATGCAAATAACGCACTTTTTTTAATGCCATTTTGTAACCAATACTCCAAGTTAACTAAGTCAGCTTTTTGTTTTTGGTAAATATTAAATTCCGTTTGACAACACGCAGTCAAACATTGCATTATAATCACTTAATACATTTTGTTGAAAAGCCTGTATTGCTTTCAAAGTTTCAATTGCTTGTTTAAATAATTTCGAGAGTTATAAAGAAGAAAGTGAAAATGGGGAACAATAATTTAAGTAAGTAAGTAAGGTTTTTCGTTAAAAAATGTGATAAAAATGTTTAGCTTGCCTGAAATAAAGCCACTTTTTTAACATAACCTTTAAAGAGCTGCGACTGTTTTCAAAATGTAACTTCGTGGAAGCTTTTAAAATTTCGGCAAAGTTCGGCAGATTAAATGCAAACAGAAATGAATATATTGAAATGTTATATACCGATTTTCATTTACATTCAATAGCCATTTTTAGCCGTTTTCGAATAATACTATATTTTTTAGGTTATTGTTTGAAATTAGGCTTAACGAAAATTCAAAAAATTAAAAATTTTATGTCGTTTTCAAACATGTAGTGGACAAAATTGAAGTTAACATATTTTCAGATGAAGTGGAGAAGCATATAACGAAAACAATAAATTTTGTATATCCTACACCACCATAGTGGGGAGGGTATTATGCGTTTGTGCAGATGTTTGTAATGTCAAAGAATATTAGTCTAAGACCCACCTTAATATGGTACATATAATTCTTTCTTCACAAGGACGAAGCCTATTGAAACTGGCTGAAATCGGTCCATTATTTCACCTAGCCCCCATACAAATGTCCTCCCGTAATTGGACTTTATCGGTCATAAATGTTTAATTTATATAGGTATCTACATGAATTTAGCTCCAAATAAGTTTTATATATACGTAATTCAGGTCACCTAATTTTATGATGATCGGTTCTAAATTAGTCATAGCTCCCGCTTCCGAAAATCACTTTAACGTGCATAAATCACTTAAAATTATTGGTATACACATAAAATTCAACTCTCATAAAGAAATTAATCACACGACCTAATTTCATGACGATCGGCCCATAATTGGTCATAACTCCCATATAACCCATTTCCGAAAATCACTCACGAATATACATTATTTAAATTTTAAAAGAAAAATTATAAAAGCCAATGAGACTCTTACAAAAGTTTCTTTGAAATCTTTTTTACTGCATATTGCTGACAAATTTTTTGAGCTGCAAAAACACGCTGTAATGGAGGCGGAGAAGACAGATTTTTTAAGCTCCGAATTAATATTAATATTAAGCAGTACCACAGATCCATTAATTTCCACATCATTTTTTTTATAGGCGCTTACAAAATCGGAAAAGTTCCACACTTCCACCTGAAGTAATTCACTATACCCACCAAGACGATGAAATTAATGAAAGTTAAGAGGACCTTTTTTATTTAAATTTACAATATGAATTAGATTTAAGCAATTACTAAAAGTTTTAGTATAATTAAAATAAATTAATGTATTAAGTTTGCATTAATGATTGCAAAAGGGTTAATTTTTGGTCGTTAGTGGGTTAAATTCCATTTTTTTTAATAGAATTATTCTTACTTATGAAATTCTTTAAGGTTTTGGTTTGAATACCATGATTTTGTAGTCGTTATTAATTTAGCACAGAAAAAGTAGTAACCTATAGTGCGATCGGAAGACATCGATTTCAAAAGTTGGTTCACCTGACATGAAATCCCCCATATATATTCTGGGTCGATATAGTAATGTCCGTCTGTCCGTCTATATGTTGAAATCAATGTTCCGTAGCCCTCAAATAATTTACGTACATACATGGTTCATACTTCAATATATCAGGTATTCTCCTGGCTCGGTTAAAATCGAGACTATCGGCCCACAAATGGATAAAATATTAGAAAAAACAGGAAAACCTCGATTTTTGTCCTATTTTGTTATAAATATCTGGATTTATAAGTATTATATAGACAATATGGAAATCCAATAATAGATATTTCAAAGACCTTTGCAATAGAGTATGTAAGGGCCAACAATGGGTAAAAATCCGGAAAAAAATTTTTTTACATTGCATTTTTCTTAATTTTTTTTTTAATTATTTTCACTATGAATTGAAAAAAAAACTAAAATTAATTTTAAAAAATGTTAAAAAAGATTTTTGGAATACATTTTTTTTAGCTAATAAATAAAAAAAAATCTTTTTCTAAATTTTGTTTACCTAAAATTATTTAACATTTTGTATTTTAATGTATAATTTGGTTAAGGGCATCTATGATTCAGTAGAGCAAAAAATTTTGTTCACTAACATTTATTTCCACAAACAGTTTTTTCACCAAAAATGTTTCTATCCCTTTTTTATCCAATACGTCTGTTCACTCAATTATCTAGATTTTTTCAGTTATTTTTTTTACAAAATTTGTTCAGGTATTTTTTTTACAAAATTTTTCTTCAACCAACATTTTTGCACTGAAATGTTTTACCTCTATTTTTTTCTCTTATTTTTCATCAATAGTTTTTACCAAAAATATTTTTTCACCAAAATATATGTACGTTGGTACATAGTTTAGGGTATATAGTTTAGAGATCATACTAAACTAATGACATAAAGGAGCTGCCTAGTTCATTGGAGTGAGCTGAAAACCCAACTCCAATATGGATTAAGCATGGCCGATTATTACACTATATTACTTGTTTGTATCAAATTTTTTTAAATTATTTCTAAAAACAACATTTCGTAGCATCTAATATTTAATTTAAGATTGTTTTCTTGGATTGCTAATTTATGTGTATTGTAAATTTATGTGATTATCACCAAATTAAATGCGAAAACAATATTTAGTAATGCATTTTCGAATTCATACCGAGTTTTACAAACATAACCGTTTTGTTAGGGGCTAATTCAGAAACACGAAAGGAAAATGATTTTAAAATTTTTGTATGAAAATAACTCAGTTTTCAAATAATTTTTGAGTGTTTTTCATACAAAAATTTTAAAATTGTTTTCCTTTCGTATTTCTGAATTAGGCCTTTAAATTCTGAATTTATAAAAAAAATACTCTTGACTTGGGTTAATGAAGTTTAATAAAACTATTTTTAATTCGGATTTTTTTTTTCAATATTTAAATTTTAATTTTTTTGGAAAATAATGATACGAAACTCGAAATTTGAAATAAAATCTAAACTCTATGCTATTTTACATATGTTTTCAGCTTATGATTTTTAGATAAGACCGTTTAAAAAGTTCATAGTAAGAGCCAGTGTAAGGTACAGTCGTATATGAGATTTGAATTTGGAATTTATAGAATATTGGGGTAGCAAGATGGCGCCTTATGACCACAATAGTGGGAAAAAAGTTTAAAACGACAATAATTTTCTGGTTTTGATTCAATTCGATAGATTGTACCGTGTAATCCGTTTATAAATTACAAAATTATTTCCTCTTTTTTTATTCCTCCAATGCGGGAAAGACATTAACAAAAATCACAAATTTTTCTAATAAATTTAAGTTTAGTTAGTTTGATTTATATTAACATTTCATACAACTTTTAAATCTCCTTTCAAATATATACAATAAAAATATTTTAAATTTCATTTAATTCTAAGCAAAGAAACAAAAAAAACAAACCATTAACACTTCAAGTCCATTTCCTCAACTGATTATTATTGTAAATCTATGAATTTCATTTTACTCTTTCTATTATTCAAGTGACAGTTACACTTGCTGGCAAAAAGTTAAAACAGCATAGATAAACCGGACACCTCTGTCATGCAGCACATTTTTGCTGGCAACGTCGACACCTTAGTATCTTCCTTATTTTTTTTACAATTTTTAACTGATTTTGCTAACTTATCTGTGCTGTTCTCTATACAAACTGTCATAATGTCTTCTTTAACTTTGCTAAAATAACATACACCAAAGAGAAAGGGAAAAAACAACTTTCAATAATGCTCTCTAGACTAGAATAATTGTTTTCTTTTTTTTTTTTTTGATTTTCTGAAATATTAATATTCAATGAGTTGTTGGTGTGTATGGAAGGTGCATTGCAGTTTAAATCTGAAAGTGTCTGTCTACTGGATATAGAGATTATATTTTTAAGTTTATGTAAAACACTTTTTACAGAAAAGTTTAAAATTTCATAAAATCTTATGAAAATAGTAGAGTTGTAGGAAATAAGTTGTGGGTGAAAGAAAGAGCAAATAAATAGGGGACGTATGCCAGCTATTTAATTTTGAATTTAATATTAAGTATACGTATGTGAATTTTTTGTTTAGTTTTTGTATTGCGGTTGAGAAACATTTTATTTAAGAAATTAGTCGGTTGCTTGTGAATAGAGATGCTAATCGGGACTGATTTTTGAAAATCCCGGGGTTCGGGATTTGGTAAAGAATCCCAAAAATTATAACAAAGAAACGAACATAATTATGTCTTTACATTAGGCTGGGTCGATTTTTTTCAAGAAAAATCGTATAGCAGAAATCAAATCCTATCTTGCGCATTTCGTCTTTTATTCAATGATATTTTTTTAACAGATTTTAGACCAATGGTTTCTTGAGGAAACTTTCTTAGAATTTTCCGTAGATTGCGTTCCTCATCTGAGATAAAATCTATTTCATTTGAAGAGAATTTAAATTGAGTTTTATTAGACAACTTTCAAAAAAAATTAAGAATTGATTTTTTAGAGCCCCACTCAAGGAAAACCAATAATATCGTTTTCCTTTATTAACTATATTGTAGCAGGAGTTGAGCTTAACAACTTTGCGGAACATCACTTTGTGATATTCGGGCATGTAGAATGTCAAAATGCATGAAAAGAGCACACAAAAATGATAATTTCCCCTATTTATTTATGAAAAACGGGATTTGGAGAATCCCGAAAACCCCTGGATTTAAAATTAAAAAATCCCGGGCTTAGGGATTTAGAAAATCACGAAAACACCGGGATTTTAGGGAACGGGATTCCCCGTTTGGCATCTCTACTTGTGAACGATTGGAGATACATTTATGAAATTGTTCACGGCCATACCTTAGCTCTGGTTTTGGGTTGATTTGTATTTTATTGGGTTTGTAGTTGGAAAGGGGGCTAATGGCGGTCAACCTGGAGCTACACAATTAATAAATTTCAATAAATTTTACAAATTCTGTCCCAAAAAATAAACAAGTAAGCCCGACCATATAATACCCTACACTGTTTAAAATTCAATAAATTATTTTCGTCAGTGATTTTCAGAATTGGGCTAAGTGGTTTTATTTCTATATGGAACTTAGTTTTATTCAATTTTATGTGAATTTATAAGAGATTTAGCTAGTCAAAGTGTATTTCAGAAGTAAAGAAAATAAATTATTTTGATATTTACAAAAACGATGTAAACGAAATATCACAGCTGAGTGATTTCTTGCAGAGTAACTAATTTCTAAAGTGTATTTACAAGACTTAAATCTCTTAATCAATACAATACAATATAGTCAGATTTTCAATTTAAATTTCTTATGTTTCAAATATAAATTATTAACATTTTCAATGTCTAAAATAGTTCTCCGCTAACTAAAAACCAACTAAAGAAAATTTAAGCACAAAATATATTAAAAAATGCACATTATGGTGGCGCATATTTTATACTTTTAGTATTTTTGTAACTTGCAAGGCCTTAATCTTAAAACCCAATGCCGAAAATTTTATCAAAATAGGATAATGCTTAGAGGTTGCCCATTTAATTAGAATTATTCAGTTTAGGTTCAAATTCATACTTCCTGATTGGAACAGAATAGCGATCCTATAAATTTAAAAGAGCATGTTGAGTAGATCATTTTTGTAGAATCCAGTTGGTTCGAGTTTTTTTTTACAGTGAGTCAAACTTTTAATTTTTTTATATGTTCCAAATTTTTCGCAATTATAGCTGATATTTAAAACAAAATGTTGACCCTCCGTAGGCCACCTATAACTAAAAAACCAAAAAAAAATCGAGCAAAATAAATATAAATATACCGAAATATCTCATGATTTTTGTAAATCTTCTCAAGGGCTACTTAGTTTATTTAAATTTAAGCTCATTCAGATCATAATCCTTAAATGTCCTTTTTGAAAGGACTTTTTCTAGAAAAAGAGGTCAAATGGACCCCTAAAGAGATGAGCTAGAGGATTAAGAACTTCAACAAACATGATCCCCATAAAATTTCACAATATAACTCTGACAATAAGAATTCTCACAGGCATTAACTTACAACATTTTTTTCATTTAGTATAATGCTCCCTTCCATGAAAATATTAAAACTTTGACCCAATGTTAAAAAAAACTCAGAACAACTGGACTATACGTTTATTCCACAAAAATTATCTACTCAACATGCCCTATCAGAATTATGGGGTCGCTATTTTATTCCATTCAAAACGTCTCAATTTGTTGGACAGTGTAATTTATTGATTTTTTTAAATTTTCTCCATAAATTTATTTAAAATAACCCTAAATATAGTGTGAAGTTCAATTATATCCAGACAAACTTCTGCTGTTTTATTTAGTTACCATATATTTTATATTTTTAATAATTTTTTGTCTAGAGTTCTAATTTTGCTGTGTTGTAAAAGAGTTAATAATATCCTAAAAATTAAAATTACAAAATTGGAATAACAAACAAACAATCTAAAACTAAATATTTGAAAGTGAGCTACGAAATGTATTTTAAATAAATAACACAGAATAACAAAATTTAGGTTTTTTAAAATTTTCAGAAATAAAAATAGCTGATCTTTATTATTTTCGTCCATTGATTACGAATATATTATTTTTTTTCTACCACCTCTTGTTTTGGAGATATTGTACATTAATTTAAAAACAATACTTTAAATTTCCCATTTTAACTTCATCCAAAATAATTTTCTTTTATGTAAAATTTATCATTAACAAGTAAGAGAGCTATATTCGGCTGCGCCGAATCTTATATACCCTTCACCAAAATACTTCAAAATAAAAATTTTGAATATTTTTAGGAAAACAAAAATTATTTTTTTTTCCAAGGTTGTTCCTTTCATTTTTTGGAAAAAAAATTTTTCGAATTGGTTTTTTAAATTTTTTTTTTTAATATTTAGTGAAAAAAAACTTTTGGTGAAAAAAAAAATTCGGGTTAAAAAATATTTTTCCGATTTTGACATATTTTAGGTCCAACATACTATGGTCTTATATACCTCGTTGCAAAGGTCTATGAAATATCTATCATTAGATATCCATAGTGTCTATATTAATGACTTAGTAATCCAGATATAGGTAAAAAATCGAGGTTGTCTTTATATCTCAGCCATTTGTGGACCGAATTTCGCGATTTTAAATATCAACCGAGCCGGAAGAATTTCGGAGATTTTGATGTATGAATCGTGTATGTAAGTTATTTGGGGGCTTCGGAAAATTGATTGAAACAGTCAGACGGACATGGCTTAATCGACTCCGATATCTATAAGGATCCAGAATATAAATACTTTATAGGGTCGGAAAATTATATTGTGGAAATTACAAACGGAATGACAAACTTAAATATGTCCTCCTCATGACGGTGAAGGGTATAATAATATAATGGCTGTGAAGAACAGTCGTTGTTAGTGAGGAGCAATGTGAAAGATTTCACCAAGAAATCCCCGTAATGGAGGAAAAATATCAAGGAAGATGGGACTACCATATGAAGGCCACCATATGAAAGCAGAATACTGCTGAAATCTTCGTTGGGATCTTAAGCAGGCTATTTATTCAATAAAATCCTATTAGAGAATATTGTGTACATATTAGGGTATTCAATTAATCGGGATTCTGGTTTAATCGGTTAATCGAGCAAATAATTAATCGAGGTTTAGATTTATTCGGTTAATAATCGGTTAATTTAAAATTATTCGATTAACCGAATAATTACTATTTTAATTTTAAATTGAAAATACAACATCGAATTTTGTGAACAAAAACATAAAACACGGCAAATAAGGTATTTGAGATAATTTTTGTGAACATATCGCCTATTTGCTGCAACAACGTCATAACTCAAAATCCGTGTTTTTTTGAACTGAGTAATACAAAATTATCAGTTTTCAAAAAAGTCAATTATTTTTTGTATGAGAGTATTTTTTTGTTGTAAACATCAAAATTAAAATTCATGTTTTCTCGTATATTTGATAAGTAAAAATTTGTTTAAAATTTATTTAAGAAATAGTAAAATGTCATAAAACATTCAAATGCGTTTTTACCGAAACAACTTTTTTTTAATTATGACGTTGCAGCAAATGAGCGATGTGTGAGTTTTTAGGGTTTGTGAGATCTTCTGAAATAATCTTTTATAAAAAGAATATAATTTAAACGATTTTTTTCTTTAGATTTAATAATTTAATAGTTTCGTTTAGTTATGATAAAAGACTCATTGCAAAAAAAAAGTTTCGTCTATGCAAGTAAATACAAACAAAGTTTCAAAGACTGCAAATTAAATATGTCAGTTGTTATACATAATCACTAATCATGTTTATTGGATGTTCAAAAAATATCTAATTTTAATTTGAAATTTGTATTTGAATTGAAACGGAAAAATAAATATAAAAAAAAAATTTTAAAAAGCAAAAAAAAGGAATTTCGGTTAATTGGTTATTCGACACAAATTAATCGGTTTATTTGTTATTTGAAAATCGGCAATTTTAAATTATTCGAACAGTTAACCGTCCAAAATTAATCGGTTAACCGATTAACGGTTAATCGATTGAATATCCTAGTACATATTCATATTGACTCTGTAAAATAAATTTCTTAAAAATATTTTATTTTTAAAAAATTGTTGGTTCTATTTAAACATTTAGAAAATTAGTTAAAATTTGAAGTTATTTTCTAAATATTTCAGGACCCTTTCAACAGATTTATAACTATACCCAAAATGTCTAGTCTAGTGCATATAGTGAAAAATGTGTGAAAAAGATTGTATTTTTTAAAGCTTTAAGGACTAACGTAAAAAAAATAAGTTAAATATCCTGATATACTCACCAACGCACAGAGGGTTGAAATGTATCAAAAGTGGCGATTAATTCAAAAGCTGAACTGTATCTGTCAAAGTCATGTTTGGTATTGGTTAAAGTGCACTAAATAATACATCACTAACTGCTAAAAGTATAGTTGTGAGTAACTTACTTTATTGGCAGTGAGCAGTCAAAGTCAAATAATTTTTAAAAACTTTGCAAGCTGTGGTTAAAATTTAAAATTGTGATATTTCGAGAGCTTATATTTATTGTTAAGTCTTTTAAAAGTAGAAATATAAAATGGAGCCATCAACTTCAGGTAATGGAGAACATAAATAAACATTTTTTGTTTAGATAAATGTTTTGTAAATATTTTTGATATTTTTTTTAAAGTGCTCCATTATTGGAGTTTTTTTCGATATATAGATGGAGTTTAAAAAAGTTCAGGGCCAGATCGGGTAAATTTCATTAAATGCTCTTAAAATATAACATTTCAGCTTAAATATCCCAAAAAAAAATAGTGCGGTTTTATTGAGGTTTTTTATTTATTTAAGTTATAGTGAAAAAAATCCTGTTGCTAAAAAACATATGCTGAAACAAAACTGGTTAAATAAAATAGTTCTTCCATTTTTTTTAAAGTTGTGTTTTTATGTATTTATGAGTATTCATTACTAAAAAATTACAATATTCTCTTTTGAGATTTTTTTGAAAAAATTTGTACAAAAATTAAATTTTAAATTAAATTTATAGTAATTTTTTTTTCTTGGACGAGCACTCAGGGGATGACCCCTACTCATGTGTTGGAACTAGGAAAATAGGTTATGGGAGGATAGAGGGAGTAGTGTTTGTGGACATTTGATTTGAATTTTCCTATATTGAAAGTGACAGGAAAGACTTCAGGAGGAAGCTTATTCCACATACGGACAGTACGGCTAAAGAACGAATTTTCCCTGTAATGCATTGTGCGATCTACTGTCCAGTCGACTACAAATTGATGTGCCCTTGCCGAAGAGCGTGTGTTGCGTAAAAAACTACTGGTTTCGGGAACAAGTTCCCTAATTTCAGCAGAGCACATACCATTGTAGTATCGGTAGAACAGTGAGTCAATAGAGCTGGATACCCTACTGTCACCGATAAGCTTCTTCGCCCTCTCCTGTACGCGGTCGAGTAACTCCCAAATAGTCTTCGAAGCACCGGCCCACACATGAGAGTTGTATTCCATTTTAGGTCGGATATAAGTGGTGTAAATAGTAAGGAGATCGGATGGAGTGAAGTATTTCTTACACCGTTTCGACACTCGAAAAATATGTTTTGTCCAGCGGACATCGCACTAGAACATGAAGAGCTTCTGATTCCTTAATATTTACACCACCCATAAAAACAGATGGAGCAACATGATCTGTTGTGCGTTTGTGAGTTAACATACAAAATTGAGTCTTGCGTGCATTGAAATCAACTCTATTCGCACAACCCCATTCAGAGATTGTCACAAGATCTTGGTTGAGCGTATCATTCATATTTTCCCTCATTGCCACCATCTCCGACAGGCTTGGTCTATAATTGAATGCATATGAATGGCAAATGTTGCTCCGTCGTTTATAAAGATAAGAAATATAGTAGGAGAAAGGACGGAGCCTTGCGGTACCCCTGAATTGATCTTGAACTTGTTTGATGAAATTCCATCTATAACAACTCGTATAGTGCGATCCCTGAGAAAGCTCGATATAAATCGACAGAAGTTATTACCGACACCAAAAGCAATAGGTTAGCTAAAAGCGCACCATGCCATACTCTATCAAACGCTTTAGAAATATCTAGAGCCACCACTTTACTTTCGCCAAAACGGTGTATCGAACGACACCATTTTCCGATAAGAAGGCTAGCAAGTCTCCCGTAGAGCGTCCTCTACGAAAGCTATACTGCCGGTCGCTGAGTAAATTGTTGGACTCTAAATATTTCACAAGATGGTAGTTATCCATACTCTCCATAACTTTGGAAAGTGCAGAACAAATTGCTATTGGGCGATAATTTTCAGGGTTGTTAGCCTCTCCCTTTTTAGGAATTGGCGTTACATTAGCAACCTACCAACATACTGGAACTTTGTCGGCACGGTATAAAGTGCTGAAAAGGTTAGTTAATGGTCGAGCTAGCATCGAAGAACACTGCTTCAAGACCAGTTCTGGTATACCATCAGGCCCAGGAGACTTATTTATGTTGAGATCCGCTAAAACCCTTTTAACTACGCGAGCGGGAAAGAATATATCCGGCATAGTAACTGATACTCTTTCGAGCACGGGTAGTGGTTGATTGCTTTCCGGTAAGTTCGAATTATTTGAAAATAATTCAGCCAAAAGGTTAGCTTTATCAACTGGGTCAGTGAATGGTTGGTCATCCCTTAAAAGAGTAGGAATTGATGAACTAGCATTATCCTTAATTCTTTTAACGAATGACCAAAAGCTCTTACTGCCCCGGGGAACTTTGGCTCGAAGGCGCTGCTCGTGTAGAGATTTTTAATTAAATTTGTACTAATACAAATACTATTATTTGAATTTATTTTTGAATAATTATGCTTTAATTTCCAATTTTATTCATTAATTTATCGCTTTCGATTCCAAAGTTACAGCATAAAGTCTTTTTTCCATAAAACAATAATGAGCTTAAAGGGTTAAAAAAAATTAACTTTTTTTCTAAAATGTTGTGTTTTTATGTTCTTATAAAAACTCATCAATAAAAAAATATAATATTTTAAAACTACGGCTTCTATGAATTAATCGCCTCTTTAGGTACCATTGAACCCAATGTGCAACGTGACTATACTCAATAAATAAGATTTTATTTTAATGTATATTAATAATCTTGAAAATATCTAATGGTTTGAAGGGTCGTTCGTAAAATATTAAATGTTGCTATATCTTTGAGACTAGAGCTGCCTGAAAAAAAGAATTAAGAGTTTTACATTCGGTTGTGCCGAATATTGTATGTCCACCATCAATATGTGAAAATAAAATATTTTTCTGAAATAGGGGACCGATCCTCACAAAAGTTGGTAGATTAATTTAGGTTAATATAGAACTTGTTTATGTCCAATTTACATCACGATATTAGTTATTCTAACACAATTATGGATGTTAAAGTCACTTTTTGTGGGGGACCTTGTATGTAGACTAGGGACAAATTTTGCCCGATATTCGTTTAACTTAGACTATTTAGATCTAATTTGTGAAAAATTTGTTTAGGATTTCCACATATTTATGACTGCTTAAACAGTATTCCGGGGGACATTTGTATAGGGGAGAGATGAAATAATGGTCCGATATTGCCTATTTTCCATAACGCACAAACCTTAGAAACAGAGAGTATTTATGGCAAATTTCAGAAAGCCTGCGCAATTCGTTTGGGTCCTAAAGTGTTTTCAATAGACAGACGGACGAACACAGCTATATCATTTTAGAATCTTACGAGAACTTTTGTGGGTTTGCGATGAATATTTCTATCTATTAAAAACCAAAAGGCAAAATTAAACGAAGTGATTGAGTAAAACTATAAGTATTTCCGTACTAAATGTACTTCAGCAAAACAGAATTACTATATGGGAACACCTGCATATTTTGTTCGTTCACTTTTGTTTGAAAGATTGCTTTGCATCCTGAATCTAAACTACCGTAAGGCAGCCATTCTCCAACCGATTTTCACAAATCATTTTCTGTTTTAAAGATAAGATATCTTCCAAACAAAGGGAACATTCAAAATATCTATAAGCTTTCTCATTAAAATAAGTTTAGTGCCTCACGATCAAATCTGAGCGTGTATTTTCGAACTCTTTGGACTCAAGTAAAACATAATTGCTATGTAAGAACACCTGAATATTTATGGCGTAGAATATTGTTATTAGAAATACAAAATACAAAATAGAAAATATTTGCTTTTTAATACAAACTTTTGTACTCTCCCACTGCGTGATGCTTCCACCAATTTAATAATACCGCTATTTCAGCGAAGTGATCGATAAAACGAAGTGATTGAGTAAAACTATAAGTATTTCCGTACTCTATGAACATCAACAAAACGTAATTGTTTAACCACCACTAAAAAAATGTTGGGTATATTGAGATTGTCATTCTGTTTGCAATATATCGAAATATTGTTAGTAGAACCAAAAAGTACATGTATTCTAGATCCTTATGAAATTCTAAGACAATCTGGCTTTGTCCACCAATCTGTTTGTTGTTGGTACTATAGGGCTACAAGGGAAACACGAAGGAGCACAAAATATTGTAGATATTATTATAAAGTTTTGCCCATATTTTTCATTTCCAATTCCAAATTCGAAAAATTGTGAAATAATTAAGACGGATATGTTTCCTGGGGAGAAATACACATAGATTACTTAAGGCTACATTAAAAGCGAATATATCATCCGAAGGTTCTCTGATTCTTCTTTCCAAATCCACTGAGAAGCCTTCAATCAGTTGATCTTCAACTCCGTTACTGTCTTAATTATATAAAGATACAAAACCAGAAATAGAAAAAAATCCGATATTAGGGCCTCCTTAATATATATCCAGCAGTCTCCTCAAAACCATATTAACAAACCATTACCAAAAGAATGCAAAAACAAAAAAGTAAAATAAAAATGTAGTCCCCTTCAAAATAAGACTACTCAACTAACCACTCATCTGCCATAATGCGATTTTCAAATCGCATTTAAATAGACCATATTTAAATATAATTTCTTCAGCTTTTTTCAACACTCAACAAGCACTAGAAACAGCAAAGAAATAAGCCAACAAACAAAAAATAAAAAAAAAATTGAGACTCAGCTACGACATCTTTATTTCCATCACAACTCAAGACAAGTCGAAACATTTTAAGAACTAAAAGAAACAAAAACAAATAAAAAATCCAATATTAAAAGAAAATTAAAACAACATTGAAATGCATTTAACATTTTTGCATAATTTAACTTGAGTGTAAAACTGAATTCCAAAAAAAAAGTTTCGCTTGGCCCCAAAAAAGATTTCCAGCAGCACATTTAACTACACACAGTTATAGTGAAGAAACAAGGACATCTTGTGTAGCCAGGAGAAGAAGCAACATCGTTTGCATATAAATTGTAGCATCAGGAGGTGAAAGTAAGTAAACGTTAAAAAGTAGATGCTACAGAAAATGGAAAAAAATCTATGCAAAAAAAAATAAACTTAAAAAGACAACAGCACTTACTTTGTCAACAAAGTAGAAAATCCTTTAAAATAACAACATTTTAAAGCTTAAAAAAACAGGCTGCCAAAAGACCAGCTACACCGTAAAGTATTTATCGAAAATTTTGTATATTCAAGGATGTCCATAGCATGTTTATTATACAAACGTTTGTGTGTTGCTGCCACAACTGCAAGGATGATATCAAAGACTAAAAGTAGATTTACAAGTACACATGGAGTAAAAGAAAAAAGTTAAAGATGTATAAAGTTTTGGTCTTCGATCAAAATAAATGTGTTGTTAACCCTTTCGAAGAGCTTCAGTGGCAAATAAATAAGTACAAGTTGTTAAAATATACATGAACAAATGCCACAGCTTAAATGCAAATGCATATTCTACTTTTAAGATTTGAAGAAATAAATTACTTATGCTATTAAAATCGATTTTGATTTGTATAGAATTTCAGAAAACGCATAACATCTTTATTATTTTGCATAAATTCTATGATATCTAACTTAATTTATTTATCTTCTTTTGTTATAAATGTTTATGTCAGTTAATAATTGTTTGTGATGAATGGGTCATCTACAAAATTTCTCCAAGTTATTGGCATTCACTAGTAATTTCATCTAATTCCTGCTTCTTTCGCAAGATTATTTCCAAGTGGTATTTGGCCAAGCTTTTCTTCTACTGCTTTATATATTCCACTTTAGGTCTTGACATCATATATCAGGTGGATTCTTCTTCTGACCATTGCATTTACACATTCTTCTTTTAATAGTGACTAAATTGTGTTCAATGTTGGATTTTTCCGTAAAATTTATCATTATATACGTTTGGTAATCAGATTTTTCAAATATAACCCTGCAATTCTTGATAAAAATTAATAAAACGTTTGCTTTAATTATAATTATTTTATGTCCAATGTCCAAATAATTAGCAGCTAAAAGGATGCTCTCTTTGCCATACCAATTCAGCGTTCGATTTGCGCTATCTTCTAATGAAATTATACTTCCAAAATATAAGAACTTATCATCTAATTTATCGTGCTCGTGGTCGATGGTAAATGGAGAGTGTGTTCCATCGGTTTCAATATGCGAAAGATGGTTTGTGCGGTTCAGAAGTGGCCAACCACAAAAAATTGAGGACCAAGAATTGCAGGCATTACTCTATGAAGATTATTATAAAACTCAACAAGAGCTTGTGAAATTAATGGGAGCTATTCAAGCAGCAATTTCAAAACGTTTGCGAGCAGAATGATTCATCCAAAAGCAGGGGAATTGGGTACCGAATGAATTAAATCCGAGAGACCTTTAAAGACGATTTTCCATGTCCAAAATGATGCTTGAAAGCTGTAAAAGAAAATTAGTTTTGCACCGAATAATTACTTGCGATGAAAAATGGATCCATTACGATAACCTGAAGTGTAAGAGATCGTATGTGAACCTCGGTTAGCCAGCAGAATCGATACCAAATCCAAATATACATGGCGCTAAGGTAATTCTTAGTATTTGGTGGGAGCAAAATGTTCTTATCTATTATGAGCTGCTGAAATCTGACCACACCATCACAGGAATCCTGTATCGAACGCTACTCATGCATTTGAAGCGAGCCTTGGCCAAAAGTCATCCATAATATATGGCCAGACATGAACCCGTAATATTCCATCATGACAATACTCGACCAGATGTTGCATTACCTTTGAAAAAGTATTTAGAATATTGGCTTCATTCGTTCTTCGCCTCAACAGATGAGCAGTTTTATTTTGGCTCTTTCCAACCGTTGAATCATCAACATCTTAATAAACATTAATTCTAAATTATTTGTGTTTTGTTTTTATTGTCAAGTTACAATTGCTAAAAATGGCCAACACTTTGAACCCGCCGTTATAGCTAGGTCCCTCCGTATGTTATTGGCACGATAAGAAATTACATACGGATATGATATTTTACTTAAACAGTGTTTGATAATTATAAATGTTTGGTATTGAAAATGAGCTAGATCGGTTGAGTAGAACCAGAATTATGGATCAAAGTGTGATACAATATCAAAAAAGTAGTTATTTTTAAGAAATATGTTGATATTTGCTTTAAATTAATTTGCAGTTAAGATAAAGGAATTTCACACACATTTTTTTTCTGATAAAAAGAAAAGCTCTATGGTAAGTAAATACCTACATAGTAGCAGTATCCATACAAAATGCAATCAAAATGTATCACAAAACGAAATTTTGTTTGGATCGGCCAATATTTGACCATAGCCCCATATATAGTCCTTAAATCATTTAAAAACTCATAACTCTTTTAAAAATTTCGTTATTTATTTGACATAAATAATCCACATTTATACAAAAATTGATGTACCAAACTTTGTGAAGTTCGGTCCATATAAATATCTTCTACATACCGATTTCCAACCAAAATGTATTAAAAATCAAAATTGCTGGATTTTTTCTTATTTGAATAAGATCCACTTCTAAAAATAAGCTAAATATTCATAAATCTAAAATAATATCATTTAAAATTCGACATCAAACATCCGATCAAGAATCGTCGCATCTAATTTGATGAAGATTAGATGCATATGTTTTTGTAATATTTTTAGACCAAAATTTTCTGAATAGACAATAAAGCTATCAATGGTGTTCAACCGAATCGTAGAGGAGGACATAGTGTTACAAAAAATTAAATTTGTGACCGCGTATTTAGAAAACTACTAAGATACAGGTTGTCAAAATCGATCACCTCTGGCTTGTAAAACTTTATAGTGCTCGTAACAAGTATAAATATGAACAGAACAGCTAACCCGGCTTACAAACAAAAAAATGCGCCATACACCCTCCAATATAGAGTAAAACACTGGCCTCCCAGAGACAAAAACATTGATATATCATTATTTAAGATCCGACCGTAAATTCCAAAGATATAACGAACAATTTAAAAATACGACGTTTGAAACTGCTTTGCAAAATTACTTTATATTAGAGGATGTACAAGGATTATTTAATTAACTAAGATATTATATAGATATTAACTAAGTTTTAGTGCTCTGCAATTCTTACGTATGTACTCAATTTAGCAATCGGATAAGATATAGATTTGTTATCACTTTTTTTTGATCGATCACTATTTTATTCAAAGGAGACCTTTCGCCGGATTTGATATATCACAGTTATTCAATAATAGTTTCTATTTTATCCTGATCTGGAGATTTTGCGTTAATTTGGGCCACTTTTGATCTGGACTGTTCATTGTATTGCATAATGGCGCAGAATCAATATATTTTGGAAATAAATTTGTCATTTCTAATTCGCTGATCCGATTGACACAAAATTTCACGGAGGAGTATTCGAGTATGTTCTTTAAAGATGGGAGCCAAAGACTTCCCAGGAGTGGCACTGTGAGTCTAGGAGTATTGCATCTTAGACACGCAATATTGTACAATTTTGGACTTTAAGGACGAAGTTACAAAAAATGTGAAAATTGAGATTTTGTTTTGCTTTTTTTTATTATTATATTTAGGTTTCCAGCTCTACATTGGAAAGCTAAAGATGTACCGATGCACAGTGTCGTCCGTAGAACAAGTGAGGTTTCAAAAATCTATTTATTAGGAAAAAAATATTGTACTGTTTGCTTTGTGTTTGTAGAGGTAAATCTATGTATATTTACCAACTATCCATTTTTTCAATATTTCAAAGCTTTGATGTATAAAATAAGTTATTTGATTATTCCTTTACCTAATGCAAAAATGTTCAGCTGCTCGTCTTTCCCTCTTTTTTCTAAAGGTAAAATTTTGAAAAAAGACAAGGTTCCTTCCTTCTTTAACGGGATGCACAGTGGATTATATATGGTGTATGCATCTCATAAATGATTTTTGCAAATGATTGAAATTAACCATAAAACAACTTGTATCGTAAAGTTAAGATGTCAAGCAATAATTATTTTCAGAAATTATAGTTTTTATGTCAACAGAAGTATTCGAAAATGGCGACAGAATACACTACTTTCCACTTTAAAGATTTGGGGAGTTAAAATTATACCTTATTCAAGGGCGTATTTTTAATATTTATAGTTATTTTTTTCAGAATTGTTATACCTTGTTGGAAAAGGTATCTTGTCCAGATTCTACCTTTGTAATTAGTGTTGTACATAATGTTAGCAGATTTGAAATATATTCATTTAAAATATATAATGTTTTTTGGCTTTCCTACTCAACTTTGACAGGGATTTTAACTCTTGGCGCCATTTGCCGCCGATCTATTTTTAATACAGAATTAAAGCTTCACTTATTGTCTAAAAGATATAGGAAAATTAGCTGCCTTTTCGTGCCTATAAACAAATGACATGCAAAATTGTAGAGCAACTCAGAAATTAAAAATAAAAAAAGAATAAAAAAACAAGAAACTAAATAAAAAAAATGTTTGTACAATTTTTAATTTACAAGGTAAATTTTTTCGAAAAAGTTTAATAACTTTTGCAAATATAATCCAATTTTAACAAGTACTATCTCGTTTTTGTCTATATAAAATTATCTTTAAAACACTGCAAAACATAGGTTTTCATAGAAAAAAATTAAAATAACTATTGTTGAATTTAAAAATTACGAAAAAATTAAAAAATGCGAAACTTTTCAAAAAAACTTACATAATTTCATGAAATATTCAGACATTTATGAAAGATTAATTCGATGCCTCTCTTTAATTGTTTAAAATTTTGAAATCAGGCTAAAAATATGTGTGTTAGAAGTAATATAGGAAAATCACTTTTATATAAAAACTAAAAAACAAAAAAAAAATAATTTTTAACCGTTCATAACTTTTTTTTAATATTTCGATTTTTATGATTAAAAATCCATATTAAAGCTTATAGTGCCGCCTATGAACAAGAGAAAAATCTTACAAAAATCCACATCCATTCAAAAGTTACAGATTTTTGATCCGAAAATGACCAACATTTTCCACTGTGGGTTGTGAGCAATATTTTACAAAAATTGAAAAAAATAATTTATTATTTTAATCTTTTCTGGAATATTTTACAAAAAGTTGAAAAATAAATATTAAAAAAAATTTTAGATCCATAAAAAAAACATAAAAATCAAAAATTTAAAAAAAAATATTTTATTTTACTTCCTATAAAACAGATTTTTTAGAATTATTTGATTGTCTCATTTGGTTCAAAAGTTATGATTTTTGCAACGAAAAAACTCAAATGGCGACACTGTGCAACGCGATATATGTTGACTAGAGCTAATTTCAAAAATTTGATTTGCGGGTATCATAATTTTTCTGAAAGTTTTTGCGAAAATAAAAATAATGGCGTCCTTTTTTTTTGGAAAATTTTCAATCTTTTCAACGCACCTAAAGACGCGGATTTTGAGCACATTTTTGTGTAGAGCCAACACGGTAAAATATATTGCAAATCTGATTTCACCAGTCGATTCTGAATCAGAAATTAATACAATTGATGTTTTTTGAATCCTTAAAAATAGTTCCAAAAACTCACAACAAATCTCACAGCAAATCTCATAAAAAAAATAAATAAAAGAATTATAGATTTTTTAAACATGCACGATGAAAAGGCATTTTAAGCTTATCAAAACGGTATCAATATTTCCTGATGCCCGAAAAACAAATAAAGTGACCTGATCACAAACGAACTCTAATGTTGACGAACAAACTTTTCGTTGAATATTGCATATTTATGTGGTCTACGATTTCAAAGTGCAGTATTTATGAAATATCGGAGACAGTTTTACGCCCAATTCCACTGGAATTATCTCTGGTGTTGTAATGAGCCGAAAATCCTCACCAGACAGTGACACATAGCTGACGCATTTTTTAATCGACAGTTTGAACCTCAAATAATGCATATTTGACAATTAGCAATGCAATAAAGTTGTTGTTGAAAATGAGCTTCATCGCTTAGAATGATGAATGAATTGAAGCAATTTTGAAAATTGTATTTTCATTGACCTTTTATACCCTACACCACCATAGTGGTGTTATGCGTTTGTGCAGATGTTTACAACGACCAAAAATATTAGTCTAAAGTATACCGATCGACTTAGAATCACTTTCTGAGTCGATTAAACGATGTCCGTCCGTCCGTCCGTCTGGTTGGCTGTCCATGTAAACCTTGTGCGCAGAGTACAAGTCGCAATTTTGAAGATATTTCGTTCAAATTGGGTACATATTATTTTTTCGACCCAAGGACCAAGCCTATTGAAACTGGCTGAAATCGGTCCATTATTTCACCTAGCCCCCATACAAATGTCCTTCCGAAATTGGACTTTATCGGTCATAAATGTTTAATTTATATATGTATCTACACAAATTTCACTCCAAATATATTGTATATATACAAAATTTATGTCACCAAATTTTGTTACGATCGGTCCATAATTGGCCATAGCCCCCATATAAGGCCCACTTCTGAAAATCACTCAAAAATATAAATTATTGAAATTTTAAAAGAAAAATGTTTTTGCTCTTTTACTTAGTGTAGGGTATTATATGGTCGGGCTTGACCGATCATACTTTCTTACTTGTTTTTATTAAAGTTCAACCAATAACATAAATTGAATATTCAATTACCAAATTTATAAAAATTCAAACTCAAATTTTAGTAGAAAATATTTGAAAATTTAGTTTTTGAGCACATGAATACATGATTCAATTACGAAATACATAATTGAAACCACTTGTGTACATATTTAACATATAGTTGTATTGAAGCAAATTACGAAATAGTTTTTTCTGTTCTGTTAACATTTATTATTTAGAAACACAGACACAACTTTATTGCACAAATATCGGCAAATTCAAATCTTGCTTGAATTTTAGAACACCTATTATTTACATTATTTTTATATTTCGTATTATGAATTGCAATCTTTAATTGATTTAAAGGTAGTTAGGGCAGTAGTGAAGCATAAAATTTTTAAAAATTAAAACAAAATTAGTGGTTTCCTAATGTGCACACACAATGTGCTCACCAACATACAATCTGACATGCTTATCTGTAATTAAAAACCCCAAAAGTGGAAGATTTGAAATGAATTAGAAGCATTCACACACACACACAGTTAAAACTCTTAACAAAATTTATTTCAAACTTTAATCAGTTTCTTATTATTCAGCAGCAACAAAATATGTTCAAGGAAAAATTATTAAGATTGTAAATAGAACAAAAAAAAAAAAAAAAGACAGCAACTAACAGTGCCAAAGAGAGCAAAGAAAGGAAGTAATTTGCAATTTAATTACAACAAAATGGGCAATAGAAAAGAAATTAATTGTCCACGAAATGCAATTATGCCATCACAACAGCAACAAGAACAACCAGAGAATGAAATAGAAAAAAAAAGATTGAAATTAAAAAGAATGACTAAATGGAATAAAAAGAAACAAATGGTCATGGCTCGAGTTTAATTTGTAACAAACTGCAGCAACTACAGCAGTAACAAGTTATAAATGTACAAATTGCAGAAAAAAAACACGCCTTTTTCTCTTTCTACATAAAATAAAACGGAAAAAATTAATAAATAGAAAAAACAGATAAAATAAAACA
This sequence comes from Calliphora vicina, assembly GCF_958450345.1. Classification (NCBI taxonomy): domain Eukaryota; kingdom Metazoa; phylum Arthropoda; class Insecta; order Diptera; family Calliphoridae; genus Calliphora; species Calliphora vicina. The sequence continues at coordinate 82,090,627 of NC_088784.1, forward strand.
GACAGAAACTAAACTTGCAATTGAAATTACGCTTTACTTTACATACATTCAGATGTACATACATACATTTATTCATACAACATTTAAAGCGGATACAAAATGTTTAATGCAACATCAATGCTAAAGCTGTGTGTCAGAAAGCAGGACAAAAACAAAAAAAAAAACATGAATAATATGAAATATATTTCAGATTAAGCAAAAACGATCGTTGGTAAACTAATATTAACAGTTGGAAACATTAAACATTTTATCTATAATTGAGTACATATTTGATTTGGAGCAAGAAAAAAAAAATAACTAAAACAAAATTATACGAATTAAAAATAGAAATTGAATGCAAAAGCTGCTGCATAGAAAAAATAAGTAAGGGTGAGCAGCAAATTGTGTCAATGGAAAATTGTATTAACAAAACGGATGTAAAATCAAATCAACACTCATAGAAAATTGTAAGTTAATATGGCAAGTAATTTAGAGGTAAATCAATGAGACTCAAACACTTTATTAATATTTTAACGTTTTTACCTCTTAAAAACGGTGGTTTATTTTCTTTAAATAAACCGCATTCTTTTAATTGAAATTAAAAGCGATTAGTAGTTTAAAATTGAGCAATAACAACTCCACAACAATTTAAATAGTCAGCCTTTTTTAATATACACACTTGAAAAAAACATTTTATAATTTACAAGATGATACTTCTAACAGCGCTTACGATACATTTACTCACAGCTTACTGTTACTATTTATGTGCACAGCGCCATCTTCTAGAAGTTTTTAAGACAGCTTTTTAGATGACACAGAACAATTTTAGTTTTTTTTAATAGAAAAAAGTCCAATTTAATGAACTAACGTGTTACGTTTATGAATATTTATTTAATTTTTCTGAGTGTATTAAACAGAATTCAATTAAAGAGTGTTTAAGAGCTACAAATGGAAATCAAATATCTAATTATATGGAAAATAATTCAAACGAAACAAGAAAAAAAAAACTACTTGCCAACTAATATTTTGTGTAGATTTTCTACAATAAATGAGCATACTTGCAATGGAAGAAAGTAATTTAAGAATGAAAAAATTACTACTTTTAAATTGAAAAAGAGAAAGAAACTATGAACAGTAAATTAATTTTCTTTAAATAAGAATATAAAGCATTTAGTAAATGGAAACAAAAAAACATTTTTAAAATTCATAAGAAATGATAAAAAATTTATGGCAAGGACTTGCTGTAAAATTTTAAATTTTGAAAAGGAGTAAAATGAAATAAATTTAATTGTAAAAATACGGTGATATATTTGATATAGCTTTAGTAAGATTGCATAAATCTCAAGTTCTAAGAAATTTGTGGTGATTGCTTTTTATATTTGAAAGAAAGATTTTCTAAACTGAGGGCGCTACGAACAAAGTCCCCAAACCGCAAATGAATTATAAGCCCAAAATTTGGGCTTAATTTATTATGATTTAAAACACAAAAGTTCTAAATGAAATAAGTCCTCAACAAAAGGAACTAATCCCCAAACCAAAATGAAAAAAAAAACGGATTCGCCCATAAAACCCAAAAGGAGAAAAACTTAGCCCGGCCAAAGACCGGCAACGCAAAACGACTTTTCTGAGCGAATTGATACACCCCAGAAGAGAAAACTTTAGAGCACCGAAGGCCGTCAATGCAAGAAAACTTTTCTGAGCAAACCAGTTTTTGATATACCCCAGAGGAGAAAACCTTTGCGAACGGCCGAAGGCCTTCAACGGCAAACAACTTTGTTCGTAGCGTCTAAACTGAGTGATGCAAATATTAGAGAAGTCATATATGTTGGTCCTCAAATCAGGCAGTTAGGTTTAGGTTTCCAGGCAGCCACAAAATGAAGAAAAGAAGAGCAGCTCACGTGGGTCCAAGCAGTGGTCCCTTTGTGTTACCTGAAAGTAGAAGAAAACAAAAGAAAGAGGGACATAAATAAGTGAAAAGAGAGAAGGAGAAGATTGAAAAAGTTAAGAAGGAGATGCCCAAAGAAAGAGAGAGGGAGGAGATTCGAAAGTTTCGTGCCAATGAGTCAGCGGTTATTAGGTTCTCTAATAGATCCCAGTGTCAGGTCTTTTTTTAACCAATTACTACTTCCTATAAAGGCATTAATGCCCTCAAGCCACATATTCGAGAGCTCAGAAAGACTATTTAGGAAACGATGTCCCAGAAATCTTAGGCGTAAATCTCCTAAGGCCGGACAGTGACAAAGAAGATGAAAAATAGTCTCATCCTCCTCCTCGTTCTGACAACTTCTGCAGAAGTCGTGGTATGGCAGACCAAGTCTCCTAGCGTGGTTACCAAAGGTACAGTGTCCAGTTATGACCGCCACTACACCACTCAATTGTGAGCGTGTAAAGCCAAGAAGATGTGTTGTTCGTCCCCGATTCAGTCGGGGCCATATCATCCTGGTTATAGTGCATGTGGGTTCACAACCCCATCTTGTCAGAGCGAGCTCATAGTAGAAATTGCTAATTTGTAGCTTGCATTTGGATAAAGGAATCCCACATAGGAAGTCTATATCTCCGTCAGGTAACATGGCGCCTTTTTTCGCCAGATCATCAGCAACACAGTTGCCAGTAGTATAACTGTGTCCCCGTACCCACATGAGTACGACTGTTGAATGTCTCGCCATCCTGTTTAAGGATGCCCGGCATTCCTGGACCAAATTAGATGTTGTGTATACACCCGTTACAGATTTTATAGAGGCCTGGCTGTCAGTATATATACGAATATCCTTGTCTGATATCTTGTTATAACTAAGCCAGTTAGACGCCCTTTTGATGGCTGATATTTCAGCCTGAATAATGCTACATTCATTTAGAAGTCTAAAAGATAACCTAATGTCGACTTCCCATATGTAGACACCTACGCAAACTCGATCTCCCTTCACAGAACCATACGTATAGACTGAGAGACCCGTTGTATCATTGCTTCCGTATCGTACGGAATTGAGAAATCGAAATTCCTCGCTATGAAGGGCCTAGAAATGCAGTAATCGATATTCTCCGGAAGAGTCTGAATACTACGTACTATGCTGGCGTGACCGTATGGAGCGTGTTTGAACGCCCCAATCGCGTTTAGCCTAAAGGCAGAAGTAAATGCCATTTTCCCTGCCATTAGATCCACAGGGATCCAGTTCAGTATAGTAAAGAGCGACTTTGTTGCGGTCGTTCTTAGAGCTCCTGTTATCAGGATTGCCATTCTTCTTATCAGAATCAGGCAGTTGATGAAAGATGAAATATTTAGAGAAAAACTTAGTGATTTAGAAAAATCATCCTGGGAATATTTAATAAAACTGACTCTCAATTGTCTCGGAAGTTACCGATCGAGCGGCATTATAAGTATTTGGCCTGTAACAAGTCGTTGAAAATACATTTCCTACATTCAAATCTAGATTTCTTTGCTAATAATTTTGGAGCCGTCAACGATGAACACGTTGAATGATTCCACCAAGACATTTCCACAATAGAAAAACGATGTCAGGGCAAGTAGGGTCCATGAATACGTAGCCCCCAAATAACTTACAAACATGATTGATACATCAATATATCGGGAATTCTTCCGGCTCGGTGCAATTTAAAATCGAGAAAATCGGCCTACAAATGGCTGATATATAAGGAAAAAACGGGACAACCTCGATTTTTGGCCTCTTTTTGATCTATATCTGGATTACTAAGTCATTAATATAGACAATATGGATATCTAATGACAGATATTTGAAAGTTAATTGCAACGATATATATAAGGTTATAGTAATTTGGACCTAGAATGGGTCAAAATCGGGAAAAATATTTTGAACCCGATTTTTTTTTAACAAAAACATTTTTTGTCATACATTTCTTTTCAATAATAAAATTAAAAAAAAATGTGTAAGAAATTAAAAAAAATGTGTAAAAAATTAAAAAAAATGTGTAAAAAATTAAAAAAAAAACATTTAGAATTTTTTTTTTAAATTTTCAAAAACAATTTTGAAATTTTTTGTTTAATTTTGTATATTAAAGTATAATTTGTTGAAGGGTATATAAGATTAGGTACAGCCAAATATAGCTCTCGTACCTGTTTTTTTTAAATTTAATCCTCTAATGCACGATCAAAATATTTAATTTAAAATTCGTTAAGTTTCAGAAATTTTTGTTAAAATCGGTATAAATGTTAATAATTTTATTACTAAAAAATTTATTAATTTATATATAATCGAAATTTCACTTAAAAATGCTATATTTTTTAAAATTTATAGCTTTTATTTTGAAACATTTGTACAATTTTTTTCAAGTAATTGGCCAATATTAGCTATGAACTTTTCCCATCTATCTGGAAACATATAGCTATGTTTCATCTTAGAGAGAGCATTATGGGTCAGGCAAAACTTCCCAACCTCTTCATATAAATAGTTTTTTTAAATAGTTTTTAATGGGTTTTGTATAATTTGGACGAGCGGTGTCATAATGGCTCATAACAGATATTAGCGCCATGGATATTTGGCTTTTGTTTTGATTTGGCTGGTTGGCCGACTTCATGTACGATATGTTACACTTCGCATTATCGTAATGGATCCATTTTTCATCGCATGTAATGATTTGGTGCAAAAATGATTTAATAGTGTTCAAGCGGCATTTCATACATACAAAATCATCTTTCGAGGTCTCTCAGCTTCAATTTGTATGGTATCCAATTTCCCTGCTTTTGGATGAATTCTGCTGCTTACATAGGCTTTAAAATTGCTGATTGAGTAGCCCCCAATGATTTTGCCAGCTCTTGTTGAGTTTGACAACAATCTTCATGGAGAAATGCCTCCAATCCTTCATATTCAAACTTTTTTGGCTGGCCTGGGCGATATTTGTTTTCCAAAATCACCACTTCTTAACAGATCAAACCATCTCTCGCACGTTGAAACTGATGGAACACATTCAGCTTAAACTTCGGTGAGCAAGGTAGTATTATTATTGGATTCCGCCTATTTTGAAATTGATTGGGACGGAAAGGGTTAATAAACAAATTTTATTAATTTATTGTTTAGAGGTCTAACTTTAGTGTACTGGACCGTTTTGACCCCAGATAAGACTATAAACGTAAAATTACGACCACGTAAATTAGCATCATAGGGAAAATTAATTTATTGAAAATAAACTACGAAACGTATTTTTAAGAAATAATATTAACTAATTTGTTAAAACAAAAAAAAAAATTATTAAAAATTAGTGTGGTGGTTGCTTAGGCCAGATCATCAGGAAACCTTTTCCCAAAAGGCTTTTAAAAAACTAAAACACTAGAGTGAATGAGAATTACAGACACTCAAGCTTTATTTGTAAAAATATCAAAGCTTACCCATTTTCGGCTGGTGGTCGAATTTTCGACCAGCAACTTTGTAAGTGAATATTTAAGTAGCTGACCATACTTTTTTAAATATGTTTTAACAGCAATGAAGTTTTATATTTTTTTAACATCTTTTATATATTTATTTTTTGTCTTTAAGTAAAACCAGAATTTTTTCTTGATGGAGCAAAAAATGCAATTTTTAGTCACTTTTCTAAAATGTTAAAAAAATTAAAAAAATAAAAAAGTAATTTATTTTTATTACTTTTCCGTGAAGACAAAATACCAAATTATCAGAAAAGAAAGAAATCATATTCAAAATGATAAAACTCTTATTTTTGAGAGGCCGTAATTTTTGGTGGTCGAAAATTCGACCAATGGCCGAAACCCATCATATAGCGTCATGCATATTAATTTAATTATTTTCTTTTCATAATATATTTAAATGCTTCAAAATCATAACATATGTTTTATTTTTACCCTTTGGTAATTTTTGTGTGATAAATGCATATCATTTTGTTTTGTGGGACCTAAATCTCCCTTTGATATTTATGCACTACATTTGGATAATTCCATTATTGCGGAAATGGTTGCTTTTCCAAATGTCTATGTGCGTGAAAATAATGCTACTGCTAACCTTACACCAACAGAATTGCGTCGGTTCATTGGAATTTTATATTTGCCTGGTTATCATACTTTACCACATATCGATCAATTTTGGTCTTTTCAATCCGACATGGCATTATCAATGTTGAAACAGGTATTTGCATCTTGCCGATAATACTAATTTGGATACTTATATCAGAATGTTTTGTTGCACTTATGTAAGATGTTTATAAAATAAAAGCCAATTCGATTCGGCTTTAAGTCGTGGTGCTTATGTTCAGAAAAGGGCTACTTATTTTATAGTATTTTATACAGTGGTTCAGCCACATCGTATAGTAAGAGCATATGTCCTGGTGCCCAAGAAGTTTTAAAAATGCTTGCTAACGTACCTGATCCTGAGTTTCATACTGTTTCCTTTGACAATTTTTTGTTCTTCTTATCAGCTTTGTGTCTTTTTGAGCGAAAATTTTATGCAACTGGAACTATACGTGAAAACAGAATGGAAAATGTTCCATTACAAAATCTAAAGAAAGGTAGCGAGGAGAATTTGTTCCTTTAGTTGATAGTCAACAGTAATGTTATAACAATAACTCTACAGTTGAACCACTGGTCAATGCAAAAGGATATTTTCGCAAGTAGCAGAAAACCATAACAATTCCATAGCCGAAAGTAATAAAAGAATAGAAAAACTTCAAAACAACAAACCATTATCGCAAATTGATTTTCATTCTGAAGTCACAAGTAAACTATTGACATACGAAAAGGATAATGAGTCCGAAAATGAGATCTTGGAATATCCCACGAACATTCCTCGAATCAATGAGAAAGTACATGCCGTATCAAAAAGCGCGTAGAATAACATAGTCGGTGTAAGCTATGCAAGAAGCACACTTTATTTACATGTAAGAAGTGCAATATTTATCTACACATCAAATGTTTTGATGAATACCATAAATTTTTTTTAAATGTCACGTATTCAGAATAATAATTATTTTAAATAAAACCGCATTACTTTAATATTTTCCTTCAAACAAAAGATTTTCTTTTATTAATTGCAAATATTTATATTTCTTAAATTATATCGTTTTCGGCCAATGGTCGATTTTTTTACCAAGTCATACTAGGGAAATGCCAACCCTGGGGCAAAGAATTTTAATTTTTATACCCTTCAGCTTCGTGAGAAGGGTATATATAAGTTTGTCATTCCGTTTGTAATTTCTACATTTTTCATTTCCGACCCTATAAAGTATATATATTCTGGATCCTTATAGATAGCGGAGTCGTCTGTCTGTCTGTCTGTCTGTCTGTCTGTCTGTCTGTCTGTCTGTCTGTCTGTCTGTCTGTCTGTCTGTCTGTCTGTCTGTCTGTCTGTCTGTCTGTCTGTCTGTCTGTCTGTCTGTCTGTCTGTCTGTCTGTCTGTCTGTCTGTCTGTCTGTCTGTCTGTCTGTCTGTCTGTCTGTCTGTCTGTCTGTCTGTCTGTCTGTCTGTCTGTCTGTCTGTCTGTCTGTCTGTCTGTCTGTCTGTCTGTCTGTCTGTCTGTCTGTCTGTCTGTCTGTCTGTCTGTCTGTCTGTCTGTCTGTCTGTCTGTCTGTCTGTCTGTCTGTCTGTCTGTCTGTCTGTCTGTCTGTCTGTCTGTCTGTCTGTCTGTCTGTCTGTCTGTCTGTCTGTCTGTCTGTCTGTCTGTCTGTCTGTCTGTCTGTCTGTCTGTCTGTCTGTCTGTCTGTCTGTCTGTCTGTCTGTCTGTCTGTCTGTCTGTCTGTCTGTCTGTCTGTCTGTCTGTCTGTCTGTCTGTCTGTCTGTCTGTCTGTCTGTCTGTCTGTCTGTCTGTCTGTCTGTCTGTCTGTCTGTCTGTCTGTCTGTCTGTCTGTCTGTCTGTCTGTCTGTCTGTCTGTCTGTCTGTCTGTCTGTCTGTCTGTCTGTCTGTCTGTCTGTCTGTCTGTCTGTCTGTCTGTCTGTCTGTCTGTCTGTCTGTCTGTCTGTCTGTCTGTCTGTCTGTCTGTCTGTCTGTCTGTCTGTATGTCTGTATGTCTGTATGTCTGTATGTCTGTCTGTCTGTCTGTCTGTCTGTCTGTCTGTCTGTCTGTCTGTCTGTCTGTCTGTCTGTCTGTCTGTCTGTCTGTCTGTCTGTCTGTCTGTCTGTCTGTCTGTCTGTCTGTCTGTCTGTCTGTATGTCTGTCTGTCTGTCTGTCTGTCTGTCTGTCTGTCTGTCTGTCTGTCTGTCTGTCTGTATGTCTGTCTGTCTGTCTGTCTGTCTGTCTGTCTGTCTGTCTGTCTGTCTGTCTGTCTGTCTGTCTGTCTGTCTGTCTGTCTGTCTGTCTGTCTGTCTGTCTGTCTGTCTGTCTGTCTGTCTGTCTGTCTGTCTGTCTGTCTGTCTGTCTGTCTGTCTGTCTGTCTGTCTGTCTGTCTGTCTGTCTGTCTGTCTGTCTGTCTGTCTGTCTGTCTGTCTGTCTGTCTGTCTGTCTGTCTGTCTGTCTGTCTGTCTGTCTGTCTGTCTGTCTGTCTGTCTGTCTGTCTGTCTGTCTGTCTGTCTGTCTGTCTGTCTGTCTGTCTGTCTGTCTGTCTGTCTGTCTGTCTGTCTGTCTGTCTGTCTGTCTGTCTGTCTGTCTGTCTGTCTGTCTGTCTGTCTGTCTGTCTGTCTGTCTGTCTGTCTGTATGTCTGTCTGTCTGTCTGTCTGTCTGTCTGTCTGTCTGTCTGTCCGTCTGTCTGTCTGTCTGTCTGTCTGTCTGTCTGTCTGTCCGTCTGTCTGTCTGTCTGTCTGTTGAAATCAATTTTCTGAAGGCCCCAGATATCTCCGGGATCCAAATCTTCAACAATTCTGTCAGACATACTTTCGAGAATTTTTCTATTTAAAATCAGCAAAATCCGTCCATAAATAACGGAGATATGAGCAAAAATCCGAGATAACCTCTGAAAATTTCATCAAAAAACACAATGTTGCATGCTTTGACAAAAAAACAACAAAACGTATGTTTCTATGGCCAAGCTTTGTGTATTTTGTTTTTTCTTGTGTTTTGTTTCTTTTGGCGTTGTTGTTGTTTTTTATACAACTAAACGTTTGTTTGGTTGTGTGTTGGTTTTTTTTTACAAAAAAAAACAACAAAACGTATGTTTTGATGTGCAAGCTTTGTGTATTTTTTTTTTTTTGTGTTTTGTTTCTTTTGGCGTTGTTGTTGTTTTTTATACAACTAAACTTTTGTTTGGTTGTGTGTTGGTTTTTCTTTTGTGTTTTGTTTCTTTTGGCGTTGTTGTTGTTTTTTATACAATTAAACGTATGTTTGGATGTGTGTTGGTTTCATTGCCTTGCGTATTTTGTTTTTTCTTTTGGTGTTTTGTTTCGTTTGGCGTTGTTGTTGTTTTTTGTGTTCTTGATAAATTTAGGATGCTGTACGCTGAAAATGGGCAATGTACATACATACAGTGGTGGTCAAAACATATGCAACCAGCAACAGAATTTTACAAAAGTGGTTTAAACTACTTTAAGATGTAAACAAAAATATTCATTTGCTTATAATATTTTTTAATTAATGCTTTAAAAATAAGAATATGAAATTTAATTCAGAATTTTTTGCATTAAAAAGAAAAAAAATTTAAAAAACTACGTATGGGTTGATATTTCATTGGCCAAAACATATGCAACTAATTGCTTTTAAAACATTTCTGTCTATAAAACTTAATATTTCGTGGCAAATCCTATATTTCCAATGACGGCCTTACATCGGCAAGGCTGTGAAGCATCTACCAATCCTTGAAACATAATATCTGAATTAGTGCAATTTTCGGTGTCGATTCTTTGATTAACGATTTCCCAAAAGTTCTCAATGGGATTTAGATCTGGTAATTGTGGTGGCCATTCCATTACCGAAACTCTTTCTTGTGCTAACAACGATTTAACAACATGTGAAGAGTGCTTGGGGTCGTTATAGTGCTGAATAACTCATCCAAGAGGCTTATTATCCTCAGAATGTGGAAGCATTACTCTTTCCAATATGTCTCTATAGATAAATCCATCCATTATTTCATTAATTTAGAGCGATTGGCCAACTCCAGCAGCAGAAAAACTGCCCCCATACCATTACGTTGCATCCTCCATGTTTCAGTGTCTTTTTGCAGTATGTGCTTGAAGCCGCGTGTTAAGTGGTCGTCTTACGTAACACATGAAATCACTTCCGATGATATTAAATTCGGATTCGTCGCTAAATAGGACAGTCGTCCATTTGTTTTCTGGCCAATTTAAATACTCCATAGCAAACTTCAAACTTTTCTTTTAATATAAGCGGTTTTTGCGCGTAGGGAAATCGTCGGTGAAGCTTGCAGGATGCAACGTAATGGTATGGGGGTTGTTTTTCTGCTGCTGGAGTTGGCCCATCGCTCTAAATTAATGAAATAATGGATGGATTTATCTATAGAGACATCTTGGAAAGAGTAATGCTTCCAAATTCTGAGGATAATAATCCTCTTCGATGAGTTATTCAGCACGATAACGACCCCAAGCACTCTTCACATGTTGTTAAATCGTGGTTAGCACAAGAAACAGTTTCGGTAATGGAATGGCCACCACAATTACCAGATCTAAATCCCATTGAGAACATTTGGGAAATCGTTAATCAAAGAATCGACACCGAAAATTGCACTAATTCAATATTATTAATAATATTATGTTTCAAGGATTGGTAGATGCTTGGAACGCTATTCCTGCAAATTTTATTGCCAATTTGATAGCTTCACAGCCTTGCCGATGTAAGGCCGTCATTGAAAATATAGGATTTGCCACGAAATATTAAGTTTTATAGACAGAAATGTTTTAAAAGCAATTAGTTGCATATGTTTTGGCCAATGAAATATCAACCCATACGTAGTTTTTTAAATTTTTTTTCTTTTCAATGCAAAAAATTCTGAATTAAATTTCATATTCTTATTTTTAAAGCATAAATTAAAAAATATTATAAGCAAATGAATATTTTTGTTTACATCTTAAAGTAGTTTAAACCACTTTTGTAAAATTCTGTTGCTGGTTGCATATGTTTTGACCACCACTGTATATACTAATTATAAAAAATAATAATGCATCCACAACAAAGGTGAAGGGTATATAAGATTCGGCATAGCCGAATATAGCACTCTTACTTGTTTTTTCTTAATTGGAGCTTTTAAACCATGCCCTCAAAAGGTATTTAATAAGCTCCGTCGGATTCTGGTAGTGGCCGATAATAGGTTAAACAAAACACCAACAATAAACAGTGAGTTTATTTTTTCTTACATTCTAAAATTTTATTTAAATCCACAAATTTCAAATCGGTGACTCTCTAACTAATAAAAGATAGAACTGTTAGTATTTGCGTATTTAATCCTCTTAGCGTTTTTTAGCATTGAATAGTTTTTGTTTAAATTTTTGGAAATCTCGTTTATAAAATTGTTACTTTGACCTAAAACTCGAAACATCAAATAAAATATGCAACCTGTAAATGATATCCGATTTTGGTGAAATTTTACGTATTTAATTTTTAGATGACGAAGAATAAATTCAGACTTTGGTAGTATCGAAAAGTTCAAAAATTATTGAACCGGTAAAAATAAAGGGTCTGCCAGTAAGCGCTTCCTATCTTTAAATTTGAATTAACCTTTCATGAAGACAGTTTTTTACGTGAACTCATGGTATCTACCTGGGTAGATAATGACTTTATACATTCAATTTGTTTTAGAATTTTTATTTATATACTAATTTTTTGTATCAAAATATCTAGTACATATTATTAGAAGTAATTTTAAGCATCGCGATTCGTATATTTCGGGTAAAAAACAGAAGTCTGAAGTCATCCAATTTTACAATAAAACTAAAGGAGGCGTTGATACGGGAATAACATGAGTCTCAATATCCAACCAAAAGAGCAACAATACGTTGGCCTGTGGCGATTTTTTTCAATTCATTGGATTCTTCTGCCCTAGCAGCTTAAATTACTCTTGAACTCCTTGGGTACAAATCTTTGCATCGCAGAAATAAATCTCGAGCCGAAAATACGATGGTGTTTTTTAACAAGACAGCAATTGAATGTACTTAAGATAAGCTTTTGAATAATTTTTGATGATAGTATAAAGTAAAGCTATGTAAGTAACAAAACCAATATAAATTATCATACATTTGAATGTATCTACCACGGTATATACAAAAATATAATATATAAAAAACTTCTATAATATTACTTTAATTTTTTTTATTTGTTTATTTTCTAAAAATTCGGCAAATTTTGATAACTGAGCTGAAAGCAATTTCAAAGTTGATAAAAACTGTGTAAGTTATTAACAACTGAATATCCAAATATCTACGGTAGATACTATGAAAGTGAGTGTGAGATATCGACATTTTTTATTCGTAATGTCCACTTTTCAATGAGTCTGGCTCATAAATCAGGAGCCGAATTACCGAGTAAATTCTATCGTAATTTTTTGATTTGAGATTACGGCATTTGATATCGAGCATGAAATTTAGTACATTTTGTTAAAATTACGATTTCATTTTTCGATACGATAGTTCATTCGATAACGAGTGCGGTAATTCGGCCCCAGGTTGAATTTTACCGATTGACTTTGAGGGACGCTGTGTTTAGTGGTTTATTCGCATAAACTAGCGACTTAAGAAAATCCCACAAGAAATATTCTAACGGTGGCCAGTTCACATCACCTTTGCAGATGACCATGTCCTCAAATCGCTCGCGCAGTATGACCAATGTGGAATGAGCTGTGTTGGCCGTAGTGCCGTCCTGTTAAAACCACATGTCGCTGTTGTTCAGAGCGTTCAATTCATGTCAAAAAGTTTGGTAATCATGAATCTATAGGCCTTGCCGTTGACGGTAATGACATGGTCAACTTCGTTCTCAAAGAAATATGGACTGATGATTTAGCCAGCCCAAAACCACACCAAACAATGACATTTTCAGGATACATTGGACGCTCTTAGATCGCATATGGATTGGTATCGTCTCAAATAAGACAATTTTGTTTGTTAATGAGCCCATCATCCAGAAATGGGCCTACATGAAATGGAATGAATGTCGCGGAGCCAATTCGACAAATGTAGCTTCAAAAATATGGTTCTATAAACTGGCCCTATTGAATAAACCTTTATGTAAAAAAATGTTTGGCATATAAGATTAGACACAAACGAATATAACACTCTTACTTGTTTAATTAAAAACTTATTCCACCTGTTCTTGTAAGAAAAGATGTATAACATACTTATTTGTTTTATAAATAATTTTTTCAACCTGTCCTTGTATGAAACTTAAACAATATTACAAAGAATTTTGACATAATTTTATTTCAAATAATTTCCACTTTCATGGAAGAAAAAACTCTAAACAAATTCTCTTTTACATTTAATTGCTCAACGTTATTTTACTAGAAAAACATTTACTTGAAATTAATTATAAAATTAAAATCTTTTCCTAATCCTTTCACTTGTTTTAAAATCTTTTAATTAAACAAAAGTGAAGGTTTTTTAAACGTTTTAAATATTGCATTCTCTGTTTTATGTGCGGAAAAATTGTCGGCTAATTAGCATAAAGTGAAGTGCTCTTACTATCTAGGATTATTTAGCTTTTTTTTTTGTTCATTGTATTTATAATAATTTTAATTCTGTTTAAATAACCTCTATAGCTAAATGCAATGTAATATTGGGTATCTGTGTCTAGGGTATACCTTTTGTTTGTGCCCAACTTGAACTGTATAGCGGCGGCGTCACAGGAAACGCTGATAATCAAATACAACGAAGAGAAATAATAGAATTAAAGTGAATTGCACTGAAATTGTTTTATTCAAATTGAATAGGCAAATAATTAAAAACAATTAAGATATTTATCATATGGATACAGATGAATGCCATTGCTATGGTATGGTGCATAATTTGGGGTGGAGTGGAGGGGGAAAAGCAATGATATTATAGTGTGACAAAGTACAATGAGACATACATACTTGGAAAATTTTTAAAATTTCCAATTATTCACAACAATTTAGTTTATATTTAACATTTCCTAAATCAATGTAGAGGTAGGAAACAAAAATATTCGACAAGGCATCGGACCTTACCCGTTCATCGGTCATTACGTGCATTTTATGGTGCTCAGAATCGTCCATAAAATCATTTTCTCTGTTTTATTTCAATTAAAATTTGACTGCCTCTGTAAAAAATACCCTTTATTTAAACTATTTAAATTTTTTACATTAAAATTGTTCTCAAATTGTTTACAACTTTATCTGTGTTTAAGCTTAAACAAATATTTGGAAGTTTTTATAAAAAAAAATATGGATTTTTTGCCTTAATGTGATATTTTTCTAACAAACAATTTTAATATAAATATAAAAAAATAAAAAAATATACTGAAAACCAAAAGCAAATGTGGTTAAAAAAAAGTAACCACATAAATGGGCGTTTATTTCATGTTGTTTGGGTGTTTAAAAACACAAATCATACAAACTCTTTCATACATTTATAAAAAGAGTTATATATTTTCCCCAAAAAAAAATAAAATTCCTTTTTCCTTGTAAAGTTTTACTAAGCCAGTTCAATGTCGAAAAATGTAGTAAAAGGCAAAACTTTGTGGGTCTTTTTTTTCTTGTTATGCTTTTGCTCACACTACACTACATTACTTACGTTATTTTTTATGGCTTTTATTGAGTCTTTATGTAGATTCATCTATAACGAAAAAAGAAAATAGCAACAACAACAACAACGACAACAAACAAAAATATGGCTAAACTTTTTAATTTATATTGGAAGTTTCTTGCTTGAATGAAAATAACATAAAAAGGAGCAAAGTGCTGAAAAAGGGTGGTAACACTTCTTCTGTCCACAAACCCGGAATACTCATAGCGTGGCAGGAATAAGCAAAAAAAAAAAACAAAAAAATATTGAAAATGTGAACATGGAACTAATGTATGTTCTTGTGTTTTCTTTTAGGGTCAACAAACATGATGTTATATAATTCTATTTTCTGGTATTTTTTTTCTCGTTTATATTTTCAAACTAAATGGAATTATTTTTGCTTCTACTATAAAACATAAATTGAGTGTAAAAGGCACAAGAATTTATGGTAAATTCTTGGTATAAAGTTTGCTAAAATATTTATTGATATTGTAGGAGAAACTGAAGATGGTTAGAGAAAAAAAAAAAAAACAAACATAAATTTAAATCCTATAAATATGCAAGACTTTACAGATGCTGGAATGTTTTAAATAGTTTTCATTAACAAAATAAAATCTATTAAATTTTTGTTAAATTTAACGCCTATATAATATATAGAAGAAATTTTAAAAAACATGATTTGTTTTCTAAGAAATTATTACGTAATTTTGTGGATTTGCATACCTATAAATTTATTTGGAATACTAATTATTCCCAAGTTAAATTTTTAAATTACATTTGAGCAGCCGCAGAACAAAAGGTACTTTTTGGAATTTTTTTACAAATTGATTTTTTTGGTATTTTTATAATATTTGGGTTGAATTCTTCTAGAAAAAAAAATTTCCCTAAACTTTTAAATTTTCAAAAAAGTACCATTTTTTCTGCGGCTCCTCATTTGTTTTTATGGTTCACAATGTTTTTATAATAGATCAATACTGAACGTACTAGAACAATGACAAAAAAATGTTTGAAACAGATAAATGGATCCTGTAACATTTGGAATACTTTACTATGAGTATGGGACCAATATTTTTTTTTTTTGATATACAAAACATCAGGACAAACTCCATTATGTGAATGTTAGTAAGTTCTCTATAGATACTTAGGAAAACAGACATATAAAAACTCAAAACTATGTTTTAAAATTTTTTTAAGTTTTAAATGGACATTTGGACATTTTTAAACTACTGATCGCTTTTCTTTGCAATTAATAGAAACTGGTTTGTTTAAAGGGAATAAACCATATTTTTTAAAAGGTAAAAACGGAGTCGATATAGCCATGTATGTTTGTATAATGAAATAAACTTTGAGAAGCCCACAAAAAACTTCCATATTTGATTTATACATCAATATACCCGCTATGATCCCGGTGTGGTTCTATTTAAATTCAATAAAATCGGCCCACATATAGCTGAGATATAAGCAAAAAACCCCGACAACGTCGATTTTTTTAAAATATTTTTTATCAATGTTTGGACTAAATCATTAATATAGGCAATAGTGTTTATAAAAAAAAAACAACATTTAAAAAAACCGGTTTGTCAGTTAACCGATAATTGTTGTTTTTTAGAAAACCGGGTTTTCGGCTAACCGACATCGAAAAAAACGGTTAAATCGATATGTGTAGAAAACATAAAATGTTCAATATAGATTATACAGCATTAACATTTGTAGTCAGGAAAGGTTAATATTACATTAAATATACAAAGGTGTTAAGTCCATTTTATTTTGTAAAAATTTCAAAATTATTATCTCAGTCAAATGGAATTGAGTATAAATATGTTACTAAATTATTGGATTATTCATTAAATTTCAACCAAAAAATGTAAATCTAATTAAATTTAATTAAATATTTGATAATTTTGAAATTTCTTCAAATCATTGATTTTAGAACGTTTTTTGTTTCTCCTGTAATATTTCTGAAAAGGTCTATGAAGTCAAATTGATTGACTTACTCAACATAACGTTTAGTAAAATCATCACAAAGTTTATAATGAATCATTATTAAAATTTAACTTCTAGAAGTATGCGGAATTTAATTTTTAATAGTTTCATTATGTGCAATTTATTCTGAAAAAGTTATTAAGTAAACTCATCGTCCTCTACTATTTAGGATCATTGTAATTCTTAAAAAGTTTTATCTAAAGAGGTTTATATTGTAAATCAGCAGTTTAGGTTTCAAATCAGACCAAATGTTTGATATAATGTGTACACAATGAATATCAAAAATGCACAAAAACATGAGATTTAATAATTTTAGTCCCAAATTTTAAACCGAAAATCAACATTTTTCGCAGATAACCGAGATTTCGAAAAAACCGGTTTTTCGGTTAACCTGTTTATAAACACTAATAGACAATGTGGTCAATTAATGACAGTTATAACGCCATAGTAATTTGGATCTACAAAGGGTCTAAATCGGAATAAATATTTTTTAATCCGATTTTTTCACCCGTATTTTTATACCCTTCGCCATGACTGGCAAGGGTTTACATAAGTTTGTCATTCCGTTTGTAATTTCTACATTTTTCATTTGCGACCCCACAAAGTATATATATTGTCCGTCTGTATGTTGAAATCAATTTTCCGTAGCCCCCAAATAACTTACATACATGATTCATACATGAATATATGGGGAATTCTTCCGGCTCGGTTACTATTTAAAGTCTACAAAATCGGTCCACAAATGACAATTACTAAGTCATTAATATAGACGATATGGATATCTAATGATAGATATTTTAAAGTCCATTGAAAAGATGTATATAAGGTTATAGTAAGTTGGACCTACATTGGGTCAAAATCGGTAATAATATTTTTTAACCCGAATTTTTTTTATCATAAATTATTTTTCAAAAAAAAAAAAAAATTAAAAAATCTTTTAAAAAAAATAATAAAAAACAATTAGGAAAAAAATTTAAAAAAAAAACAATTTTTGAAAAAAATTTATAAAATTAAAACAAAAATATTTAAAAAAAAATTATTTTTAAGTATAATTTGGTGAAGGGTATATAATATTCGGCACAGCCGAATATAGCTCTCTTAGTTGTTTTTAATTAATATGATTTCATCAGGCAAAAATATTTTGAATCTTTATCTTAAAATAAACCTTGGTGAAGGGTATATAAGATTCGACACAGTCGAATATAGGTCTCTTACTTATTTTAAAAAATATTTACTCAACTTTATGAAATGCTTTCCTTTTCATTTATTTATATTTATAATTTTGGAGTCGGTCACGATTTTTAAACAATTATTTTTTGGTTTGACATATACGTTTGTTGTTAGTCCAATAAAAGAAAAATGGAGAAAATCTGGAAATATTTGAATCCGCTATTATCAAAAAAATGGTTGGTGGTTAAAAATGTTGAAAATATACCAAAAGAGATAATTGATAGCTACGACGAGGTTTTTTATAGTGCTCTATTAGAAGAATCTTTATATGTATTGAAATCTTGAAAATAGGATAATTTTATACCCGAGGTGTCCTATTTTGGGGACCCCTGACCGCGCATCTGGTAGGCCCGTGAGGTGCAAGCTCAAAATTTAAACTATACAACACTTCTTCTTTGCTCTTGTCAAATTTCATTCAAATCGGACTAACCGTTTAGAAGTTACAGTTTTATTTCCCTCTTTATTTTCTATACCACTGTGCTGTGTTGCCAGTTTAGCCTTTTTGAGGCTAAATTTAGCCTTTTTATTTACTCTTTAGCCTCGAAATTTTGGTTTTAGCTTCGTGGCTTTTTTCTAGCCTTTTCTTAATTTCAAAATAGCGTTTTTTGAAATTAAAAAAGGCTAAAAATTTCGAGACTAAAGAGTAAATAAAAAGGCCATTTTCATTTTAATTCATTACTGATTTTTATTTAGCTTTTCAACATACTCAAGAATTGTGCAGTATTAAAAGAACAAATAACAATTGCCAATATCAAGTGGTTCAAAATGAAATAAAGTATTTTATATCTGAAAGCTTAAATGTCTAGCAAATTCTCTTTCAAGACAAAATTGTTATTACACATTATATTCATCATTATATAACGGACAAGAGCCCCACAAACTCTTGATACTCGATGGCGATCAATAGCCGTTAAACGTCTTGTGGATCTATGCTTCGAGTTAAAACCCATTTTGTGTTAATTTCGTCAAACCAGCAATTCTAAAAAGCCAAACTTTTAAGTAATTAATACACTGATTATAATTTGGCGTACCATTTTTTTCAAAACCAGTATTGCACAAAGTACAAAAAGTAAATAAATCATTTGCTGTTTTCTGATTTAAACTTCAAGGAATTTGATCCATTATCGTCGCCAATTGAAAATTGTTTAATGTTTTTGACACATTTTTCATACTAGTTTGATGAATGAGAGATAAAATAAAGAACGTTTTAATTAGTGAAGATTATGACCAAAATAATACGACAAATTAAACTAATTGAGCAATTGCGACAAAGATTACCATATGAAAACTCTACGCAAAATCAATTTTTATCCCGTTGATAATAAAGTAGTAAAACCAAAAAAAATATATATTATGTCATATTGATAGTGAAAAATTAAAGTGCTAATAAAATAACGAAGCTTAAGGCTCAGGGGCAGAATATATTAAACTACAAATGGACAAATATAGAACCAACAATGTCCATTTTCTGACATGGTTAATCTAGTATTTAACTTTTTAGTACTTCCTTTAAGTAAAGCAGATGAATTTTATGAACATATTTTCTAATTTTTTATTTAAAAATAAATATAAACCAAAATTCTTAATTTATAATATTTTAGCTTTTTTTTTGGCTTTTTTTCTAAAGCGGTTTAGCTTTTTCTGGCCTTTTTTTGAAGCCAATATAGCTTCTTTTTTCGCCAGCTCCTGGCAACACTGCCACTGTGTGATGTTCATTACGTATACGCAATAATTGTAATTTCACAGAATATTATTAATTATACGCGTTAATATTTATGCATGATTTTGAATTTAGTTTACATTAAAAAATTATAATGAAATTATCCAAATATTTTTTGACCAAAAAGACAATCTAGCTATGGCCGTCCGTCTGGCTGTCTGTTGAAATCACGACAGTACCCAAACGAAATTTTCCACAAATGCTCTGCACAAATTAGTTCTAAGTACTCTGAAGTTATAAAGTAGTGCGAAAATAGGTAAAAAATGTTCCCATATAATGCCCCCTCAGAAAATTACTTCAACATTCATAACTGTGTAATAACAATAAATATCGTGATAAAATTGGACATAATTAAGTTTTGTGTGAACCTAAACTTTTCTACCAAGTTTTGTGATCATCTGTCTATAGTTGACCCTGCCCCGATATAATTTCTATACAAGATTCGGCAGAGGAGAATAAAATACACTTACTTGCTATTTCATAGAAATCCAAAGTTAAAATAAATTCATCAAAGGCAAAACTTAAAAGTCCTTATTCATAATAATTTGTTAAATATATCAGAGGCATCAAAATTATTATAATTTTTGAGCTCAGAGTATTGAAAAATGCCCAGCTTGTACAGTTTTCGAGACATTGTAGGGTTTACGTGAGGAACTTTATTAATTTTTGATATAATAAAAGTTGATTAATTAAGTGTGCTTACCATTCTAATACGATTTTATCATCTAGAAATATTAAGGGAAACAAAATGTATTTTAATTAACTTTCTTCCCTTTAAATGTTATTGTATAAATTCCCTGAAAATGCTTTCATTTAAAACATTTGCTTTTCAATAATAAACTTTAACGGTAATAGTACTAAAATTTAAAAACGTATACTTGATTTATGCTTAAAGTCAATTCTTAGTACTTTTTTTTTAATGATTTTTAATAAATATTTAATTTCGTTTATACTGAGACTACGACTGCGACTGCAACATAAAATGTGTTAAATTAAAACTCACACTGCGATAATGTTATATGTACATACAAAAAACCACTAATTGTGTAAACAATTATTAACTCCTACTCTTTGGAATGTTTGCAAATAAATAAACAAGCCAACCTTTATGCAATGGAATGGTGTATGAACAGTAAAAGAAACTACATCAGAGTAAAATATGTTGTACCCTATTTGGTATTTTTTCATTTTGTTTCATATTTATATTAGTCAAAATTTAGAATTTTAAGAAGACAAATACTAAAACACTTACCTACGGTTACTGGTTTTAGCAAAATTATTTAAGGAGAATTTGATTATTTATCATAAATGATCTTTCATCAAGCGCTTTCCATCTTTACATTTAAATAAAACAAGGCCTGTCAATACCTTATGTCCACCAAAGCTTTGGTGGGTTGAGCGTATCCCAGATTTCCAATATTCCATCACTTGGCTTCGAGGACCGCTCTGGTTTGAACTTATTCGTATAGATACCATCGAATCGCTTGTGCAGCATATCCAATGTGGCATGAGCTGTTTGGCACGTAACCCCATCTTGTTAAAAACACATGTCGCGTTCTAAATCATAATAAATGTTGCAATAACTTATCAACAATATCTATATTTTGCACTAAATATATCGATAAACTATCCAAAAATATATTTAAGAAACTAAATTTTAAGAATTCTTTAATTTTTTGCTTCAAAGGCGTAAGAATGTCGCGTTCGGGACCGTGGAAATACTCACATGTAAACAAAAATGGTTCCCAAAATAATTCTATATTCTCTGGGGATATTTTAAAATGAGTTTCAATTGGTTGTATTGGTCCTTGGCTAAGAACTATGTATGTTTCC
Source organism: Calliphora vicina (assembly GCF_958450345.1). NCBI lineage: Eukaryota > Metazoa > Arthropoda > Insecta > Diptera > Calliphoridae > Calliphora > Calliphora vicina. The sequence goes on from NC_088784.1 coordinate 82,111,961, forward strand.
ATAATAAGATTCATTATTTTAATTTTCTTTAAAAATACTTACCTAACGAACAACTCCGCACACTATTTCTATCCCCTACAATGTTGTGTTAATAATATCCCAACTTCATGTAATTTAAAACAGCAGGAAGCTGAAAAGTGTTGCATTAGTTATAAATTTCGTTTGTTATTCTCCATTTTTTTCATACTCGTTGTATTTCGCTTTATTGCCATTTTTTATTGACGCCATCATCATTTTCTCACAACAACAGCAGCAATACAATACTCATACTAATAAAAATGTTTACACACACAGAGAATGTATCAAGTATTTCCCCAACACCCAACAGTTCTAGGAGACTGCCCCGAATCAGAGATCTTACTTATCATTACGACTATAAGCCGGGGGTCAATAGACCTATTTTTGATTACAATGGGACTATCTAACAGCTGTTTCAAAGTAGTCATCGTATTGGATTCACATACCGGTCAGTTAGCTTACTATCTACCTAACTGGTTACTTGACCAGCTACACAACTAATGTCCGTTCACTTGGCTGACTCCAATTTATATATATTTTTTGGTAGAATGTCTAATGTGTCCTGTCGTTATAAATCATAATAAATAACTTATCAATAAAACCTATATTTTGCACTACAATTAAGCCATCGAAAAATGTAAATAAGAAACAACATTTTAAGATTTCTTTACCTTTTTTCTAAAGTTCAGTTTAGATTAGTTGCTTTATACATCCCAAGTAATATAGCGTGATGCCAATTGTCACATTAGTATCTCTAAGTAATTTAGAGTGTAGTCACTTTAAGCTTGTTTTTGTGCTGCCCTTTAGAAACAATTTATTTAACCCACCCCAAGTAATCTATTGGAGGGTCAATTTTCACTAAGTTCCCTATTCTAATGCGGAGGTTAGTTTCCGTCTAGGACACGTACTTATTAAAATAACTATTCGCATAGCTAATTCTTTAACCAGTAGTGACTCGCTCTTGATAGGTTAAATCACTAGTTTGGAACAGTCTCCCAGAACTGCTGAGATTTTATGTACGTAAACGTATAAACACACGTATTATGACAAAATAGAACTGATTCTTATTAAATACATATTAAATACATACACAGTATGACAGTTTTGCTGTTGCTGTTGTCGACTTTTTTTTTTGGATACCATTCATATGTTGCTATTTATAATTTGTAGCAGACACATTAATCAAAAAATTGTTACTCATTGTTGCTGCTTCATATACATACAAGATGTGCAGTTGTATTGTTGGAGTAGTAGAAGTATTTATATTATTGTTGCTGTTGATTGTGGTGAATTCAAAATAAAAACATTGGGAGAAAAAAACCAGAAATTGCCAACAAATATAGTATGGCGAGTGGTATAATAAAAAAAAACTTCAACAGACATACAACATGAATGCGTGCATTTTCAGACAGAGTTGTAAATAGTGCTATCTTTAAAATATTTTAGGTATATCTGGATTATACGTATATGATTGGAATATAGTAATTTATGGACACTAACAGAGAAGATGTAAGTACCCTAAACTATGATTCTTTCTGTGATATAAAATAAAAAAAACAGTGATAATTCTTATCTTTATACAAACCACAAGCATATATATGTTTTCTGAGTTCTTTTAAAATTATAAGATATTTTTATATATATAATTTTTTAGTGATGAAAGGGATTATTAAATTGTTTTGGCCATTGTTTGGTAAAAGCTTAGATTCCGCAAGTTTTATTTAAAACTAGTTGGCCCGCCCGGCTTCGCCCGGTAGCATTTACTAATGTTAGTTCTTCAAGTTTCTCCAACCCACATACACCTGCCTGTTTTTATTTATTTGCAAATAAAATATCTAAATTTGTACTGCATACTTTAGGGAGCTTTTTTATTACAGTTGACTGGACTAAAAAAAAGATTCGAGTTTTAGCCGGAATTTTTGAATTTTTTTCTTTACAAAAAAATTTCTAAACGAATAAAAAATAAATAAGCCAATTCGCTCCAACCGTGCTCACGTGATGCCATTACATACATGGACCATTTCATTTTTATATACAGTGGTTGACAAAACAATGGAAACTTTTCCAAATATTCCATATGTAGCCCAAAATTTAAAATATTTTTTTAAAATAAAAATGTTTTTATATAAACTAACTGAAAAACAAACAACATAATTAAAATTATATTCTGAAAAAGGGAAAAAAAATAAAAATATTCACTATTTCGCTACTGACAAAACAATGGAAACTTTTAAACTTCTGCAAGAAAGAAGTGCAAACGAAAATAATATTTAAAAGAACGATGTAAAAAGCATCCTGTTTACAGTTATTTTATTTTATTTTTAAATTCTGGTAATTTTTCACAATTTCTTTTTCGAAGTTTTTCGCATAATTGCTTTTTTTCAAAGTTAACGAAATTGGCTAAAGTTAAGATTTGTGAAGACTTAAAAAATAAAATAATTAACGATTTTAAAGCTGGTTTAAAACAAAAAAGTATCTGTGACAAATATTCAATAAATAAATCAGCAGTTTCAAAAATTATACAGAAATTTCGTGAGACCGGTTCTGTAAAAACTCAACATTTAGGTGGAAGACCTCGTAAGACTACTCCCAGATAAGATAATTTAACAGCGAGAGAGTTCAAGAAGTTCAAAAATAACTCCTCGAGAGGTTGTTAATAGCCTAAAATTAGAAATAAGTACCCGAACAGTTAGTAGCAGGGCAAATGAGGCTGGTCTTGGTTGCTATCGTCCTGTGAAAAAACCACTCATTTCTAAAAAGAACCGTTCTGCTCGTCTACAATTTGCCAGGGATCATTTAAACTGGTCGATAAACAAATGGAATACTGTCCTCTTTTCCAACGAATCCAAATACAATTTAAGAGGCAGTGATGGGAAAACATTTGTAAGACGACCGAAGGGAAAAAGATTAGATCCAAAGTACACAAATAAGATTGTAAAGTTTGGCTGTGGCAATATTATGGTATGGGGAAGTTTTTCAGGGCCCAATTCATAATATAAAAGAAACCATGATAGGTATAGGATACAGAACCATATTAAACGATGTTATGTATCCATACGCTTAGGAAAATATGCCGCTAGTTTGGAGATTCCAACAAGACAACGACCCGAAACACACCTCTAGGGCTGTAACCAAGTGGTTACAATCCAACGATGTACGTGTTTTGAAGTGGCCTGCCCAATCGCAAGATCTCAATCCCATAGAAAATCTATCGGAAATTGTAGATCGTAAAATAAGGACCCAAAATTACATCAGGAAGGAAGATTTATCGGAGACGGTTATAAGGGAATGGCAAAATATTTCAAAGGAGACCATGGACTCTCTAATTGGTTCAATGCATATTCGATGTGTAGCAGTTATAAAAAATAAGGGATACCCAACAAAATATTGAGTTATTGCAAAGTTTAGACCATATTTGTTAAAATAATACCTAAGTTTCCATTGTTTTGTCAACACAATTTCTGCTGGCTGGAGTTGTAGTCGTGTGTCAGCTACTGAATTACTTTAAAGACGACAGCTACAAAGTAAAAAACTGATTTATAATTCAGTGGTGCCACTTCAATAAATAATAACCGTACAAAATTCCAAAGTAATTAAGATTTAAACAATTATTTTGAGTAAACATATATATATAGTTATAATTAATTATGTACCTGTTATTAATTTACATCAATATGGTTATCAAAAACTTCTCTTAATTAAGTAAAAAAAATATATTTTTTTTAAGCAATCATTTGATTTACATTTTTTATTATATTAGCAACACTATTTCTGCTTTGTAGTTGACAGAAATAGAAATTAGTTTAATTCGGCTACAGCGGCAAAAGCAATCGTGTTGTCGTGTAGCTGTGCTGTCGTCAAAAGAATCGTCTTCATATAAACGTGTGTATTCTAATTTTGACATATTGCAGTTGGTAGCCTGCTGTCTTCAATGTGTTCCATGCATTATTTCGTAAAAAAATATTTATTTTTCGTGTATACTTAATGCAAATTTTATTATGTATTCCTCATACGTCACCAGAGTTAAATTCAAATTCCTAAAACTAAATAATATTGCATACTTTTTGTCTTGCTCCTACTTATGTTTACAATTTTTAACGTATGATAAATATTTAATTGTGAAAATAAGTATACGTCACCGGATAAGCACATATTTTTGAGTAATAAATATGTAGCATAATTTAGGGATATATTTACAAAACACACTGGCGTATGATTAATATTTAAATCTTATATATATTTACATATTAAGTATACGTTTTAACAGCCATCGTAATATGTTTAATTTTCCATCTAATACCAAGATCCATAATTGCATTTACCGACTCTAGTTTATAGTCACTGATATAATATTGGTAAAAAGCATCAGACCTTCTCGAAAAAGTCATGTGTCTGCATTTCATGTATTAAATTATGGTTACACCAATTATTTATTTATTTACTTAATTCGCCAATGAAATTACTATTTCTAATAATTCTTAAATCTTAATTTAATATTCAATATTCAAGCTCAAGGTCTTGATTATTGAATGTTATATTTGCAACTTAATAGGTCGAATAACAAAGAATATTATTAAATCTTAATTAAAAACTATTTAAATTCTATTGACTTGAATTCTATCTGATAATTTAAAAAATACAAAAATGAATGTTATCAGTTTAATAAATGGATACTGCGTTTAATGGCATTAGTATCAGTCGAAAAGTCAATAATATGATATGAATTGTTGAATTATGCACATACTATATGTATCGGATCAAAGGAAATATTGGTGCTTAAGAGGAATATAATTTCTTGTTGGACGATGTTGGTAGCTTAGCCCTGATAAATGTGGTAAATATGTTGCTGTTATTATATAAAAAAGTTTTTTTTTAAGAATTTTTTTTATTTTAGAAATGTGATTAAATTCCTTTAAATATCTTTCTCAATGTAATAAAGTAAAGTGGCAAAATTTAACAGAAAAAATATATATAAATAAATACATATATACAAACGTAAGTATTTATCATTATACACATATATAAATGTATAAAAATTTGTAAAACTGCATATAAAAACGTACATATTTTTATGTTCATCAAGTGTTGGAGGTAATTTAAATGTCAGCGGAAGTGTTGCGTTTTTCGTGCGTTTTTTTTATATTTTGTATTTTTTTGTTGTTCGGGTGGAAACTGTCTCCGGTTTTCACATATATTTTCCGTAGTAATTTTTTTTTCTTTGCTATTACTGTTGATGGTTTGGTTTTTAATTCATATTTTTAATCAGACTTCAGGGACTGAGAAAACTGCATACTATAAATATTATAGTATTTTAATTATAAGTAATACAAAACTGTTTATATTTACAAACTTTTTATTGTTGTTTAAATAAATACTCAATTTTATGGATAAATCTGTTATTAAGTGCATTATATGATTAATAGTACTACAGTGTTTGCATTATACGATTAAGAGTATTAAAGTGTTTAAATTTTTTTTCCAAGTAGAGGCAATGAAGACGATTTTGTAAGGATGTTCTATGTAGTATTTAATACATTTTAATAATATTTTATCTTTTACTTATACATATTATATAAGCTACCTTTATCGGAGAATTCAATGTAAGGTCATTTAAATGTCAAAACATATCTAATTAATCAAATTGTTTTTCAGTGTAAAATTCATTTATAATAGAATTTTCAACAAAAAAACTGCATTTGAGACAACCAAATCAATCTGATGATGACTTCAGTGATGATGTAATGGAGTGTTCGAAGGCGACGGAACTTTTGAAGATTGTGGTATTGGACAAGGAACGTCATTAGTAATTAGACACGGTCAAAAACATACTAAAAGACAGTCATGTTTATTTGGAAAGACTTTTCACTACAACTCTACTCACATGGCCGATCGTTTCCATGTTGGAATATTGCGGTTTCATGTCTAGTCGCATATACTGGGCGTTTTTCGGACAATGCTCTCTTCGATCAGTTGTGTTCATTACTGGTTCTCGGTGATAGTCTAATCAGATTTCAGCAGCTCATTGCGATTTAAAATCGACAAAATCTTCCTAGAAATGCCTGAGATATAAGGAAAAAACCGGTACAACCTCGATTTTTGCCCTATTTTTTTTATCTATATCTGGATTAATAAGTCATTAATATAGGCAATATGGATATCTAATGATAGATATTTCAAAGTCCATTGCAACGATGTATATAAGGCTTATAGTAAGTTGAACCTACAATGAGTCAAAATCGGGAAAAAAATATTTTTTAACCCGAATTTTTTTTTCAGCAAAAAAATTTTTTTGTCCTAAATTTTTGTCAATAAATTTAAAAAATTAAAAAAAAAAAAACTTTTTTTAAAAAAAAAACAAATTTGACAAAAAAAAATTTAAATTTTGTTTACCTAAAACTATTTAAAAAATTTATTTTAAAGTATATAAAATTCGTCACATTCGAATATAGCTCCCTTAATTGTTTTAAAATTAAAGAAGTTAAGCAAAATTTCCTGCATCTGAAGCTTTTTTGACACAAAATTCGATATTTTCGAAGGAAAAAACTCCGTTGTTTACACTTCACTGGTGCATATTCCTATAAACTCCTTTTTTTTGAAAAGATTGTAAAAATTAAACATGAACATATTTAGGAGGCTACAAATTTGTTTATTAAATTAGTTAAGACTTCACTTAAAATATTGTTTACAAAAAAAATTCATTTGTACTTTATTTATTTTTTTTACTTAATTTTCGAGATTAACAGCCATTTTTAAGGGTATTTTCCTATAAACGCACTATAATTTATGGGCCACTGTAGTATTATTAATAATGTGTGGATGATCCTTTGTTATGGATTGGCATTGATTCCACTAATTTTTAAGCAGATTGGAATTAATTTCCTCCCAGACATGTTTAGTTCTTTGTTTAAGCTCTGTCACAGTCATTATGCTTTCTTTCTGAGCATTATTTGCATAAACTTTACGGGCCATGTATACCCGCAAGTTCTCCATTCGGTTTAAGTCCGGACTACAAGCCGGCCAGTCCAACAGAGGAATGCTATGTTCATTAAAGAGATTGCTTAGAAACATGGATTGCAGCATTATCTTGTTGGAATATGCAATCTTCATCCATTTTTTTATCCATAAATGAGAGAAGAGCATCTTCCAACAGTTCTTTATAAATAGCACTATTCATTTTTGTCGGAACAAAACATATTTTCGACTTGCCAACTGCAGAAAACGCTGCTCAAACCATAACACTGCCACCACCGAAATTACGTTTTGACATCCGAACATCGTTTGAACTCAAATCGTGCCAATAGCATGAGTATGTGTCAGGACCGTCTAAATTAATTTTTTTTTTGCCAGAGAAAATTACTTTTTTCCACTCATCTGTCCATTTCATATATTTTCTAGCGAATTTTAGACGATTTTCTTTATGGTGCTTTACATTTCGGCTTTTTCCATTTTATGTTTTCATTGTTTCGTAAAATGTGTGCAACGTGTTTGGAAGTCATTGGAAGATTCAATTTATTATTTATTTGTGTGGAATTCAATTTGTTGTTTTATTAGATTAAGTTGTCTTCTTGTTAATTTTTGTATTTCCCTTGGTAGGTTTGCGAACTCCATAATTTTGACCTTTCTTCAAGAAATTTCGCATCACACTTTCCCAACGATCGATTTTATGTCCAGTTTCTCTATTGGAACATCATTGTTAGTGCAAAAATTTAATTTGAATCTTTTCTTGATCTGACAAATAAGTTCCCATGGGCATCTTTAAAAGTGACGAAATTTATTGATTCAAATGGAAAAAGTCCCTTTGGTGGAAAAAAAACTAAAATTGATAATATTTAATTTTTGGTAACTTTTTTAAAAATAAATTTCACGTCTGCGTTTACACGAATCTTCAACTTAAAATAGCAGCAAGAACATTTGTTCGCATAATTAAGGCAAACAACAAGAATAAGAAAAAAACTTATTTACTTTCAAAAAGTACCGTTAAGTTGTCTCTCATTAAAAAAGTTAAATTTAGCTTTTGGATGAGAACAACAAAGATATAACAAAAATACGTAAACAAATTAAGTGCGTTTATTGGAATATGCACCAGTGTATAATGTTCAATAACTAAAAGAGAATAAATGACAGATATGTCAACTCAACAATAATAAACTTCAGAACTTTTGAAGAATTTATTGATGCAAGCTTCACCAAAACAAATGCAAACACGTCAGAATCTTGGGAGTTAAATACAGTATCCGCATCATCTGCATTGATACCTATATAGTGATATAGAAAAGAAAATTTATGAACTTACTAAATAGGTTGCAGCTTTACCTCAAAGTCGAAGTCATGCCGCATTCGCAGTCAAAATTCTTGTACAAGAGAGCAAGCACAAGGTAAGAAAGCTAAACCCTACTGCTGGTATCATTTTAAATTTGGAGAATAAGCTACCAAGTTGCGGCACATTCTTCGGAAAACCTTGAAGTTTCTAGCCTTTTTCTTCAAGATCACATTTCAAAATTCTTGTCGATACTGGTGCAGGCATCTTTGCATTTCCTGTCATTTCTCCTCAACTTCAGCAAAGTCCTGACCAATTAAAATTATTTGCTGCAATCAAATCCACAATTAAAACATTTGCAGTAAGATTTCTAACTTTGAATTTGGGCTTAAAGATAAACTTTCGGTGGACTTTTATTTTGGCTATTATTTATCAATCGACTAATTGTACAATTTTCACATTCGCAAAGCAAGGGATATTTATATATGGAAACTTTTCCATTGACTCTCAAATCAATCCAAGAAAAGTAATTCTTTTCCGCATTGATTCAAGAATATTTTGATTTGAAAAAATATATCTAACATTCTGTCACATATCAACAAAAGATCCTCCTGTGTTTGCTAATGCGCGTACATTAGCAACTGAGAAATTACAAATTGTCAAAAATAATTCGAAAATATGATCTACCAGGGCATATACAAGGTGGCGCAAAAGTAATCCTCCTATCAGAAAATGCTATAAATTTTGCGATTGGCCCCTAATGTCAGTTCTGTTTTGACATTTGTGTAGTAAACACATGCGAAATACACGTTAATAAACAATGTTACGCAACACTGCTCCAGAACGCGGAATATTTCTGACTATTTATTTGACCAAAAATCGGTCGGTGACTTTGGCACAACGTGAATTTCGTCGCAGATGAGTGATGAGGCCCATTTCCATCTTAGCGGATACGTCAATAAGCGAAATTTATGCTTCTGGGGCACTGAAGAGCCATTACACCCGCTCAAAGTAACTGTATGGTGTGCTGTTTTCGCAGAAGGAGTCATCGGACCTTTTTTCTTCGAAGACGTCGATGGCCAAACGGTTACTGTAAATGGTGAGCGCTACAGAGCAATGATCAACGAGTTCTTTTTGCCGCAACTTGATGAATTGGAATTGGAAAATATGTGGTTCCAACAGGACGGTGCAACGGCACACACTGCACGTGCCACAACCGATATGCTGAAGGATGCATTTCCCGGGAGCCTAATCTCCCGTTTTGGCGATTTGCACTGGCCAGCATGATCGCCTGATTTGACCGCTCCAGACTTCTTTTTGTGGGGCTTTTTGAAGTCGCGGGTTTATGTCGACAAGCCTCAGATTCTTACAGCTCTTAAAGACAATATCCGTCAAGAATGTAGGACCTGTCGCCGGAAGTTTTGGCCAAAGTGATGGAAAATGCCATAAAAAGGGCTCAAATGACAATCAATTGTGACGGCGGCCATTAACATGACATCATATTCTCGACTTGATGTAAAAAAAATTAAAAGACCAAATAAAAATAATCCACAAGAAGAATCAAAGTTTTTAATTTTTTTTTTTAATTACAGATAAAAAACATCGGAAGTTTACTTCCACCTTGTATATGTAGACCATCCAAAGAGCGAGTTTTCTTCATCTTGTATTTAAATCAAATGAAGACTGACATCCTTGCGGAGATGATAATGTTAAACAACTCATTAACTACTAAATAACCTCAACAAATATCCTTAAATATATCTGATTAATTTTGAATTTGAAAGTATTGAACTGTCTGCTACATAAAAATAGCATTTAATACAAATATTAATTTTAAAATTGGTGCTACATTTTGTTTTTTTTAGACTGCTATCGCGATATGTCGATATATCGTTTGCTTTTAATGTAATAATGAAGGAAAACTAATGTATTATTCATGGTAGAAGCTTTAAATGATTAAGTCACTTTAAATACTTTATAATGGAATTCATTAAAAGAAATTTTAAAATTAACCGTTTTTTTAAATAAAATTTCATAATTTAGTCCAAGTACTTAACCAAAGTGAATGTTGCATTATTTAATATTCATATTTATTTAATTTAAGCAAAACAAAAATACAATTTCTCTTTCAATACAAACATACAGCACAAACACAACTGTTTTAGCATCTACCAGATGATTCAAAAACTTTGCTAATTAACGTTATTCGTAGATTTTTCTCCTTATTATGTTTTTTGAGGTTTTGTTATTTTCTCAGGAAGTTAATATAATTTAAAGCTGAGCTTAAGATTTTCTTGGCAGGTATGTTGTTTTTTTTCTTTCTTTATACTTTTTATTTAATTTTTAACCTATCAAAACTTTTTTTATTTCGTAATTTTCTGCTCAAACTTTGCTCAAGAAAACTTTTTATTTTCTTTTGATGTTTTAAATAATTATTTTTCACCTACTCACTTGGCTGTTGTATTCTTTTTTTTTCTTAACTCTCTGCCATCATGCACTTGGCTTATAAGACCTCAGAAATTATTGTATCAGCTGTTAAGATAATGAAGATGGAAAAAAATGGCAAAATCAGGAGTGAAAAAAAGTAATGAAGAAAATCATATAGAATGGAAATTATTAAAGTTCTGGTTGTTGCTAATGAAAATTATGATGACGATGATGATGCGAACTTTGGTTTCTGTTTCTGATGATTATTATGATTTGTTGTTTTATTTTCTATCTGTAGATATTAAGGGAAGATGAATTTAGAAAACTGTTGGATTTAAATTCTCAACAGGTTAGACTAAATTATTTGAATAAATATTATTTCTAAAATATAATTAAAAATCTCTGTTTATTGTTGATAGATCGGAAACTCTCCTTCCGTCGAAAACCTATGTGGTGAAAATGAAATAAATTTTGTTAAATTATTTTTGTATTCTCACATTTATTTCATTTGTAATTTCTTTTTATCAGTTTTGCTATTTTGGTATACTTCCTTACATATTCATTATGTTATGAAAAATTACACAAAACTTTTTTTTTTTTTTTTGGACCAACAGAAATAACTTTTCTGATTAAGCAGTATTTTTTTTGGGTTATAATTGCAAAAGTCATGTTTTTGTTTTGCTTATTTTTAAATTTTTAATCAGATTTTATGCTTATCATAGAATAAAATAAAACTAGACAATATTTAGTGTTAAAAACAAATTATTTACGAACTTTGTTTATTTGGAAATTTTGTACACGACCGAAATAAATTGTGGTAACCTAAACAATAAATAATCACAAAAATATAATTCTACAAATATTTACACTTTTAGGTTAAAAAATATTACAAAAATAGTTTGAGGGTATTTTATTTAATCAATATCAGTCTTCTCTCAGACCCAATTTTTATACGCTGCACCTCCACAGGGAAATCCAACAAAAGAATAATTACAATTCGGAATTATATCTACTAACAGTAAAAGCTTATAGAATTGTAGCAAAGAAGCAGGAGTTTAGAATATATAGCCCAAATTCAAAATCAATAAAATTGTATTAAATTCAAAACGACTTAGGTAAACCTAAGTTGAGAGTTGACCCACTGGCAATTCATAGAAGAGTTACTTAGAGACAGAAAACCTAAGTCTGTTGTCAAAAACCTAAAGGTATTAGACAAATATTTGACTAAAATTGTCAGATATTTATTTGCAGTAATCTGACCACAAAATCATTTCGAGAGGCAAACAAGGAAACAGCTGACTTTAGGAAAACAAAAATTAAAGACTGAAGCTAAAAGCATCCACCAAGAAGGGAACGTTTGGGGGTTAAAACGCGTAAATTCGGTAACATTATATCTTCAAAACTAATAAAGATACAAAAACACTTAAATTTCATGTTATTTCATTAAAAAAAAAGCTGATGGGTATTTCGTACTGAGAAAACGGATAAAAACTGTATTTGGAAACTTTTATGGAACCCTATGTATCTTTTAAATCACTAAACATGGAACCAAATTTTAAATTGTATTCTGTATTTATCAAAAAATAACAAATACGAATTTGGTACTTTTTGGAATTTCGAACCCTTATTTTTTTTATATTTGGTACTTTTTTCATAAAATATGTTTTTTTATAAATTTACATAAATATAGGAATATTTTATTATGAGATCCCACCAGGATATAGAAATTTATTTGAATAAAAAAGGTACCTGTTTTGCCCAAAATCATGGGCTTTGTTTATGGAGCCTCTGTGCCATTTTTGCAAAAAAATTGATAATTTTATCAGGCTCATATCTTGCAAACAGTTCGAATTTTGATTTGCTCTCTGAGGCAAAGTTGTAGCCCTTGTTATAAAGACAAATTCAAGCACTTTTTTATGGCCCCCAAAAATTTGGGGCAAAAAAATTTTGCAAATAAAGTGATCATTTTCTCAGGCTCTCTGAGGCAAAGTTGTAGCCCTTGTCATAAAGAACAAAATCAAAAAAAACTTCATCTTCAAGATCAAAACCGCAAAAATTTTAAAAAATTTGAAATAAATTTAGAAGTACATTTTTTAAAGCTGCCTAAAACTATGCTTTAGTTTATAATAATTTAATAGTTTATGGTCCAAAGCACTTAATTCCTTTAGTTTTTTCTTACAAACAAACCTACCTAAACGGTGTTAATAATCATTCCTAGGAAGTTCATATGTTTTAGAAAGTTGTTTACTAAGATCTTAGGTACATTCTTGTAGTTGATTGTTTCCTTGAATTTTTGAGGGTTTGCTACCTATGGACCTCAACAGGGGAAAAAGGTAAACAACATTTTAAAGTGTTTTGCGTGAGAATTCAAGGCGGGAACGTTATGGTACTTTTTCTTAATTCTAATGCTACTTTTTTTATTTGTTTTTTATAACAATGGATCTAGAAACATGAAATATATGGTCCTAAGTGAGAGAGAATTCTAGGGGAAGACTTTTTCTTTATTCGAATGCTACATTTTGTATTTTTTTTACAAATGAACCTATTAACCTAAGCGAAAGGACATTATGTGGGGACATTATGATACTTTTTCTTTAATCTCATGCAGATGTATGAATATAGAAACATGAAGTAAAAAAGATATCGTCCTTAGAGCGAACATATAGACCCGAGCGAGTCGAAATCTAAGAAATTTTAAATTTTAAAACATAAAAACAATAAGCTAATTCACAAGGTGTCCTAATTTCAGAAGTACTAAAATAATAACATGAACAAATACTACTGTTGTGAACAACCCCTCATAACTAAGTGTGCTATTTCAAATCTAAATCAGCTGATATAAAAGACCGATACAAAATAAAACAATTACAAAAATTTTCTGTTACAATGCCAAGTGAGAAAACTAAAAAATTAAATATTATTCTGCAACCACTTTTACGAAAACAAATAAAAATTTTGTTGAAAAAATAATTGTAAACAAAAACAGCTGATTATCAGAGAACTGTGTCGAACACTTTTATCGGCGGCGGAGGCTTGTAAAAAATGGTATTGCGGTTTTGCTTAATTTTTCGAGACTAGAACTTTTTGACTGCGATTCTTGGTATCAGCGACTCGACGGCTCGGCGTATGCGGCTAGTATGAGTTCGGCGCAGGTATCTGCTGGTTGGTTACGACAGCACAATAAACACAGCTTACAGAGTAGTAATAATTTAGGACAAATTGCAGTAAAAATATTATTTTATCAAATAATAGCTTAAAATTTACAATAAAAAAATGATTGCCTGTATCAACCAGATCAGTTGCTAGTAACGGAGGGTTAATGCAAGTATTTTTTTGGAATAAAAAATCGCGAAAAAATACTTTTTAAATTTTTTTTAATTTAAATGAGCATAACTTTTGATTTCGATTTTGAAATAATTACATTAGTCAAAATCCAGACTAAGGTATGTAATTTTAATTTTGAAATGGGAATATTTCGTTAACTGTAGGTATCTTCTTGTAGATTCTATGTAGATAAAAATCTTTAAAACCGGAATTTTTCATATACACGAGATAACCTACTTTGGGGCCTTGAAGCTACTCCACACCATAGAGTTTAAAGTTTATTAAATTTATTTGCTAATATAATGTAGAGTATTGTAGTCTGGCTTAACCGTTTATACTTTCTTACTTATTAATCATAATCATTAATGTAGACGAATTAAATTCTCAATTACACCAACTTTAACTTGATTTCCATTTTCATCACTGCTACCTACCTACCTGCCCGTTACCTGATGGCGTCTTCATTTGTCTTACGTTTATGAGTATGTATAGCTGTAGTCTTTGTCTATCTGTTAACCTCATGATACTCTTACCATTTACCACTAAAGTACTTCTTGTTGTGGTTTTCCCACTTTCCTTCCTAAAGTCGATTGCTCATCATCATTATTCATCTGTAACCAGGTTAAGAATAGGAAGGAATGAAATGCCTTTTACTTCTGCATATATATAAATACAAATATACACACACACAAAATAATATTTATTCAACCCAAATGACCAGAACATTAGAAATTGTATCACCAATGAACGTTATGCGAACATTTCATTAAACAAATTTTGCAAACAATTCGAAAAATGTTCAAGTGTCTCTCAGTTTGAGGCAGCCATATCTCCGTTCTTAAACTTTCGGGTAGCATATTAATAAGGAACAAGTCTTGCGGTTAAATTTGTGTGTATCAAATATTATATACCATTTACATTAAGATAAAGATTGAAAACAATTTTTCGTAAATAAAAAAATTTGGTGAAAAAACAAGTCAGAGAGCAATATTTGGTTATGCAGAATCTTATATAACCCTTCACCAAATTATACTTGAAAATATTTTTATTTAAACAAAATTAAATTTTATTTAAACAAAATTAAATTTTTTTTAAAAAAAAATTTAAAATTTTTTTTTTAATTTTTTTTAAAAAGGTTAAAGTTTTTTCTAATTTTTTTGGAAAAATAAATTATGACAAAAAAAAAATTTTTTTATGAAAAAAAAATTCGGGTTAAAAAATATTTTTCCCGATTTTGACCCATTGTAGGTCCAACTTACTATAGCCTTATATACATCGTTGAAATGGACTTTGAAATATCTATCGTTAGAAATCCATATTGTGTAACTATATTAATGACCTAGATTAAAAATAGGGCACAAATCGAGGTTATCCCTGTTTTTTCCTTATATCTTAGACATTTGTTGGCCGATTTTAAATAACAACCGAGCCGGAAGAATTCCCGATATATTGATGTATCAATCATGTTTGTAAGTAATTTGGTAGCTACGGAAATTTGATTTCAACATACAGACGGATAGACGGACAGACGGACATGGCTATATCGACTTTGCTATCTATAACGATCCAGATATATATACTTTGTGCGGTAAAAACTCATGAAAAAGGGTATAAAAATGTAAAAATGCCGTTTTTGATCCATTTTCAAACCGAATGCCGTTATCATTTGATATCCATATTGTCTACGTGACTTAGTAATCGAGATATACAGTGGGGAGCTCAAATGAGTACATGTTTCTATTTTGTGCACTTCTTATGGAATAAAAATAAAACGAATAAAGCAAATCCAAAATTTTTTCTGTCATTTATTTTATGTTTAATATGTAACAAAATGAATTACAATTCAAAACAAAAAACATCTAGTACTAAATAAAAAAACAGACAAAACTAAAATAACTCGCATGTACTCAATTTTGCACCCCACAATAACTTTAGGGAAGAATTGCATTTTTTAAAAAAAATTTCAAAATCCTTTATTACTTAAATAAAATTGTACACGCATTGGCATATTTTCTATCAATTTTTCATAAACTTTTTTTGGAATACTCTCTCTCCCGTGCTTAATCCGCTGTTAAAGCTCGTACACATTGGTAGGAGTTAATCGGTATTGTTTCAACCGCCAATTCAAGATTCACTAAAAATTCTCAATAGGATTGAACTCAAGACATTGAGCTGATAACTGCATTAATAAGAAATTTTTCTAGGAACACCATTATTTACGATTTTTGACGTGTGTATTGGGTCACCATCCTATTGAAAAATTACTTCTTCTGCTGGATTTCCTCTTTTATATACAAAAACGTGATGATGAGACTACAAGATCGGTATGGTGAGACTGCAAAATACGCGGATGGTTTTCTTTTCCCATTATTTCATTGATTCTTTGCATTGGTCCAAGGTGGCACCATATAAAGCAACCCCATATCATTACCGTGTTTCACTGTTTCCTTACTGTGTCACCAATTTTGAAAAAATCGGCGAAATAATGAGTTAAGAAGACTATCAGCGTATATTGAAGACTAATCATACCAAATTTATAGACTTGCCATACCGATGTTGTAGATAAGAGCGCCAATCATGTCGAAGAAGTTATTTTACAGCAGGACGGCGAATTAAAGCATTCATCAAAAACTTTGAAAAATGGTTTAGCGAGCAAAATTTCTACCGAAATAGTGTCCAGTTCGATATACCGACCTCAATACGTAATCATCTTTGTATTTTTCACATTCATCTTTTCACTTTGTAGATTATAACGCTTATCCTGCAGAAGAAGTAATTTTTCAATAGGATGGTGACCCAATATACACGTCAAAAATCGTAAATAATGGTGTTCCTAGAAAAATTTCTTATTAATGCAGTTATCAGCTCAATGTCTTGAGTTCAATCCTATTGAGAATTTTTAGTGAATCTTGAATTGGCGGTTGAAACAATACCGATTAACTCCTACCAATTTGTACGAGCTTTAACAGCGGATTGAGCACGAGAGAGAGAGTATTCCAAAAAAAGTTTATGAAAAATTGATAGAAAATATGCCAATGCGTGTAAAATTTTATTTAAGTAATAAAGGATTTTGAAATTTTGTTTAAAAAATGCAATTCTTCCCTAAAGTTATTGTGGGGTGCAAAATTGAGTACATGCGAGTTATTTTAGTTTTGTCTGTTTTTTTATTTAGTACTAGATGTTTTTTGTTTTGAATTGTAATTCATTTTGTTACATATTAAACATAAAATAAATGACAGAAAAAATTTTTGGATTTGCTTTATTCGTTTTATTTTTATTCCATAAGAAGTGCACAAAATAGAAACATGTACTCATTTGAGCTCCCCACTGTAGGTCAAACAATCGAGTTAGTCGTGCTTTCTTGCTCATATCTTAGCCATTTTTTGGCCGATGTTCCCGATTTTAAACAGCAACCGAACCAGGACTATGGCGGATATACTGATCTAGTAATATTATTCGTAAGTTATTTGATTTCAACAGTCGGACGGACATGGCTTTATCGGCTCCGCTATATATAACGAACCAGAATATATATACTTTATGGGGTCGCAAATAAAGGACGTAGAAATTACAAACAGAATATCAAATTTATATATAACCTTGCCACTCATGGTGAAGGGTATAAATACTTACAATATCCATCGAGATTTGTTTGCAATTACAAGGAATCATTATTTTTAAAATTCTCTACAGCTTGTCGGATTTACGTTTCAAAAAATTCTCCATAATTTTACAAACATTTTTGTTCAAGAATTAATCGCTTTTGCGAAATTTTCCCAGAAGTGAATAAACTGTTGATTGTTTGGTCGAATGGGAATGTGTTTGGCTCAGTAAAGGTAGTGGTATTATTGTGGAATAAATATAGAAGAAGGTGTAGGAAGGCTGAGCTGAGAAAAACAAAAACAACAGGGTAAAAAAAAGTGATGTTTCATTTTTACATTTCCCATTTATCTCGTTTAGTCCTTTGGGGTCAACTAGATGAATGTATTGTACTTTGTCTAAACGAGTTGGGATGACTTCAAGTTACTGCTGATGTACACATGTAGGTACATTTGTATGTAGTTGTAGTTGTTGTTCAAACAACACTCACATCCAACTTATTAAACATTTCGAAATGGTAAAGATGCTGTGCCGTGTTGTACTTGATGTTGATGAAGATTGTGTTTGATAAAGTTGATGGCGTTGGCGGAAACGGAAACAAGAAAGGAAAGCCTTAACACTAATATTATGAGTAGGTATCTGTAGATGTATGTATATGAGTTTATGAAAGAGTGCGAGTATATTGGATTTTTAAATACTCATACATGTAATTTACTTACGCAGCATTTTACTATACATCTATCCATATGTAACCATATGAGTATTGAAGTAAAAAGGGGTTTCAAAATCAATATAAGCTCTAGAAATCTTCCCACTTGATTGTAGTGTTAAATATATAATGGTTAATACATCTCTTTTCCTTGTTAAGGATTATGTCCATTTATTTGATTTATTAAATGTGGCTATTGCTTTAATATTTAGCCATCAACATTACAGAATCGTATAGTATACAATTCGCAATAATATATCTCCATTTATAGATCAAACCTCATTAAACCTCACAAGTAAATACGAAAGCAATTCTCTCATAGCTGCAGCAATAAAAACTTAAATTTTGTATCCTAATTACAATACTACATAATAACGATAATGTTATTCAGAGCATTTTAGATATGTACATAAACCAAATTCGATTTTTAGTATAAAAAAACTAAAATATTTTAAATTGTTAATAACTCTGTAAATACTAAGATTTTAGCAAAAATAAGCTCAATCTGTGATAACTCATATTTTATACCTTAGACTTAAAAATCCGGGATTTTTTAAAATGTTTAGCTATTACTTTGAAACATTTGTACAATATAAATTTCTTCAAAGTATAACCCATCATTCTGGCAAGATATGAATTTCGAACCAAAAGAACTACTAATTTTTTCAGACCAAGAACGAATCACGCCAATATCGAATACCCTGTTCAAAAGTGAAGGGTATCCCATAAAGAGCATTACATAGCTGTTAATTTTGGATTACGATTAGTAATCAATTAGATTATTTTTTAAAAATAATTTAATTGATTATATAATTCTCTTTAGGACAATTTCTGATTACTAATTGATTACGATTACAAATAATCAAAAAAAATTCAAGATTACATTCTATTACTAGAAAATAATCAAAAATAATCAAAAGTAATCAAAAAATAATCCGACTATTTTCAAAGATTATTTTTGATTATTTTAGATTATTTTCCAAAAATTTTGCATTTATATCATTTTATTTTAAAAAATTTGCATTTACAACGTGAAAAAATTCTAAACAAATACAACAAAATAAGATGTTTTTTCATAAAAAAAATATATGTATATTAATTTTAATAATAACACAAACAATAAACATTTTTGGAATTCCTGACTCAACAAAAAAGGGAAAAATACAGGAATAAACTAATTAAGAAAAACAAATACATTCTGTGTACATTAAATCATTTTACAAAAAAAGGGTTATAATTTACATATATTTGCAATTGGCCTTCATAATAACTAATTTTTCAAATGAAAAATCAGACAATGATTGCCGCCTTGCATTGTTGACGATCCCGGCAAAAGAAAACAATCGTTCAACTGGAGCTGAAGACGTTAAGGGCGTGTTAAGAAAAATAAATGCATCCCTTAGCAAATCATATTTTTGCCAAATCTCATCAGCACTCTCATTATTATTTAAATAACTGAAGAACTGATGTGTTACTGCGGATCGTTGGTCAATTTTCTGTTCTTGTGGGGAAAGGCTTGTTTCAGGTTCATCATCTGCAAAATCAGATCATTAAAACTAAAAAAAATTAAATAATGCACGCATTAGCTTACCATCATCAGTGATGGTAAGCTAATATCGTCTGCGGAAAAATCGCTTTCTGACATTTTGACATAAAAACAAGTAAGAGTGCTATATTCGGCTATGCCGAATCTTATATACCCTTCACCTTTGTTGTGGATGCATTATTATTTTTTATAATTAGTATATATACTAATTATATACATACATATATATATGTATGTATGTACATTGCCCACTTTCAGCGTACAGCATCCTAAATTTATCAAGAACACAAAAAACAACAACAACGCCAAACGAAACAAAACACCAAAAGAAAAAACAAAAACAAAATACGCAAGGCAATGAAACCAACACACATCCAAACATACGTTTAATTGTATAAAAAACAACAACAACGCCAAAAGAAACAAAATACGCAAAGCATGCACATTCAAACATACGATTTATTGATTTTTTGTCAAAAAAACCAACACACAACCAAACAAAAGTTTAGTTGTATAAAAAACAACAACAACGCCAAAAGAAACAAAACACAAAAAAAAAACAAAATATCGCAAAGCATGCACATTCAAACATACGATTTGTTGTTTTTTTCTCAAAAAAACCAACACACAACCAAACTAAACTTTAGTTGTATAAAAAACAACAACAACGCCAAAAGAAACAAAACACAAAAAAAACAAAATACACAAAGCTTGCACATCCAAGCATACGTTTTGTTGTTTTTTTGTCAAAGCATGCAATACATTGTGTTTTTTGATGAAATTTTCAGAGGTTGTCTCGGATTTTTGCTCATATCTCCGTTATTTATGGACGGATTTTGCTGATTTTAAATAGCAAAATTCTCGAAAGTATGTCTGACAGAATTGTTGAAGATTTGGATCCCGGAGATATCTGGGGCCTTCAGAAAATTGATTTCAACAGACAGACAGACAGACGGACAGACAGACAGACAGACAGACAGACAGACAGACAGACAGACAGACAGACAGACAGACAGACAGACAGACAGACAGACAGACAGACAGACAGACAGACAGACAGACAGTCATACAGACAGACAGACAGACAGACAGACAGACAGACAGACAGACAGACAGACAGACAGACAGACAGACAGACAGACAGACAGACAGACAGACAGACAGACAGACAGACAGACAGACAGACAGACAGACAGACAGACAGACAGACAGACAGACAGACAGACAGACAGACAGACAGACAGACAGACAGACAGACAGACAGACAGACAGACAGACAGACAGACAGACAGACAGACAGACAGACAGACAGACAGACAGACAGACAGACAGACAGACAGACAGACAGACAGACAGACAGACAGACAGACAGACAGACAGACAGACAGACAGACAGACAGACAGACAGACAGACAGACAGACAGACAGACAGACAGACAGACAGACAGACAGACAGACAGACAGACAGACAGACAGACAGACAGACAGACAGACAGACAGACAGACAGACAGACAGACAGACAGACAGACAGACAGACAGACAGACAGACAGACAGACAGACAGACAGACAGACAGACAGACAGACAGACAGACAGACAGACAGACAGACAGACAGACAGACAGACAGACAGACAGACAGACAGACAGACAGACAGACAGACAGACAGACAGACAGACAGACAGACAGACAGACAGACAGACAGACAGACAGACAGACAGACAGACAGACAGACAGACAGACAGACAGACAGACAGACAGACAGACAGACAGACAGACAGACAGACAGACAGACAGACAGACAGACAGACAGACAGACAGACAGACAGACAGACAGACAGACAGACAGACAGACAGACAGACAGACAGACAGACAGACAGACAGACAGACAGACAGACAGACAGACAGACAGACAGACAGACAGACAGACAGACAGACAGACAGACAGACAGACAGACAGACAGACAGACAGACAGACAGACAGACAGACAGACAGACAGACAGACAGACAGACAGACAGACAGACAGACAGACAGACAGACAGACAGACAGACAGACAGACAGACAGACAGACAGACAGACAGACAGACAGACAGACAGACAGACAGACAGACAGACAGACAGACAGACAGACAGACAGACAGACAGACAGACAGACAGACAGACAGACAGACAGACAGACAGACAGACAGACAGACAGACAGACAGACAGACAGACAGACAGACAGACAGACAGACAGACAGACAGACAGACAGACAGACAGACAGACAGACAGACAGACAGACAGACAGACAGACAGACAGACAGACAGACAGACAGACAGACAGACAGACAGACAGACAGACAGACAGACAGACAGACAGACAGACAGACAGACAGACAGACAGACAGACAGACAGACAGACAGACAGACAGACAGACAGACAGACAGACAGACAGACAGACAGACAGACAGACAGACAGACAGACAGACAGACAGACAGACAGACAGACAGACAGACAGACAGACAGACGGACATGGCTTAATCGACTCCGCTATCTATAAGGATCCAGAATATTTATACTTTATAGGGTCGGAAATGAAAAATGTAGAAATTACAAACGGAATGACAAACTTATATATACCCTTCTCACGAAGCTGAAGGGTATAATAAATTTTAATTATTTATCAAGATTTTACGACAAATACATTTTCAATACTCACCAAAAATTACAATGTAATAGAAATATGTATATGTACAAACAGATCACAGGAAAATTAAAAACAAACAAAACAAAATATTAACAACAAACAACAATACATACTAGATTCTGCGAAAAAAGCAAAATAAATAAACCACAAGCAATTGTTTTCAAATGCATAAAATTAAAAAATATATTTGCTTTGGATGGGTCTTATTTTGTTCATTAGTAGCTAAAACTAACTACTGCAAAATTCCCTATTTGAATACTGTTTTTTAAATATTTGCAATAAACCTAAGCTTATAAAATTAAATCTAAATTATCTTTCTAACAAGGTATAAAACACGAGTTAAAAATAAACAAGTTATTAGCATTTCCCTACGTCATATATTCAAGAAAAACGACATTTTTCTATTATTTACTCACTGTTTTGCATGCAAAAGTTATGTAAACAACTATGCCAACAACAGAAATGGGAGTAAAATATGCACGTGTTCTAGTTATCCGATTGCACTTAAATTTTGCAGTAGTTAGTTTTAGCTACTAATGAACAAAATAAGACCCATCCAAAGCAAATATATTTTTTAAGGGCATGTCTAATGTACATACAAGAAATTGAGAAGAATGCAAGAAATTGAGAAGAATCACTGTTTTGCATGCAAAAGTTATGTAAACAACTATGCCAACAACAGAAATGGGAGTAAAATATGCACGTGTTCTAGTTATCCGATTGCACTTAAATTTTGCAGTAGTTAGTTTTAGCTACTAATGAACAAAATAAGACCCATCCAAAGCAAATATATTTTTTAAGGGCATGTCTAATGTACATACAAGAAATTGAGAAGAATGCAACCAGATTATCAATTATCATATCGACAAACAACGATCTAAATATAGATATGCCAGTTGAAAAAAAAAACAAATTTAATGATTTCTATGTTTGTTACTTGCTTGTTTATATACAACTGTACACAAAAACATTTGTTCTTCGATAGGTCAGATGTATGTGTCTTGCTCTATCGCTCTAGACATCCCGGTTCGAGTCCGGATGTGGACGGGCCTGTTTTTTTTTATTTTTTACGTTGTAAATGCAAATTTTTCAAAATAAAATTATATAAATGCAAAATTTTTGGAAAATAATCTAAAATAATCAAAAATAATCTTTGAAAATAGTCGGATTATTTTTTGATTACTTTTGATTATTTTTGATTATTTTCTCGTAATCGAAAGTAATCTTGAATTTTTTTTGATTATTTGTAATCGTAATCAATTAGTAATCGTGCGAATCTGAATATAATCGTAATTTAATCATTACTTCACCTTTCGAAAAAAAGTAATCTAATTACTAATTATTATGATTAGTAATCACTATTTAACAGCTATGGAGCATTATGCATTGATCGAAACAAATAGTAGTCAGACGTAGCAAGGTCTGGACTATAAAGCGGGTGAGACAAAACTGCCCAACCACTTCATTCTAAATAGTTTTTAACAGGTATTGCGTAATGTACCCGTGCGTTGTCATGATAGAATATTGTGGTTTCATGCCTGGTCTGCTCAGATTTCCGCAGCTACTAATAGATACGATATTTAGCTCCCACCAAATACAGAGAATTACCTTAGCGCCATGAATATTTGGCTTTGGTATCGATTCGGCTGGTTGACCAGGCAACACATACGATTTCTTATGCTTTGGATTGTCGTAATGTATCCTTTTTTGATCGCAATAAATGTAAATCAAAATCTCTTGGCTTCATTCGTATGGTAACCAATTTCCCTGCGTTTGGAAGAATCCTGCTGTTCGCAAACGTTTGAAATTTCTGCTTGAGTTTTCTAATTATTTTGCAAGATCTCCTTGAGTTTGACAATAATCTTCATACAGTAGTGCCTTCAATTCATGGTCTTCAAACTTTTTGGTTGGCTTAACCCATTCCTGCCTAATGGGTATTTAAATACCCAAAAAAGTGGCGACAGTAAAAAAATTCTAGCGAGGGCCATATTATTGATTATGACTTGCATTTTTATTTAGAAGAAGAGATTGATTAGCCCAGAAAAAATTAAAAAAGTAAAATTTTTTGCTTTTTGACTTTATCTTCCGTATAGGTAAAATGGTGATTTTTTCTATGTCGGAAAATGCTCGGGAAAAGCGTTGCCAAATAAAGGAAAATATGAAAAACCAAAAACACTCTGTGGATTTAGATAGCTTTAGACATCCCATATATAATGTAAAAAAGTAAAAAGTAGTTTGTAAACATACTTGCTAGTTTTGTCGCCTAGACCATTTTTTATTGTTCCCTTATCGATTTTAGTTCGCTTTGAGCCCTTACTAGATCTCCATTTCTGACGTATGTCCAACATTACTAAAGGTTGAGGTCACTGGTACATCATCATCCACTCTTTCACTCGATCGCATTTCCTCATTCCAATTTCGCGAGTCAGATTTTGTTCGTCGTGTAACAATTGCACATTGTCATTTAATTTCTCATTGTCACTAATGACATCGATATCATCAGGTGGAATTATATTGATATCAACATAATCTGATTGTTCGCAAAAATTTTCTTCTGTATCAGACCAATTTTCAATAATGCCTTTTAATTCGGCAGTAGTAAGGATTTTCTGATGATGAATCATTTTTATAATCAACCTTATCGTGGTTGGCGTATGTGTTTTACGCCTAAGACAGTTTCGTGCTAGATTAAAGAAACAGGTTACATTTTATCTTTAATCTAGTACGAAACTGTCGTAGTCGTAAAATACATACGCCAACCACGATAAGGGTGAATATAACAAATATTCCAATTTTTCACTTTTTATAGTTATATTGTTTGCTTTTTTACACAGAGATACGCTTTTACACTTTGCTTTACTAAGATAAATATTTTTAAAATATTAAAAAAAAATATCTCTTTAAAGCCTGTTGGGTATTTGAATACCCATGTCCTATCCCGGGTATGTAACGAAGTAAATTTTTTTTTTTTAATCAAACTACTTCTACGGGCCACCAGACACATTTATAAAAAATTAGTTAAAATCGTACCAGCGGATCTATGATCAGGCCTTAATGGGTTAAGTAATCTTTGTCTTACGTAACCCCACAAACCATCTTTTGCTCTTTGAAACCGATGGAACGCATTCACCATTTGTTGAGCAATCTGCATCACTTTTTTTAAAATAAAGGTATAAAGCAAAATTAACCGCATATGACGGTTTGTTTTCACACAATTGGACATTTTCGAAGCAAAAACAAAAAAACGTTGTTGTTTACAATATATTCAATAACTAAGTGAGAAAACAAAACAAAAACGGCGTTCAAAAGATACGAAATTTTAATATTAAATCGGTAATAACTTTGTAAATACTGTGACTTTGGGGAAAATGTGGTCAATATATTATACCTCAGTGTGGTGTTATATTTACTTCCCGATATATCCTGACAAGTCTTTTGTCAGCTCTGATCAATCAAGTGCAAAAAGTCAACCAATTAGCATCGACAATTATTTCGCAAGTTTAACTATAAAAAAAGAGAGCTGTAAATGAATCAGTCTTTTTTCTAACTCATTTGAATTAATTCAAAATCAATTCAATTCAAATGAATTGGAAATGAATTGCAATTCACTTTGACAAATTCATTTGAAATAGAAACGAATTCTACAAATTCACTTGAATTGGAAACAAACAGCAATTCATTTTTACCAAATTCATTTGAATTGACTCAAATTTCATTCAATTCATTTTTATTTCAAAAATTAATGATTAATTTACAGCTCTGTTAAAAAACAACAATAAAATGGTCGAATGATTACTGTAAGCAGATAATATTTTATGTTTGAATTTTATAATGTATTTGAAGTGAAAAAAAATAAAAAGTTTAATTGAAAAACGAAATAGTGAAGGCGTTTTCAAAACTGTCTTGCCGGTTTGTGTATACAGAAATGTCCTCCTCTCTTACATTTTTGATTTTATCTTTTGTTTATAAAACACTATTGTTTGCTTATGGTTCTATTATTTGCATCCTTTTATTTTACTATTGTCTTAAAGATGGATCTTACTAAACGTCCTTATAAGAAAAATATCAATTTGGAGCAAAGATCTGATGAACAATTTCTGGAGCTGATTGATTCTGTATACAGCACAGAAGAAGGTATTGATATCGATGATAGTGTTGCTGATTTCACTTATGTTTCAAAGACGAAACACCATCTCCGAAAATTCATGACCGATAAGCCGCATAAAAGGCTTGGTGAACAACAATCAAAGGTTTCTCGGTATGATAGAAAGCAGAAGAAATTAATTTTCGAGATTAAAATGATCGCATGGTTTTAGTAGATCTCATGGATGGTCTCCAGGGTCGATACCATATTTGATCTTAGACTCGCAATATTATGATTAGGTTATTCTACCATTTTATGGACATGGTCCCCACAAATGCATTCAAATGTCTGCACAACAATGCTTCCAACAATGTGTCCGTTTCTGATGTTCGGTTCGATGCCGACGATCATTTTCTTGTTTGGGTGGAGGCAGAAGGCAAAAAAAAGTGCAAACATTATAAGAAATGTAAAACTCAAGTAGTTTGTTCCAAATTCTGCCTGGCTTTATGCGGTCAATTCGATCAAAATTGTTTTTGGAACTACCAATATCGATAACATATATAATTCTGTAAATGAGTATTTTAATTGTTTCGAATATGTTATATTGTCGAATAACTGGACTTTGGACGATTTTATTTTGTATCGGTTAAATGGTTTTTATAATTAAGATTTTTTTTTAATTTTTTATCGATAAATAACATATTTTCGTATCGAAAATCTTTCTTCAGGCCTATTAAAACATTTTGTAAAAACTAACAAAGCATGAAAATACCATTAACTGTGAAGTTTATACAAATATAAAAAACAATTCATATTATTGCAGTACAATCTAAATAAGGACTTATATTGTTTTTGCCTTGAAATTTATTTTTGAAAATAATGTGTAAATTCTATTTACTATTTTTTATCTTTTATAATATTAAATTTAAAGAATAATAAAAAAGGTGTTATTAAGAAATATATGTACAATTCACTCGTACTGTCTTATTATTCTAAATAAATAAATATTTATTCAATTTGATTGCATCGTTAAAAAAGCTATAAGTCATACAGATATCTTATATTTTACCTCCGGTTATGCATTTATAAATGCTTCCATACATACTACATACTATACATTAGACTGAT